>NC_143568.1:34291538-34929615 GCF_054136105.1 Typopeltis vanoorti
AACATTTTACCAAGTTATTTTTGATGGCATACTACACTATTTCTATTATTTTCTATTCTATTCTTTCTATTCTAATATTTCTATTCTACATTATGTTCCAAATTTACCACTTAAATTTATGTCGTCTGCTAATTACATAGCATTTTGATTATCATATCACGTGCCTCCTTTGCAATTGTTTTCCTTACTTTTTTTTTTTTTTATTATTTTAAAGTATTTCCCCCCAACCTTTCATCACGAGTAAAAGAATTAGTGAGCAAAAAAGTGCAAATCTGAAAATGATTCGAAAAGTAATGTCATTGGAAGAAAAACTTGAAATAATAAAGAAAAATGAACAAGGCGAGTCCAGAGCAAAGATAGGACAAGAACACGAAAACGGGTGAATCAACTACCAGAGCAATTTTAAGCAAAGCTGCTGAATACAAAGAGAAAGGTAAGGCTGCTTCATGTTCATCATGGATGAACTCGAAATCAAAGTATATAATGATTGAATTAGAGAGACTTCTTTCTATATGGATCGAAGATTGTAACCAAACACGGATCCCTCTAAGCACTGACCTTACTAAATCAAACACATTAAGTATCTTTGCAACCTTGAAAGAAAGGTCTATCAATAATGGAAAAGAAGAAGAATTCCACGCTAATGCCGAGTGGTTTGAACCTTCCAAAAAGAGAAATAGCCTACATAATGTTCTAATCACAGGAAAAGTTGCAAGTATAGATAAGGAAGTGGCCGTAAATTATCCAGAGATTTTGAAGAAAATTGTGGAAAAAGGGGGAGGACTATTGTGACCAATAAATATTTAATGTCGATGAAACCGGCCTTTTTTGGAAGTGAATGCTTTCCAAGACTTCTCTGACCAAATCAGAAAATCTCAGTCTTGTTAAAAAATCGCAAAGTCGATTGAAATTACCGCTAGCAATATGAGAGCCGTTTGGAAGCACATTCTTCCACATTGTGCAAATGATTTTAGAGGCTTTTCCAATGAATCTAAAAGGTCATTAAATCTCATTCTGAGAAAATGAGTGATTCCGACCTGCTAAATTTAGATGCACAGCGGGAAGATCCAGAAGAATATGAAGAAAATTCAATCACTGACAAACCCAAAGAGATTTCACAAAAAGAAATTGAATTTTTTTTGCAACCGAAGTTCTTAAACAGCAATGCATTGAGGCTGACCCTGATGAAGAGAGGATAAATAAAATTTGCAGAAGTAGTAGAAGAGGCAATAGGGCCAAACCGTGAGTTGCATAAAAAAAAAGAAACAGAATTCTCGCCAAACTACTTTGTTAAGAAGTAGAATAATAAATTTATATTCTGAATATGTTTTATTGTCTTTCAGCTTCATGGTTTTCTTTTAACTAGGCCCCGTGACATACCCTAATTCTTTTATAAAAAAAAAAAATTAAGGGCCAAAAAAGAAATTGAGGAAAAAATTATATTTTTTCCCATAGGTTATTATATTCGATTAGTGCGTTTTCGATTAATGCGCCTGTTTTAAAGAACGCATTAGGCGCACTAATCGAGGGATTGCTGTATTACTCAGTGAATTAGATATTTTATTGCTGTTTCGATACAATTCCCCATGTACAATATAATATAATTCTATAATACAATATAATTCCCCACCACATTTTTAAAAATGCAATTCATTCAATAAGATTGTTTCTAACAAGAAAATTTTACTTACGTTAGAATTTTTATCTGCAAAATACTGAAGACAGAACCTGCTAACTTCGAAGTTTCACTCTTCGACTACCAATCGACTCGATGCCAAATTTTTGCTACACTCAGTAATGGCAGATTCGAGATCATCAATGTCGTATTTAATATGCTATATTCAAAGTGGTCAATATTATCCTTGAGTAATAGTCCTAAAATGAGATGATCGAAATAGAAGCGGTGACCGAGTGGAAAAGCAGGAAGCTCCCCCTGAAATTTCAAAACGGATTCGCTTTATTAATATTCTTCACAGAGCTCAGGAAGAGGAATGCCTTAGATTAGTTTTTAGAGTGCTGGAAATGTAGGAATAATTTAAACTTAAAGAAACATCAGAGCTCTTTGATATACAAAGTGCCATTTTCTTATTTCTTATTTATAATTTATTCCACAATTTACTGTTATTTTCTTATTTCTTTATTTATAATTTACGTTTGTTTTGTTTTGCATAAACTGACGATGAAAGGATACAAATATAGTAATGAAAACAGACTTACTGTAGCAACATTTATGCAATGCTTTGACATGCTGTTCAAATTTTGGAATATTTCTCTCGCTCTCGATTCGATATTATGGACCTTGTAGATCTTTTTCTACGCCACTGAATTATAAAATAAAAATATACTTTAAAGGATGAACTGTAAAAAACTTTAAAGGATGTTCCTGGATAATCCGTTTATCACATATTAACAATGGAGAAACAAGGAAATGAATCCTCAAAGTTTCAAAAGGTATGTTTGAGGAAATGCAGTTTTTTGGAAAGCATTTTTTTTTTTCTTCTGGCCAACATCGAAGTTTAGATTACGTTCGTTCCAGTAATATTAAAACGTACTAAAAAATTGGAAAGTATTCCTCTCCGCATCATCGTTGATTACAGCCATGAAATATCTTCACATATGAAGTAATGCCTACTTTCATTCGCCTTCTCTCATCAGTATTTCCTTTTATCACTTCATACTGAAGAGGTAATACATGTAATACGGAATGACTGACCAGAAAAGTCCAGAGTTGGACTTCATTACTATGTAAGCTCAGGAATATCAAGTATTAAAAATAACTTTTTCCGCATACCTTTTTTTCAGTAGCATTTTGATGACAAAGAAATTCATAAGAAATAAAAGGAAAATTAATTGAAAATTTTGTCATCCGAGTTCCCTATGAAGTTTAGAGCTTTTGCATGATATTATTGCATAAATATAAGTTTCAGCTTTCAATTTTAGTTTACGTTAACGAGATTAATTCTAAAGCGGAACTAGCTGAAAGGGAAATTGGTCGAGTTCCGGTATTTATGATATCAACAATCTGACTGTCATCAACCTTCATAACATATAGCTGCAGAGAGAGTTTATATACAGGGTGTCCCAAAATTCACGCAAGAAGTTATTTTGATAGAAAACACGGGTTTTTAATTAAAAATTGTAATTTCTTATTGATTCATAAAGTATACAGTATAGGGTTATGCATGGAATAGCATATCGGGTAAAAGACTCCACTTCTTTGCTGGCACATATGCACTCTTTTGTCGAAATTTTCCATGACCGTTTTGCATAAATGTGGCTGAATTTCGTTGATACAACGCTCAATTTCCTACTTCAAGGCGTGGGTGGTCATGGGCTTGTTGGCATAAACCTTAGACTTAAAAAAAAAAAAAAAAAAAAAAAAAAAAAAAAAAAAAAAAAAAAAGTCCAACGGCGTTAAGTCACATGATCTGGGCGGCCAATTCTGATCACCAAAACGAGAAATTACACGACCAGGAAATGACTCGTGCGGTAATTGAATTGTTTCTCGGGCTGTATGGCATGTGGCACCGTCTTGTTGAACCCACATGTCGTCCGCATCCATATCTTGCAATTTAGGCACAAAAAAACTGGATTATCATGTCGCGATAGCGAGCACCATCAACTTTTATTGCCTTACCAGCCGCATTTTCGAAGAAGAATGGACCGATGATGCCTCCAGCCCAAAATCCGCACCAAACAGTGACACGTTGTGGATGCATTTGTTTCCCGACAATTACTCGTGGATTTTCTGAACCCCAAATGCGACAATTTTGTCGATTAACGAAGCCATCAAGATGAAAATGAGCCTCATTGCTGAAGATGATTTTGTTCGAAAAATAAGCATCCACTTGTTGTTCCATAATCCATTCAACGAACTCTCTTCGCTGTGTGTGGTCATTTTTAATAACCCTGAACTGTCAGCTGTCACGCTGTCTTTTTTTTTTCTCGTTGGCAACACTTAAGCGCACAAATAGCGCTAAATTTAAATCTTGCGTGAATTTTGGGACACCCTGTATAATTCCTCACCAGCATATTTCTTGCTCGAAAAAAAAAAACGGTTTCATCAGAAACAAGGGCGTTAACTGCTGTGACACATAGCATTTATGGAATTGCTACTGAATATCATTTTAAGCTTGGGATCACTATAAATTTCACATACGAGTTAATTAGATTAGTGTTTTTAAACTCTCAAACTGGTTAATTTTAGGAGGTTTTATAATTCCAGTACCGTAGATAAAGAAAAAAGGAGCTAAATAAATAAGAGATTTTAGTTACAAAGAATCTTCAACCCTGAGCGACAGTTGAGGGAGGGAGGATCTTTACAATCGTGGTGACTATTTTAGCACGCGACTAGACCTACTGTTGCTGCATTTTGTCCCAAATCAGGTCTTTCATTCTCAGCGACTTCACAGACAAGCGTGGGTTTAATTTGGAGGTTTGCCATATACGGACGGACATACACACACAAGAGAGAGAGAGAGAGAGAGAAAGAAAGAAAGAAAACCGGTTCTGATGGTCGTGAGTGTCAAGTAGTTGTCGGGACAGAGAAGTGATGACGTCACAGCATAGTCGGCTCCTACAGATAATTTCGGCGATGCGCTTGGCAGACAGCGCCGTCGGCCGATTTAAGGGAGTTAGATGAGCAATTACAAGTGGATGAAACACGAGCATCCCGTATAGACGTGAGGATATGCCATGAAGTTGCGGGAGAATGCTGGGCATGGAGGCCTGAAGATGGTTACTTTTTTCGACAAGACAGTGATAAAACATTTGTTTCTTAAAGAATAATTCAGAAGTTTTCTGTCATTATTCTTTAAGAAATGAAACTGGTACAGAAACAGGGTTTTCAGAAGGCAATAACTCACAAACAGGCTGAAAACCTTCATTGTCTTTCACAGAAGTTGATACACCGTTGTCAGTGAATATGAGAAGAGATAATAAGGACATCGCACCAGAGATTTTCGCCTTCAGACAGATGACAGCACCACCACGCTATATAAAACATAGGATACAAACTGCATAATAAAAATTCGTGCAAATTTGTAATGAGTAAAAAAAAATTTTAAAAAAATGCAGAGTTATTAATCAGTTTGGATAGCTACAAAGAAAAAAAAAAAGAGTTTACTTGCAGAATAATTCACTCAGAATTTGAGTTCTATATTATTCACCTAATAACACAAATCTTAAACACAAGGAAACACTTCTAAACTATACAAACAACTCCTGACTGTCTATTACATATTAATTCCAGGATAACGAGGGTTTGATTCTTCATTGAATTATTAAATGAACTCATGGATCATCCTTAAATAAAATCACTTTTTGAATTTTACATGTCTGATCTCTATTATCACAAAGTGTCGTAGAACTTCACTCATCGCACCTCCCTTTCCATGCTGCCACAAATTAAAAAGAAAAGAAAAGAAAAAAAAACAAAGTTTTCGATTAAACGTAACAGCATTATTTCTGGATTTTGCTGTTTTTAATAATATCCATTTAACTAAATTTGAAATTCACAAGGGGGGGGGAGAAAGAAAACAAAAAAGAAAATCAACAGCTGCATTCGGTTTGTTGTAATTTGAAAATATGGCTAAAGCAACTGAGGTTATGAGGCCAATGCATTAGGTCTGTTATCGATACCAGTCTGCCTCTTTTGTAGGATGAAAATCCCTTCCTACCGTACGAGACTGATTAACTTACCTTATGTTGAAAAGCTTTGTAACAGTTCTTTGTGTCCTAGACAAAGCTCGAACCAACTTCTTTCCAACCGGCACTGTTGAAACCGACTGGTTTACGCAGTGGATTCTGTTTACATTCATATTTTTAAACATGAAATAGAGAATGTTTTAATATTTTTTTTAATGTTAAGCTGCTGTTTAATTTGAAAATTTTAAAACCTTAAGTAAACTACTTCAACTTTTATATGTGACATTATTCTGGATACTTCCTTTCCCCCTTATCAGAGTGTCACACTTTTCCTAGACAAAAACTTTTGGCATCAATTAAGGAGGCATTATCGAATGGTCCCCCCCCCCCTCATTATTTGGTTTCTATTACATGGATAAAAAAAAAATGTTGCTGACCTAATGAAAGGTGTATAGCAGTTAGCCAACAATTTAACTGCTTCATGGAATTATTTTGCTTCACTTCAGGAATATCAATTCACCTTGCGCAACAGTTTTGCCAAATCTAATTCAGGCAGAGGCTTTTTCCATAGCAACTATCCAAAACTGCATGCTTTCTAAATATACCTTATACGTCACTTTTTCAGTGCTTTTCCATTCTTTTCCCTATCTTTCTAATACATTTCCAACCCACCAAGGCGTGGCCTCCGTTCAATGCACCTCCCTAACTTTCTTGCAGGCTCAGAGACGGCCCGCAACGAGCGCATCACGAATTGTAACAACGGTAGAGGGCGCTGTCATTAATTCTTTCCGTCTAAGGCTGCTAGGATACGAACGATACAACTTCGACCGGGCGTGCGAGAGGTCAGCGAATGGACATATGTGTGCTGGTTCGCATTAAGAGCAGCCGTGTGTGCACTTAAGTTGACCTACACTTGCAGAGGGGTCTTTCACAAGTGCAAAATTTTACGTGAATATTTAAGAACTAGGAAATAGTTGCGGAAGCTTCGTATCGAAAACAGGTGGTAGCAGATGTCCCATCGCGGGTGTGAAAGTACCACACTTTCACTACTGTTGCCCTCAAATGCTACCGGCAGCACATTGTTACCTGCGAATTTCGGACAGAGATCGTCCCATCTCGGAAAAGTTGAGGAATGAAGGTAGGATTTTTGTACAGTATTTGCAATAATTAAATACTACTTAAAGAAGCGAAACACAAACAAATTATTTTAACCAGAAGACTTAATTTCAGTACGACAAAAATCCTTTAAATATTTTCTTGTAATGTCAACATCCTTTTCATAACCAATAATAGTATCATAACGTTCCCACAAGAATATAAATTTCCTGTAGGAACATTGTTTTTAAATTACTTTTGTCCTCAAAAAGAGTGAAACAGAAAAATGCTGTCATTTCTAATTAACTGATAGAGGAAAATCTGTTTTTAATTTAGACAAAGGCTAAACGATACACCGATTCCTTCTGTAATAATATCCAAGGCTATCCAGTAACTATTTTTCTTGATTTTTCAAAATTCGTAAAAACAGTGGCCGTAATGTATAACATTTATACCGAATATATGATCCCCATTTTTCAAATAAAATAATCTTATAACGTCATAATTCTTTTTTTTTTCCGAGAATAAAATTAAGACTGCTATAAATAATTCCACACAATCATGCATTCTACTTATAAGTTTTGCGGTAACGACAACGTACAATTAAGTCTAGAACTGACAAAACTTGTAAGTTATGTAAGAATTTCGATTTTCTCTTTTCTCCCCGACACAGCATTACTCTAAGTATAATTAATACGAGTGTAGACGAAGCGCGGTTTGAAAAGGATAAGTTGACATAATCTCTAGCATATGATCAAAGCAAGGAAACGCCCTTAACTCAGCAGTTCTGCGACGAATGAGTGGGTGTTTAAATACGTTCCAGACTTTCTCATGCCGTATTCTTTACATGATTTCTGATATGCAGCCAACAGACAGACAAAATTAAAAAAAAAAAAAAAAATCGGCCTTCCTCAGGCAAACAGGTTTCTGAAGAAGGCATTCACCCCTCCATTGTCCAGATCACATTTAAAAGGTAGATTCCTCAGTGTGGTGTAACTGGAATATGAGCTAATCTATGAGGAACTACAGTAATGTCACTGCAATTTAATGTATTTTTTTATTATTATTATTGTAAAAAATACATATTTTCTTGAATTTGGGGGTGGCAAAATAATACTTGACTATGAGCGACATATATTCTAACAACGGTTAGAAATGTTTTGTTTTAAATTGATGACAGAAGACTTGCAGAAATATTCATCTGCACAAGCATAGCGTTAGACAAGCTGGCTTGTCTTAATGCTGTGCTTAAGAACCATATGTCCAATGTTGAGAGTCAATGGCTAATACTTGTTAAGGAAATGACGATGCTAATTACTGGGGTTGACGTTATGAAGAGAACCGACAACCTACTTCACTAGTCTGGTCTGTTAGCAGTGCCACGTTGGAGAAATTTTTTGCTGGCTTACTGAAGTTGATCGCCGAGTTACTTTTATTTTATTATTGTATTCTAATTATTGTTTTGGTGTAGGTCAATTTTGCAAAATTTTTTGTTGGATGGGATGAATTATTCTGCTGTCATGAAACAGTCCTTTCTGCTGTTCTCCTCGTAAAAGATTGCAATAGAAGTGTAGCTCATTTCTACTTTAGGACCGCTAATTACTGAGTGCCTCACGGGCGCATGTACAACGCCGTCTTCCATGACCCGACTCCCCCTCTTCCACTTCACGAATCATAAGAATGAATTTTTGCTAAATGTCTTAATTTTCTTTTTTGTCGTTGTTTTGTTTTAATAGATGCGCTACTGACTATTAGGATCGGCATATGCAGTAATCGTGACGGTTGATGAACACTACGTTGAGCTATTATGTCAACTGGTAATAACTAGTAGCGTTTCTTTGTATACTGTGCAGTGTTTTGCGCATTTTCGTGCTGCTCCACCTGCACCGTTTATAGTGCAGGTGGAGCAGCACCTGCACCCTATAATTCGTGTGTGTCGCTAGGGCTTGTTTTTGACCTACAGTATAACTGGTTACTAAGTGAGGTAGTATCTTTTAATATTACTTAAAAGTTATTACAGACTTAAAATATTACGACGGCTAGTACAAAACATGTTTCATTGAGAAGAATGCTTGGCAGTGGATTACGACTGTTTATTAAAAAAAAAAAAAAAAAAGTAATTTGTGATTTTATCACGGCTAATATGTATTTCAAGTTTACTATGAGTATCAAATAGTACATTATGGATGAACATAGGAATATGCCACACGGATGGTAACTGGTACAAAGAATACTGCTAAATACAAAGAAATATGGAATCATGACAGATCTGAAAGACCTAAACGATTTTTA
This sequence comes from Typopeltis vanoorti, assembly GCF_054136105.1. Taxonomy (NCBI): domain Eukaryota; kingdom Metazoa; phylum Arthropoda; class Arachnida; order Uropygi; family Thelyphonidae; genus Typopeltis; species Typopeltis vanoorti. The sequence goes on from NC_143568.1 coordinate 34,300,572, forward strand.
CACTGATATTCAACAGCTCACAAGCCATTCAAAAATAAAATGGGTGGGGGGGGGGGGGAGAACAACTGATTACCTGATGGAGGAACACAATATAATTATGGCAAATGCACGTAATAATGATCACAACCGTTATTGGGAGTATTTGGAAACTTGTGATAAGCCTGGTGGTCTTAATTTTTGAATGAAAATTTAGAATTCTAGTTAGGCTGCCTGCCAGGTTCGCCAATGTGAATAGCATATTCACTCTCCAATAGTATGCATTGAATTCTAATCCCACCAAGAGCATGGATATTTGTGAATGCCTTTAGAAGAAAAATTTTATCGCCTGGTCTGACCAACACCTTGCTTACTGGAGGCCTGAAGTAGCATGGAAAAAAAACAAAAACAGTTCCATGGCATGGTCTGTACAGTAGGATTCAACTAACCATCATTCATCCATAATACTAATGTGCTATGTAGTTTTCAGCCTTGCTTGGATGAGAATCAAGATTCACAAAAAAAACTGACGCATCCAGTATTTTCCGTTTTGTAGAGAAAGGAGGTTGTTGGTTGATTTAGATTTATGGCAGAAGCAACGAAGGCAATGAGACCAATGTGTTATATCTGCCTGTTTTGTGAGATGGAAAAGGAACTGAATATCGTTAATTAACCTTAAGTTCTTATGTAATTAAAGTAGGGAAGAGAGTGAAGCATAGAATTTTTGAAGAAAGCCTTGCTTCTTCCAAGAGGGAACTTCTTAAAGCATTTAAATATAGTTTTATCGAAACCCTTTAGTATATGCCAACTGAAACATTTAACATTTCATCTATTCGTAGTACTTCAAAGCTAAAACGATATTGGGATAAGGAATAAATCGATTGTCAACACCAGTTATTGCGGTAACTGGTGTTAAGATTTACACAAACAAGACATGGAACAAATAGTAAGCCAAGATTAAGCAGCCCATGATTTTGAGGATTATTATGTTTCACAGTATTTCTGTCGTACATTTCGCTTGCTGTGTGTTACTACCAAGAAACATTTCAATTTTTGCAGCACTGAAATATGAAAATAAGTAATTCTGACTATTTGCATAACTGGTTAGTTCAAGGCCTAGATGTTCAAAGACAACCACGGTAGCACAACTAGCTACTGGGGAAAATTGCTGAAGGCTAACGGTGCCAAGGACAGGACTTCCAGTAGCCAACTTAGAACACGCAGGGAATATAATCAGAGGCCAGGGATAAAAATATCAGAGTGATCAATTATGATGTCACATCTTATATGAAAATACGGAAATTTGCAACGTTAAATAATATAAACAGATTGACACTGCATAATTGCGATTATGCAGTGTCACTGTAAATATAATTCTGCTTATTAATTTTCCGCCTTCAAAACATAAGTGTCCTTGTTTCTACAGCAGTTAATTTCCAGTCCGCTATCAGTGAGTTTTCATACTTTATTTCAACTACAAGAACGTTTTAGCTCAAACGCAACTTACAAGGTATCTCATGTACATGGATATCGAGTGACCTGCAGAAGTCATTGGTAATAACCTTTGAATGGTGGGTCCGAATCCCGCTAGGACGTGAACCTTTACAAAAGGATTTTATCCGACTTTAGGCGATTCTCATATGAAGGTGGAAGATTTTTTCCCTCAAAGAAATAAGAGTTCTTCAGTTCAAAAACAAGTAAACCGCTAAATACTGGCTATACAGCCCTAGTTGCTACGACTGTAAAAATAAATAAATTAATTAAAAAAATAATAAAAAATAATATATATATATATCAGTGGCGAATTCTCCATGCTGGCTGCCCAAGCTCATTAATTGAGAAAGAAGTAATATTTATTTGTTAATAAATGCATGTATTTATAAGCATTCCATTTAGGCTTTTATTTTTGTAGACAGAAGTTTTAAGCTTGCGCGGCAATAATTGAGCTTTGTGTATCGAAGGCCGACGCTAGTCAAGCTACCTTGGCTTGCTCGGTTGTGGGAGCATCCAGGTTCAGCACTGTGATTTCATGCGCGCGCATAGCCATTTCCGCTCCCTCCACGTCATCTCACCCCGTTGCTTAAACACGAGCCATACGCTGTCAGAGTAGCTCTAGCCAGTGAGCTTCAGCCAGCCTTTACAAGTGTGCGTGTTGCTTGGGAAAATTAAGTTACAATCAACTTTTTATGACGATGTTGTCGGCCAGTTCATAAAGAAGAACCGTAGGGTAGAATTTATATTCAAGTAGCTAAATTGAAAAAGATAGAATATCATTTGTAATATAAATGTTGTATCTGTATGATTAAATGTACATCAATTTCTAAATACAGATAACCCTCGTATAACGCGGTACTTATACAACGCGGTTTCGATGTAACGCGGTATAAAATTGTAGTAATCCTTGTTGAACGCGGTACTTATACAACACGGTTTCGATAAAAACGGTCTACAAATGGTAGTAACCCTTTATCTTTTCATATGTTTTTCACCGCGTGACTTAATCAAATTTTATCTTCGTTAAATTTGTGTCTGCCTGTATCCCGCATGTAATTATAAGTAGCGAATTTATATTAAGGGAAATACCCTTTAGCACGCATGTACCTCAATTGTTTACCGCACAAAACGTTTATTGTTGAAAATTGTCCTAGTTTCTGCCAGGAAAGTGCATTAAAAAATCATAAGTGTGTTTATCTCAAGCTGAGCACTTTATTTTCTGGTGAGTTACATACAATATGCAATGCTTGCTTTTTTTTGTGTAAAAAAAAATATTTTACAGCAATAGCCACAAACTGCAACGAAAGGGAAAAACCAACATTGAAAAGAAAATTAATTTCTCTCGAAGAGAAATATTCAAAATCTTGGATCGATTGAAAAATGGAGAAAAGCCAGGAGTTTTTGCAGGGACCTTGAATTTAAATGAATCAGCAATTCGAACAATCAAACAAAATGAACATAAAATCCGAGAAAGTGTTTATTGCTGGGTCAACGATAAGTGCAAAGTTTGCTCGTGTATGCGATATTCTAATGGAGAAATCTCTAATGATTTCGATAGAAGATTGCACCTCAAAAGAAAATTCCTATGGATGGAAATCTTATTAAACAAAAAACTCTCAAAGTTTATAAACATTTATAGTGCAGACCAGGTGTTCAATGCGGATGAATCCGGATTAAACTGGAAAAAAGTGCAAAAACGCACCTATATTTCGAAAACTGCAAGATCAGCTTCTGGATTCAAAATTTCCAACAATAGAATTACTCTACTATTTTGTAGTAATGAATCAGGTGATTACATGACAAAAGCAGTGTTTATTAACCAATCCTCAAATCCTCGTGCTATGAAAGATTAAAATATGCACTATTTTATTTTGCCTAATACATTTATGCATTATGTGCAATGAAGTTTAAGTACAATTTGTAATTTTTATACTATGTATTTGTTTCATAGTTTACATGTTTTCTTAACTTACATGAATTACCTGAATTAAATAAAAATATTTTTTTTTGTTGGATATGTCATTGTTGTTTATATAAGTAAAAAAAAAAAAAAAAAAAAAAAAAAAAAAAAAAAAAAAAAAAAAACGATTTCGGAACATAACCCTACTTTTTCTATGTGATCTGAGACTCGCTTAACGCGATTTATATAACGCGGCATTTCTGCGGAACCTAACATCTGCGTTATACGAGGGTTACCTGTACACAGTTTTAAATGGTCAGTAATTCATTATTCCGCTAATCAGACTTCAATCGCATCTCTCATTCCCTGAATGACAACAAGAGCAAGTGTGAATTTCAAGACCAGCATTCGCCCCTGATATATATGTTAGTTAAAAAAAAAAAGTCTCTGGTTGGTGACAGTGTTCATGCGGTACTCACTTGGGAAATGACTAAATTTATGAATGTTCCATTCAGAAAGGTTACATGCTGAACTACAAAGCAGGAAATTATGACCAACTGAGGAGTATACAGAGTTCGGTGGAATAGAATTGGTTGATGCATGGGAAGAATATCGACAATGCATGGGAAGGATTTCAACAATACTTAAGTGATGCAATATCAAGGTATGTCCCGAGAGTTTGAAGAATAAATAGAATAAGAGTCAAATGGATGTGTAATCTTATTAAGCAAGAGATTCAAAAGAAAAGGATGCTGTGGAAGGAATACCGTCTGCATAAGGATGGTGTCCGTTATGAAAATTATAAGCAGCAAGCTAGAATAGTCAACTGTTATACAGAAAGCAAAGTCTGAGTATGAAACGAAACTGGTTCTGCGTGCTAAAGAGAACCCACAAGAATTTATCGATATACTGTAAGTAAAAGAAAGGATGAATATGAAAGAATAACTCTTCTAAATGCAAATGGCGTAAGGGTTACAGATGCAGAAAAGGTTGTTCAAATAATGAGTGCCCATTTTGTTAAAAGCTATCAACCTGGTGTACAAGACATTGAGTTCACTTCTACCTCTTCATTGCATGAAGAAATTCAGGTGTATGAGGACGAGGGATTAGAGCTGTTGCACAATCTGAATAAGAATTCAGCAATAGGAAGTGATGGAATATCAGCGGGTGCGCTGAAGGAATGTTCAGCTGAACTGACTATTCCTTCGACCAGACTGATTTAATGAGTCACAGAACAGAGTTTCAGCAGGAATGGGAAGAATGTATGGTAATTCCATTGCATAAGGGTAGTGCAACGACCATCCTTATACAATGCGACCAATTAGTATCTCAGGAGTGGTGGTGGTGGTGGTGAAGATTTTAGGAAAATTGGTTAGGGCTCGCATTCAGAAATGGGTTTAGTGAATCTCTACTTTGCAATGAGCAACATGGGTTTACTAAGGGAAGGCTATGTTTTTAGCAACTAGCTCAGATTCTATAAAAATGTTACCATGGAACTAGACAAGGGGAATGGATACACCATGATACTTTTGGATTTTGCTAAGTAAACTGGAGAACATGGGTTTGGATTATAGAATATTAGAGTGGTTAAGAAGATAGCTAACTGACAGATATCAAAAAGTGGTATATGGGAGTCTGCAAGATTTAAAAGGTAACTAGTGGTGTACCAAAGATCAGTGCTTGGTCCACTGTTATTTAATCTAATACATTAATGATATTGGGAAGGATTTGACAAGCGACATACAGCTATTTGCCGATGATGCAAAGATAGGTAGGATAATCAGGAATGCTGCTGACATGCAGTGCTTGCAGAATGATTTGAACAGGCTGTAATTGCGTGCATGGGAAAATGGGTGTCAGCTCAATGTCAGTAAATGTAAAGTCATTCACTTCGGCCTGATTAGATATCCAATGTCGGATTATATTGGTGGGATTATGCTTGAAGAAACTGATGAGACTAGGGATCTTGTAGTGTTAGTATGCACAGAACTAAATGCGAAAGCAAGTATCATTATATATATATATATATATATATATATATATATATATATATATATAATAAAATAAAAATTAAAAAAAATAATAATAAATAAATCTGACTTCCTTAGTTACATGACTCCTCGTTCTCCTACTGCCTATTACCCCGTGCAAGAATTACCTCAAATCTATCTGATCTGAGAAGTTTTTCTCACCAACTTATGTCTCAATCATAATCGTCTCTTCACTTCCTAACACCAAGTTCTGTGGGAGCACATTCCATTAACGGACCTCTTACTCAATATTTCAGTCTAAAAATAGTCTCAATCATGGACTTTCTTTAATGTCTTTCTCTCATCCTAATATTCAAGCATCTCCGAACAAAAATCCAGATGTGGCGTGATCAATACCGTATACCATCTCCTTATTCCTGCTTGTCAGTAACCTTCAGATTATGGCGGCAATTTCTTTAAAGTAATATTTACAACTTTCGCAGTGCGTGTATTCAAACAACACCCCCTGATCTCTTGTCTTCACCTCCAAAAGTGAAACTGCACCAATACAATACAAACCATCCTGTCTCTCATCTGGTCAAAATTTATACTTAGCAATTGATACTGTCATATCTTCCCAAAGCACGAATCTGTTCGAACTCTTGTACCAAAAGTAAGTCAAGTTCTGTGCTGTTATTCTGCCCAACTTAAGTTCATCTTTAAATGACTGAATATCTCCTCTCAAACCTCGAAACTATATAATCAGTATAAATTAAACAACTGTGGCCCAAACAGAACCTTGCGTTCCATAAGGTTCTGTTTTGAGGCACAAGACTTGACTGCGTGACTAATCTAGCCCAACAATCACTAGATGTAATCCGTGCTATCGACTGAGGATCCATATCTGTCTTACTGAATTTCAACAGTAGCTTGGAATGTACTATCGTGATATACTATAATGATAATGCGATATTCCAAAAAGGCTTTACGAAACATAGAAAATACACGTAAGCATCTTTTCTGTCCAAAACAGTGATTACTGTATAATAAAACAGTAACTATATTACTAAAATAAGACTTCCTCTTAATAAACTAAGCTGCTGTGTGGAAAGATTCATTTTCTCATCGCTTCAATTTTTATTTAATTCTGTATTCTATCAATTTCTTACTCCTCCAACCAAATAACATTAGCTCCAAGAGCAAAACTCGCTAACGTTGTCAAAGGAGGTCCGAAGCATTTTGGACAGTATGAACAAAAAACGAAAAGTTCTTGATTCAATTCGGTATGATATCTTCAATAATGGAACAAGTATAGTAATTTATTTTATCAATAAATACTTTTTATCAAGTGGGCTTTTCTTTTTTCCTATACCTAAACGTGTCCGCCACATGTCATTAATCTTCTCATCCAACTTGCGACAAACCATTTCAAAATCTAACTATTTATTAAACTCTTATCCTTAATGTGCCTGTCTCCGCGTTAACAAATTCTCTCACGTTTATGTATCCGTCTCGACGTCACTCGCCAATTACGCTGTCCAGAAGTCGGAGACAAAAAGATAATTTATCAATCAAAGCCTTGACAGTTGACTCCACCCAGAAAAATTAAGATCTCGAAATTTCCAGATAAACTACTCGGTGGTCATAAATCTATAGCAGTTTAAGTATTTAAATGATTTAAATTAAAGCATACTAATTAGTCGAAAACAGACTTCAGTACTTAGATTTAACTGCAATTCCTTTGGAATTGCAAAAAAAAAAAAAAAAAAACTCGAGATCAGTGCATTTAGCGGAATTTTGTTTCACGCTCGTCTGCTGCGATTGCTTAATATAAGAAGCATTTCACAATTGAAGTGCTTTTTATATTCACCGATTAATTATATTTTGATATCAACAAAAGTCAGAAGACTTCTTTTGGCAATTTTCCAAAAGAATGTTTGTTGAAATCGTGCTGACGTTAAAATATAATTATCGTGAATTAGGCATGGTACTCGAAAAAATTGAATAAGCATGCAAAGGCTCAGTTTTTTTTTTTTTTTTTTCTTCCCTTACGAATAGAAAGTAATACGGCAGTGATTCTTAACCGGGGCCGCGAAATATTTATAGAACGTTTCTAGTTTTTGAAATTTCTTAAAATGATTATTTTTTGCTCCTTATTTTACTTTGTTTCAAATATCGTTTCGTATTAGTAATTTGAATTATGCAGTTTAATGCAGTAGTTTCTTTTGTGGTGGCGCTGTCGACTTTTCGCTGCTGGCAACACTGCAAGTCGTGACATCTGCCTACTGGACGTGTGATAGAAATGATTCTCTTTAGTTATTTAAGTTAAGGGATATTACATCCCATAACTTAAATAATTTCACGTCGCCGAATTGAAGCCTTTGGCTCTTCGTATAATTAGTGATTCTCTGAAGTTTTAAACAATACTAGTACGAATGCTTAGAACTGAACGTTGTTAAGTACTAACTGTGTGCAATTATTATTATTATTTGACACCTCCAAGGAGTCCAAAGACTCATCGAGGGAGAGTGTGCCAACAGCATCGAACGATTGGTCCCCTTCCAACTACTAACCACGCTCAAACTTACTTAACTGAGCCATTAGTAGTAGAGGCTCTACCAATCGGCTAACCTTTGCCGGCATTACTGTTCGAAACTTTCAGTGCTGTAATACTGATTTGTTATTTCTTAAAATTTACCCCCTTATAAAATGAGTAAAAGAACATTATTTGATTTCCTAAATCAAATAAATTTCCTAAAGTTTTTAGAGTAATATTGAAGTAAAGTTGATTTCTGTTTTCTGATTTTTTTGTCATTATAATCAGAAAGTAAAACCACTATTAAAAAATAATTATTTTTATTATGTTACTACTAATTGGGGCGCGCGAAAATATTTTAGGATACTTAGTGGGCAGCGACTTCTAAAAGGTTAAGAACCACTGCAATACGAGATCTTCATTACCGGTTTCAAGGATACGTTGGCTATTGCCTATGGGGCAGAGTTGGAAACTGTGTTTCCGACTCTGTCCCAGCATGAGAAGAAACATATCGTAATGGAATGTGTTATGCTTTTGCCGATTAATTATATTTTGATATCATCATAAAAGCCAGACAACTATTTCTTTTGGCATTTTGCCACGAGAATGTTTGTCGAAATTGTGCTGACGTTAAAATATATCTTCTAAATTATGCATGGCACTGGGAATAAACATTCAAAGTTTATTTTTTTCATATTTTTTCTTAACTGGGAGTCGAAAGTACTACGGAATCTTCATTACCGGTTTCAAAGGATACACTGGCTGAGGTGAAAAGGATGAGTTGGAAACAGTGTTTCAGACTTGGCACAATTTGTGCAATAATTTATTTTAAGATCTACTGTTGGCTTTTTTTTTTTTTTTAAAGTCTGTGACTGGACCCCTCCCCCTACAGTGTCGTGAATTTTGCAGGATTTCAAATTGGCACTGCTCATGTGCCCAGTTTTTTTTTTTTTTTCTCCTCAGTAATAATGTGCACTACAGCAATTTTTTTCCCCCATGAAATCATACCTGAATAGGCTAACCAATCAAGTTAAGCATGGAGTTGTCCTATTGAAATCTACTCACTACTACACGATTTATCTGGCCGAAGGTAAACACCAGATTTCCTAGGGAAAAAACCCTCACACCTCCTAAAAAGATCAGATAACTCCTCTCAGCTGAAAATTCCCGAAAAACATTTCTGGCGTTCCAGACAGATTCGAACATAGGTTTTTTCAACTATCTGTCATTCTTCCGATTGCTATGGAGGTGTCACTATTAAGTCAACACAGAGAAATCACTCATCAGGGGCACACTGTACAATATGATAGGCTTGAAGCCTGCAAAGAAAGAAAAAAATGTTTTTTCAATATCAGCGAATAACAGATTCCTCCTCCTTCCCTTATTTTGCAAATGAGGTCTCCTGCAATAGGAAGAATGATACGCATCTTTCAGTTGTAATTATCCGGATTCGAATGTCACGGAGTACGCGAGGAATATTTTATTATTACTACTACTTCCAGAGAGTTAGGCATTCGTCGAGGGAGGCCACATATAATCCACACCACATGTCATACTTACTCTTGATTTCATTCACAATATCCAAACCCATAACCTCTAAAAGGTAAGCCATTCCAGTCATGCACCGTTCTGCAATAGAAAAATTTAGCTCTCACTCCCATCTTTAGTGTATTAATTCTCAATTTCTATTGATGTCTTCTTCCCATTCTCCATAAAATGAAAAATTCCAACTACTGGTATCCTGGATGATCGTTTCAGTAGTTTGTAGATTTCTATCGTAGCCATCTTTATATTGTCTGCAGTCCACAAATTCTCAATCTCTCCTCATAATTTACATTTCACAGTCCCGGTATCTCTAACACGCTCACCACTGTATATGCATTACCTCAGATATCAAAGGTCCAGATCAAGGCCTTGTAATGAGGCTAAATGACTTCTCTATTCTTTCATGTCAGTGTTCGTTTCAGCATTACAACTATCCTCTGAGTTGTATTTGCAATCTTTGATATGTACTTGCACTTCAATTTCCTTTCTATTAAAACAGCGCTTCCCAAACTGTGGGCCGTGACCCCCTTGGGGGCCATAGGTTTTGTTAAGGGGACCGTGAAATAATGAAAACAAATTTAAAATGTTTTAAGACTAAGTACATTTTTTTATCTTTTAATAAAAATTAAATAAGTTTATTTTTTCTTTTTTGTTATTTTTTTATATTTTAATGGGGAAAAAAAATCACACATTGGTGCGGGTTCATAAATTTTGCTGCCTGCGTATTTCGGCGCTTAATGAATATTAATAAATGTATGGTTATTCATATAAGTTTCATTTCAAAGCAGAAATCTAAGAATTGCAGTTTCAAATATTTCCCCTGATATTGGTGTAGCAGTATTGAAACACATCCACCGCATTAAATTGTTATTAAACTTCTTTTATGTTTTTAATTCTTTCTTTATTACTAATCGCTTTACGTTTCATGTGCTTGTACTGCAAATGTACGATAACAATATATCTATCTATATAAAAATATGAGATAATGTGCCATGTCATAGGTGTATGTAAGATGCTAAAAATTTAATATTTGCATTTGATTTTTGCAATATTCGCTGTGTATGTTTTGTATTGAATATAAATACAATAAATATTATAATAATATATGTCTATATTACGATTTTTTCGAGGGGGGGACGTGAAATATTTTAATTTTTCCAAAGGGGGCCCTGACATCCAGAAGTTTGGGAAGCACTGTATTAAAACACCAAAAGCCACTTCAGTTTCTTTTAGCATAATCTCGCCAATATAGTACTCCAGATTGCAAAACTTTACCAACATTTAACTGATAAAATTTTTACATGCCCGTAATGCCAGCTTATTCAAATCATGCTGCAAATATTTCATGTCAGTTGCATTTCTGATTACCTTGCCTATCTTAACATGATCAGCAATGGTTGTATGTCTCCTGTCAAATCCTTTCCAATGTCATTAATGTAAAGGTTGAATAACAATGGACCAAGGACTGATCCCTGCTGTACACGGCTGATCACCCCATATATTTTAATTTTCCCCTTTACTCTTATCCAAACTAGTAGTTTTTCCAACTCCATATCCTACAACTTATGAGACAGCCTTCCATTCTGAATCCTGTCGAAACCTTCAGAGTCCAAAAGTATCATGGTGTAAATCATATCTAACTCAACCCGCCACATTGTAATGAAATGTGAGCGATTTACAAACATGCCCCCCCCCCCTTAGTAAATTCATGTTGTTCATTGCAAAGTAGAGATTCTCTGTCAACCCATTCCAGAATGCGAGCCCTAACCAACTTTTCACCACCACTCCGGAGATACTGATAATTCGATAGTCGGATACATCAGTGTTTACACCACCCTTGTGCAATGAGATTACTGCACATTCTTTCCACTCCTGCTGAATCTTTCCTGTACTAACTCAGGTCAAAAGAACAGTCAGTTTAGCTGAACATTCTTTTAGCACCCGTGCTAACATTCCATCAGTTCCTAATGCCGAATTCATATTTAGTTTATGCAGTAACTCTAGTACCTCTTCATCATAACACCAGGGTTTCTTCATCCAGTGTAGAGGTAGTTTGAACTCTATGTTGCATACACAGTTTAACAAAATGAGTACTCATTAGATGAATAATCTCTTCGGCATTTAGCTTCCAGAGCGAGTTTCTTTTCATTCACACTCTACTTTCCGTGTCAGCACCTTATAATTTTCAGTAACTGACGTAATCCTTATGCACAACGGTATATTTACCACCCCCCCCCCCAATACTACAGCTGCATTTTTTTTCTTCCATAAAATAGACAGTGGCCTTCGTTAAGGAAACATTATTCTGAAATAATCCAGCCATTATTCAAATTTTATTTATTTATTATTTCGCTTTAAGTAGTTCATTGACATTCATTTGTTCCTCTTAAGGAGAATTATATATATTCTATGTATAATATAATTTTCATTTATTACTATTTCAACTTTATTGTTTTATAAACAATATTATATTTCAATAGCATACATTAGATATATAATTTCATTTGTCACAAATTTGAAATATGATTTTTTTTCCCGTTATAACTAAATCGTTTTAGTGCAAAATTCAGGAAAAATGAGTAGTGCAGTGTCGACCCTAATAAAGGGCATGAGTATCTATGAAAAAAAAAAAAAATTCCGTTATAATTCCAGCTTTATTAGCAAACTACAATTTGAAATGATAGTACAGTACATATATTATCCGAACTAATTGGGAACAATTTGGTTTCGTTAATCAAATAGTTCGGATAATCAAACATATATTAACATTCATCCTAGGAAAAATCTTCCTCCACTAATTTCAGAAAAGACTTAACGATTCTGTTCCTGGGACATCGCCTGATAAAACTCCTTGAATTTCAAGCTCCTTAACCGAGGCGAGATTTGAAATTTTTCTGCCATCTTGTACTGGCTTTAATTTTTTTAGATGGGCTTTTCAAACCTTTGATTCAATTGTAACGTTTTCTTAGTATAACAGAAGCCAGTGAACCGGTTCACCTTGACTTGCCTTTTGTGGAAACCATAAATAGCGTCTTCTGATTTTTTCATCACTAGCTTTTTTTCTTTTCTTTTTTCTTTTTTTTTTTGATATAACAGCCATCTTCATTGTCTAACTTTGATGCAAACTGCAACATTATTTATTATTATTATTTTTAAATGCTTTATAAACTCAAGGAGCTATATAAGAGGAAGCTTTTACACACTTTGGGATCCGAACCCACGACCTGTTGGTTGCATAGTGGGATTGCTATCCTCGCGACCGACCTGGCCCGCAAGTTGCTTTACCAACATTATAAATCTTTGCAAGAGATACACCAATTTCGCCGCTTCCAGTAGTGACTGGAAGGTACGTAGAAGTGAAAAACGTTAAGAAATGATAGTGCAACAGTGCATGTATGTCGTTTTTTATACTGGCCTACAGCACAGATGTGGCGCTAAGTGTTGTGATAATGATGTCGACGCACAAGAATGCGATTACGAAACGCTGTCTAGGATTATTTCTTTACTTGTTTATGACTGATCCTTTCAAATTCGGAGTACAATACCAACTCCTAACGCTGATAATTATTCTAGCTTCAGGGAGATAAGAGTTGGTTTCACTTTTGGTTTTAATTCATGTTTAGAATTCTACTGGTCTTGTTCGATGTGCTTGCGTTTTATTTTTCCAATGCTTTTCACTATCGAGTTCTCACACTAATGAGATTTACCGGTTCTTGGTTGCTCGTAAAAAGAGAAATACAATACCAATTGTATTCCTAAATTTCATATCATCATGTAATTTACAACTTAATATAGGTTTAAAAAAAAAGGGGGGAGGAAGGACCACAATTAGTTCTAACAATTTAAAAAAAATCTTACAATTGAATTTTAACTTAAGTATTTTACTTGCGAGCTTTTCTTCTTGTTGAACCTCAGCGCCACACCAAGAACTAATTTCTATGCTGAAAAACATTAATCTGAAATTAATTAACTAACTCCAAAAATACTGATTTTTCCTTATTTTAATTATTGCATCCTTTATTCCATATTTTCTTGTAATTACTCTTTGTCACCACATGGCGAAGCATTTTCACTCAAATTAGAAACTAAGGTGAGAATGCTTATTTATTTATTTCAGATTAAGCATATTGAGAATTTATTGGGTGGGCTTACAGCAGAACAAGAAAAGATGAAAAGGCGTACATAAGCATCTAAATTCTTTATAGACATTGTTCTAAGGATAATCGAAAAAATGGGTAAATAAATTTAGTCATGAAGTGAGACAGACAAACTGTATGACTGATTGTCACTCGTCCTTTTCTTCGTACACGTAGTCAGTATTTTAATCATAATTTGTAAGTACAGCCTTTCCGTATCAGAATTTGGAGTTGGAAGAGATCTGGAAGATAGAATTAAAGTTCTATGGATTTAAATATCTGGTGAATTTCGAATATAGAGGAACTGAGCTGCGCAAGAAGAGAAATTCAAAACTCCAAGGTGACAGATAGTTTCTTCGAAATGTATAGTTCCTATGTTCCCTAACTTCAACTTGATGTTTTAATGAAGTTCTTCCCGTGATCAGACTTTCTGGAGCTAATTATTACAAGCAATTTCGTAACTCCCGGAATTTGGCAGATGTTTTATAGCAAGATCTTTAAACAAAACTGAATTTGCATTCTTTATCTCCATGGTGTGCGGAGAGTGCATGCATGCGACTTGTTGGAATGATAGCTTAGGGGAGAAGAATTTCATTATTCCTGTATTTAAAGCTAACGCCTTCTTAATTGATTAAGATAGATCGCTTAGAGGACCAAAGTTTCCTTCTCATTCCAGCTTTGAATTCCGGTTTCACAGTTTTCCCAGGAGAGAAACAAAGAGAAAACATTTACCTTTTCTATAGTGATACATTTGAGCATATAAAACTCCTTCACAAAAATTAGGCAAAGTAGGGCGAAGAAAAGTCCTTTATTTTGAGACTTCATCTCAGGTTAATCAAAAACATTGCAATCCAAGATTAATTTCTTTCTTAAAAGAAAAAAAAAAAGTCATGAGTTGGTGTCAGTCAGTACTTATTCCCAGTACAGAAAGCAGCAGTATGACCTTGGATGTCTTTGCACCACAAAAATCAATCAAAATCAAAAACTCAAGAGAACTTCCTGAATGAAAGCAGTCTGCCGGGTAGAGATTCAAAACATCCGCTAAATCCGCTAATTAAGGCAGTAAAGGGAAGAAGAAAGATTGTCGGCGAATTTTCGAGAAATATTATACAGGGTTCTCCAAACTACTAGCAAGACTCGCACGGGGACGCTAGGGGTCCCAAAAACTTAATCAAAGGTGCAGGGACTCTGGTGTATAAAAGGGTTGGTTCGAAAATGAGAAGGGCTTCCTTTTCTTCATCCTGAGTGAACCATCCACAAGCGATCCAGGATCCGAGTTACTGTAACTTCCGGAAGGGAGGGGTGGAGAGACCCATCCACCAAGTCATTCCAGTCACAGCCGAAGATATCCGAAGGCGATAGTTGCCGTAAAGCTCCTGTAGTCGAATAAGTGCGACCAGTCCTATGCAGAAATCCTTTGCCGGGCAGTTCAAGATGCCAGAACGCCTATCCCACATCCCGCCTGCTGCTACGACTATTCATCGGTGCCTGGTGTCGCTTCGAGGAGAATTCCAAAACACGGAACGGAGGAGAGAAACCCTACTCAAGCGCCGGAATAAGGAAAGAAGGATGGAAGACACATACATGATAGGAAGAGACCCATGCGAGTCAACATATTCATTTATTGTTTATAAATTAAGAAAGAATTCCCTATCGCACTGTTAAATTGTCTAGTTTAAAGAGATAGTATTTAGAGCAAATATGTGTAATGGCAAAATGAGTGAAGCATGAGCGCAGTTAATTTCCCTTGGAGAAAATGTTGAGCTGTTCAAATTTCTTTAATGAATTATAGGTGTACTTACGATTGAACTACACATGTAAGATAGGAAGAGACCCATGCGAGTCTATACATTCATTTATTGTTTGTGAATAAAGAAAGAATTCCCTATCGAACTGCTAAATTGTCTAGTTTAAGGAAATAGTATATAGTGTTTAGAGTGTTAATATTTCTCGTAAATGTGTGTAATCGCAAATGAGTGAAGCATGAGCGTAGTTAATTTCCCTTGGAGAAAAGATTGAGCTATTGAGATTTCTTTAATTGATTATATGTGTACTTATGATTGAATTTTTGTGATAGAGTATGTTCCTGCTATCGTATCATTGGAATTTTTGAAACTCAATGAGATGGATTGTATAAATGTAATTGCCTAGATTATGATTAAGTGTTTGAAAGGAATGAGATTCTGAGAGATATTTGTATACACGTATGTTGTATTTTGATTGATGCTAAATTAGCAATGTCAAGTGCAACTAACGATTTCATGTTATAGGTATAACTTCCTGATATTTGTATTATAAAGTGTGCGAGAGAATTTAATAGAAACCAAGTTGAGTGATTGAGAAAGACTAAGAATTACTTTTCATAAATGAATCTTGTGATTTCAAGTGATGTATAATTATTTGATCAGAAATTAAACTTGTGATTGTTGATAAAAATAGTTGTTCGATTCAATCTTTTTGCAATGCACTGATTCAAAAAAACACTATTTCGGACCTGATAGCGGAACCCCAATGATTAGTAGTGATCTATGAGTAAAATTTGCCGTGACTGCATACCTTGGCTAAAATAGGATAAGTGATTAATTAATCTACTAGGGTATAAAACCTTTCTTTTGCCTTCGTCTTGGAAATCAAATAAATATCTGGAGATCCCAGGCAAGAAAAATTATACTTAAGGTAGAACAATAAAGAAGGGAAATAATAGAAAACAAATGTTAAGTTAAAGAAACATATATATGATAAGAGATAAAGATATATATAATTAAATGATATAAAGGAATATTGCGTGATAAAATATAAGCTAAGATATACAGAGAACAGTCCTCTTCCCCCCCCCCCCCCAGTTTACAACAGTATAAAAAACCTAAACAATGTCAGTGTGGAAACGTTATCTTCTGGATTTGCTTCCAATAGCAACCACATTTTATAAAGTAGGTTGCTATTATATTATTATTGAAGAGTTTCCCCCCCTTAGTTTCTACATGAGCTTTTTAAACAGCAGAAACTATCAACAGCCACAGAAACGAATGCTTCAGATTTACATACTAAATAAACGCGCTTGGGTTCCAAGTATCTCTGACTTCTGAAGCATGAACCGTTGATAAACACTTCGTCATTGAATTTGCAATGACGAACTGTTTCGTCATTGTTTATTTATAGGGATAGTAAGAAAATAAAAAAGGAAGTTAACACGTACGACTACGAAAAGCTACAGGCGATACCTTCTTGCCTATTCTATAAGTGTCTTAAATCAACCAAAGAGGGAGTGTTGGCGAAAAAATGGAAGGTCAAAACCCCCGGACATTTTGCATATTTAAAAAAAAAAAAAAAAAAAAAAAAAAAAAAAAACTCTCGGACAGAAATTTAAGGTCCTAAAAGAAGATATATGGTAACCCTAGTTGTGAAATAAAGCATTTTTAATTTCACTTTTCACAATACATATAAATGAATCCCTTTTTATTTCCTAAATAGTTTTATTTTATTTTTCTCTTTATCACTTAACAAGTCTTTTTTTTTTTTAATACATTAAGAAGTTCTCTGCGTACATCCTGAAAGCAGCGGCATCCCAGCTACTCGTATAATGAGCAAACGAGAACAAGGATTAGAGGAAGCCGTCATCTTAAGCAGATATGTTCTCATTGAAGAAATAACGCGTTCACATAAAAATTCCTGAGCTGAGAGAAACACCGCTTGTCTACCTAAGTTCAGCAGGTATGGATTCAATACTGGCTGTGAACGAAAGCATGACCTCTGAGCGCACTACAAGGTGCAGACATACACGAGTACCACGGCCATAAAGACGATTAGTTCCAGATGTGCCTGTTCAAGGTCCATAGAGCTTGTGTACATATCCTAGCGTGCGCAGCCTTAGCCGCTGAATTTTGTAGTTAAAGAGTGTCCGTAATGGCAGGAAAGAGAGAAAAAAACATTGTTTTACGGAAACGTGCGACTCATCAGGACCGATGCTCTGCTGCAATCCATGGGTGGTTTCGTGGTTCACAGTATAGCATTTGGGCTTCCTTCGTTCGTTATTACAAGAATCGAGGAACGCTTTAAGGTCGTCAAGTAGCAGAATCATGTGTAAAAAATTAGATCGATTATTATCCGAATGCTTCGAATAATAATCGATCATGAAGCCAGACTTTCAGTTACTTGGTTCTGTTTTTTAGTTACTTGCTTTTTTTTTGAGAGAGAGAAGAGAAATTTAGAAATATTTATTAAAATAACAGCAAAATAATTAACTGAAAGATGAGCCGTATCATATTATCACGAGTTCAAAAGACAGGATTTCCGGATATACTTTTCTCTTCTGGATCCGTCACCATTGTGCTGTAACTATGAGCAGTAGCACACTCGGGAT
The DNA here is from genome assembly GCF_054136105.1 of Typopeltis vanoorti. Classification (NCBI taxonomy): domain Eukaryota; kingdom Metazoa; phylum Arthropoda; class Arachnida; order Uropygi; family Thelyphonidae; genus Typopeltis; species Typopeltis vanoorti. The sequence goes on from NC_143568.1 coordinate 34,318,489, forward strand.
ATAATCTTGGGGGGGGGGGGGACGAGTTAAGTAGACGATTTGGGAATACACACTACACATCGCATACGACCTATGACGGAGCATCTGCAATGATCGCTAATTCATAAGTAGTATAGAAATATAGAAGACACGACACAACATAAATAAAAAAAAAATGAATTTTAATTAGGAAAAGATTTTTGGAAATTTTTCTAGGTTTTTTTCCCTTTTTCTTTGGGGGCCCAGGTCCCCCTCCCCTCTGGGTGTGCCATTAACTATCAGTGTCCGTATAGCTCAAAAATCCTGTCTTTTTAACTCATGATAATCACACAGTTGAACGCTATGCTAAAGTAAACTGTTCAACTTTTGATTTTAAGAAATAATCGTTGCTTTTCAGTTTCTTTATTACTTTTGGAAAATGAAACAAAGTTGTTTATTTTAACTAGATGTTTATGTAACAAAGTTAAATCCGAACAAGCAAAAATATTAAATGTTCCTCTTCACCCATTCAGTTATCTCTTTTTACATAGCATAGTATATTTGTAAAATATTTGTATAATATTGCTCAGGGTATGAAGGTTTGTTGTTTTAAACGATAAAATCACCCACGAAAGGTTGTGGTGACATTTAATACTGTGTGCGAGTTAAAAGTTAGGCGATCAGGTTCTCCTGCTAAAAACAAAACATTATACTTTCAAAGCCACTTTAAGCCTCCAATAAGCAAGGTAGTTGTCTCATATTGAAGAAAATTCTTAAAAATTTGTGTAACGTCTAAGGTACTTATTTGTTTTGCATATTCCAGACACTGTACAGTGGCGCACTCAGGATTTAATCTTGGAGGGGGCCGAGCGCTCAGGATTTAACCTGGGGGGGGCGAGTTGAGTAGATTTTGCGAATACACACTACACATCGCATACGACCTATAACTGAGCATCTGCAGTGATCGCTAATTCATAAGTAGCACACAACATAAATAAAAAAAATGAATTTTAATTAGGAAAAGATTTTTGGAAATTTTTCTAGTGTTTTTTCCTTTTCTTTGGGGGGTACCCGGGCCCCTTACTCCCTCCTCTGGGTGCGCCACTGACACTGTATCCTTAACGTTCTTTAGCTAACTTATATTTGTAACTCATAGTAGAAAGAGTGTAATGTCACACTTTCTGGGAGAGGAGGGAAGGGATTAGGGGAAATGTAACACAATGGGGAATGCATCCGGAATGCTGTCTTATCGCAAAGAAGTCGAACTTCTATACTTTCGCCTATATTTTACAGCCATAACAACTTAAATATACGTGGTCTGTTCAAAAAGTTCCTGAACAATTATCATTATAAACTGGGCACGCGAGTACTGTATACTGCTTTGTAAGCAGATAGGTATATAGACATGTTATAACAAGCCCGAAGTCAATGCGTCACTTGTCATCCTCAGTGCTGTGATGAATGAACATGTTTTTTTCTTCTTGTGCTTCTTTTTGGAGTATCCCGATATCAGAAATGAATGAAAACAACGTGTGAATGCATTAAACTTGGCAAAAAAAGAAAAGAAAAATGCCACTGACTGAAACCTATCAAATGCTTAAAACAGCTTTAGGGGATAATGTCTTAAGCCGCTCAAAGGCATTTTCGAGTGGTGCAAAAGAGTTTAAAACAGGGATCGGCAGACTTTTTAGACCAGCGTTTCCCATATTTTTCCTAGGACCGGAACATTTCACAAATCCTGAAATTTTCACGGAACACCTTGGTTATTTTGTAATGTATTAATAATTAATTAATACATTACAATATCAATAATTAATTATGGCATAATCATAAAGAGTATTAGTACACTTATGTATACGGTGTGACATGTTGACAAATATAAAATTACATTTAAATCAGTTATCAATCACTGGACTAATGAAATCTTATAGCATATTGTAGTTTCCTCAGGCCAACATCATTAAATTAATCTGTGCTGATTTTCATTGACATTTCCCATTCTGATCACCAAAAATGTATAATATTATTAAAAGTACTTACGAGTGAATGCAGACTTTTTCTCATGTGTGCTGGTAGTTTTCCCCTCCTTTTCTACATCCTGGAGATCGCTTTGTAGGCTGGAGGTGGATGAATCACTATCTATTGCGTCACAAACAACTTCAATAAGAAATTTCTTAACACCAAAATTAAACAAAGTCCCTTGTCTCTTCATATTAACATTTAAATCTGTAGGCCTATTACTTTTAAAAAATCACAGCACTTTCGAAACAAGCACTTTCACCCTACAATACGAACTTGCGAAGAAAGTATTCAGTATTACTAGATTTGAGAACCGGATACAGACTACCTCCATCTTCAATTTCAGTAGAAAAATTTTCTTTATTCTTCCTTGCTGATTGGTCACTAATATTTGCAACACAGATGTTATTTCGTTCAATTTGAGAACGAAGGATACGCTGGCCATTGTTGTAATCGGCTTGCGGGCAATTTTCAAGACCGGTCATAAACAGCGGTATTCCCTTTCCCGAATTACTTCCATGTTTAAAAATACACGGTTTGGTCACTCTGACATCACGGAGCACTTACTCACTTTCCGCGGAACACAATTTGAGAAACTGTTTTAGACCATTGACCCCTTCATAGAATCCTTGATCCCTCATCGACCCGCATCTATTTCTCAATTTAAAAATAATAATTCCTTCACCCTTTTACTTCATTACTGCTTCTCGATAAGAAATATTTAAAGAAGTTTAAAGAATTTCTTTAATTTTTTTTTTAAATTTAAACAATTAAAGAATAAAATGTAAGTAAAAATTTACTTACATTTTCACTGATTTACTTGGAATGGTTAATGAGAAAGATGTGTTTGATGAATAGTAGCCATTGCATCAATATTTGGTTGGAGATATTGGTAAGTTTTAGCTTTAAGTCACCACGCTCATTCTGTTCATCTTCTTCGTTAAAAGTGAATTTGCATAGCTAAAACCTGCTTCAACCATGTATGAACTTGGGAATGCAAGTAAAAAGTATTCAACTGCTGCACCAAGCTTGCAGTATTCATTATTAGCATTTACATTGCTCCAATAGTCACCGAGGCTTTTGTTTTTAAAAAAAGGATTTAGCTTCGAGATACACACACATATCAACGAGCTCATTTTGTAAGTCAAATTCAGTGTCTGAATTTTCTGTTTTCAAATCAAACAGTGTAACAATCCAGTCAGGTACGTGCATTTTCTCCAAGTCCTCGAAACGTACTTTAAAGTCTCCCTTTAATTTTTCTAGGTGATTTATGTATATCTCTAGGTCACACTCTGAAATTTTTTTTTCTTCTCCATCTTCCAGTTGCCGTAAGTTTGAAAAATAGCTGTAATCTTTATGTGTCAATGAAGATTTAAATAAGCCTATTTTAGCTTGTAAATCTACTAGAATTATTCAAGCCTGAATAATTGCAACATCTTTACCTTGCAAACGTATATTTTTGAATTTAGGTCTGCAAAAAAAGAAAATATGATTTTTAACTCGTCACATAGTGATTGGTTTACATCTGTAAGAAACTCGACAGTGGAGTTATACAGGTCAACAATTCTTTGCAAGGAATCACTTCTTGACAACCACCTTCCATCGGTATGCAAAAGAAGGTGGTTAAAAGGTGTCATTTTTTTCACACAACATTGCAAACAGTCGCGAATTCAGAGAATGTACTTTAATTTTGTTCCCTGACTCGATACACACTTTTAAGGCAGCATGTAGTTCGCCACTTAGATTCTTGGCTACGAAATGGTTTCTGTGTAAATACACAGTGAACAGTACGCACATCGGGAACCTTTTTCTTGAGTAAGGATGCAAAAGTCCGCGAGGTTAGCCGAGTAGCTATGCGCTTCGCAACCATATGCCTGGGGAAAGAGTGTCGTAGGTTCGATTCCCGTCGACGACGTGAGGAGCTTAAGGATCTTCTTCGGCCATAGCCAAGTTAGCCGGTCTTGGGCGTTGACAGCAGGGTTTTTTCCCCAGTTTATCCTGAGGTTTTTCCTCGCCCAAAGCAGGCAAACCGGCCCTGTGAACACACGCTTCGACAGACATGGGATACTACTGGGAATAAGGAGCAACCAACCTAATCCGCGGGATTATCGGTTACGGAAGCTTACGCGGTAAAATGTGTAGGCCTGCGCGATAGCGTAACATACGATGACGAAGGATGCAAATCCTTTGTAACGGCCAGCCATTGCTGGTACACCGTCGGTAGCCACTGTAGTAATATTTTCGAGGGGAACATTAAGTTTCTTCAAATAATCCTAAATTGTTTTGCTAAATTGTCTCACCTTTTAAATCGGCTTTAAAAAATGGTAATCGGCAAACAAAAACTCGTCAACAATGCACCTTAGGATTTGACTATTATACCTCACATAGGCCATGAGTATATTGAACTACCGAAAGTTGACTCGTCCAGTTGGATGGAAAACTAGCAATGTTGAAGCTCTGGCCCCCAAGTTTTTTTTTTTTTTTTTCCTCCACGTCATTAGCCATCATCAATACGCTGGCTCACTGTCCTTGCACTTAAAAGGTATACATTTAAAAACAGGTTAGGGTCTTTCTTTATAACAGTTTCAATCATATCTTTAATGGCTGGCATGATAATCTCCTTCACCAATGATATGTGGTTTTCCTTTCTTTGATATATTAAGACAGATACTGGATGATGCCTTCAGTTCTCCTTCAAAATTTCCACTAGCAGGTACTTTTAAAAATGTCTTTAAATTTGGTCGTTTTGTGATCTTTTCTTGCCTTAAAAAATTAAGATCTTTGTTTTTCTCATCAGAGTGAACCCTTTCGAGATGGTCTTTTATCTTTGCAAGCTTCATGGCATCATTACTGAAAGTCTTTTCGGATAATAGGCACATAGGCATTGTTTCATTGGTAAATGGTATAAATCCAAATATTAAATACTCTTGCAAATACTGTCGGCACTTCTTACTATCAGGGGCCGCCATTATGGGCACTATAACTTAAAAAAAAATTACACAGTAAATTCAAAGTTACCAGATCACTGAATACCGCTCTGATAACTATGGGCGTTAAATGTGCACTAGCCCTGATTGTCACTGTTCTAGATGTCTTCATCGGGGAGAGCGTGCGCGTCTCCCTCATTGGCTCAGCCAGTTGGCGTTACATGTTTAGTGTCACTCAAAATCGTTCCAGTGTTTATTGACTCCCTTTTGACCACTAGACATTTATCGACCCCTTGGATAAGTCACATTAACCCCCAGGGGTCGATGTGGCTACTTTGCCAACCCCTGTTTTAAAAGATAATCCTTGCTATGGATTCAAGCATGAGAGCTAGCCTGTGAAAGAGAAAGCTTGGTTGGATCCTGGCACAAAATTCTGACGCGATTTGGAAATGAGGTCAGTTACTGCGAAATTTGTGCGAGTTGGTGAGGTTTATCCCCCCCCCCCCCCATCACCCTGACTTCTTTTTATTCCCTAAGATGGACTTGGGGAAAAGAAAATGTTTAAATCTTTCAATGAAATTAAACAGAATGCGACAGAATAACTCCAACTCACTCCTTTAAAACAGTTCCGGAGATGCTTCCAAAAGTGGGGAAAAAACGTTGAGAACAATGTATCGATGAGAATATTTCGATGGGGATAAGTTTCTGTAGGTCATAAGCTTTTGTATAGATTTTAAATAAATTAAATCCCAGAACATTTTGAAGCACACCTCCTAGAGCTTGTAACGCTACGTTATCAAGGAAAAATACAAGTTTAGTCCTTGAGAGTTCGTATTTAAAAAAAAATCTAAAAAGCGATTCGAAAAACTGTTAAGTACAAAATAAAATTCAGTTATTGATTTATCTTAAAATTTCGAAATATGGTAGTGTGATGACCGTATTACCATTACAAAAATACAAATAAATTTATCTGTATTTTAAATACAGATAAATTTTAAATTATGAGGTGGCACCGAAAAGGTGAGAGAGGGTTGGATGGTCACTCTCCAATTGAAGTCAGAACAACTTAGGCCACTCAAGTGTCTCCTGAACTCAAAATACTCTACAGACAAGTTAACTGTATTCAGTATCTCTGGAAACACACTGTGTTCTCAAGCCAGCTAGTTATTTTGCGGAAGGAAAAAGCCTTTCCTTTACAAATACCCTCATAAATCGATTTAACCGCCACGTATTTTCCGACGGAGGTACATATATTATGTTGTTTTCTTCGAAGTGTATTATGGGAAAATCTTACGCGAAAAATCTTAAGACTGTTACACAGAGGGAAAAGAGCCCAAAATAGCATTTAAAAATAACACTTAAGGGTAAAAACTGCCATTATTTAAAACGGTAGTTCCGCATGTATTGTATGCATTGTGGGTGCGTGTGGAGAAGTGGGTTATTTTAATTTGAATGAACTGCTCATTTCATTTCCTCCACAAAAAAAAAGGGGGGAGGGAGGGAGTTGGAAATTAAATCTGCACATGTTCATATGTTTTAAAGAAGGTTTGATACATTCTAGAAACTTTGAGTAAGGTTCATTTGTTTCAACAATGTTTTTTCTAATCATTCGCAAAAAAGCCAGGAAAGATATATGATACTGTGCTGGAAAATTCCTTCTTTCTGGATAGCTTGCCAGAAAGAAGGAATTGTGTACTTAACAGTATAAAATCAAATGAAAAATCATAACATATTTAAATGTTTAAATAGCTAATCACTAGTCATAACTTAGTCGTCAAGAAGCAAAGAATGTCACTGCCTTGTACAGATACACATCATTGCATTTTGAAGCCTTGACGTTTCAAGCATACTTCCATGATATGACGTTCATTTGCTTTGATTTCTAGATCTAGTAACGTTACGCTATTAAAGAAAAACAGAAAAGTTTAGTCCTTGAATGTGTGATGTTCTGCCATTAAGAAAACGGTGTTTGGCAGATTGCAACCCGGTAGCATCAATGATGCGTTCTCAGCAGGAACCATCTGCTTTCAAAGGTCACATGTCTTTATAACTATCAAGGCAGCCTTTCACAGGAGGTAACTTACATATGCATTTTCTTCTCTAGGCTGAGGACTTTGGCTTATTAGTGAGGACGAGTATTTCAATACACGAAGCTTGACAGAGACAACATGGCGTTTGCGATGATGACGTAAACCAAACTGGAGGGGTGGGACATGAGACCAATAGTCGCTATCCTGATGACGGAGGACCCAGGACAAGGGACGAACAAGTTATGGCCAAGGTAAGTGCTCATTTTCCTGTTTTTTAAAATTATCTCGTTATATACGATAACTGAATTCTGAGAGCAATTAATGCGATGTCTAGTTTCAGTTTACACAAGACACACATTGCGAACATATTTAAAGAAGTGATCATAATGGGCACGTGTAGAGGAAGCGTGCCCTGGATAGATCCCAGAACTATTAAATTTCATTCCAGTAAAAGGCTAAGTAGGATCATATTTCTTTCTTCGATAATGGGTTAGTCACTTAACATGGGACATTAATAAAAGCGTATCTGCTGTCTCGACATATTTATTACTGTTTCTGCATTGGGCTATTTTTCTTTACAGCTAATTAATAAAACTGAATACAAGAAATATTATAAACTGTGTTGTACAGTAAAGATGTCAAGCTAGAAAATAGGACAACTGACACAAACTGGAAAACTATAAAAGCATAGCAATTTCAAAACAGTAGGAAACAAAAATAAAAGATGAAGCAACTTGAATTTTCCCACCTCAAAACTCAGCAATTCTGAACTCAGCTTAACGCTTATTTCCGATTTTTAAAACAAAGCTATTTATGCTAATCCACAATGTCCGCTATTCCGTCAACATTTATACCTAGTATATTTAAGATAATAAAAGGAGAGAAGGCATACAGCTAACTTGTGATAATATTAAGGAATCCAATTCTGACAATCAAGCAATTCGAGAGATAGCAATAAAAGATAGTGCTCATCTCTGATCCAGTTTCTGGTCTCCACACTAAGGTACATGAACCTCACGGATAAAATACATGGTTGCTTCATGGACTACTATGTCATCCATAATGCCTATCTAATCTTTTTTAGGTTTGTAGTCATTTAAAATCAGCGTACTCGGCGTAACTAGTTAGTGAGCAAGTTACTCAGACACCGTCACAACAGCTGTATGGTGAACAATTATTTTCAGTAAATTTTAATAACGATCTAAATTTCACCACCATTAGTCTAGCCACTGATCGAGGATAGCGATGTAGCCTCTTCCTTAAGTTTCGTTAATCTGACGCGCTGAGCAGGATACTTAAAAACTGTCAACCAATACCAGACACATCACCGGATGATGCGCTTCATCCTAGTGTCGCATTACGGAAGATGTTGAAATGTAATAAATAACTATTATTGGCACTGTTCCATTTGGAAAAGAGAGGGTCAAGTACAACGGAGTTCTTCTCAGAAATCATCCCTGAAAAGAGTTTCGTGTTCCATTTAACCCTATACAAAAATGATTCACTTTCCTAAAAAAAAAAAACGGTTCCGAGTTCCAATTTGAACTAACTCTAAAATGGAACTTGAAATGGACCGACACATTTTTAAAAAACAGCATTGAGATAAATCATCGATATTAGGATCACCAACAATAAAAACTCGTAATTTTTAGTTATTGACAGTTTCATTCTGCTGAACTCCACCAGCGTTTTCCAAACTTTAAGACAGCAGGGACTTTTTTTTTTTTTTCAGCATATTTTTTGCAGCCCATCATACAAACATACATGTCTTTATTAATACATGGAAAATTACAGATGTCGAACATTTAAAGAAACTGCAGTGGTCCTACGAACAGAAAACAACCTTAATAGAAACCAAGGAGTAATATTAAAGGATATATGGAAAAATCTTATTAACTCATTAAGTTTGGCGGAACTACAGTACGCCAAAAAACTATGTAACGTGTATTTATAATAATGACTGAAGTATATCGCTTCACGCATACCATGTCATGCGGTGCCTTCCAATTTTGTTGTAAACCGTTACTGCATTCCTTCGTGTTTTTTTTTTTTTTTGCAAAAAATCAAATATGAAAATATTTGATATTTTTTACTGGTATCGGATAGGAAATGTTATTAAACTTTAATTTAAAAAAATAACTAAACGTCTACGTCGTTTAATTATTTTATCGTTTGATAGCTTGATTTCCTTTAAATTGTTTATACCTAGACACGCCATATTTGAATATTTATATTTTCTGAACGCTAGCTTAGACTGCATTTCTTTAAAGTTCTATTTTAACAAAAGAATCAATACATAAACAAAGAAAATGAAATATCAACATGAATAGAATTATATTGAGAACATAATAAATAGAATTTAATTATTTCACTTTTTCCGATGCATTAATTATTTCACAGCAATTATCACTGCACCTAGTATATGCAAGGACCCTTTGCAAGAAAAGAAAGAAATAAACGTTTCAATATATTTTATAAACCACACTGTCATTTTCTTAAAGAAAACTAGTTCTTGCATAAGGTTTAATGTTTAACTCAATACATTTTGGAGCCTCCGTAGCGCAATTAATTTCGACAGAATCCTTTTGTTGGAAAAACCGGGATTCGAATCCCGTCTATGACCAGAAGATTCATTATCAGGAATTTAGTTCAAGGCGAGTTAGCCGGTCTCATATAGAAGTGGGACGTTTGTTTATTCTCTCCAGGAAACTGTTTTAGGTCCCTCAAAACAAGCAAACCACACCGTCAACACACATATCTACAGACATAGGATGCTGACTGCGAGATGGAAGAAATTAGAACCTTACCATCTTATCTTTCCACTGCACATTATGGATCTCGGGTAAATATTCATTACTGTTACCCTCCTGGATGGAGGGTGATAGGACAGGGCAACCTTTTCTGAATAATTTTCCGAAACATTATGAGAAATGGCTTGCAGCGAATAATCATTAATTTACACCCCTAAAATCCTTATGTTTAAGAAAATTATTTGCGCTGGATTTTTAAGTGTACGCTAGATGTGTACTGACTCGGCCACTGCCATCATCCATTTCTTAATATGTACCCTGAGAGGGAAATTATGAGAGTACTACAGGAATGATTTACATAATTGCGACTTCCAAACAACAATTTTCCTCCGAATTAATCTGTTATCTATCAGGATTCCAATATAATAAGATCTTATATTTCTGTACTATAAAAAGGCACTTCATGTACTATTCACCTATACTTGGTCTTCTTCTTGCCATCCAGGAAAAAAGGAAAAAAAAACACTTGTTTTGCTTACCTTTTGTATTCCATTCTGTTTAAGTGACCATACCATCTTAGATTAGCACTGCTCACATTCCTGAATGCCAACAGTGTCAAATTCTTTCCTAATATTCTCATTTATAATATGGTTCTGCCACTGAAGCCATCTGTTCAATCCCCCAATTTTTCTCAGCACTCTCATATCTGTAGTCTTTGATTAAGTTTTTTTTTTCCTAACACAGAACTCATCTCCATAAGTTACTTTAACTTTTTTTTAATGAATCCATAATTTGTCATTTTCACAAAAAACTGCCGAAATTTAACTTATGGATCTGAGAGCTGGGTCAAAAATAAAACACTTGATTGAAGAAATTTTTCTATTTTATTCCATATAATTTATTTGACTGCCTATAATAACAGATTTGATAATTCTGGTGTTTATTTCCATAATTTGCCATCAACACACACACACACACACACACACACACACACACACACCTAAATAGCTGCATTACTTAATTCTCCATTCGGGATGTAGTTTGTCTTTTCATGCAGTAGATTTTCAGTGTTTCCTCCCATTTTCACATCTTTTTATTGTTGATTTTCATATGGAATTTATTACAACAGTCGCTTTTACATAAAGTAAAGAGCTGGTTTAATAGCTTCAATTTTCATATCAGGCATAATGCCACTTTCCTTCATAACCCAATCTATATAGATGATGAATAAACAGCCGAGATAACGTAGGCCCTTGTCTCACACACACTTGTAACATCCAACCGCGTTCCTATACCTCCTTCAGCTCTAACTGCTGACTTGCAACTTCAAATATATATATATATATATATATATATATATATAAAAACAGCTTTTATCCTGGTATCGTGTTATATGTGTTTTTTAGATCAACAAAATTCAAAAACAATCCTTGTTATATTCCTATGATTCATCTTAAAGCGAAATTGATCCTAACAACTCCTATTTGGCTTAAATCCAGCTTGTTCTTCGCTAAGTTTCCTTTCCACAATTTTTCTTCGCCTCTTCTCAAGTAAGTTGCATAAATCTAACCTGGAGTACTCAGAAAGGAAATTGCTCCGCAATTCTCACATTCAGTTTTATTTCCCCTCCTACAGACGGGTGCTATGAGAGCTATACTCCAATTACCTGGAACTCGACTCTGGTCACAGAGTCGAATTATCCAGTGTAGCCACTGTCAAAACTTTTATATCTCCATGTTTTAGAATTTCTGGTCGAATATCCTGTTTGCTTTCCTTTTGACTATTTTTACCACTATCACTACTTGTTTCGTTCAGTAATCTTGGAAAGTATAATTATTCCAGACATCTAGAATATCTTTATCTTCGGTTTCTTTTACAGTACTTTCTTCCATTTCTAAGTTTTTTTTTTCTTCCAACAACCTCTAGAACATTTTATCACCTTCCTAATAACGATCTTCTATAAACCTACCAGTCTTCCCATTATTTTGTTTAGTACTTTACATATTGTTTATCTTTCTCAAATTTTCTAGGTATTCACTAAGAGTACCTGGTGATTTAATTGCTAGGAACTGTCGATATGCTTTCTTTTCCATGACTGCCTCTATTTCCCAAGTTTTTTTATTTAAAAAAAATAATAATTTCTTATACACTTTGTTTCAATATGATATTTCATTTCATCCCACTCAAAACTAAACATCGATCACCTATTTCAAATTCCCTGTATACTAGTGTCCCGAACCAGCAAAGATATCGCTATCAACAATAACATAGTCAATGAGCCTTTTTCTTGTATCTTCTCTCCATGTGAATTTGTGCACATCTTTTATGCTATTATTAATATACCATTAATACCGTTACATGGTATTGCTAATAATTAGTTCATGTCCTAAACTGAAATCCAGCAGGTACTTACTATTAGCTTTGCTCTTTTCTGCAGATTTTCTCAAACATTTCTGTATATCTAATGTTCATTTCCTACTCTGCCGTTTAGATTTCCAACAAGGACCAAACGTTTACTTTATGTTGGCAGCCTTCTCTAATGACACACACAAAAAAGTCTTTACTTCTTCCTTAGTGTCCAAACCCCACTTCCATGTTTAACCACTTCACTCTGACCTTGTCTAAAGATACCTGAATATAACATCTTGTAATGGTTATTTAAAGAATATCACCAGTTTTTATACTTGTTTCGGTTACACCAATTATGGCGACCTCGTATTTTGTCTAATTCAGGAGAGTTAAACATACGGCCCGAGGGCCGGATAAGGTCCACGGCTCAATTTTATATAAAAAAAATATTATTTTTTAATTTTAAATTATTCAGTTAGCATATATATTTAGAGAGGTTATAAAACAGTTTATCTTTAACCCATAACGGTTAAAGGTAAACTGTTTAAGGCTTAACTTTTCGCTGCGGAACGAACGCGCTAACAAAAGCAGCATTAAACAAAGTTCATATGTAACTAAGCACTGTATATATATAATATAACACACGCACATATACACTTGTTAGTGATAGTGTACTGCTTTTGCTAAAGATGAAATAATTTGTAAAACTAAAATTATGTAAAAATTTTATATCTACTTAACCCCATTATGCCAAAGCAAAGAAAACTTATGCATGTAATTTTTTTTCGTCGAATTGGATGGTAAACAGAGCTGCTTGATTTGCAATAAACAAATTTGTTGCTAAAGATTACAACGACATTATAAAACTAATCATGAAAAGAAATTTAAAGATTGGAAAGATTCACGAAGAAAAAAAATTGTTAAACTATGCACTCAATTAGAAAATCAACAGTCAGTTTTTAAAAACATAAGAAAAGAGTGATGTTGCAGTTAGAGCTGGCTACGTAATTGGAAATGAAATAACCGTTTGGTCAAAGTACTTTTCAGAAGATTAGAGAAATCGCAATACATTATAGAGACAAGTTTCCTCCTATCCCCCAGTTTTTAGCACTAAAGTTATGTAAAAGGTACATGAGGAAAAAATAGTAAAAATTTCAATAAAATTAATAGTTTGCTTGCATCTCTCTCTCCAATTTTATTTTCATATTGTTTCGACAAAATGTGAAACATTTAATTCAGTTTTATGAATATTCTATGATGCGAGTGCACCGAATGTAACTTGGCTATACACCGCGTCGACGAAGAAGATAGCTCTGAAAAAAAAAACAAAAAAAAAAGACATGCACACACACTTTCTGTCAAATTAAGAAACGCGAGAAAGACTAATGATAAACTTGGCCTATTAATTACAAAAGTTAACCAGGAACATGCGCTCCTTGCTAGTTTTTTTTTGTTGTTTTTTTATAACTCTTGCAAAAAACACCATTCGCACTTCCAAATAGTTCAAACTCTGCCATGCTTCATTAAATATTTAGTTACTTTCTTTGGGTGACTCGCTGCTTTGTATGGAGAAAGTATCTCCAAACCCCTACCCATTTGCCGCGTCCTTGGCATTTCTTATTCATTTTATTGTAATTAAGCGATGATTGTCACTGTCGTTTTACATGACAGGGAGCAATGTCCGTGAACTAACTCCTCTGCAAAATGCCGACGACCACGCTCCATTTTAGTGTAAAGTGAGGTTAATTGAGGAGCGAGAAAAAAGGCACTTATTTGTGAGAATGCTCATTAAAAAAATAAAATTAAATGTTGTAATGGAATTCTCTAAATTCACTGCTCATAAACTAATAAGAAAAAGAGAATTATAATCGATAGTGACGCACGAATCAATACATGAAATAAATTTTCATTTAAACTTGCTGAACTGATTTTGCAATTTATTTGAAAAGTGTACATGTTACCGCTAAAGTGCGAAAACCGTTAATGTGCACATTACCTAGCTAATCTGCAGATTAACTGATTTGCTCCGTTAACGTGCGGAATCAAGAGTTTTCCGCATTTTACCTAGATAATGTGCACATTAACGGCTTCCGTATCGTTAAAGTTCAAAAGTTTTTTTCTCTCATTTCCTTTCCCTACTCCTACCCCCCTCTCCCTCCACTTTTAGTTTGGTTTTTTTAATAAGTAAACATAATTTTATCATATGTTTTTTTTCTTAATTGTAATAATATTTTAAACCGTTTGATTCCTTGTATTATATTAATTGATTGATTCTATCAACTAATTTGTTGATTGTATTAACTTGATTCTTTAGATATCGAAAAATAAATAAATAACATTATGTTAATTTAAGCGTACAGAAACGTTGCTGTTGTTCCAGCAAAGATCTTATTTTCACTTTAACGAGTGCCTAGTAGGTAATGTGCAGATTACCTAGGTAATTTGAGAAATGAAACAATTTTCCGCACATTAACGGATCACCGTAGTTAATCTGCACATACCTAGATAATCTGCAGAATAACTGATTTCTGCACTTTAGCGGTAACATACATACAATTAAATTTGATTCCGAAGAAATATTTTAGACCCAAATGCTTGAAAGTATACAGAATATTTTGTTGGATATTGTAGATAAAAATCATGGAGTTAATATTAATTAGCTGAAGTCAAGCTAATTTGAAACAAGTCAGCGTGCCTACTTGTTTCAGTTGTTTGTTGACTTTCAATATGATTTACCTTGAAAGTTTCCCCTGACTTCACAACTAAGGTGAAAATACTCTAAATACTTGGTAAACAATTTCAAATCTGAATATTTAAGAACGACTTTTGGATGGCTAATGAGCTTTTTTACTAATACACTACCGATCAAAACAGTCTAATCGAAAACGAAACAATCAAAATATCCAATTTCACAGTTCTTGTAGTAATGATATCAAAGAACGAAAAGGATCGAACTTCTACCTGCCTGCTGTCGTTTAACGGCCAAAAGTGCTTCACAAAAATAATCCTCATCAGGGTAAGAAATGGTGCACGTCATTAATTTCCTCCTTAAACTATATAATCTAATTCATTTTAATCTCTTTATAATCTGCATCACTGGCGCATTCATGTTACTGTAAGTATAATATATATATTTCACTCCATTTCTATGCCTATAAAGGATCATATATTTTCTAGCAACAACTTAGTAAGTAGTCGGTTTTTAAGTGTCACTATCGTCATACTTGAGTGGACTTCGATTGTAATACTGAAGACAATTACCGCCAGCTCGTGTTTCTAATCCTATATCTACTAGATGTAATCGTATAAGTTTTGCACTCGATTTTATTATGATGTGGGCATTCAAAACCCGAGTTTCTTCTCAGGAGAAAAATAAATGAATAAAAGTCCTCTGATTGGTAAACTAAGATCGAACCTAATAAACCTTTCTTCAGAAGATTAGGCGATGGGAAGTTCACAAGGCTAGGAAGAAGCCTGTATAAAAGAACGATGGTCGATTAGGTCGCAAAACCTATACCACAATAAAACCGTGTAGAGAAGTAGTTAAAGAGAAGGAAGACTGAAACGCATCAAAAGGAATCCGTTGATGCGTTTCCATTCCAAGCACATCAATGGAAGCTTAGTAAATGGGAGAAAATTGTATGTGGAAAGCTCTTCCAAAAAATGGAGGTAGGAAGTGAGATGAAAGAGGAGAGCGAAAAGCTAGCTGAATAGGTTTGAAGCTGAACTGTTGAATGTTGATTAGCAGTTGCTCGTATTTTTACCTTCTTAGGAGGAAGTGGAGGAACATTGGAACAGCACCCATGAACATTTTGGATATACTAAAGCATTATCAGGTAAGTGTTCAGTACATCATCCATGTTTTAAGTTTAGCTGAATTTGGATGTATATATCACCTTAGAGGTAGAAGTCTTGAACGGACGAGAATTTTTTTCGGTGAGGAGACCCGTGCAAGTGACAGCTTGGCCCAAATCAGTTTTCTTTTCTTGCGTTTTTGGGCTGACTTACAGCCTAAGAAGAGAAAACTGATTCTGTTTTGATTTGAATATATTATTCAAAAGGTAAGGAAGACTGAAGTGCGATTTTTCTTATGCAAAATAATAAGACTAACTGTATTTTATCAGGGACGAAATTCACCAGGATTATTCGTACTATTCTTGAAGATGGTAAGAGGTACCAATTCTAGAGACATGCGAGTGTCTTAAATAGTGACACTGAAACTAGATCATTTGAGCCTTGCAATATTGTTAAATTAAAATTAAGAATGGGATGCGCAGTCACCAGCCAAATTATGGATAGTATACTGAAGAAATAATGTGAGAAAAAAAAAACAAAAAAAAACTTTTGATATCTCACCACTGATAGAGATTCGAACGAAAAAAAAAAAAAAACTAACATGATTCGCATCGAATAACCAGAAAAGAAAATGATAACCGAATCCTAAAAGAGAAGTCAGATCATAAAATGATAGCCTGGTATGGAGACCTTTATGCGGACGCGATTAAACGTGCGAGATATGTTTTTTTATTTATTTTTTTTTTTTTTTATATAGAGTACCTGCGGATGCGATACATTTAGAAAGTTGTAATATTCAATAATTTTTACACTTTCTTATTATGCAAATAAACTTATTTAATAAAATTTACATTTTCACGATGTCTATTGGAAAGATAATTATTATAAAAAAAGTTAAGATTTTTATTAAATTTTATAGAAAATGTCAATTAATAAAAACCAATAATTTTTATGAAAAAAGTGGGCTGTTAATGACCTCTATTGTTTTCGAGAGGACTAAGATGAAGACAATAAAGAGAGAGATAATTTTATTGTTGACTTATTTCCCGTTTTAGGGACTGGCTTCCGTATTCGATGTTAACTCGGTACATTTCAGGCGAGTATGGCAGCTTGTTTCGGCGATATAGGATGGATGCTAATTCTAGAGCTCAAATTCGGAGCACGAAGTAGGGGGGGATACCATCTGAACTAGGAAAAACCGGGAAGCTAGGCAATAACATCCTGCGATGTTACATTTTAAGTGAAATGCAAATCATAATAATAATCATAAAACCTATATAAACTTGCATTCAATAAAATGCAATATACAAAAAAGATAAAAAGTAATTTAAAAAAATCCTACCAGAAGAAAGAATAGTAGTAAGACTGAAACCATCATTTGGTAATGCCAAATGAATAACGGCGTTGCTGAAGTTTATAGTAAACATAAAACTAATGTAAGCTGAGGTCTGTTGTGCCGTTCATTGTGCGTTTTTTTTTTTTTTTTTTTTTTTTTTACATCGTAAGGTGCAGTATATCATTTGAAATTTTCCATGAATGTATATTGAATCATTATATGAAACGCAAAGAATGCATAATTTAAAAAAGAAAAATAGGAACTCACGCAAACTGTAATTTTAAGTAAACACTCTTAGCTCAATCAAGAACTTTTCAGGCATCATTTAAAGTCATTATCCCCACGTTTTTCTAAATCTAAGGAATTGTAAAGCATGATTTCTTCCACGTGTGAAAGCAACTAGCATGTCTCTTAAAAGTAACGAAACATAGTAGCTTAGATAGCTTTATGCGTACATAAGGGTGTTAAAATGTTCTATATTTCAACACACTTCATGTTCTGAATTAGCTTCCCGGATTATTTATTTAAATTCTGTTTAATTAAATATTATGCTTTGAGCACATATTAAAGTCTTCGTTTTTAATATAAACCGAAAGAAAATGTTTATCGTTTCTGTTGAACTCTTATTTGAATCACAGAATTCAGTACTGCTATGTAATGCTTGCAACAAATGAAAACTTAAAGAACATTCACCTTTCTCTGGACCCCGCCCAACAGGTAGAAGTTGGTTCTGGAATATCTGCCTCGTAACACCCAACAGTTATCGACCTAGAAAAGATTTTTTTTCCTCCTCACTTGACCTTGCATAGTTCAGACTTTTTCAATGTTTCTTTCCTAGGTGCTGTGTTCTTGCCTTCCTTGCAACGATGGTTTGCTACAGCGTCTACTCACTCATCAGTGTCCCCGCCTCTCTGCCACCCCTTCGCTTTCACAGCGGCGAAGAACGTAAGTTATTTATTTACATATTTCTTACGTGTGTAAAAATTTCACTGTAACAAGAAAACATACGTTAATTAGGATTTCGCATGACAGCACTCCACTTTTTCCAGGCGGGTGTATATTATTTTAAGTTTCCATTTAATGAAAACCGCGGAAATGTGACGCATACTCACGACAATTTATGAAACTTTATTTTCGTTTGTAAAATGAATGGTCAACAAGTCCCATCATTAACTAAAATATCTTTAATTTATTATCTAGTAGTATTAAATTGAATACGCACTTAATAGATTATAAAAACAGTTAGGTATGACGACTAGATCAACGCTTTAAAACCATTTTTTTCTCCCGCCGTATTTTCCTACCTTCCCTCTCTAATTTCTTTAAAATTACCAATTTCTCTTCTCCCCGATTTAAATTTTTAATCGTTGTTATGGAACTATTATATTTATTAAGTTTGATATGAACGAGTTAGAATTGATGCCAACTGAATAATGCAACGTATGTATTGCCACTGCAATAAACTAAGATTAAACTAAATTAAATATTTAACCACCTACCATCAATTGGTAAATATTTATTACATCGTCAAATGGCTAGATCTCAGAAAAGATTGAGGGTCGTTCAATATTATAAAGATGCAATTAAACTCTTAGTTAAGGGAGGGATTCACGTTAAAAAAAGTCAACTAAGTATATTCTCCAGTTGTTGGTCTGTTTTTTTTGGGGGGGGGGGGGAGAGTACGCTATTCTCCCTGTATGAGATGAGCTAACTTACCTTCAGTTGAGAAACCATGTAAAAGTTCCTCGCATCCTAGACACGATTCAAACAAATTCTGCAAAGGCACCGCAAGGGAGAACAGAAAAGATAGTTTCGTTATCTTAGCTATTATGTCGCTGTTCCGAGAAAGAAAACCACTGAATTTATGATAATTAAGCACAAAATGTGACGATCGCCAGACAGAGTCTGCGCACATCATATGCTTAGAAATATAATACTTGTATAGTCAGTCAGCCTTTCCATCAGTCGCTCGCGGTGTCTGTCAGAAATCTATTATTTGAAATATAAGAATAAAACTCGGGCATATCCGTATTATATTTTCAAATAACATTAAAATATGTAAGATTAGAATGAAATTAATTTCCAATTTTATTATACGTATACTTAACATAGTAAGTACAAAAAGTCACATTTTATTAATAACAGTTCAGTTTTAAAAAAAAAAAACTGTTTGTATTCTTGAATTTCAACTCTACACTATTTAATAAATAAGTTTTTCTTTAAATCCAAGCTTAATGGGATGATCTATAATGCGAAAGCCCAGGAAGCAGGGGCGAATTCTCGTGCTTGCTGGGCAAGCTCATTAATTGAGAAAGAAGTAATATTTATTTCTTAATAAATGCATGCATTTACAAGCATTCCATTTAGGCTTTTATTTTTGTAGACAAAAGACGACTTAAGCTTGCGTAGCATGGTCCTCGCAGCAGCATTGTGATTTCATGTGCGCGCATAGCCATTTCACATCGTCTCACTCGGTTGTTTAACACAGGCCATACTCAGTCAACGTAGCTCTAGCCAGTGAGTTTCAGTCAGCCTTTACAAGTGTGCGTGTTGCTTGGGAAAATTAAGTTACAACAAACTTTTTATGACGATGTTATTGATCAGTTCATAAAGAAGAACCGTAGGGTAGAATTTGTATTCAGGTGGCTAAATTGGAAAAGATAGAATATCATTTGTAAAATAAATTTTATTTGCATGATTAAATGTACATACATTTCTAAATATATAGTTTTTAAATGGTCAGTAATTCATTATTCCGCTGATCGGACTTCAATCACACCTCTCACTCCCTGAATGATAACAAGAGCAAGCGTGAATTTCAAGATCAGCATTCGCCCCTGCCAGGAAGGAAGAAGTAACTCCTTTAAAATATAGTATCTCCGTATGAGACGGCTAATTCGCCTTAAGGTTCCTCACGTCACTGACGGAAATCGAACCCAGGCCTTTCCGATCAAAGGACTTCGTCTATAACGACGAAGCTACGGAGGCTCGACAAATAAAGTAAAACAAAATGCACAGTAAATTAAAAAAGGTACCAAGAAATTATATACTTGGTTTAATCCTTTATCCAAGTGTAAGCAAACAAGTTTGAGCCTGAACTATTTTCAGGACTGGGGCAGCTCGTATATAGAAGCTTATAACTTCACGTCACTTGCCTTAGTATCCCATAATGCAAAGCACATACAGGTATGTATAATGCTATGCATTATGGGAAGGGTCACTACCCAGACCGGTTTCCCTGTAATAAGTGCGGGGGTTACCTCTCCAAAAACTCGTGAGATCCCATGGGTCACCCAATAATGAGCGACCCACAGGATCAATGCGTTGTTTCCCCCAGTAACAGGCTCACCCTGTCAGAAAGAACTCTCAGCGTTGGCTCTACCTCTTGGCAGGCTAACTCCATCACCAAGCAGAGCCGCTCACATTTTACATTTTATCTGAGGGATAAAAGCAACAACCGTGCCTCGGTAAACTTCATTGGCTACAGCATTGCTATCCACCACCCAGGCGTCCAACCGATTTCGACCTAGATCATTGGGAGCCTGACAGAGATGGGATTTCTGCATTACTGGTATCACCTCCTTGACAGAGAGGTGATACCAGTAATGCAGAAATCATATTTTCTATATACGAGTTGCCAAAAGGCGTCGCACCTTATTAATTTCCCACTTGGTTATACTATAAATTAAAGATACCAAATAATTATACTTGGTTTAATCCTTTATCCAAGTGTAAGCAAACAAGGACTGGGGCAGCTTGTACATAGAAGCTTATAACTTCACATCACTTGCCTTAGTAATTCAGGCGTAAACTTGTTTGCTTACACTTGGATAAAGGATTAAATCAAGTATATAATTTCTTGCTATCTTTAATTTATAGTATAACCAAGTGGAAAAACTTCCAATATAATGTACAGGATTCCTTACATATTGTACAAAGAATCATTCCTTGAAAAATCTGGGAAATTTGAAATTAACGCTAATTTTAAAAATTTGAAATTACCTCTAAAGCAACAGCCATTTGAGCTCGCAGTTAAATAATAGTAAATTAACACATTTTGAAATTAGAAAGGTTTAGGATTAAAACATTTTTCGTTAGAATACAATTCAAGTATAATTATTTGCTCGGCTGCGGATATTACTTGTATGTAGTGTGGAAATGTGTATAATGTATTGATATTTTTCAAATAAAAAAAAAGTTATTTAATAAGCTAATTAAAGAAAAGCATCCAACTTTCTTAAGTATATCTGGAAGAGACCAGACATTTCGTGGTCCTGATCTTTCGCTTCGCTCCTGACTGACTGTTTCATAATCACAGTCATTAAATGCAGCCGACAGATACAACAGCAATGGTATCGAACATGAGGAAACTTCAACCCCGAAATACATCGGAGTATTTTTGGATAGTCAGAGCTTGGGACAATCTGCAACATGATCCTCATATCAATATGGTTTACCGTATCATTAGTCAACTCTACTAACTTGGAACAATGATAATTTTTTTATTTTTTTCACAAGAAAGTAGATGTGAAGCAAAATACGCATTAAACCGAGAAGGTGAAGCTAAAACGAACCTCTCTCATGGCGCATAAGTTGACTAAGATAAAGTTCATTTTGAAATATGGAACGACTCATTTTGACTGATCAGATGGACTTGTGAGAGGACCAGCAAATCGATATTTCTAGAGATTTGCCTTAGTATTGCCTACTGCTGCAATTACTTATTCTGGAGATACACCAGAATAAACAGTCGATTTCAGGCTGACTAATCATTTCAGTGACGGATTTTCTATCTTTATGAATGCATGAACTGACTTTGTGAGTTTCATTTTGGTTTCACAATGGACAATGATAATAATTATGTGCAGTTAGCAATACGCTATAAAGACACTTTGCGAATTGTCCACCGTCCTGGAATACTCATAATTCTCTTTTTGAAGGGGAGGGAGTTATCAAACTCTCACTTCCTCCAAGATGAGAACCACTAAGTTAGAAATTTCCAAAGCAGGTTCAACATGCATGTAGGATTATAGTTATAACCACCCCAGAAATCTACTTGTCACAGGCGAGTTTATAAGAGACAGGTGGCGGGTAATTTTCAGCCTCATTCTAAATGCATTCAATATGTATTATTTTCTTCGAATAACTTACTTTTTTTTTTTTTTGTTTGTTTCATTCACTATCAAGTTATTTGATCACGGGTGGATGAAACGACTTTTCCAGAAAGTTGAAAATAGAAAACTTCTTGATTTGAAATCGTAAATTCGAACATTACAGTGTTCCTTTTCAGAAAATCACAAATTTACAATTTTAATTGTCAGTTTCTCTAAAAAGCATTACATAAACCAGCCAACTTCGCTTTCTTCCGTCCTTTTATCTCTCAATCCTTTCAGATTCAGAACTTTATTTTTCTTTCTAGAAAATAAAAAACTACGAAAAAACGAAGTCAAAAAAAGTTGTTCTGTTATCGTAACATATTTTATAGTTTTTATACGTTTTTCTTTCCATATGCAAGACTTCATAAAAATATCGGAGTTCCAAAAATCCATTCGTTTCAATAACATAGTGTTCCTTTTACTCCCAGAATACTACACTGCGCGTCGCACTTACTGTTTTTGTTTTAGTCATGAAACGAGAACAATGAGCCGCCATTACATTACAATTGCGCCTCCGTACGGCAATTGGAAGAACGACGGTACGTTGCGCCCTGCGGTTGGAAAAGGCCTAAGTTCGATTCTCGTCATGACAGGAGGAATCTTTATGTGAACTTTTTCAAACGGAGGTGAGCTAGCCGATCTCATACGGAGATAGCAGGGTTTTTTCTCCCGGAGTTTCTCTCAGGTTTTTCATCCCACATACAGACAAATCGGCCCTTCAGAACACACGCAATTTACAGACAAAAAATACTAGATGTGGTGGTGGGCAGTAGATGGCGCTGATGTTGTTGACTGGTGGTATAGGTTCGGTGTAGTGGTAGAGATGGAGAGTTGTACAATAGGTGTCCTCCGGAGATGAGTCTTCGGACTCCTTGGAGGTGTCACTAATAATAATAATAATAATAATAATACATGCTATAGTTACGGCGCTTTATTTGAAAAACAATAAATCTCGCTTACTTGAGATTGAGAATTGTGGATTCGTTATTGACTTTTGATGTGATCGGTCGTGTTATTTTAGGCTGCACCTGATTGAATTTTATATAAGGTTTTTCGGGAAACTCGCATTGAACTGGAGTTAACACAGTTTGAAACCTACTATCTCCCCCCCCCCCCCCTCTGCATGAAACATGCACGAGGCCTGATGGCCGTATAGGCCCCACCTGCTATGAGACCAGTGGTGGATGTATGGTATTTTAGGGAGGTAGGTTTTCACTCTGTGGCCAAGACACTCTTTCTCCTATTTTATTAGGGTACTATAAAACTAAAAATTGCTGTTATTTCGAGCATTTTTCCAACGCTTGGTTTTGCTGGCAGTCTTTTGCGGCTGCGGGATTCTCTTTGCAGATAGACTACTGATTGGCTCTAAGAGACATCTACGCGGACTCAGGGACCAACGGTCTTATACAGCGATTTTTCACCTCGTTCTCTCGGTATGAGTGGGGTTGACGCTGACACCCTGGTAGAGTCACTGGACAGAGGACTAGTCATAAATATACTGAAAAAGATTCTCAAAAAATTTGAACTTCATTTATACTCTATGTCGGGGGATGACGACGACAATGCTCTAGCAGATGAGCGGAACTTTGTGATCTCCGCTCCCTCAGACTTCACGGAGGTCCGCGCGCGCAAGAAGTGCAAAACCACGGCCTCCGAACCACCAAAAGAGGATGCAATGGAAGAAGACGGTCCCGTTTCGGACATCTCTGCCTCCACTAGAGAAAAGATACCTCCGATTATACTACGCGAAAAACAAAGATGGATGTCTCTAAGGGGCTACCATGTCCAATCTACAGATCTCTTATAACTACGCAAAAAATGTCACTGACGGTATCAAGATTCAGCCCACCACAGTGATGGACTACGGAAAACTCACGGGAGAAGTGAATGCCAGAGGCAATCAGTATCACACCTTCTCACTTGGTTCAGAGAAAAATCTGAAGGTAGTGCTCAGAGGAGTGTCTGAAGACGTATCCACAGAAGTGGCTGCTGGTCTACACCATCAGGACCTACCACCTATCAAGGTCAGCAGAATGACCAAAAAAGACAAGACTTCGATGTCACTGGTATTAGTTGAGATCAGTCAAGCTTACAAACATACATACATGTATGTGACCTGACGTCCCTCTGTGGACTGAAAATCAGCTCAGAACCCTTAAGGAAAAGGGCTTCAACAGGTCAGTGACACAGATGTCAAAAATTTGGCCCCTCCCAGAAAATGTGTAAGGCTGAGTTTAAATGTCTAAAATGTGGGAACAGCCACCCAACCAACATCTGCACAAAGCAAAAAACCATCCCGGCTAAATGTGCCAACTGCGGTGACCCACACAGCCAACTACAGGCGATGCATTCAAAACCCAAAAAATAGAAAATCGGGAGACAGACACTCTTCCTCCCCCAATAGATCATGTCAGAGGCCTCAGCTTCACAGCCTCTCAAAGACAAGGAAAAGATTGTCAGAAGCCCATCTGCCGCAGTCAGAGGTCTTTAAAAGAACAACTCAGCAACGACAGACAAGGACATATGCGGATGTAGTCCGTTCTAAACAGATAACTCATGAACAGGATCAGATAGTACCACACACAAACCTGACAGCTATCATCACCTCTTCTCTCGCAAATATGCTACTAGACTATAGCAGATCCAACCCTACACCACCCTCTTCTAAAAGATTCCTAAAGGATACACAAACCATCCTCACAGCGCTCACTCATGAACATGAATAAACTAAATCCAGACTCACTGCAGATTATCGCGTGGAACGCGAACGGCCTCAGAAATAAGGTCTTGGAACTACAAGAGTTCACCCAAAAACATCAGCCGGATGTAGTTTTGATAAGTGAAACGCATCTGAGACCATCGGCCAACTCCAAAATAAGAGGGATATCATCTGTACAAAACTGACAGGGCTGACCCATAGAGGCGGCGGCACTATCATTTTAATCAAGAATTACATTAGTCATCACTGTAAATATCCCACCTACTACTAATTTAGAGGTTACAGCTATAGAGGTTCCGCGTGGAACAGTCGAACTACCAATAAAAATGGCCACATACTTGCTAACTATACAGGATCCAACAACGCAGTTGTGGTTCAGGTCCCACTGAACCTACCCGTCATAATACGTATGGCACGGCTGATGTCTTGGACACAGTCATACTGCAGAATGCGAGACTCCAGTACAGTTTAATGACACTAAATGATCTTTCATCTGATCACAATCCAATACTGCTACAGTTGGGAAACCAAGAAAAACTGTCCCTCCCCCACACACACTCTTTCATATCATGGGAAAGGTTGACCAAAGTACTCCCGAAATATATTGGTCCTGTTCCGCTTATAAAATCCAAAGAAGAAATTGAAACAGCTGTTAAAGCCTGACCCAACAAATTAACACTGCCTTTACATCACTCACTGCTTCCACAACTGCCCTCAAGCCCAACCACTTGCCAGAAGATATCATTTACCTGATCAAGGAGAAAAATAAGGCTAGAAAAAGGTTTCACAATACCCGCGCACCACAAGACAAACGAATCCTGAATAGGCTCAATTCTGCAGTGAGAGATGCCTTTAAAGCACATAGAAGTCAACTTTGGGAAGAAAGATTGATTTCTATCTCTCCTGACAATTACTCCATTTGGAATCTAATCAGAAAGATCAAAAACAAATCTCTCTCCCCCCTCTCCAAACAGATCTAGGCCTCATCCACACTGATGCAGATAAAGCCGAGGCAATAGCAGAAAACTTAGACAAGCAATGTAAACCCTCATATGAACATCTAGACTTCAATCATATCTACAAGATCCATCAACATGTCAGATGTTCATTAAAATCTTCTGTAACCTGCTGTAATCAAATTGCACCATCACCAGCAGAAATATATGATATAATCAAGAAATTAAAAAACAAAAAGGCTCATGGACCTGACGGCATCATCAACAAGGTAATAAAGCTACTGCCTCGTATAGCTATTGTACATCTGACCAACATAATTAATTCCATCCTCCATTTCAAACATTTCCCTTCCTGCTGGAAGGTAGCGGATATAATTCCAATCCATAAGACAGGAAAAGACCTGCACCTGCCTCAAAACTATAGACCAATCAGCCTCATCTCAAATTTCGGCAGAATTGCAGAGAAAGTTATTCTTACCAGACTCCAAGCCTCTGTACACATGTTAATAACATTCTTCCTAAAGAGTAGTTTAGGTTCCATAGTACCATACAACTGATACAGCTATCTATCCCAATGGCTTTAACAGGCCTTTAAGGCCCACAACCTTCCAAGCATGCTTGGATTTCGTAACCGAAATACGAGGATAGAATGGTCACTCCTATGCCTCAAGGTATTCTTGGCTGTATCCCTGTGTTCACGGGGCCGGTTTGCCTGCTTGCGGGATGAAAAACACCAGATAAACTGGCAGGAAAAAACACTACTGCCCGCGCCCAAGACCGGCTAACTTGGCTATGGCTGAGGAAGATCCTTCAGCTCCTCACGTCTCCGACGGGAATCGAACCTAGGACACTCCTTCCCCAGGCATATGGTTGCGAAGCGCAAAGCCACTAGGCTAACCGCGCGGACACAACTGATACATAGATTAGTCGAATACATCTCCATGGGATACAATTGGCATCAATACACTGGGGCTGTTTTCCTTGACAGAGCCAATGCATTTGATAAAATTTGGCATTTCGGATTACTGCATAAACTGATCTCCACTGGAATACCATTGGAAATGGCTCACCTAATTAAATCATATCTTTTTTGACAGGCGTATGCAAATCACGATCAACGGTGCGGTATCAGCACAGAAACGTATCTTGGCTGGAGTCCCACAAGGATCCTTACTAACACCGATTCTATTTTCCATATACACGTGTGATATTCCGCGCAATCCATTGTCATCTATCATGGCTCTTTATGCGGATGACACAGCAATATTAGCCAGATCTCTACAGCCACATCTTGCCATCAAAAAACTGCAAGAAAACCTACTACTAATTGAAAAATGGTTCGCCAAATGGAGACTGCAAGTGAATCCCCAGAAGAGCATAGCCATGCTATTCATCAGAAGACCGATGCTTCCTAAAGGGTGACATCTTGTTTAACACAAAAATCCCGTGGCAAACAGAAGTCAAATACCTTAGTGTACTACTGGACAGAAAACTAACTTTCAGCTGCCATATCAAGGCTCTCTGTGTAAAAACATCAAAAGCCATTGCCCAACTTTATCCTCTATTCAACAGGAACAGTAAGCTAAACACCAGAATCAAATTACTTATCTACAAACTGATTGTCCGTCCTATACTCACTTACGCTTCTCCGACTTGAAGCCATACCGCTGATACTAACATTCTCAAGTTACAACGTGTACAAAATAAATTTCTACGAATGATCCTAAACGCTCCTTGGTTCGTAAGAAATGTGCAACTCCATTGAGACACAGATGTCCCCCTATATTTACACTTTCCTGCAAACTATAGCAACAAAGTTCTTTTCAAAAGCATCTGTACACCCCTACAAATTGGTTCAACTAGCTACGAATTACAAAGCAACAGATTACTTCAAACATAAAAGACCAAAAGCCATCTTAAACTCCAATTCTGATGTTTAATCTTCAAGCCCGCTCAAGGTGAGCAATTGGCTCAAATTTTTCCACTCACTGTTTCCCTATCAGATAGCGGGGAGTAATGAAAAGCATTTTGCTTCACCCTTTAAGTCAGAAATGTTAATCGCTTACTTGAAATGTGTGAGAAAACAAGTTTCGCATCCCAAAACAAGTAAGTTTTTCATATAATAAGTATATTGAAATTATACAGTTAAACATTTCCAATATATAAATCTGTTATGAAATCAACGCATTCATTTAGTTCAATTATTAATCTTACACGTTTATACAGTACGCATGGCATATGTTACATGATTTTTATTTTTCTAAAATTAAAAATTTTTACTTTTCTCAGTATAATTTATAATTAGCAAACTAAACGGGTAATTATAAACACCTAATAACACATAAACACCTTTCATCCCTTAGGTAGGTGCGCAATCGTAATACAGTATTGTCCTAAGCGTATTGTCACAGCTTATAACACGAATTAGCTTCGATGTAATTAAATACTTTAACATTTTACATAACGAAAATACTTTTTAATACAGGGTTTTTTTTTTTTTTTTAATTTTTTTTTTTAATAACAATCTTACAAAGCCAAGCCAAGCCAAAGATCGGATAACATGACGAATATATCAAGAAAAGCGAGTCTGGTTTGAGCTAGTATTTTAAGTTTTATTTCTAGAGCTCTTGTTATAACCAGTACTTTTCTTTGAAAGTACGTAATAAAACAGCAGACGGTAGCATTTAAAAAAAAAAAGTATCGAAAACGGAGACAACGTTTCCAGTCTTCTCAAAAATACGAAAATCAATGCAAAAAGCAATCAAGTATTAACAAATAAATGAAGTATTTAATCAAATTCAATATCTTTTATAAAACCGATACCTTTTGGTATACTTCTTTTCAGTGAGAATAACTTTAAAAAATTATCACTGGTTTTATCAATTTCATTAAAAAATGCAAACAAGTTATAATAAATAAATTATATCCTATATTTTAAAGAGGATTTTTGTTTCTTGATTGCATTCCTGAGTTTATAAATTTTTTTTCTATATAAGACTGATTATAGTACTGTCACTTTTGTCATACTGTAAACAATATTTATTATTTTAATACTTTCTCTAGGGGTATTCTGAAATTAAGATCATTGGGGTACAGGGGCTGAAGCTGCATAATTTTTGATTTTGATGAAGGCGAGTTATTTTTTTTATCACACTTTCCTTTAGATAGAAAAGTTTCTTGATTTTTTCCTAAAATCCTATTAATTATGGCGGCCATTTTAACATTATTATACGCAACACCTCCAAGAACTTATCGTGGGAAGAACATATCAATACCACAGATCACGGATCTGCAGAATTTTTGCAATTTTGGAGGATTTTAAAATGAATGCCACTTTCCAGTCAGAAATTGGAAATTCTGGAAACCTTACTGCATCTCTAATGCTCAAGGTGTGTACTTTGATTTCTGATTTGCATTTGCATTTGCCATTTTCAGACAAACTTTTGTTTGTCTGAAAATGGCAAAACACCTGTTTTGCCAGGCGACCACCTGTTTTTCCAAGTGCTCTTTTTCTCCATTTTCTACTCGACGCTGCGGGCTTTATTGTGTGAATCCGCTATCCCGATGATTATCTGTTTCATTTATACATGTAGTGGTTTATGTTTCCAAAATCCCGTTGATCGAAGCATTTCTTTTAAGAGAGAAACTGCATCGATGTTTTCAAAAATAAAAACAGCTTACTTTAAAACCCGAAAAAAAAAAGTTGTGGGGGTTTGGAAAAATGAAATGTTTATGCGAAAGAGGAGAAAATCCTGTTGATATGTTTCTTAAA
Source organism: Typopeltis vanoorti (assembly GCF_054136105.1). Lineage (NCBI taxonomy): Eukaryota > Metazoa > Arthropoda > Arachnida > Uropygi > Thelyphonidae > Typopeltis > Typopeltis vanoorti. The sequence continues at coordinate 34,348,256 of NC_143568.1, forward strand.
GAGTAGGAGGTTGTACTCAGTAGGAAAAACAGCATGGGAGAGATTGTTCCAAAGAATAGGGGCGGATGGAATGAAGGAAGCTGATGGGAAGTTAGTTCGGTGTGTTCAAAGCTGAACAGTGCATAGGTGTTGGCCAGTGGCTGCTCTACTTCTATGGCTAGAAAAGAGTGGAATGGCAGCACCAAATTCAGAGGAGCAATGCCCATGAAAGTACCTATAGAATAGAACAATGGTGAAATAGAGTACCTATGATGAAGTGACTTCAAGGGAGTCAGTGAGATAGGTGGCTGTAAAGCAAAATTGGTCCCCATTGTTATTTTGATCCCCTTAACAGGATAGCCTTTTTTTGTTACATTCTTAATTAAATTACATTCTTAAATGTAAATTTATTTTACAAAAGAAAAATAAATTATACTTAAATGATCCTGTCGTTTTTAACAGCAAGTGTATATAATAAGTCAATTTTAAATTCATCATGTTTACCATGATAATTGTTAACATCATAAAGAAAGTTAACTTCATAAGTGAACTTAACTTTCTGCCTGGCCTCTGGTGAGACTCAACAGTTCGAAGTGGCTATCAAGCAGGTGAAACCTAATTCAAAGCGAACTATTAAGGTGAACATACGAACTCTTGGGAAGAGCTTGTGTCTTAAATAGCGCAATCCAAGGCAACTCAGATACCGAAATTATATTCTCATAAGCTCTCTGGTAACTTTTCGAAACTTTTTTTTTTTTTTAATTTCTATCTATATTTGGCTATAAAATACGGTTGGATCTATAATATCTCCATTTCAATAACGTTCATTTTTTTTTTCAAAGTGAGAAATTTTCTTTCAAATGGTTTGTGAAACTCTGAAAAGTGTGAATAGTTAATTTTGTGTTTCAGATGGTCACTGATAAGTAACTAGAAAGTTACTTACGAGAAAAATTTCATCCCTTATGACCATTATTTCATCATTACAGCGATTCCTTGGTACCTTCATCTTTCCTCTTTGTTTTAATCTCAATATTAGACTGAAAACAATGTTATAATTCAAGAAATGTATACCCGACCCCACATACAAAAGGGAGAAATATCTCCAATAAATTATTTCCGTCATGTAATATGTTCGGTGTTAACACATTTGGAAACTAAAACAGATCTTTGGTTTTGATATTCTTGTTGTAGATGATCTACTTTATTTGTATAGTAAAACAGCTCATCTACCACAAGATGAACCGAGTAACTGTTTGCATATTTCAAAGAATAACTTTGAAGCTACTGGAAGAAATTTTCTTTGCTTAAACATATTCAAATTCTGTGAAAAAGAAGAGGATCGATCTCTGTATTCCTGTGGGGATACATATCCATAATGCATGCATTAATATATCTAAACACTCATTAGTCGCACACAAAAGAAAATGTGAACCTAATTAAGTGGGAACGAAGAGTACTAATTGGGACCAAACCGCAGAGGCCCTGAGAAAACTAAAAAAGGACTAATATGCAGTCCTTAGATTCAGAGACTTAACGTATAGCGAAAAATCATGGATTACGTCAGCTACTGCCCTTCAAATATTGAAGATAACGGGCGCTCTTTCTTTTTATTTTTTGTCATGGTCACATGATCAATCTTCCCTTCACCTACCTGTTGAGACTCCCCAAGAATAGGAATGGAAGCAAAGGAAGTCATGAGTAAAAGCAAAGCAGGAAAAGTAAGTCTATAAACATGCTTGATGAATCACATGCAAGCTGTGCTTACATGCTAGTTTATGTATCGTAGCAGTTGTTCAGAACGTTTAAAAAGATGGGAAGCAAGTTTCAAAGTGGTTCCACGTGAGCAGCTATGTGGAAACACGAAAATGTGACATCTGTAATGCTTCCTGTTTGAGAAAAATTTCGAAGTTCGGTACATCTTCTTGATCACTGTAAATGATATAAACGTTGAAATCGATTTAGTGGTGAGCTGGGACTAGTTAATTAGAACTCTTCTCAAGGCAAATTGGAGGGGAGGGGGGATGAGAACCTGTTAACTTTTAAGAATGAGTAAATTTAAAAATGTAGCGTTCTGGCCGTGAACGGCCACTAAGCCTAACAAGAAACATGATGAAAAAATAAAGTACCTACAAAACAAAATAAAGTGATCAATAGGAAAGCAAGGTAGTAACAACTGCTGTTATCGTATTCCAATTAAAAAAAAATCACGTGAAATAAATTATAAAAAACAGTGAAGAAATATCATCACATCAACCAGGTAACGGAGGAGAATGGCGCAAAATTTAAAGATTTCATGTCTTATTTTCATGAAATGCACGAGTATGCATGCAGTCAAATTTCAATATTTACGTGATGTTTAAATATTGTACAACATAAGGATGTTTTACTGAAGTCAATATTTAGCAAAAAGAGTACAAACCGAAATAATATATTAATCTTTCATCTACTCGGCGACAAATTATGGTGCAATATGAACAAGACATCCAGTCGAATGCAATCATCTAGATAATTGTTTTCACAATTACTAAACCAGAATAACTTTGTACAATGCAAAATTGGTTTCACATTACTGCTTAAGGAAATGCAAAGTTGTCACGTACGCTAGTTTAAAAACTAGTCTCCTTTCTTATTTTTGTATTCTCGTGGATTTTGAGGCGCTTCCCAACACAAGATTGTCGCGAGTATTTTCGTTGTTCTTGTTTCAAGATTAGACGTTATAATAAAGCGAAAAGACTAAAGCGTCTCCCCCCGTTTAATTGAGCGACAATACAAATAATGGGTAAACTGAAGCATTTTAAAAATATTCTTATAGATAGTTTCAATTTCATAAAGAGCCCAACTCTCCCGAACTGACTTTCACCCACCAAATCTATTTTACACTTAAGAAACAAGGGAACAGAATTCGAACTATTATCTAATACCTCGAATGCTTGGCTATCTGCACCATTTTCTTAATGAGTTAGTTAATTATGAATGTATCGAAATATATTCAGATTTTATCTAAGCAATAAAGGACCGAGTAAGAAAGTATGGAAAGAATAGCTTTACACAGTGATGAACTAAAAGTAGTTTGTAGAGAAGAAAAGACCATCCCAGCTATTTGATTCAACAAGCGGAGTCATAAAATACTTATCGAATGCTTTCTGGAGTGACTGACAGATTAGGAAAAGTATATCTGAACTAAATGAATACGCTATAATTATTTTAGGTCACGACCTTTTGCGTTGCTCTTCGTGTATAACAATACTTTCAAATTGTAATTAATCTTTGAGTTACATGCCAGTAACCATTACTCAGTTACCTCGAGTCTCGCGCCAGCAAGAATTATGGGAATGCATTTCTAAAGTCCCATGAATGTGAAATATGAACGTCTCTCCCCTCCACTATAAGAGGAGCTTTGCGGAATTCCGCCTATTACATATCAGGAGACTGAGAGAGTCACTTTACGTCTGAAAATAACTGCAAATCTGTCAACACCTTTGTTGGGTCAATGTGCTTATTGTTTTTTTATTTTATTATATATATTTTTATAACGGATATCACGACTCGTAACTCTGTTTTCACATAACTGATTTCATTAGCCGGTATCACTTTACACGCAGAACCTTGTAACTTTATGCTCTGTGTTTACTCGGTTAATATTAAAATATATTTTAATATTAATAATATATTCGTTTATTTTTCTCAAATAGCTTGTGATTGCTCACCTGAAATCTTGAAGCTGGATGTTACTTATGATCAAGTGGATCAGAAATTTCATCACCTCGACACAAAGAGAATGTTCTACAATCGTGTGCCAAAATGCGGTAGTACTACACTTTACACGCTCATGAGAAAGCTAGCAACAGCTAACGGATTTGTCCATTACAACTCTAAAGTGTACGACAAGAGGATGGTTGACGAAGAAGAACAGGTTAGTGGAGTATAAACTGTGTTGCCGCATCACCTTAAGATGGCACATTTACCATTATGTAAATATGGCGAAATTTGTGTTGAGTCACTACTACACACCTAGTAAAATTAGTTATTTCAAGATAGCGTGCCATTTATAGGAATATTTATTGCGTAGGAAAGCTACCCAAGTACAGCGGTCTTTCAACAATAAAGTGATAATTCATTAAACAGGAAGTTATATATATTGATATAATGTCCTTTTATTTTAGCCTTGGTGTAAAATATTGCAGCGTGGCTTGATTCATAATTATATTATCTGAAAGTGTAATTAAATTTAATGAAAGAAGGGAGTGCTGGCAATGTTCAATTTATTGCAAACCACTAAAAGTAGCCTGTAATACTGTGTCTATATTTGTGTATAATCTGGTAAAGTTCAGGAATCAGAATCGGTATCTGAACAAAGTCCGTAGAATTTTTTTTAAAAATAAGGGTAATGAATTTATTTCCAATTAAAGTAAGCCACATTCGGCAATAATTATGAATTTTTATATATATATTTCTAATGTTTAAATTTTTTGAAAATATAATATTAGTAAAATATATATATACTGTATATATATATATATATATTTATTATTATTATTTTTTTTTTTTTTTTCAAATATACCAACGATCATCAAATATACATATGAATGCTTACAGATATAGCTATATCTATAAGCATCTCTTAACTGTGATACTTGCACAGCTTCTAAAGAATTATTACTTTACAATTTTATTTTAAGACTTCACTAAATTGGTAACTAGGGGATTCTCTTTCTCCCAAGGCATCCATCTCCCCCTTTAATTGTCACTCCCAGGTCCAGCGCTTTGAATTACGATAGATTTGTCGCTTCCGAATGAAACCGATTGCAGAATGCTAATTAACAAGTTAGCACCTACTCTTTTCTTCACACATGCTCGAGGTACGGCATTAATCGCTGCACTATACGAGGTATAGTGCAGGGATTAATAATTATTATTATTGTTCCGGGCAACTCCAAGGAGTCAACAGACTCATCGAGGGAGGCCCTAACATCATGTCAAGAACAACTATTCGACATTGACACAGTATCTATCATACCTTGCCTTGAACTCATTCACGGTCGTAGCACCCACAAACAGACTCTGGAAGCTTATTCCACTCATTCACCACTCTCCAAGTAAAAAACCTAGCTCTAACTCCCTTGTCAACCACGCTCTTTCCCAGCTTCCATGCATGGCCCCTAGTCCTCCCACCACCAGTCATATTTTTAAAAATATCTTCTGGATCAATCTTATAGAAACCCTTCAGTAATTTGAATGTCTCAATCATATCACCCCTCCTTCGCCTATCGTCCAATCTCTGCAACCCACAAATCTTCAACCTATTCTCATAAGGTTCATTCCACAGACCTTCTATCATCTTGGTCACTCGTCTCTGGATCCTCCCCACTTCCTCCCCATCACGAAGAAACCCTGGTGCCCATAACTGGGCACAGTAGTCCAGATGGGGTTTTATCAAGGCTCGATACAGAGGAACAACAACTTGTTTGTCTCTGCATGTTAAAGTATTTTTCAGAAGCCAAGTGATTTGATGAGCTGATTTAGTCACTTTTGCAATGTGCCCCCTAAACTTCAATTCCCTATCCACCAACACTCTCAAATCTTTGGCCTCATCAATCTCCTGGAGTACGGTTCCACCAATGCGATATACTGCTGCTATTCTTTTCACCCCAAAGTGCATAACCTTACACTTTGCCACATTAAATTGACATCCATTTTTCCTAGCCCAGTCCTCCAAACTATCCAAATCATCCTGTACAATTTTGACATCCTGTGCACTCACAATTGCTCTACCCAACTTTGCATCATCAGCAAACAAGTGAACACTTCCTCTCAAATCCTTTCCTATATCATTGATGAACAAATTGAAAAGCAGTGATCCAAGAACAGAGCCCTACGGCACACCACTAGTCACAAGCCGTCTTTTAGACTCCACTCCTGCATAAACCACTCTCTGGTATCTCTCCTTCAACCACCCTCCTATCCATCTCACCAACTCTATATCTATCCCCATCTGCTCCAGTTTACTGATTAGGGTTCCATGTGGTATCCTGTGAAAGGCCTTGGCAAGGTCCAGTAGTCTCACTGTAAACCCATTACCCCTATCCAGTTCAGCCGTCACTGTGTTATAAAACGTGAGCAAGTTACTGAGGCATGATCTACCCTTCACAAAACCATGTTGTCCCCCATACAATATCCCATTTTCATCTATCCAATTCTGTATTCTTTTCTTGACTAATTTCTCTAAGACCTTGACAATGATTCCTGATATGCTAATCGGTCGGTAATTTACAACAGCAGTCTTGGAACCACCTTTATGCTGTGGAACTATTTTCCCCTCTTTCCGCCCCCTCGGGACTAACCCAGAGCGAGGCTCAAATTAAACAAAATAGTCAAGGGTACTGACAATTCTTTAGCTGCTTCTCGTAGCTGGTATACCATCCAATCCCAAGGATGTATTGACATTGAGGTTATGCAATAGACTACTCACCTCCACTTCATTCACCACAATTCCCGTATAATCTACTGGTTTATTCGTTTCTGCAATGTCACCACCTGGATGATATATACTTGCAAAGTGCTCACTCAGTAACTCAACTATATCAACTGATTCATTTACCTCCCTACCATCGGCATTCTTTAAAATCATTCTGCCATGTACATTTTTCCTTTTGCTCGCTACATATCTAAAAAAACTGTTTAGGATTCTCTTTAGCCTGCATGGCCAATGTTCTTTCATAATCCTTTTTTGCTTTCCTTACCACACTCGTTACCCTTCTGGCCTGCGCTTTATACCGTTCATGTGCCTGCCGGTCACCTTTCTCCTTAAATTCCCTCCATAGTTGTTTCTTTTTTTGCAGCTCAAGCTTAATGGTGTTATTCATCCATTTAACCCCTACTTGATTTATTATTCGGACTCTAGGTATACAGTCAGCCATTGCTTCATGCAAACACTTCTTAACTGCCTCCCATGCACTATCAACTTCTAGTCCTTGCAGTTGTACATGCCATGGCACTGAACCAATCAAACTGCTAAGCTTGTCATACTTTCCAGCCCGATAATTCCACATGTACCCTGTCTTAATTGAAAATTCCACACCTTTAGCCACCTCCCAAGTCAAGTATTGTTTATTTATTATATTATAGTATATAATATATAATATAATATATTATAGTATATAATATATTATAGTATTGTCTACGAGGACATATGCTAAAATCCAATTTTTCCGAATGTCACTCGAACATCCAAATACTAGGAACATTATTTATTTTTAATGTATATGCAGATATCTGAGCCAGTGCAATCATTCCATCCTATACTGGCGTATTGCCACTAAAAATGTCCTAAATATTTCTAACCAGAAGTGTTGAAACCCATGTGAACTTTCGTTTGAAGTGGTATGGACTATAATGAGAATGAATTCAGAACAAGCACCAAGAAATATATATATGAAAATTCATCGGAGAAGAACCAATATAAGAGAAGATTTAAAAAAAAGCGTGAATTGTAACGGTGTTCAGGAAGAAAAAATATCGGATAATAAAAAGAGACGGAGAGTTTTTATCTGCTTGACTTGACAGTTTCTGCTGGAGCAGTTGTTGATAAAATAAGTACCTGTTCGTGCTACTGACCTTTACTGTCCATTACCACTTGTCAAATTCACAATTATAAGGACATCCAACGGTACCAAAATAAACGTATATATTGTAAAATCCAGTTAGATTTTGCAAAAAAAGGCAATAATTATTCAGCCCATTTTGTGGTATTTAATGCATATACTAATAAAATACTAATTATTAAACTAAAATTAGTTTAGATATTTTTTCTTCAGGGCAATGTAACAAATGTGATTGATTGATTTTCAGTCGTTTCCGACCGTAGGTGACTTTGTAGGCTTTGCCCACAAAGTATTCATGGTGAGATTTTTTTTTTTTTTTTTTTTTTTTAACAGGGTAGTTCACCATTGCTCTCCAAAATCCCTCAATTTTATCCGGGCTCGGGACCGGCATATGGCTGGGACGTATTCGTGACTGCAATCCACGTGTGTTCACGGGGCCGGTTTTGCCTGTTCTGGGGGGCGAACCCGAGTTTCCGGGTGAAAAAAACACCTACACCGTATGAGGCTGGCTAACTCACCTTTCGTCGAAAGAGACTAGATAAAGGTTCCTCACGTCACTGGCGGGAATCGAATGTTCGTCTGTACTGACTGAGCTACGGAGGCTCGTAACAAATGTAGATTTGAAAACAACGTTTTTGGGAAATTCATTATTATCTTTACTTAAAGTGAATTTACTTAATTCTTTTTCAAACAATAGAAATAAGAATCTTATCTTCGCCTTATTTCACGATGAATGATTAATTTATAATTGTAATCATTTTTAAATAAATGAGGTGTATCAATAACACCTCTATCAGTCTGGTTACCTCGTCTTTGTAGTGTCCTGCTTTTCTCTATTTATAAAATGTGGACCAATCTTTCTGTGTCTACAAACATCCTACAATGAAACATTAATTCTCTAATAAAATATTCCAGATACCGAACTTGAGTTTATTATGCATTTCGGTGGAGTATTAACAAATACAGAGGTGTATCTCAGTCAGTTTCAACGAACTCTTTTGGATGAAAAGACGTATATTCTATCTGTCTAGAACATGACGAACCTTTATTAGGGCTTTTCAATTGAAGATGAGTTGGCTGATCTCATATACGGGGATGGAAGTTTTTCCGCCTGGAAACTAAGGTTTTCATCTTGCAACCAGTAAAACCAGTCAGGAGAACACACACAACTTACACACAAGATTGTACATTTAGAGATAAAACTTACCACCTCAATCCTAAAATTATGATTACGAAAGTGAATCTGGGCAGGTCATAGGCCTTAATAGCCAGTAGGTACTATAGATTATTATGTCAACAAATATTGTCTGGCGCACCACAGATTTGCACCATCGCTGACTAAACTATGACTAGGGATCCCATTTTTTGAAAACAAAAAACCGGGACACAATAAATTTTGTAGAATTACGGGTTAAGAGAAATAAATTTTGTAGAATTAAGAGTTAAGAGAAATAAATTTTATTCGTTAACATTATGTATTTTAAAATAAAAAAATTAAATATTTATTTGAATTTGATTTATTAATATAGATAACATAAATGCTTATACATACGTCAAATAAATAGAATTCTAATAACAACACTTAAACACAGATGACAATACTTAAACACGTAACACTTAAATCAAACAATAATAAGTAGATGAAATATAAAGATATAAAATGTTAATATGTCAATAAAACGGTACAATACAATGTAAATACAATAAAATATAAACAACACGAGCCTTATGCGTATTGTGTAGATGCATAACATCTGAAATTATATTACGTCTGGTCGGCCGTAAATAAATATACGGCCGATCAGACGAACGAAATAGATGCCGTGGTCGCGATTAGTTAAACATACAGTTGGGCGATGTCTCCCTCATTCTGACATCCTTTCTCCGGCTGAATGAAATGTATGAACTAAATCGTTTTTCCAAAATTCTAACATTCTGGTAATTCACCGAACTACAAAATGTCTCTGCTTTTTTGTTTTGTAAACATACATTTTTAAATTTTTACCATCAAAGTAGAAATTAAAGATGATAACTACGCGATAACAAAAGAAATGGAAACTCTATTTAAAGCAGAATTAAATGATCTGAAGGCATCATTGGAATATAGCTTTGCATGCATTCAAGATCTTAAGAACAAAGCCGAATGCAATGAAAAGCTAATTAATAACCTCTGCACTAAAAACACTAAACTAACAAACGAAAATAAAATACTAAAAGCCCAAATGAATGATCTGAAATGGGAAGTTAATGAAATTCAACAGTGCTCCAGGATGAACAATATCGAAGTAAATGGTCTACCAGAAGCTCAGAATGAAAATTTGCATACTATTACTGAAAGACTGGTAAATATACTTGGAGTAAAAAAAGAAGGCATCATACACGTCCACAGAATACCCACTAACAGAAAAACCGACATCAAGCCAGTTATTATTCAGTTAGAAAGCAAGATTACTAAAAATAAATGGATGACGGAGGCAAGAAAACTCAAGATTACAGCTCAACAAATTGATGAACAGTTAAAACCCGTTTCCGTATACATAATTGAACATTTGGCTAAACTTAATAAGCAACTTCTTTACGAAGCAAAACAAATGAGAGCAAGTGGTGCAGTTAAATATGTATGGGTAAGAGATGGTAAACTATTCATGAGAAAGAATGACAACACTAAAGTGATACGGATAAAAACACCGGACGATCTCAACGAACTCAAACAAAGAAGGCAGTAAATCTAAATGTTACCTATGAATAATTGGAGCAATATAAACCTAATGGATTTAGGATTTAACATGAATAATTTAGATTCTTATACACCTGTAAACTGTAAAAAAATATATAATTTAACTTCTGTTAAGAAATTTTTTGATACCACTATAAATTCATCCAAGAATTTCAATATATATCACGTTAATATTAGATCAATAAGGTCAAATTTTGATAATTTAATGTTAGTTTTTACAGAGATCCAATCATATATAGACTAGTCTTAAGTGAAATATGGATCAAACAGCTTGAGGTTGATCATTATTCTCTCGCAGATTACGATATGTATTATGTTGTCGCGATTATAATCGTTCAGGTGGATTAATTCTATATGCTAAAAAATATTTATAAATTTCACAGACTGGAATTAAAATTTCAAACTGCTGAAACTGTAATGATTTACGACACAGCAAATGAATATACTTATAATTGCTATATACCGTGCATGCGATGGCCCAGTAGATATCTTTCTAACAGAGCTAAATAATGTCTTAAAAACCTTAATATATGACAATATCATACTAGTGGGGGATATAAATTTGGACCTTCATAAGAGTAATAGTAAAACTGAAGAATATAAAAATATATTATCTACTCATGGGTTTCTTGCTTACATCGATGGCAATACGAGAGAAGTGTACAACTCGACTAGTTGCATTGATCACATATTCATAAGAAACAGAATGGCCTATGAGGTATCCACTGCAATCTATATTAGTAATATAACAGATCACCATTCGATATTTTGAAACTATCTATACCTGATAGTGTTAACATGAGTTGCACAGGTAGTCAGAATAAATTTGTAATTGGCACCAATTATAAAAAAATTTGAAAGATACATAAAGCATTATCAACTGCCACAAACTGATTTATTAGACACAAATCAGTTTCAGTTATATGAATTTATCAAAATCATATGCAGACACTAAATCGCAATATCATAAAACAGTTACTACAAAAAAGGACGTTCACACACACTGGATAACAGATCAACTAAAAAATATGATAAAGACAAAAGAAAAGCTCTACTATAAGCATAAAAAAATACATACAATTTAAATTTTGAATATGACTATAAAAATTTCGTTAAACATTTAAAGGAAAAAATAAAACAGGCTAAAGAACATTCTCTATTATCGAAATTTCTTTCTTGTTGTAATGATAAAAGTAAAGAATGGAGGTTGGTCAATATGATAATAGTAATAACACAAAACAGAAAACGCGAGAATTTCCAGAGGGCAATGACATCACTGATCTACTTAACAAAATGAACAACCACTTTACCAACTATGGCAGTTGTGTTTTCGGCCCTGCAGAACGGGCAAAGTATGTCAGTCACCTTCCGTGGATAAAGAATTCTATGTATCTACATGCAGTAAACGAAGATGAAGTGAAGAGTGTAGTAATCGGATTAAAAAAAAGGGAAAAAAGTGGGATGTGACAACATAAATGTTAAAAAGTTAAACATTATCATTAGGCATAAATTACAATTCTTTACAAATATCATTAATAAATCCTTTGAGCGTGGTAAATTTATAGAACACCTAAAGACTGCTTCAGTTGTGCCGTTATTTAAAGGAGGAAATAGAAATGAAATCAAAAATTACAGGCCAATATCTATACTATCCACAATCTCAAAGGTTATTGAAATTCTGATAAAAAAACACTTAAATAGCTATTTAAATACAATATCCTTTTACGCTACTAATCAATATGGGTTCAGATCCAGAAGCAATACTGAAAAAGCGCTACTCGAGTTTCATAAAAAGGTCTATAGTGGAATAAATGAAGGAATGCACACGGCAGCTGTTTTTCTTGATATATCTAAAGCGTTCGTCTGTGTTCATCATGATCTATTGCTATTAAAAATGTCCAAATACGGCATTAGGGGAATTACTAATGACTGGTTCAAATCCTATCTGAATAATAGAAAACAACATACCAGCTATGATATATTTAAAAACACAACAAACATAATAAAATACAGAGTCCCACAAGGGTCAGTACTAGGACCCATCCTATTCATAATATATGTTAATGATCTATGTAAATACAAACTTTTTGGCAAAATGATATCCTTTGCTGACGATACGGCTTTAGTATACACCGAAACAACCCTTGAAAATCTAAAAAATCGGATTAATAGCGATATGTTAAAACTAAGTATATGGTTTAGCAACAACGGATTTAACATTAATACCGACAAAACGAGATATATGTAATTTACATTAACAGACAAATTAAATCACAGTATAACTATAAAATGGCATGAAAGGAAATGTAGTGATATTCTAAATTGTAAATGTAGCTTAATCAAAAAAAAAAAAAAAAAAAGTCAAGTATTTGGGCCTCCATATCGATAGCAATTTGAAGTGGAACTCCCACACCACTTTCTTAACAAACAAGTTTAGGTTCATAATTAACAGAATATATTATGTTAAAAATTTTCTAAATGCAGCATTCTTAAGATGTTTATACTATTCCTGGGTAAATTCTTCACTGCAATATAGCATTACCTGTTGGGGAGAAGACTAATATAACAATCTGCTTCCATTAATAAGAATACAAAACAGAATAATTAGAGCCATAACTACTACCGGCTTTGCACTTTCAACCAATGATCTGTATATCGTTCATAATATTCTACCATTTCAGAAACTATATCTCTATGGTTGTCTGTTATATGTAAAAAGAAACACTGAACGTTTCTTGGTATATAATAATGTAGACTATGAATTGCGCTGCGGTCGAAACACGCTGGAAGTACCTAAGGCTAACAAAGAAATTTTTCGTAAATCTTTCGAGTACACTGCGACGAGCAGCTATAATAAACTTCCGAATGAAATTAAATCTATAACCTCAGAATATGTATTCAGAAAAATATCGAGAAAGTACCTTATGGGATTAAAGAATGTTGACAATTATTTTAAACGTATAGTATAAGAGATCATTATAACTCATATATCATAACCAATTAAGGTATTGATTTACAAATTGGTTCATTCAATTAGGAAATAAAATATCAACATGTACATTATTATAACTGGTAAGGGAGCCCTCTTAGATGCGGTCCCCGGACTCTCAGTGTCTGTTTTAAGCTAATTACTTTTCTAGTAACCAGTATGGCTACGCCCTTGGTTACACATATTTGCATTAACTAACTTACATTACTCTAAACCAATTACTTATCATAACTTTGAAACCATTCGAAATATATTATATTCTACTTGCATATATGAGAAAACTTTTTATTAACCATAATAAAATAATAGCCATAATAAGTGTTAGTACCAACAGAATATGATAGTAATACTTGAATTTTATTTTGTAACATTGTACTGTGCATTGAATTGTATTGTGAAATATTGTCATAATTATACAAGTTGAATAGTATAATATGTGTAATTTGTATACGTGATGCGAATAATAATAATAATAATAAACAAACAATATATAGTTTGAAAGACTACAGTAAAAAAAAAAAAGCACCCAAAAATATTATGACTTGTACTTATTCTTGTTAGAAATGTTAATATTTTTTATATTCTAAAATATCCGGGACATTTAGCGTCCCGAACTAAACATATCGGGACGCCGGGACAGAAGTAATAAAACCGGGACGTATGGGATCCCTAACTATGACCTACGAATGTAATGAAGAACTGAATATCGCACTCTCCTTGGAAATTAATTTCCAAACTTGTCAAAATGGCGTAAACGCAAACCTAAATATTATCTAGTGACTGAAATATTTATTACACATAGTCATAAACACTGTTATTTCTTTCGAAATAATGATTTTACTAGTGTTTTCAGCGGGCCTTATTACTTGATTTCTTTCTTACATCCAATAACAAATAAACGAAATATTTCGCAGAATGTATAATGCTTTTTAACAGGAAAAAAAAAAAGCTATATATATATATATATATATATATATATATATGAAAATGAGTTTTCAGCAATAACTCATTTTCGCAACTTATTTCTGACAGAAATATACATAAGTTTTATTTTTAAGGCTTCTTCTTCTACCGTTCTCAACGGACCCTTAAGCGCCCATAATCGTCCAAGTAATCCTTGGAATTCGTATGACTCCAGGATAAGGCGGTTAGCTCTATGCCTATAAGTATATTTTGTATGTAAATTGCATGAGTTTTCCCGTATGTGGGATGGAAAACAATTTTCCGGGAAAAAAACTCTTCGATTAATTTGAGGGCCTCCGTTTGAGACCGGCTAACCCACCTTCACTTGAAAAGACCCGATAAAGATTCTGCGCGTCCTAGACGGGATTAGAACCCAGGTCTTTCTAACCGAAGGGCATTGTCTAAACCAATTCACTTACGGAAGCTCTCTTACACGGCTTCTTATCTCGCCATTCTTTCATTCAACTAATAATCGGCTTCTTGACATAAAACGTTTGAAGCAAAATAGCACTAGAAGATTCAATATCACTAATGTTATAATTTGGACAATCATCTGCTGCTGCATTTCGTTTCCCTCGAACTTGGGCCTTGTTTCACGCAGGATCTTATTGTATATTAGAACATAGGCAACAACTGTTGCATGAACATGCATATGATATTAACTCACAATGCAGAGTATGATGAAGAGGAAAGGGCCAGCGAGCAACACATCCCTTTGTGACTGGTTTATTCCTGTAAAGTAGAATCACATAAAATGATCAATTAATTTGAGTGCCTGATAGTATATACAAAATAATTCTTGTGAATCTTTGACTCTGTTCCGGAATGCAACACGTTTGGCAACTCTCATTCAACTAATAATTATGGTTCTTCGAGCTTGATAATAGCTTTCAAGTGGTAGGTTTTTAAATGTCCACATTAGAATCTACAAAGCAGCTACTAGTATTTACAGAAATTAAGAAACTAATTAAAATCCCATACATCTTTAATGATTTCAATGGTCATTCATTTAAACGTTCAAATGTGTAAGGTTTTTGTTCAAATTCAAAGTAACTTCGCTCACTTAACTGATCCTCGTCTACTTGGTGTATCGGTACAAAGGCATCATTCTGTTCTACTCCTATCTTTCTTTATGTGTGTTTGAATGTTCTTTTGATCTTCTCTCATGTCTGCTTAGTCTTCCTATAGGTCTCTTTCCCTGCAATCTACCTTACTTTGAATATGTCTCGTTTCTTCTTTCTGTGAACATGTCCAAACTATCTGAGTTGTACTACCTGGAACTGTTTTAAGTAGTTTTAATCCTATGCTTGTTCTTATTGTTTGGTTTCTTATCTTGCATGTTCTGGTTTTGGCTTCTATCCTCCCAAGAAATCTTTTGTGTGCTTTTCAGTATATGGATTGTTTTGTCGTTAATGGTAACGACAGGTTAATAGTGAAATATAAACTATCGGTAAGCAGATAATTTCCTTTTTAATAATAATAATAATAATAATAAACTCTTATTAAGAATTAATTATATGAAGAGCCAAAGGTTTCAATTCGGCGACATGAACTTATTTAAGTTAAGAGATATTACATCCCATATTGTTTCATAGCTGAATAAGAAACTCAAAGAGTTTCATGCCGAATGTAGAAACTATATAAAGTTTGGCGAGTCCAAGCGTAAGCAAATACCTGGATAGGGTAACACCTGACCGATTTGGTAGTGCAACACTGAGGCAACTCCTAGTAAGGGTGGAGCAAGATCCGATCACTATTTCATATATTTACCCATAATGTGAATCCCAGCTCCTAGGAGCTGTAATATTGTTCTACATTATGAGAGAATGTCACTACCCAGACCGGTTTTAACCTTTATTGAGGTCTCATCGGTGAGTAGGTAGACCTAGTAATACCAAGTTTGTAGCAAACAGAACTTACATACCCTACTATGAGAATTGCCAAGAAGGTGTCCTAATAAGTTATTAATTATATGAAGAGCCAAATGCTTAAATTCGGCGACATGAACTTATTTAAGTTAAGGGATATTACATCCCATATTGTTTCATGGTATGTTTCAACAATATGAGATTTAATATCCCTTAACTTAAATAAACTCTTATTAAGATGTTTTGGCTTTTTGATTGAAAAGTGATCTAAATATTTAAAGCTGGTTACTAGTTCTAAAATTTTATCCTAAAGCATTGCATAGGTTCTTCCCCCCCCCCCGAGAATTGTATCTTTTTTCCCCTCTTTAGCTAATTCTCATATTCCTTTCCAGCATTTACTTCTTCATTCAAAATATTTAAATTATAAGATCTCCATGTGATTTTGCTAATCGTACCACATCAATCAAAGTCTGCAGAATTCTCAAAATGAGCTTTATCAGCCAATTATGCGGCACTATTAGCAAAATCATACTTATAATTCTGCAAGTCTTGACGAAATCATCAGGATTTTACTTGCAGAGTAAAAATCAAACAATTTCTGATAGAATCTGTCGATGCAGTAAACAACAGTGGACTGAGAGCATCCATCTCTCTCAAGTCAGGCTGTTTTCACTCTAACATAAATTTAATTTTATGCTATGAAATATTAAACTTTTAATGGAAAATCTATAATTAATAATGGAAAACCTATAGTTAAAAATCTGTTTTTAATATAAAAATTGCTTTAAATTTCAAAAATTTTAAAAACTACATTCTCAAAACGACAATTATTATCAGTTTCAGTTAAATTTAAAGGAGACGGCTAATACAGTATCTGTTAAATTATATTAGATTCCTAAGAAACTTGCAAAATTGTGAGAAAATAGTTCTGTAAAAAAAAAAAAAAATGCATCTCTGTCTCTAGCAAAAAAATGCATCTCATCCCTGTAGCGATTGAATATTATCATTTTTAAATAAAGCGAATTTTAGAGAAATAATTATAAATTTAAATTACATAAACATAATTAAGTTTTGCATTAAAATGTGTACAAATTAAAACCTTGAACTGCTACTAAATCGTAAAAGATAAATATAATATTTTAATTATAATGTTAGTTATTACTGTCCTGTCAGACGCTTGCGAATGATAAAAATGAAAATAGCTTGAAGTCTTCTTGGTATATTAAGCTGCTCGAAAGACTCAAATATTTGAGATTCACCAGAGTTCTGGATATCAGTATTACCTACATATCTACTGGCTCTAGATACAAAGAATTCTACTATTTAGAAGAGGGCAATCCGATTAATCGAAGGATTCACTGCAATCACTCTCTGTGTTACACACACACACAGATTTAGTTTATATCCTTCTCTCTCCACACTTAACACATTAGCTTCTCTTCCTCCTTATCTTTTTTTTTTGTCACCACAAAAAAAAACTATTTTGTGTCGCTTCTTTATAGTCTCCTATTCCAATTATATTTATACTGCAGCATGGAAATTAGTCTGTGTCAACATAATCCTAGAGACTACATATATTTACCTCCCGATTATCGCTGGTACTTTTACTTCAGTTCTTTCTAAATTAATGAAAAACCTAACATTGAAATTAAAGGGATAAGGAAGTGTCCAGTATGATTCTGCCACTGTTAATCAAGAGGTGATGGTGTTTATTCTACGCATCCTTTGACAATTCAGTGCAAAATTATGGGGAAATTCAAGTATTTGTTCTTAATTTCTTTAAGACATTTGAGTTTTGATCTCTTAATAACCTTTGTGCTAATTTTTTTAAACTTTGTATCATCTTGTCACATTACGTATGTAATCATGTATGAATTTTTATCCTCAAACTCTGCAAATCATATACGGAATTGATGTTTTTTGTTCTTCTTTGACCTGCTCTCGTCCTTCCTTCTTCTGTACCTTGAACACGTGGATGCAGATACGACCAATAGTTTCGCTTAAGGCAACGCACTGCTCGTCTCTTTCATATTTGACAACCTTTGTATTATACAAATCAACAAAACTACTAGCATATCTAATAATTATTTTTTTTTTATCTCTAAACCATTCTTTAATAGGAGTCTGATAACCTTAATAGCTATTTTAATGCTAATAAAACTTAACCTTGTCAAAGAGGTTCTCTCTTTCTGTAGCTAGGCCTTTACCGCTAAATAAGTATTAAATACGTGCAATTATAAATTCGTTGAATTACAGAATGTTCAGTATATCTGAAATGGTGTCTAAGAGTTTGATGAAAACCTCAGCTCAGTACAGAAAAGTAGTTAAGTTATCTCGGTTCAAGTTCTAACTCATGAAACAAACTGTTCTCCTTCTTCGCTCATTTTTTTTCTAATTAAAAATAATATTATATTTTATATATATATAATATTATTTTATTTTATTTTATTATTCCACAGAATAATGTAATATATTATATCATCGATATAATTCCCCTTGGTTAGAAAAACCTAGGCTTGAATTCTGTCTAGGATGCAAAAAAACATTTATCAGGGATTTTCAACTGGTGAGCTAGCTAGTTTCATAGGGAGGTAGTATTCTCCCCCCCCCTAAAAACTCGGGGTTTGCATCCCGCAAACCAGCCAGAAGAACACATGCTATTAACAGACATAATACATTGGTGTCATAGCCTTGTTGTTTTTGGCTTTATATCCAAAACACACAAACAAACAATCTCCTCAAGCTTTCCATTCATCCATAGCCCCTTGATTCAACCTACAGTGCATCTCTCTCTCTCTCTCTCTCGTGTATAATCACCATAACAGAAGGGATCTTCGAATTCTCATTTGTGTATCCTTTCCTAAGTTTAACTCACATGTTTGTTGCATTTAAATAGCATTCATGAATACATGTCAACACCTACACCTACAAGTAACGTATATGGTATTGTACTGAAAAAAAAAAGTGATTGAAATTTTATTTGAATCTTACTTCGAGCCTCTCTTGACACTGTCGTGAGCGTCACATAATTTGAAATGAACTGCCTTAAAGGATACGATAAAAAAAAAAAGTATTAAAGTTCGATTTCGACAAAAGGCCTATATATATATATATATATATATATATATATATATATATATATATATATATATATATATATATATATATCAGGAAATATACTTAAATGTTATATTTTGCAATATATTGATGAATATCACTTGAGTATTTTGTAAGCATGCTTGTTTTCTTATTCTACTTGCCTGTTAGCGCAGAATTGTTCACCGGATGAAGCATACTCCTGCCCCCTGTAGTTTCGATCGTCATGTGTTTTTCATTAATTTTACCAAGTAAGTAAATTAATTGATTGCATGTATGTATAAGTGAAGAATATAATAAAATTCTTCTTAAACTATATTAATTTAGAAGATTTTATAAAATAACTAATCTTGACAAAACTGACAGTACTATATAAGTATGAAACAGTTTTAGTTTCAAATTTATTTCATGTCCATTAGAAACAACACAAAATTTAACAATTTAATTACTCAAATGATAAGTAAAGTTTTTGCAATACATACAAAAAAGCGAATAGGAATACAAGATAAGGCGTAGGAAAAGAACATGACGTTCAAATTTAGGTGTTTGCACAATGGATAGCAGCATCCGTACATTTAAGCAAATCTCTGGTTGTGCAAGGTTGACCAAGTCGCCGGCATGTCGAAAGATTTTCAGTGATTTCTGTTTTATTTCATCTCATTTAGGGAAACCTGAATATTTCACAGGGTTCCCTTTTTTTTTAGTTTGGATCTTCCCATTCTGGTGCGTAGCCTGTTCAGGTTCCTCTAAGTATTCCAGTTTAGATGCCTGGTAGTGGCCCTACTGAGATTGGCAGTTGTAGTTCATTGCAGTTGTTAGTGTTATTAAGTGATTTTTCCCAGAGTTCTAGCTTGCTCTACCTTGGTTGCCGATACTCTAAGTCAGGGGTTTTCAACCTTTCAGATAGTGCGGGCTGCATTAAAAATTTCAATGAAGCCCGCGAGCCACTAAGCTATATTGCGGTATTTAGAATTGTAAGATGCTTTCCAGATTCACAAGGAACGCTGTGAATTTGATACTTTGCATAAAATCCTATAAAAATAAACAAACTCATCTTTAACAGCGTAGGTAGGAGTCGGGTTCATGATAAGTAAATATAATCAATACTTGAAAAAAGATAATTTAATGAAGAAATCGTTCATTTTTTGCAATGTAAATGGGCAACTTAGCAATGTTTTTCCTTGACCGGCTTGTCGATGTTGGCATCTAAGTTGGAAGTCGCTATGCGCAGAATATTCTCAAGGTGTTTGTCATAATCTGAGTTCTTGTCTTGAACTTCACATGCTTCATTCTGGAGAAGAACTGCTCACATAAGTATGTCCTTCCTAACAAAGTGCACATCTTCAAAGCATGCTGGCGAAGATTAGGGAATGCGTCCTCAGAAATGTAGTCTTTGTAAAATGTAAGCAAGAGCACATTTAATTTTTCTCTCAAAGAAGAGTTGTTTTGGAGTTCAAGCAGCTCCATTTGTAGTGAGCCTGGAATTTCGGCAGCATTGACACTGAATGGCATTGAAAATAAATCTAAAGAAGACTGTTGGTTAAGAAAATCACTAAACTCACTTCGCAACACGGCTAATTTTGTAGTGTATTCATCAAGAGACGAACAGTTGGACTCAGCGAGAAGCTGAAAATGAGTTAATTCTTTTTTTTGCGAGTTGTGCCTCCCAAAGTTTGAGCTTAACCATAAAAGCTTTGATGTGATCAAACAGAGTGTGCACCAGGTGATCTTTGAATTGTAGCCGCGTATTTAGGTCATTCATATGCAATGAGATGTCGGTCACAAAAAGCAAAGTCTGTCATTCACTTCAGATCGTTAAATTTCGCAATCGGATTCCCCTTGGTTTGCATGAACTGCTGTATTTCGCTCCTTAAGTCAAAGACTCTTTTAACAACTTTCTCTCTGCTCAACCAACGCACATCACTATAATAAACCACATCGCCGTGATCCGCTTCGCACTCTCGGGTCAAAAACTCTTGGAATTGACAATGATTCAATCCTCTTGCCCTAATCATGTCGACGACAGTCACAGTAACTTTCATGACGTTCCCAAATCCAATAGTTTTTGGCGCACAAATTCTCCTGGTGGATTAAACATTGGTAATGAACCAAATCTTTTCCTTCTAGTTCTGGTTCTTTCCGTAGCAGCGCAACAAACCCTTCTTTCTCACCATAGCAGGGGCATCATTAGTTACTATATCCTCGAGGTTGGTTAAGCTGAGGTCGAAACGCTGGAGCGTTTTCTTGGCGGCATCAAGAATATCACTACCTTTCGTCGTTCAATTCATAGGTATGAGCGCTAGCAGTTCTTCTGTCACATTGAATTGTTGATCAATGCCACAGACAAAGATAGCCAGTTGTGCTGTATCCTTCACATCTAAAGCAAGTGAATATGACGTAAATTCGGACGACCGTTTTTTTAAAGTTCCTTCAATCTCATTGTCAAGTTCTTCGTCACGTCGTGCTACAGTTGCCACAGACAAACTCGGTTTTTTAAACACTTCCTTATTATTTGGGAGCAGAATATCACCAGCAGCGACGAGACACTCTTTTACAAATTCGCCGTCCAAGAAGGTTTTTGTTTTGATTTTTTAGCAATTTTTTCAGCTATTACATAACTTTGACATACGCTTCGCTCTCTTCCCTCTGCCTTTTAAACGTATCCTGCTGGCATTTTAAATCAATTTGGAGACGGTTCACTTTGTACACACCCTTGAAGGTGATCGGTATTGGACGCATGCCTTGTCTCATAGTGTTGTTTTATATTGTATTCTTTTGATGCTGACACTGATCACGACAAATTAAACACATTGGCTTATCGTCGATCGGCACAAAAAATTACAAATTGGTCCACTTTTCATTAAAAACCCGACAAGAATCACTTGATTTATACTTTTTACCCAAAAAAAAATGACCCCAAATGGCCGTGTAACGGTTATTATCCACTGAATATGTCTCACACTAATGAAAAAATTCTGGCAATATAAAACCACAATAGGCTATGGCTCACACGACAAACCTGCATGCGCTTATACACGAATATCACACTGTTCACGACTGACTGACTGTGGATGAGATCGTCTTGTATTTATATGAAAATAACGAAGTATTGAGAACCTTCGAGATGTATCTGGAAGGCACTAGACGGCGCACTCGAACGAACTACTGCTTCGGCCATCTACCTACGACGTTATTACTAGTACTTGGCGCTGGTAGATGGCCGAAGAAGCATGTCTATTTAATATTTATAGGATTTTATGTAAAGTATCAAATGCACAGCGTTCCTTGTGAATCTGGAAAGCATCTTACAATTCTAAATACCGCAGTATAGCTCAGTGGCCCGCGGGCTTTATTGAAATTATTTTTTATTTAATTGCGTTTTAATGTTAAGTAGTTATTTTTTCAAAATGGCTGGCGTGCCACGGCAAAGAGCTCCGAGGGCCATGACTTGAAGACCCCTGCTCTAAGTGGTTCTGCAGAAAACAGAAAGCTATGGTGTGAAATGAGAAGCAGTCTGGCAGGATTTTATCCATACAATGGGTGTATTCGGCTGTTGCGAGAATATTTGTTCATAACAAGAACAATTCTTCTAATAGCTAGTGGGGGAGCTATATCAGAGAGTTGGTAGAGATCAGTCAATAAAGGTGACTGATCTCTGCCAGTAGCTTGTATTTTATTTATTTATTTGCGATTCTGCTTTAATACTATATCAAGATTAGAGGTATGACATGAATTTTGATATTTCATCCGAAATAACAAATTATTGTTGTCTAAATTTATATCAAAATGTCTCCTAAAGATACGTATCCAGGTATTCTTAAGATTTTCTATACAGCTGACTTCTACGCAGCTGTCGTGGTCTCTGACATTTCTAGTCCACTGATATTTTAACGACTGCTTAGAAATTAGTCTCTGTTCTTAAACAGGGAGAAACTCTTTAACTTTATTACTTTCCTGTTGTTCACTTCGATATCTAAAATAATGGAAATAACCAATAACAGTAATCTATGAACAACCTGGAAACCTCTCAAATAATAAATAATAATCACGCTAGAATGGATCCCTTTTCTGTTGATCTGCGATTGCCAGTTACTAGTGCATTAAATGAAATCAAGAAATAACTATTTTTGATAATCAAGCTTTAAATTTTTACAAAAGCTACACACTATGTGTACATTTCTTTCACTCCCTCCAGGTCCAGTTATGTCTAGTGGCTTATAGTATTGGATGACATCTAAGACTATCTAAAATAATTACAAATCAACAAAAAGCATCGTCGAAATGAAAATGAGGAAAATGAAAACGGGTTGTTTTGATATTAATTTCCACATTGGCAGTTAAATGCAGATTAGAACTAAAAGCTTACTATAAGGATTAGCTGTCTTAGCTAATTAGAGCTAATTTCTCAGATAAGCATAATTAAGATTTATAGAGTGAAAAAAGTGTCATTGATAATTGGTCAGTGGAATAAGTTTTCGTTAATTAAATGAAGGATGAGTGTATTAATTATATATATATATATATATATACTCGTATATCATTCCAGATTCGGAGAAGAGCCTCCTTTATACATCAATCTAATTCGAGATCCTGTGGAAAGGATAATTTCATCATACTTTTATCGCCGTGTAGCTGCAAGACAGCCCCACAAACCAGTCAAGGAAAAGCCAAGTGAATACTGGATGAATAAGGTATGCGTTAACAGAAACACTTGAATAAGTTAAGAATAGTTTTTATCCACCAAAGAAACACGGATATACATTATATTATTGGCATTAATCAGAGAAAAGTGACATGATACCCAGTAAATCATAATATGAAAGAGATTTCTGTGCCTGATCTATTAAGTTTGGTTTCGGAGTTCTTAGTATAAATTTATAATATGCACACCAACTACAATTCAACTTTTTGAAGTGCAACCTTATATTCATTCTATACTTATAAGATTCATATAACTTGATGCCATTTGAGCTCGCTCAGAAATTAAGTAATGCTGTTTTTCGGAGTTTCCTCTGTCACAAAATATCGCCTCCCTTAGCCTCTAAAATAACCTAAGCTTGATTTTGTGATAAGTTTTTTGCAGATCGTTTACACTCTCAAATTTAATTCTGATTCTCAACTGATAATTTGATATATCATTTTACAAATACACAATCTCTGCCAGATCCACAGCCTTCAGGCATGGACTCCGTAAGACCTTTTATAAACGTTAGAGATATGTCGTACCATGTCGTCAGGATATTGCTTCCCCAAAAATCGGAGTGCAGGATTCAAATACCTGTTCTCTCAATCCACATCATCCAGAGACATTCTGTGGTATTCAAATCGGCTGCCATGGTACTACTCTCGAACTGATATCGGCAATGATGCATGGCATATTTTCCTGCTGGAACACGCCTGTGCCGTCTGGTTTGACTCACCATGAAGGGGGCGTACCTGATCAGAAACAACAGAGAGGTACATCATAGCATTCTTGGTCACGGGGCTCCAAAATATCTCCTATACCGAAACAGGCAGGATGCTGCCACCTCCTGCCTGTTTCGTCTGGACCATGACATCGGGTGATTCAACTCCCCGAGGTTTTCGCCTTATCCTCCGCCAATCATACACAAGGCATAGCTGAAAACGAGATTCGCCGGAAAGACAACTTTTATTCTAGTCTGCAGGGAAACAACGTCTCTGAGATGCAAACTGTAGACGTAGCCTTTGATGATTATGCGTAAGCATGGCTACCTTGATTCATCGCCTACTTCAGATGCCCATTCGAAAAATGGTACTTTTGTGGCCTGAGAAACACCACCATTCATCTGTAATTAAATCGCGTGGATAGCCATTCCATATTTTGTTGTCTCTGAACTTGCACAAAGTGGAACAGCCTGGGTTCACTACGAACAACGATGAGACACTGGCCTGGGAATGGCATAAGTTTTAAAAATATTATCTTATCAAAGAGTATTTTTGTTATCATATTTGTTTCATTATTTTTTATGTTCATTCTGTTTCATTATATATGAGTGGAAGATATATGTGGGATCTCTAATAAGAAACGGCACCGAAAAAGGCCAATTTTCAGAATGGATTCGCTAGTCTTTCAGTTCGGAGTTGAACTACCAGCGAAAGGATTGATATTCTTTGATTATGATGCAGTACTGCATTTGTACATAGTTCACAACCTATGTAATGTTCTTTCTTCTCAAAACAACTGCATAAAGCGATTAGTGAACTTAAGATATGCAGCTTTCTCTTTATGACAGAGTAAATTCGTTTCCGCGAAACGAGGCCCTCACTACACGAATTGCATTTACACTGTTGCAAAGTTGGCTTCCCAAGAAGTAGATAGAACTCAATGTGCTTCATAGCAAGGAAAGTGAATATATTATTTAAAATTAATAAATTTTACTTCTTTATTTGCCTGCAGAAATTCGAGCACTGTGTTACCACTCCTGACCCAGAGTGTACTTATCTAGATGGAGAAAGCTATAATGTCCTTCAACTTCCATATTTCTGTGGCCAAGACCAACGATGCCTGTAAGTATTCATCTTCCCTGTTATATAAATCCTTCAGTTATCTTGATTTATCTGTTCTATAATGTATGAACTCACTAAACTTAGTACAGCAAAAGTTCTAATCCAAATCTTCCCAAACCTCATCGAGATCAACATTTAAGTTTGTAACAAGACATTACCTCTCTAATATGGTGTGCGTTCTATAATTTACTTCAAATAATTCAAGCTTCAAGAGCTTCCTTAACTAATAACTAACGTTCTGAACTCTAACTTTCTTGCAGTTCTCCTGTGGAATGAGAACAGCCTAGCACACTTCACTACTACTAGAACACAGACCTGTCTTGTCTTATTTCGCGGAAGAAAGATCTCACTTCTCCTTTTGATGTTATTCAGATTTCTATTCTTTGGTTGATTTACCTTTAGCCTTTCCTACACAATCATATATTCATAGCTAACTCGGTCTTCAAAAACCTTATTGTCCTCATTCATTCAAGACAACCTTCTCGTTCGTATAACTCGTAACTCCACACAAATGCCAAATTCTTCTAACCTTAGAATGTTGTTATTACCTTCAGTGTGGTACACTATCCTCTTTTTAAAAAGAAGTGCTTGATGTTAACTAGAAGAGGGCAGTCTGCTTAATAGTTGACTCCTCGTTGTCACTTCAATCACTTCCTCACATATGCTCTGTTTTGGCTTTGCTATTTTTATGCGAGCTACTCCATCGAACTGGCCAAAAACACAGATCAGTTTAAAAATCATTGAAACAACTTTCTAGTTTCCTTTTTCATCATTCACCTTCTGTTCTTCTGAACAATTTCCCTCAGATTTGTTTCCGAGAACATCCCAACTGTTTGCAAGTAAAACATCAAAAGATTTCATTTTTCTCATCGGCCTTTGTCTACCCATGGCATTAGTTTTATGTTTTGCAACCACTCGTGTTGTAATGGATTGATATATAACGAATATCTCCAAAAAATGGGAACCTGTTTAATCGCTTACACATTAAAAAAAAAGTTTGAAGGGATTTGCTTTTAAACCGTATGTTGTGTGCAAGGTGAAATGAGATGGAAGCCTAAGAATAATTTAGAATAGTAAGATAGTGCTTTCAGATATGATCAAATATAACGATGGTTCTTAAATTCTTTGAGGCACAGCAAACATTAAGTTGGCAATGCTGCGGGAGAGTTGTGAGATTAGAGTAGGCGGAGTCCCTTCAAAAAGAGAAACAGTTTATATCGAATTTTCTAGTTCGTGTTTTGAGATTGATTGGTACATGGAATAGTTAAATATTTGTTTATTTTGATTTTAGTAACTTTTAAAATTAATTACAACTTATTAAATTTAATATGGATAAGTTTTTGATTAAACGGCAAAAAAGGGGAGTGATGAATCAGTGAAAGAAACCGTCGTTATCAAAGTGAATACAGATTGCAAGCGTTAGTTCCATACAATCTGTACAGGGCGTGCAATCGCTTGGTCAAGTACAAAGCTATTTAAACTTTGGATTTACGTACAGCGGACGGGAAACCTTACTATTTCGAATGTAAAGAAATCCTGCGGGGTGGGGGGGGGGGGGGTCATAAACATGAAGAAATGTTCAAAAAGGAAACAGGTATTTAGAGAATACTGATATTGGAAACAGGTATTTAGAGTACGTACCTTTTACTATGTATGCTAGATAAGTAAAATGTTATATTATTATTAATCTTTTTAACAGAGTTGAACACTACGTTTATATATAATAATTTTATTTCACTCTTGACTCACTGTGAATCTTTGTCTCTTTTTAATCGTTTCAATATATTTCTTACTGTGGAATGTTTGTTTTCAGGTTACTGAATGATCCTTGGGCATTGCTACAGGCCAAATATAACATAGAACGCAACTACGCAGTAGTGGGAGTTCTAGAAGAAATGAATATTACTCTGCAAGTGCTTGAAAAAATGCTGCCGACGTTTTTCAAGGGTGCATTCAAAATGTATCACAGTTTAGGTAAATAAATCACTTGGGCATCCTTCATTCATTTAAAATGATTTATTTTTATTTCAAATACCATGTCTTTGTGTTGCCCGCCAGAACCTTTCTCCTCGCTGATAATAAATACGAAATTCAGTTCCTTTGTGAGTATTTCTAATTTTACTGTTGTTACTAAACTAAATTCTGTTTTTCACTTTATTTATGTCCGCGCAGTTAGCCTAGTGGCTTTGCGCTTCCCAACCATATGCCTCGGGAAGGAGTGTCCGAGGTTCGATTCCCGTCAACGACGTGAGGAGCTTAAGGATCTTCCTCAGCCATAGCCAAGTTAGCTGGTCTTGGGCGCGGACAGCAGGTTTTTTTCTGCCAGTTTATCTGATGTTTTTCATCTCGCAAACAGGCAAACCAGTCTGAGGACACACGGATTATATAGTCAGGAATACTGACCCAGCCATAGATCTGATTCGTCAGCTATAACGGTTCCGGAGCCCGGATAAAATTTGGGGTACCGTAAAAAGGGGAACGCAGTATCATCGCACGGAATTTATTTATTTATTTTACTTTATTTATTTCGATAATCTCGTTAGAAATTCTTAGCCTCTCCATGATAATGTAGTGTGCTTCATCATACTATGAGAAATTCATGCAAGTTATTTTCAGTTTGAAATAACACATGTATTATTATATATCTTATTTTAAAACATTACTATTTTGTGAAGTCATGTTTGAAGACTGCAGTCATAAATTAAAATGTTGAATATTACATGGTTCATGTTTTTACTATTCCTCGAATCACTAACTGCTTCGATTTTTGGATCAAAATCGTAATAGTAATATCTGCCCTTCTATAACAGCCTCCTTAGCAACACTGCCCTTCGGATTATAAATTGACAGTCAGATGAAAGAGATGAATTCAACATATAAGCATACCAATTCTAGAAACTGAAAATGCACAAATCGGTAATCAACGCTGTGGTAATGTAATAACTAAGTTAGATTTTGGAGGGGCTAAATATAGAAAATTTGCACTCATGCCTTCTTGTTTTGGTTTACGAGACCAGTGTATTATGTTCATTTTTCTGGTATAAAAGACATAACAGACCGACTTCATAGTTTTGGATGCTTTGGCTATACCTCCAAATAGCCATCTAGTCCTTTGCAAAATCTGTTGGGCGCTATTTCTATCCAAATGTGCTCCCACTTCATTCTCAATCAGATGGCAGTATTGCAACATTACCTAAAAGTAAAACTGACCTCCTGAAATCATTCTTCTCACTCAACTCCTGCAAACATGACTAAATCACCTCCTCCTTTACCAGAAACATTGCATTACATCTCTCTCTTGGCCGCCCTCTACTAAAAAGACATTACAAGAATCTTGAATAATCTGGAAAAAAAAAAAGAAGCTTCTAGTCCTGAAGGTATCTCTCTCTCTCTGCACTGTATCAAACTCAGCTGATACCCACTCCACAGAATGTAAGTAACTCCCATATACAGCCATTTTCAAAACAAAAAAAAGTAATAAGTATTATTTACCAGAAAATTGAGCTTTGCTATCACATCAGTGCTGACTAAAATAATGAAGACAGGTATCTTCGAGAACGGTCAGCTAATCAGTAACCACCAATATAAATTCTGCCAAAGAAGATTCACAGCAGATCTTCTTAACATTGCTCACCTTTTGATACGTGCTACAGAATGGTTTGATGAAACCTTTATTGTTGCACTCACTATTTCCAAGGCATTCAATGAGGTTTGGTATGGAGGGCTTCTCAACATATTACTATCTTATGGTCTGCCTTCCTCCCTATGCAATTAGATTATCGTTTTCCCTCGGGTCATTCACTGCGTGTAATGGTTGAATGTTCTCTCTTCATACTTTCTGATTAATGCAGGTATTCCTGAAGGCAGCACTCTTCCTTTTTATGCATAAAGAACCTTTCTCTCACTGACTCCAAGCACTATCTACAGGTTTGCTGATGACAGCAGTACGCATCATACTCATCCGACAAACCTTGCAGTGTTCATGCTTCAAGATAATCTAAAATAACCACCCTTCTTTCAATGCTTGCAAAACACGATTTTGTCTGTTTTCTTACAAGAAAGACCTTAGTTTCTTTTCACCTTATCTTTTCATAATGCTCAACTTAACAGTCAAACCAGATATCTCTTTTCAGGCTATTATTCCTAGCATTTCTTGGCACAAGCATATTACTTCTGTAGCATCATCAGCTTCCAAAATATCTGACGTTTTTTTCGCTCAGGACGTTACTTTTTGTCTGTCAGGCTTATTATATGCAAATCCCAAATCCACCAAACCTTGGAGTACTGTTTGCTCCAAGCTCCAATTGCTCACATTTTGGATGGCTCACCTAAAACGTTTCATCTGGATACTATTCAAAAAAAGAGCAATTCGGCTGACTGAGGATCCTTTCTCACAGACGCTCCTCAGCCACTGTCTTGCAGACGGTTAGTTTCCGCATTGTGTCTTCTACAGATGCTCCCATTGGCGTTGTTCAGCAAAAATGGCGTCCATCATGCTTCCCATTTTTGCTAAACCTACAATAACACGGACAATTGCTATTCCTATTCATTTCTCATTCCATCCTTCAGATCTGTCGAACAGTCTTTTCCATAAGGTATTCGTCAAGAATACATACGTTGACAAGAATTCGGCAAGGTCTGTTACTTTACTCTTGAATCGTGCCCACACACGCAGCATTTCTTTTCTATAAGCCTTGCGACTTCGTGTCTGTGAATGACGTAGAAACATATATACACTGCTTGGACATGGACACTCCCATGAGCAAGGTGCATTATGCCATGTAACGAGTCACGTGTTTTGTAGCCGGTATAAATGAAGGAATGTAATGCTCTCAAGTCAATGCAACTGTGTCCAAGTGAAATGGCTGCAAGAAGGAAATTGATGGAGTTTGAAAGAGGCATTGTGATAGGATGCCATGTTGCAGGCCTACCTATTCTGCAATTTGTTGACAAATTGGGTCATCACAGTTCAACAGTCAGTGACATCATACTGAACGGAAGCGCAGGGAGTAAATTGCAAGTGCTACACTCAGTGGACGACCCACCACATTCGCTGAACGTGAACCTTAGGGTGCTACAAAGGATAATGTGAAAAAGACGCCCTTCATCGGCTCACACGTTGAATGTGGAGTTCTGGGAATGGACTGGAACACGAATCTGCACAAAAACATTTAGAACCAAAGCTCACGTGAGTTTCCATGGTTGGACGGCAATATGCAAGCATCCCATTACTCCAACCATCATGCAGCATCGTTTTCAGTGGTGCACAAAGCATGTACAGTGCGACGTGGAAGCTTGGGTGAAGCGGATTTCCCGTGAACGTCTCTTACCATGGTGTGTAACCCCAACTATGAAATTCGGAGGTAACGGTGTGATGGTATAGTCCTCTTTTTCTTGGTTTGACCTTGGACCTTTCTTTGTGGTGACAAGAACACTGAACTGTGAGCGGTATCTGAACATTCTGGACAATGCAATGCCTTCTACTTTGAGGCGTTTCTAGGGAACTCACCATCGTCTCTTCCAGCAAGAACAATGCAATGCATCACGAGACTGCTGCTGTAACTGAGTGGTTTGTGGACATGAACGCCACCACATTTGTTTGGCCTCCACAGACCCCTGATCTCAATCCTATTGAACATCTGTTGGATCAGCTGCAGCATCGGGTGAAGTCAAGGGACGCCTGTCCCTCAACAGTCCAGGACCTCATTACATGCCTACAGGAAGAATAGTCCAAAATTCCCATTGATTGCTATCATACATTTGTGGAAATTATGCCCCATAGGATTGTATAGTCATCGCAGCGAAAGGAGATCCAGCATTTTATTAAGGTGGGATGCAAACGGCTGTTTGTTCCTTACACTATGGTGTCCGTTGACTTCTTTCCAAGCAGTGTGTGTGTAAACACGTTTTGGACTCTAGACATGATTTCACTGTACGATACAAAATCAGCTAAACTGTTTACAATAAATATTCATGGAATCTCTCTCACCATTTAGTAAGATGCAAACTTAGTATGAATTTCTTCCGTTTATAAAGCTTGTCGAAATACAGAAGAACGGAAATTTTTTTTTTCCATGCGAAATATTGCTGCAAAAAAATTACTATATTCACGCGTCTTTTATTAAGTGGGATATATTTCTAGGTCCATTTTGACTGAAGAATCGCCCTAAAAATATGCCTTACGTAGAGTGTGAATCATCAATCAATTTACGTACTTTATTTCAGAAATTGCTGCACTAGACTAGCCGCTAATTTAATCATCAGTGTTCGCTGATTGGATATTTAGATCCAATCAATCGCATGTGTAGTATTGATGTAGGAAACAAATGAATCCTCTGATAGTTCAAGGGTCTCTGTAGCGCAGTTGCGAGGACGTCGAGAAAATCTTCCAAATGACGGCGAGGTATCCGATCTCATAAGCAACATAATTTTGTCGATTATGCTGCCGAAGTCCGTAGGAGTGGAATCGCTTGAGGAGTCGATAATAACGTAATATTTATAAATTGTTTGCTACATTCGGCTATTGACATGAATGGTATGAACCAGTTACGACATATCATGAACGGTATGTTGGTAACCCAAAATGTATGTATGCTAAACATAAAACAGGGGTGTGATAAATTTTTAACAATCGGTTCCATGTAAATATAAATAAAAAAAAATAAAACCCAGTGGGCTACCTTTCTGAGAATTACAACCCTCATCCCAGAGAAAGTATAAACGAGTTCCATAATCAGCAAGCATCCCTTCTTAATTTTGCCGTGGCCCCTTCTCAGTGCAATAAATGGCCTTTTAGGTTCACGACAATTCGAGAAAAGCAAAATCCTTGATGCAGAGCATGGGACACCTTAAAAAGTAGCCCAGGCAAAGTTTAGTGGATGTTTGTTGAAAGGTAATACTCCTATAATATTTCTAGAAGCGTAAGGAAGGGTATGAGAGAAAAGAAGCACAGAGGATGGGAAAATAATTAACCTTTCCCCAGCTGGATTTTCTGTCACCATACAAAACCTCATGGCCCAACTATATTAGCCACTTTGAAGTATGCCACTCTACACTTATTAGGCATTGTAAGTTTAACAACCGTCTCGCAAAATTCGTAAAAATTTAACAAACAGCTTGCGCAATCTGGATTTCGCACCTAACTGCCTATAATACAATTAAGTTCTAAAAAAGAAATAATTATTAAAAACAACACGTAAGTCCACATAATAACTTTAATTAATAAATAAGATAGATATTTCGCACTAAAAATAATAGTACACCTTCAGTGTTACAAACAGATAGGATTAGAATACAAGTAACGAATATTCGGTGGATCACCTATTAAAATACAATGTTGTCGCGAGCTAAGAAATGAAAGAAATTAATAAATAATTAATATTAAAGATAATTAGTTTTTTAATGATTACATAAAATAAAAGTCTCCCAGATCTTCGAGAGAGAGAGAGAGGCAATCATTTTGATTTAAATTCGGTCGGTGTAAAAAAGCTTCACAACTTTCTTTCACACTTTCATTGCCAAGCTGAAAATTGGAATTTCGTGTGGTGGCCAAATTTTTTTAATTTTTTTATTTAGTTAGCGACGTCAACGCGATAACGCGTGATTGTCAATGAACGTGTTAAAGAGGCATTCATATTTGAACCTGCATCTATGAAGTAGAACAGCTTTGACCCACTGGATATTATGGGTAATACTGGTAGTGGTAATACTGTGTTGTGCTAGACCAGACTTCTGAGGTTTGTCGTAATCAATATAATATTGATGTTCTTTAATTCTTTTTTCCACAGAACGGCCAGTTTGTCCAAAATAAGAAACATCGCATTCACGAGGAATTTTGTAAACGCCAGCCAAAGGCAGAGATGACAGTTTATCTTTTGTAGAAGGCAATAAGGAAGAAATTTTGTTGATAGGAATATAAGTGGGAATCAATTGGTACTTTTTTAAAATTCTACCTATAGGTTCTGAGATTCCTGGAATGTAGGGGATTGGAACTCTGCTAACTGCTGATGAAACCTTAGATATTGGAACATAAGATTCAATTATCTGTTGGATTTGATTAGGGTGGTAATTATTAGATACCATTAACTTTTTAATGATGGAAAGTTCTTGTTGTAAGATTTCTGGAGAAGAGCAAACTTTATGTGCCCTATTAATTAGAGATTTAAGAATGCCAAATTTTTGAGATGTATGGTGAGCAGACATTTTATGATGTATCTGCCAGTAAATGTGGGCTTTCGAAAGACGCTTGTAGATAAGGTACCAGAAGAAGTTCGAGTAAGCAGGATGTCCAAAAATGATCAAGTACCAGAATTTTCCTTTTCCATGATGAATTGGATACAAGGATGAAGGCTATTTATCTGTTGTGGAAAGCTGATCTTCAGTATGTGACCAAATGGCAAAAACATCATCGACATAACGATACCAAAGAGATG
This sequence comes from Typopeltis vanoorti, assembly GCF_054136105.1. Taxonomy (NCBI): domain Eukaryota; kingdom Metazoa; phylum Arthropoda; class Arachnida; order Uropygi; family Thelyphonidae; genus Typopeltis; species Typopeltis vanoorti. The sequence continues at coordinate 34,382,449 of NC_143568.1, forward strand.
GTTGAGGGTGAATGGATGAAAACATAGTCTCTTCGAATTGCTTTAAAAAATAGTTAGCCAAAGGTGGAGACAAAGGACTACGCATGACAGTACCTTCAACTTGTTTGTAGAACTTGTTTTTCCAACTAAAATAACCTGAATGGATAACAAATTCGAAAATTTTTGCGATATCTGGAGAGTAATCTTCATATAATAAATTGACTGTGTTGGCTAATGAGATATTGGTAAACAGAGATACAATGTCAAAACTGATTAACAACTCAGACTCTTTGATTTTTAAATCCTTGATTTTTTCCAGGAAATCTGTTGAATTTTTTCTGTAGGATCTTGAATGTCCAGTGAGAGCACTTAAAGAATGAGACAAGACTTTTGCAAATCTATTTCTAAGGCCGATAAAGGAAAAGCTATTGTAATCATGAATAAGACTGACTATGAGACCAAAGTATCCAGTCTTTTAGAAGACACATCTACCTACTAAGAGATCACGCATAATCCTACAAATTCACAGATTAAACAATTAAATAAATTACTTGATGAGGTCATCAGTTGGGACCCAAATTATGTGGATACATTACGCACCTACTTTGGAAGATCTGCTCGTCTATATGGTCTCCCAAAAATCCATAAAGAAGGCTATCCAGTACGACCAATCGTGAATTTTGCATTGATTCTCCTACTTACTGAATCGCAAAAGTCTTGTCTCGTTCTTTAAGTGCTCTCACTGGACATTCAAGATCCTACAGAAAAAAATTCAACAGATTTCCCGGTAAAATCAATATTTAAAAATCAAACAGGCTGACTTGTTAGTCAGTTTTGACATTGTATCTCTGTTTACCAATATCCCATTAGCCGACACAATCAATTTATTATATGAAGATTACCCTCCAGATATCGCAAAAATTTTCGAATTTGTTATCCATTCAGGTTATTTTAGTTGGAAAAACAAATTCTACAAACAAGTTGAAGGTACTGTCGTGCGTAGTCCTTTGTCTCCACCTTTGGCTAACTATTTTTTGAAACAATTAGAAGAGACTATGTTTTCATCCATTCACCCTCAACCATCTCTTTGGTATCGTTATGTCGATGATGTTTTTGCCATTTGGTCACCTACTGAAGATCAGCTTTCTACCTTTCTACAACAGATAAATAGCCTTCATCCTTGTATCCAATTCATCATGGAAAAGGAAAATTCTGGTACTTTATCATTTTTGGACATCCTGCTTACTCGAACTTCTTCTGGTACCTTATCTACAAGCGTCTTTCGAAAGCCCACATTTACTGGCAGATACATCATAAAATGTCTGCTCACCATACATCTCAAAAATTTGGCATTCTTAAATCTCTAATTAATAGGGCACATAAAGTTTGTTCTTCTCCAGAAATCTTACAACAAGAACTTTCCATCATTAAAAAGTTAATGGTATCTAATAATTACCACCCTAATCAAATCCAACAGATAATTGAATCTTATGTTCCAATACCTAAGGTTTCATCAGCAGTTCGCAGAGTTCCAATCCCCTACATTCCAGGAATCTCAGAACCTATAGGTAGAATTTTAAACAAGTACCAATTGATTCCCACTTATATTCCTATCAACAAAATTTCTTCTTTATTGCCTTCTACAAAAGTTAAACTGTCATCTCTGTCTTTGGCTGGCGTTTACAAAATTCCTCGTGAATGCGATGTTTCTTATTTTGGACAAACTGGCCGTTCTGTGGAAAAAAGAATTAAAGAACATCAATATTATATTGATTACGACAAACCTCAGAAGTCTGGTCTAGCACAACACAGTATTACCACTACCAGTATTACCCATAATATCCAGTGGGATAAAGCTATTCTACTTCATAGATGCAGGTTTAAATATGAACACCTCTTTAAAGAAAGTTGTGAAGCTTTTTTACGCCGACCGAATTTAAATCTAAATGATTGCCTCTCTCTCTCTCTCCAAGATATGGGAGACTTTCAATTTATGTAATTATTAAAAAACTAATTATCTTAAATAATAATTATTTATTAATTTCTTTCATTTCCTAGCTCGCGACAACATTGTATTTTAATAGGTGATCCACCGAATATTCGTTACTTGTATTCTAATCCTATCTGTTTGTAACACTGAAGATGTACTATGATTTTTGTACGAAATATCTACCTTATTTATTCATTAAAATTATTGTGGACTTACGTGTTTTTTTTAATAATTATACTATGCCACAGGCCCCTCTAAAAATAAAAAGAAGTAAATTATTCGCGCTGATTAAACAATCATCTCATTTTTATAATTTGCAAGAAAGCTGAAATAACAAAACACAGGCAAGGCCAAAGGGTCAAGTATACATACAAAAGAACTAGCCTTCTTCTATGAGTTAACAGGATTTCATGGAGATATTGCATAATAATACCCCAACGCATTTTCAAAGCAAACCGCACCTTCACAAATTGAAATGTCGTTTACATTTGAGAACGTGCTGCCATCTAGTGATGATGTAAGTAACATTCTCAAATAGCACTAAACAGTGCTATTGAGAATCTAAACCTTCAACTACTCTCTATTTTGAAATACTTAGTTCAATTAATCATTGATAATATAATAAAAATTATGACTTATGGAACTATAGTAAATTAGGGAAGTAATTTGAATAGTGCTACAGTTTTATCTGTAGCACTATTCAAATTAAGATTTTGATTAAATTAAGAGCACTGTTCTTAATTTAATCAAAATTAAATTAAGAGCAGTGCGCAAAATGAAAAGTTAGAACTGCGAAACAAATAAATAATCTAATGTAATATAACAGAACAAGGGTGGTCTGAAAAGTTCTCGGTCTAATAATGAAAAAAAAAAACGAATTTATAATTTCAAAATTATTTTTATTTTTCAACATAATCTCCTTTAAGACTAACATTTATGTCAGCGATGCTCTAGAGCCATTATCCCGTCCCTGTATTGGGACGCAGGGACGAATTCTCCATGCTTGCTATGCTTAAGCTCATTAATTGAGAAAGAAGTAATATTTATTTGTTAATAACTGCAAGCATTTATAAGCATTCCATTTAGGCTTTTATTTTTGTAGACAGAAGCCGTCTTAAGCTTGCGCGGCAATAATTGAGCTTTGCGTTGTGTATCGAAGGCCGATGCTCGCTCGTCTAGTCAAAGCTACCTTGCCGTGCTCGGTTGTAAGAGCTTCCAGGTCCTCGCTGCAGCACTGTGATTTCATGCGCGCGCATAGCCATTTCCGTTCCCTTCACGTTCATCTCACTCTGTTGCTTAAACACAGGCCATACACAGTCAAAGCAGCTCTAGCCGGTGAGCTTCAGCCAGCCTTTACAAGTGTGCGTGTTGCTTGGGAAAATTAAGTTACAACCAACTTTTTATGACGATATTATTGACCAGTTCTAAAGAAGAACCGTAGGGTAGAATTTGTATTCAAGTAGCTAAATTGAAAAAGATAGAATATCATTTGTAAAAAATGTTGTATTTGTATGATTAAATGTACATAAATTTCTAAATATATAGTTTTAAATGGTCAGTAATTCATAATTCCGCTAATCAGACTTCAATCACACCTCTCACTTCCTGAATGGTAACAAGAGCAAGCGTGAATTTCAAGACCAGCATTCGCCCCTGGTGGGACGGGATAATGTCTGTGGAGCATATTTTCAAGATAATGGTCTGGGGAATAGGGTGGATGTTCCAACAATTCATAGTGCAGATCCCTTAATTTTCCCATTGCCAAAACACCTTTGTGGGAAGGTGCATTGTCCTGATGAAAGATTATTTTTTTCCTTCTGCAAACCGGGTTTTTTCTCACGAATTTTTTCGTCTAGTCTGGTTAAAAGATCGGAATAATGTTCCCCGGTTATTGTTTTACCCTTTTCAAGATAATTAATAAATAAATGCCTTTAGCATCCCAAAACACCGATGCTATGACCTTTCCTGCTATGAACTGACTTTTCTTCTTTGGCGCTGAACAAACGGCTTCTGTCCACTGTTTTGACTGCTGCTTGGATTCTGGTGTGTAACTGTGAATCCAAATCTCATCCATAAATCGACGCATGAAATCAGTTTTATTCCTGTTAAACGATCCAAGCATTGTTCAGAGATTTTCATGTCGTTTTTGATCTGCTGTCAGCAAGTGCGGCACCCATCTTGCGCAAAGCATTTTCATTTGCAAATCTTCATTCAAAATATATCCTACACGTTCTTTTGAAATGCCTGTAGTGTCAGCAATTTCACGCACTTTGACTTGCCGGTCATCCAATAGCATATCGTGCACTTGATCAATGATTTCTGGTGTTGTTACACTTTTTGGACGTCCTTCACGTGGATCATTTCAAGGCTGGTACGGCTACATTTAAACTCGGCGGCCCATTTCTTAATTGTCGAAAACGAAGGAGAAGAGTACCCATAAACTTTTATGAACTTCGAATGAATTTCTTTTGGCGTTAAACCTTCTTTTACAAAAAATTTTATAACCGCACAATACTCAATTTTATCCATTTCAAGGGATACAGACAACACTTTTGCTTCAGACAGCTGTATAAAACAAACTACTTGATAGAATGACTTGCAATTTCACTTGGATGCTTATGACAGATGTTCCAACTTAGAAAAATTAATCTTACCGATAGTGTTGCCATATATGGTGGAGGGCCGAGAACTTTTCAGACCACCCTCGTATATTATATTATTCAAGAATTGTATTATGGGGTACAATGCAATACAACGAGTGTATTGCATCCTAGGATCAATGGCATAACTTTTTTTTTTCTTAAAGATAATTATAGAATCAGTATTGCCCGGATAAAATTGGGGTTTGGGGAAAGTAATGATGGACTACCTTTTTTACATTGTAAAAATATAATCAGGAATACTTTGTGGACAATGCCTACAAAGTCACCTACGGTCGGAAACGACTGAAAGGGAAAAACCAACCATTAAGATAACGTTAAAGGAACGATGAAACGTCGCAATTGATTTAGAAAATGAAATAATTTTTGGAAAATGGAAAAGTTTTCAAATTTATTGGAAAAATAATTTTTTGGTTGGTCAGTTTTGGGAGTGACAGCAAATATAGCAAATTTATTTATTTTTTGTATGTTAGACCTCTGCAAGAGGATAGTTGATCAACCTACAGCACGTTAGTAACGTGATAGTGAGATATTGGGAGGTAGTAATTTAATAATACCCTTCCGGTGTGTTCACATTTCTTGCAATTATTAACATGATGTAGTTTACTTCAATTTCTCACTGATAACACTTATTTTAAATTTTTAGTTCGTATTATAATTAAAACATAGATACATCTACTTTTTATTAGTATAGATACACATAAATAAATCACTTTTTTTATTTCTGACTAATTCAGACAAGAACATATCTTAAATTTAGTTTAATCCTTTATCCAAGTGTAAGCAAACAAAGTTGAAGCCTGAAGTATCTTCAAGCTGAGGAAACTCGTGGTAAAGGTGGACCAAGCTCTCATTACTACTTGTCTTAGTATCACCCATAATGCAAAGCACATTCCTTGCAGACATGTATAATGCTATGCATTAAGGGAAGGGCCACTACCCAGACCGGTTTCGACCTTTATTGAGGTCTCGTCAGTGGGAGCCAGACCCAGAGGTGGTGATACTAAGGTGGAAGCAATGGAGAAGTCATATTTACCTATACAAGTCGCCAAAAGGTGTCTCAACTTATTATTAAATTACTCTGGATTTAGAGAAAGATCAGTCCTGAAGATACTTCAGACGCAAACTTTGTTTACTTACACTTGGACAAAGGATTAAACTAAATTTATTATAGTCTAACCAAGTGGGGAAAAACTTCCAACATCTTTCTCTAATCCAGAGTAATTAAATAATAAGATGTGACACCATTTGGCAACTGGCATATAGAAATATGACTTCTGCATTGCTTCAACCTTGGTATCACCTCTGGATCTGCTCCCACTGACGAGACCTCAATAAAGGTCTCAATGACGAAACCTTTGCTTACACTTGGATAAAGGATTAAACTAAATTTATTATAGTCTAACCAAGTGGGAAAATAACTTCCAAGAACATATCTTGTTAGGGTTAGGTACCAAGAGATGGCAGCACATGTTTGCCATCTCTTGCACTTATATTTAATAATTAATATTATGATTAATGATAGTGATGGATCAGCTATCTCTGATTGGCTATCGGTGTAGATTGTACTGCCCACTCACTTTTAACCCTATCTAGCTTCAAAAGCTAGATAGGATTAAAAGGCCTAGCCTAATATTATAGCCTAGCCTAATTTATACCCTATAAGGGAATAAAAGACATTAACTGAACTAACTTTTTATTTATTTAAAAATTCACTATATACTTATTATATTATTTTGCTCTGCTTCCTTGAAATTAGGATAATGTTAACTGCTTAGTCGACTGAGAGGGAGGGGACAGAAGGGAGAATCTCAGCTCAGTAGACCAAGCATTGCCTATGGTACTAAATCCAGCATTATTTCAAAGCCGAATGTAGAAACTATGGAAGTTTCGTAAAAAAAAGTTGATCAGAGAGCTTACAGGAATACACTCACCGGAAACTTTCATACTTTCTATATTCGGCTTTGAAATAATGCTGGATTTAATATTCACTTGATTTACATAATTTTGCATCGCCGAAAATGAGCCTTTTGACTCTTTATTTTAGTAAATAGCCTGAGATATTTTAGTACTCTAATAAGACCTCCACCAAGCAAAAGCTCTCCTGAATGATATCATCTACAATGGAATTTGGTGAATCCTCAAAAACAGTTAATATAGAAATCATCAATCATAAGGCATCTATCTAATAAAGTGTGACCAAATGTGATGACGTGCTATCTGCTAACAAAATTTAAAACAAAATATAATAAAAATATTAAATTAAATTAAATTAAAATAAGATGTACGGGAATTGGTGAAAAGTAAAATAAAACTTTTTTTTTTTCTTTTCAGGAGTCCGCAAGAACCAAAACCCACAAAAACAGCACGTTTCGGAAGAAGTGAAGGCTCTACTAAAGGCTAATCTTTCTGCAGAATATGATCTTTACCATTTTGCCCTACAAAGGTTGTATCAACACTTCCGCCAGCTGCAGGTCAGTTCGGATGTTGAGGAATACAACATGTACGAGGATGATAACGATGTCACACAATAAAAATAAGTAGCAGTGTGAAAATTTTTGTGCAAGTAGCATCAAAGAAAAAAAGTTATAGAGTTCACGCAAGGTTTGAAAAGACATGGAATATAACAGTCAAAAAACGAAAATAAAACGGCAAACCTTTCTTAGTTTTGTGCATGACTGATGTAATAGGTCTTCTGTATAGCGGCAATTCGTGTATTTCAGTTATGGACTTCAGATTCGTTGAGTTAAACAACGAATGGCTTCATGTGCTACGGCCTTTGAGGAAAGAACCAGTGCAGTCTTACAGGTCGCTCTGTGAAGTCTGGGAGATCTTGCATACCTTTTTCATCTTAACGAAAAATTATTTCTTATCGATCCTTTTTGAAAATAACTGGCCTTTCAGATGCATGAAATACTTATTTTGGTCGTATAATCCGATGAAATTTTGTTCTCTTAATCTAATACCTAACATTCAAGACGAACTATAAACCGATTACGGGTAAGGTATTGCTATTCCGCATTAACATCGATTATGTACTTGCTGGCAATTTTGGTATGGGAAAGGTTAAGAGTGAAAAAAAAATGATATATCGCATATTTTCAGAAAGCTTATAAAACTGTATGCAGGAGCCGATATCCGGCTGGGGCTGTCCCTGAGGTAAAATTTACGGGGTCCCTAAATTTTTTTTTTTTTTTTACATTGTAAAAGTGGATGACATTTCTCTTGCAGCCTGGTATACTTGTGTGGCAGTATTGAATTTATCTTTATCTTCTTTTAAAAATGGTAGAAGTGTTCCAATTCATCATCAAAATGCGTAATATCTATATATCTTTCTTATAGATCTCTTTTAATTTTCCTACATAGTTCAGGGTCCCCTGGCGGTTTGATCCGCCTCTGACTGTATGAATTATAACGATACCGTTAATAACGATGAAAGATTTTTGGATGAAATAAATCAGAGAGATAGTCTAAGGCTGTGAAGATAAGTAATCGAAATCTGAAATATCTTCTGTCTTGTCCAGCGCAGAAGAATCAATTTTCATTTCCCTCATCCTATGCGGTTGCCTACACGCATAGGCTTCACAAAATGATAAATTCACAAGACGGCAAAAACGTAATGAAGGAATTGAAATAAGCTAAACTATGGGTATGTTAAATAGCTTCTTACTCGTCTTCTTCAAGCGCTCGTTACAGCGTTCATGAAATCTTTGAAAAGAAACGGAAAACTCATCTTCTGTAATGATATTCAGTTCTGCAGTCACATTCTTCTGAGTGTCGTAAATACTATGAAATCGGAGTACTTTAATTTGGGAAACAAAAAGAAAGTCTGCTGTAGCCAAGTCAGAGGAGTAAGGAGCGTTGTTGAATGCTGCAATCTGCTTGTGAATCAGCAACGTTTGCACTTGAAACCTGGGAGCAGGCACAGGGCCATGTAAGCTGCCATCCAGAATGTTCAAACTTTGGTTGCACATACCTGATTCTCGGAGAAAAAAAAAACATTTCACTACCTGTAATTGCTGGTAACAGTTCTTCCTTCTGGAAAGAATTCTTATAGTTTATCTCTTTTGTGAGCAATTTTGACTAGAAATAACTTTTTTGTGTGAGGATTATATTGTAAGCACCAACTCTCATCCCTCACAAGGAACCTGGTTTAACCAGGGGCGAATGCTGGTGTTGAAATTCACGCATGCTCTTGTTATCATTCAGGAAGTGAGAGGTGTAATTGAAGTATGATTAGCGGAATTATGAATAAATGACCATTTAAAACTATATATTTAGAAATTTATGTACTTTTAATCATACAAATACAACATTTATTTTACAAATGATATTCTATCTTTTTCAATTTAGCTACTTGAATACAAATCTACCCTACGGTTCTTCTTTATGAACTAGTCAATAATATCGTCATAAAAAGTTGGTTGTAACTTAATTTTCCCAAGCAACACGCACACTTGTAAAGGCTGGCTGAAGCTCACTGGCTAGAGTTACTTTGACTGCGTATGGCCTGTGTTTAAGCAACAGAGTGAGACACGTAAAGGGAGCGGAAATGGCTATGCGCTCGCATGAAATCACAGGCTGTAGCGAGCACCTGGAAGCTCCGACAACCGAGCAAGCCAAGGCAGCTTTGACTAGAGCAAGCATCGGCCTTCGATACAGAACGCAAAGCTCAATTATTGCCGCGCAAGCTTAAGACGTCTTCTGTCTACAAAAATAAAAGCCTGAATGGAATGCATATAGATGCATGCATTTATTAACAAATAAATATTACTTCTTTCTCAATCAATGAGCTTGCACAGCAAGCATGGAGAATTCGTCCCTGGGTTTAACAGAAATTTGATCGAAATCTTTACAAGGATTCAATCGTCTACATTCTTCCTATTCATGAAAACAGCGTGGAAGAAGTTCAGTGCAAATTTTTCCTTTTCCCAAGTCGGTCATTATACACACCTTATCAATTCCATATCCTCGTACATATTTAACTAGTTTGTGGCATTCTCAGTGTTAATCGACTCTCATTACTTCCTAGCAAATTGTCCACCAAATAAGCGCTGGTGTAAGTCCTTTTTCTCTTGTCCATTTCGAGGATCATTTGTTACATTCTGTCTGCTTTCTTAAACGCTTAAACTATACTCAAGCAAAGCTCTGTCCGATTAAGTTGTTCGTGACATTTCGTTTGTTTCAGTGGGACGTTTTCCTTATAGGTTTACACAAAATTTATTGTTAATCCGTTCTTCATTCTTTCCTTTCCGACTGTGATGCCAGACACGATGCCCTGTGAATATTCGTTTGAAGAAGCAACTAAAGACTAACTAGTTACATATATAATTCGATCTCATTACTTTTTTGCCGCAGAATCCAAAAGTTCATTCTTTTTATACATGAAAATTGAAACTTTCATGTTTACGATGCTCATTCAGCATCAGACTGCAATAAGTTGTCAATAACATTAACTGGAGTGTAAAGACGCATCTGTCTTAAAACAGGTGTGTCTTAATACACACCTGTTTTAAGAGTTTGTGGATCGTCATGTATATTTGCATTTCCAAACTAGTGAATTAATATTTTTGTGTTCGCAAAACTGTTTTCAATGAAAACTAAGTATCTGTTCAATTAACACCATTATGCATAAAAATATTTTTTGTGCAATAGGTGTGTGTAATAGTGTTCACAAAATAAAATACCTCATTACTGCCGCTGATGGATTTTTCTTTTTAGTCAAAACATTCATAAATATACAATTTAACTCTTACTATAGAGAAGTTTTCTGCAGTAGTTTTCAAGATATGACAATCTTTCTGTTTTCAATTTTTATTTATTTCATTTAATTATTTTGATATTTTATTTATTTATTATATTTTGAAGTTTAACTTTCTGTACTAAATTAGAAGTAAAGCGGTACAACTTAAGTGATATCTCCACACTGAATTGTATTGGCGAAATCAGTACCAAGACATGCATAAGATATCGGTGTTAGTCTTTCAGATTCATATTTATCCAAACCATTCATTTTTCCGTCATCCATGCAATTCCCCCAGCTTTATATTCTCAATTCTCGCCAAATAAAAAGGGATAAACAAAACGAAACAAACAAGATGAGATCTTTGGCTTCGCTAAAATTCGCTTCTCTAGTATATGCAGCTTAAATTGCGCAATTTCATTTGTGCCTTCGAACTTAAAACCATATACAATCTTCATAAGCAAAACCATACTTTCACTTTCCTCTAATTCTTACATTATCCCACTGTCCCACTATACTTTATGAACGTTTTCGTCCTAAAGAGGAATCTATGCATATTATTTTCTCTCATATATCCAATGCCAGAGAAAACATAATATGCAATCTTCTCCCTACGATCCTTTGTGCTTAAAAATTCCTTCGTGAAACAGGAAAACTGGATAGCGAATGCATGCAATTAATAGACAATTATTAGCCTTGTGACCACTTTGAGCAATTTCTAAACAACCATGACTGTCTCTTTATTGTTGCTCAGCATTCCATCTTCATGATCTTTTGTTGCTTTGAGGAAAGGATCCACAATTAATAATAGTCAAGCCTAGAAAAGGAACGGGGAAGGAAAGCGTGTGATAATGGATATGCTGGATTTACATTTTTTTTTTTTTTTAAACTCAGATGGTCACCATGTCTGGTAACAGTATGAACTACGCCAACGGAATTCTGGTGATTCATTATCTGGTGTATTACAGTGCCTTCCGGAGAAGTAGATATTAAGAATTCTGGACAAAACTGTAGAGCGCTGAATAGCTAGAGTGATTATCCCCATAGCAATTGAATTTAATGTCAAAGAGGTGAATGCAGAATCCTACAACACACTTAGATCACAGTATTTTGCCCAGAGAATACAAGGGAGAGAGAGAGAGAGAGAGAGGGGGGGGGGGAGTTATTCGGAGAAAGCAAGCATGTCCAACAAGCCAAGCTAGCAAATTTGTTAACATGTTCATTGCCAAACACGCGATATCGCGCGATGCGAGCTCTCACCAAACGGCCGATCACGTGTTATCGCGTGGAACTCGCTAACTAAATAAAAAAATAAAAAAAAATTTGGCCACCACACGAAATTCCAATTTTCAGCTTGCCAATGAAAGTGTTAATGTCAAATTTAGCTGAAACTACAAATTCAGCTGAAACTGCCGACTTTGTTGGCCTCAATATATATCGACTCTCCAAGCAACAAGCTTCGAATTTGATTCTCAACTGGAATATTTGTAAATGTCTTCAGGTGAGAGATTAATTTTACCGTTCGGTGTGAGACAACTAGCCCAAACTTGGTGGAGGTCGGATGGCATGAATAAGTTCCAAGTTTGTCTCTAGAGAAGGATTCTGGATTATCTAACCGTCACCTCACCTCACCCGAGGTACTAGCGTACTACAGGGTAACAAGCTTTCGTCGGTAGGATTCACATAAAAAATACAACAGGCAGGGATTGATATATGGACAAGTCGCTTCCCGCCCATTTAAGTGCACATTTTCGGCTTTACTATTCGGCTAAAACAGAAACTACAGTTTTACAGGATTTGGCTTTAATACCACGATGAGTAGTACTAGAAGCCAGGCATATTCAGAGCTTTATTAATTACTTTATAATCCTTGTTGATCTTTAGAGGAGAATTCCGAAATTATGCACTCCTTATCCACATAAGGTGCTAAATTCGTACAGTTAACCTTTCCTGAAACTATCATAAAAATTCTGCACTAAGTATATAATGTATCCTGCCGCATATTTCATTCAGTATGATTTGAAATTGGAGATGGTATAATGTCGCAAACATACATGACAGAATAATTAACAATGCAGATATGAAATCATAAGTTGCAGAGCAGCAGACTCGAATTATAAAAGTCCTAACGAGATTCGTTAAAATTGTAGAAAAATTAACATCGATGGGCAGTGTTAAGTGACACTACTTTTCACAATTGAGAAAAACGTAATGCATTGAATCAATTCGGATTAAAATATGTTATAGAATGATTAGAATATTATTATTATTACCTAGCACCTCCAGGGAGTCTAAGGACTCATCGAGGGAGGACACCTACTCCACAACTCTCTGTCGCCACCACTCAACTACGTTCATCATCTACACCAACGCCATCTACCGCCGACCACCACTAGTATTTTTCACAAACATCCATGCCCACGGCGGGATTCGAACCCGCAGCCTTTTTGACTGGAGAGCGGATACGCTAACCACTCGGCCAGCCAGGGCGACAAATTTGTGTTCTTAGATTTCGAAGAATTCGTATTCTTCCTTCATAAGAACTCCAATATGAAGGCCTGTGTAGCTCGTTGGAAGTTTTGTGGCAAGTCTGCTTCCTCTACTTTAGACCGCACGAAAAAAATACCAGGTTCCATTCTATTCATCGATTAGGGAAACTTTTTCTAAGCCTTTCTTCGACCGGTTCCACAGTTAGTCGATCTCTGGCACGATCAAGTGGATTTTTATTTCCTGTAAACTCAAGAAAATCGGCCGTAAAGAGCTGATGAACAGCACATTATTCAATAACGACAAGACTGACATGCTTAACCCTTGATAATATGAAGACACAAAGAGCTCCTAACAAATGAAGCTGTTATTCTAATATGCTGTGATTATTCTTCAGCTCAACTCTACCTTTTTATTTATATTGATAATAGTTTTATTTAATAAAAAAAAATACAAACAATGGTATTTTTAAATTTTAAGTACACTAATCAGTCAACTGGTAGTAAAATACTGTAAATAGTTCTTTGGCAAAATGAATACCTGGAGGTTTGTAGTACTCATCTTCAATGCGGCTCGTGGCTTGAAATCGTTGGGTTGCTGCAACTTTCGAAATATACATACACACTGTAAGTACAATGTGTACATGTTTGGATAAAATATCAAAATTATGGTAAAAATTAAAAAAAAAATTAAACATGAAAAATATTGTTTATTATCGATAAAATTATACAGTTTAGTATAATTCAAAATTAGTTAAGAATAAAATCCATTCCTTTAATTTCAATTAAAGGAATGGATTTATAATTTTTGGATAATTACAATTAAATCCTTTAATTGTAATGTCAAAATATTTAACCCCTTAATAGATAAAGACGTCTGTGACACGTCTTTTGTTGAGTGCGCCAAAATTGATCTTGAATTTTGGTTTCACATATAAATACAAAAATGAATATAGATGCGAGACAATCTTGTGCTTATTTCCTTTCAGTCGAGAAAAGTTGCCAACGGCGTGTATCAAATTCATCATTATTTGAAAAATAATGAATTTGATCCAGCAAATCACCCTCGCCCAAAAAATTGGCAGAAAAACGACCGCTTTCTGATTTTTAATTGGTACGTTAGGGGGTTAAAGAGACAGAGTAAACACAATAAGCACTACGAACACTCTACTACTGGAGCAAACTGCATATGAACAACAGTAGAACGGCGCGACAGACAGTGCCGTATTAGGCTAATAGCTCGCATCTCACTCTTATTATTATTATTACGGGCAGCTCCAAGGAGTCCATAGACTCATCGAGGGAGGCCCTAACATCATGCCAAGAACAACTATTCGACATTCACACAGTATCTATCATACTTCACCTTGGACTAATTTACAGTCACCAACAACAAACTCTGGCAGCTTATTCCACACATTCACCACTCTCCAAGTAAAAAACCTAGTTCTAACACCCTTGCTAACCACACTCTTGCCCAGCTTCCATGTAAAGCCCCTAGTCCTCCCACCACCAGTCCTATTCTGAAAAATATCTTCTGAATTAATCTTATAGAAACCCTTCAGTAATTTGAATGTCTCAATCATATCACCACTTTCCCGCCTATCAACCAATTTCTGCAACCCACAAATCTTCAACTTGTTCTCATAAGGTTCATTCCATAGACCTGCTATCATCTTGGTCACTCGTCTCTGGATCCTCTTCACCTCTTATCCATCCAGAAGAAATCCTGGCGCCCATATCTGGACACAGTAGTCTAGATGGAGTCTTATCAAGGTTCGATACAGAACAATAACCTGTTTGTCTCTGCTTGTTAAAGTATTTTTCAGCAACCAAATGATTTGATGAGCTGATTTAGCCACTTTTGCGATGTGCCCCCTAAACTTCAACTCCCTGTCCACCAACAAAACCTGAAGGAACTACCAAATCCCTGGCCTCGTTAATCTCCTTGGGTAAAGTTCCACCAATATGATATACTGCTGCTAATCTTTTCACCCCAAAATGCACAACCTTACATTTTGCCACATTAAATTGACATCGATTCTCCTTAGCCGTCCTCCAAACTATCTAAATCATCCTGCAAAATTCTGACATCCTGTGCACTCACTATTGCTCTACTCAACTTTGCATCATCAGCAAACAAATGAACAGTTACTCTCAGATCCTTTCCTATATCGTTAATGAAGAAATTAAATAGTAGTGGTCCAAGAACAGAACCCTGCAGCACACCACTAGTCAGAGGCCGTCTTTTGGACTCTACTCCTGAATAAACTACTCTCTGATATCTCTCCATCAACCACTCTTCTATCCATCTCACCAACCCTATATCCATCCCCATATGCTGCAGTTTACTGATTAGAATTCCATGTGGTATCCTGTCCAAGGCCTTAGCAAGGTCCAGTAGAATCACAAACCCATTATCCTTATCCAGTTCAGCCGTCACTGTGTTATAAAACGTGAGAAAATTACAGAGGCATGATCTACCCTTCACAAAACCATGCTGTCCCCCCTACAGTATCCCATTTTCATCTATCCAATCCTATATTTCCCTCTTGACTATTTTCTCCAAGCCCTTGACAACGATTCCTGATATGCTGATCGGTCGGTAATTTACAAAAGAAGTCTTGGAACCTCCTTTATGCAGTGGAACTATTTCCCTCTCTTTCCACCTCCTTGGGACTAACCCAGACCCGAGACTCAGATTAAACAATATAGTCAAGGGCACTGACAATTCTTTAGCTGCTTCACGTAACACCCGTGCTGATATACCATTCAATCCCATACATGTATTGACATTGAGGTTTTGTAATAGACTATTCACCTCCACTTCATTCACCACAATTCCCGTATAAGCTGTAGGTTCTTTCATTCCTGCAATGTCACCACCTGGATGATATACTCTTGCAAAGTGCTCGCTCAGTAATTCCACTATATCAACTGATTCGGTTACCTCCCTACCTTTGGCAGTCTTTAAAATCATTCTGCCATATACATTTTTTCTTTTACTTGCAACATATCGAAAAAACTATAGAATTCTCTTTAGCCTGCATGGCTAATGTTCTTTCATAATCCGCTTTTGCTTTTCTTACCACACTCGTTACCCTTCTGGCCTCAGCTTTATACTGTTCATGTGCCTGCCGGTCACCTTTCTCCTTAAATTCCCTTCACAGTTTTTTTTTTTTTTGCAGCTCAAGCATAATGGTGTTATTCATCCATTTAATCCCTACTTGATTTATTATTCGTACTCTAGGTATACAGTCAGCCATTGCTTCATGCAAACACTTCTTAACTGCCTCCCATGCACTATCAACTTCTAGTCCTTGCAGTTGTACATGCCATGGCACTGAACTAATCAAATTCCTATTCTTGTCATACTTACCAGCAAGTTAATTCCACATGTACCCTGTCTTAATTGTAAATTCCACACCTTTAGCCACCTCTCAAGTCAAGACCCTATGATCACTCTCACGAATTGGTGGCAACGTGGTTATATTCGTTACAGCCAAATTCTCAGATGCAATTACTAGGTCAAACACTCTCTGACCCCTAGTATTTTCCATTACATGCTGTTGCAGATAGTTATCCCTTAATAACCGCATAAAATCCAATTCCTTCCTCCCATGTGTCCTCTCCTCCTTCCAATCAATGTTACCATTGTTGAAATCTCCCATAATAATTACCTTCCTTCCACTCATTTCTTCTATTTGCTTATGCATACTACCTCCACCATCTATTCCATCACCTGGTGTATAGCAGCACCCAACTGTATATTTTGTTCTGCTAGCCTCAATCTCACACCAAGTAGCTCAAACGTGCTCTATTCTCTATCCTGCAGTTCAACTTCTATTCTCCTTGGCTGCAGCTCATAAGCTATCATCAATAACACTCCTCCCCCCATTTTATTCTCCCTGTCACTCCTGGACACACCATACCCATCACATTCAATCCCACTAGCTATATCATCTTCTGTCAGTTCACTAATACCAGTAACCTGTGGCCTGGAAGTGCCAACCAAGGCCAAAAATTATTCCTTCTTGTTCCTAATACTTCTGGCATTAGTATATATGAATTGAAGAAGCCCATTTGTCCCATCCTTATTTTGATGCCTTATACTAACTCTCCCATTCTGATTCCCCATTCCGCTCCCAATCTGACTATTAAGTGCATATGCTTGCACTGTGTTTACCACAGTGTTACTAGCGTCGTTCGCCCTCCTAAGTGCTACAAGATGGATTTTTATTTTTTTTATACAAAATAAAAGTTATACAAATTTTTATACAAAATATAAAATACATTTGTACAAAATGTATAGGATTGTTGATGATAAAATTAAATATTACAAGCAAATATAAATAAATTAATAAATATATTTATATATCGAGAAAAATTGAGGGTGCTGCAGTTCCGTGGTGCCTATAATAATAGACTGGAGGGTCAAAATTAAAATTTAGTTAATTGAAGCTTTGTTTCCGAAAAAGGACAGGGTACCTTTTTCGGAAACAAAGAATTTGATAAGAAATAAATAAATAAACAACAACAACAACAAAAACAAAAACTTACACCACACTACGTTCATTAATAATATTTTTGTCTGCAAAGTATGTGTGCATCTTTTGGCTGACTGATTATAAATTACATACTGTTTCCGAGGAGCCTACACTACTAGTTAAACTTCACTATATACACACAGTACGCCACAAATTCCCTCTCGTTTTAACGAGAATGGTACACTGATCTAATCGAAAAGAGCCATGTTTCATGTTTTTTCCAGTTGCGCTAAGAAGGCTTTTGTTATTAATCTCTTCCCCTCCCTTTTCTTTTCTTCCATTTACCTACTCAGTTTCTTTACAATGCAGCCTCCAAACAATGACGTGAGAGAAAGAATCCATCGTTCCTTGGTACCTGGAAAGAGAATTTTCAAGTGTTTAAACCTGGGGTTGAAATAGTTTTGAACCAAAATAAAATGTACCTCTCAGAACAATTCAAAAAGGAACTTTTATTTTTATTATTCTGATCGCACGAGATAATAATACATGGAAGCTGGGCAAGAGTGTTAGAGCTAGGTATTTTTACTTGGAGAGTGATGAATGAGTGGAATAAGCTGCCAGAGTCTGTTGTGGGTGCCATGACTGTAAATGAATTCAAGGCGAAGTATGATAGATACTGTGTGAATGTCGAATAGTTCTTCTTGACATGTTAGGGCCTCCTTCGATGAGTCTATGGACTCCTTGGAGTTGCCCGTAATAATAATAATAATAATAATAATAATAATAATAATAATAATAATAATAATAATAATAGTCTCGGAGATAATTTTTTTTTGTTGTTGTTATCATGAATTTTTTATCTATTCGCATTGGAACAATTTACTTGTTCCTCTGAAAATATATTTCTAGTCGGAGCCAAAAAAAACAATTTCATTTTCAGAAAATAATGTTCCATCTGGGAATACATACACACACACACATAGTTATTTAAAAATGGAGCATTAGTTTCCGTGAGTGATATTTTTTACTCCAAACCGGAACGATATATATACATACCTACAATTAATAATATGCTTCTACTAATAGAAACTGCACAGCATTTGCTACATCACATAATAAATATCAACGCCTAAATAAACCTAGCTGTATGGCGGCCATGCCAACTAAACGGAAATCTTCATGGAAAATTGGTACAAAAACGAGGCTCTTTTTCAAACACGTTCGTTTAGCAATTAATTACAGAAACAAAATTATTTGTAGTTAATGCTACTAATTTACAGAGCTTACCTAATATCTTTACATTGTTTTCCAGAGGCTACAAGATTTAGAAGATAACTTGTTATTAATCTTCTACTGATTACCAAATGTTTATTACACTCAATACTCACGAAAACAATATTCTCTCACCCCATTTACAGGAAGGCGGTTTTCACTCATATATGAACTGTTAGACGAAACGCAATTTTAACTGCTTTTAATGCCCTCTATAATAAATATAAATTATATATTTACAAAGAAGATGACGTCATTTGATTTGTAACTCAAATAAAACAAAACAACATAATTTATTATGTTTTTTTCCTGTTTTATTTGAGTTTATAAGACATTTAAAAAATATTTAAAGATTTATGGCAAATTTTAAATATTCAGCAAAAGCAAAATAAAAGGCTTGGGTTGTTTTGGAGTTACGGCCGAGCAAGTAAGGCTGTTATTGCTTTGGAATAATATTCTCTGGAATAATAATATTAAAACAATGAGGCCAGTATGTTCACTCAGTATGTTCTCCAGCCAGTTGGATGTTTTGCGATATATATATATAGCTCTGATAAAATGTTCCTATTTCCTTTTCCTAGACATTATCTGAAGCCAGTTCTTCACAACTGAAGGACGTCGTTACCGACTGACCTACGGATGATTGCAACTAAGGCTCTCAAGCCAGTTCAATTATATTTATTAATAGCAAGTGTTCTTCTGGTCGATTTGCTTAAATTGCGTATAAAAAATGATATAAAAATATCGAGTCTTGGGAAAGAAAATCCGTCCCACTGCAATACGAAACCATCTTTTGAAAAGCCTTATAAATTTTTTCAGAGAATTGAAATCTAGTTCTTTCCAATCCAAGGACACTGTCGTTAAATAAAATAAAGTAGATATACTCTATCTTATTTTATTTTAGTAAAATCAAATGATGTACTTACTGTACCAGTAAGGGTGAAAAAAAGAAAAGAAAAGTGGAGTTATTTACGTATGAACGTAAAAATTATGCATAATTAGGTAATTTTATGTATTTACGTATTTATGTATAAAATTGCATATTTGCATAGAAAAGTAAAAATTATGTTTTAGGTTGCCATTACTTCCAAAAAAAAAAAAAAAACTAGAATATGGTCTGAGGGTGAGGATCGTTTTCGAAAGCAACTGCTGTCTATTAGGTGGCCTATTATGCAATTGACGGTTCTATACATAAAGACTCGTAGTGGCCAAGGAAGTATTCATAAATACGAAAATAGTATGTCATTTTGCTTTCTTCAAGACAAGCTTTTAAATTAAAAAAAACTATACAAGATTTTCAAGGCAAGCCTTAACGAACTACCCATGTCTTACATTAGAATCCAACCCATAACCTTTGCAGTAAACATGTTTGACCAAATGAGCTATAGAGACAGATTTTCCTAATATTATTGCCAGAACCACACGTGGAACGAGAGAAAGCTTTCTCCTTTTAATCGATGCTAAAACAAACTCTGACGTGAGAACGATTGTAATATCAAATGGTATTTCTGATATCTTCGACGAAATGACAAGCATATAGTAATTAGCTAATGATATGGAACTCAAAGGCTTTGGAAAAGGCAGTTTTGAGAGATTAATTGAACCGAACTGGGATAGGTTGAGAAACAATTCCTCGCACATAGCAACGGTTAGTAAAGATGAAAAGGAGAATGAACAGTACGGTATCAGCTCGAAACCAGAGGTAAAATGACAGAACATCTGGTTAATGATTTCATCAAAAAGGATCATCGTTGTATTTTCTCCACATGACTCGTTAGAGCGATTGTTCTGTAATTTTTTTTAATCTATTTTTTGTTTCTTTTTTTATGAATATTATTATAATTGATTATTATTATAATTGATCTTGTCCATCCTATTTGTATTTCCCTTAATCCCACGAAGAACAACAAGTGCAGTTCGTCTATTATCATTTCGCCACTATGCTTCATCATCTGCCCAATAATCGCATCATTCCGGCTTTTATAATTTTTGAGATGCTTTACTGCTCTTATAACCGCCTCTTCCCTCAGTATATCACCTGTCTCACTTTCTGTGCTTGGTGATGGTATTTCCAATCAATTAATCTCCTTTGGTCATCTCCTTGTGTCTTATATAACTCTACCCAATATCTTGCCTTTCTCTCTCTCTCTCTCTCTCTCTCTCTCTCTCTCTCTCTCTCATATTTCTTCTGCGTATCATGATTTGATTTCAGCTTTTACGCCTTTTATGTTCTCTGCTTTGGACTCCAATTCTTGATGATGTTTCTCAAATTTTACTATCTTGTATACTTCTCTTGTTCTGTGTTCACCATAGTATTTATTTATATCCAGGCATTGCTCTTCTAATCGCTTTGATTTCTTGTTATCTTTTAACTGTCTTCTTAACTATGATGTATCTCCCTCTGTATTGTTTACCAATTTCCACAGATATATCTCTCTTAATCTTTTTTTTTCTTCATTTAATTAGCTTTAATGTCTTCCGACTCTTCTTTGGTTTATCCATCTATGGGACACTGTTTTTTTCGCTCTCTTTATTGCAAGCACTACTTTGTTGTTTCTATCTTTCAGCTCTTTTCCATAATGGATTTCAAATTTTCCTTATGTTCTTTTTCTCTTATACTTTTGGAGGAATTTTTTCGCTCATTATCCTAATATTTCTTTGACTCTAAAAATGTGCCATCTCTTCTCGTTCGATTTTTAATTTGATATTGACAATCGTTAAGCTAGTTTCAGTTACGTGTCTCCTCTTTGAAACGTTCAACATTGCTGGAATGACATGGCCCATCTCATTCTCGTGTCTTACATCTGCTGATCGTCATGTTCCCTTTCTGCAGATATTTATTATTTTATTATTTTTTATTTATTTTTGCTAGACGTTTGTATTGCTAATTACCATTTTTGCTTCAAGGAAACTCAGGCACTCTTTCTCCTATTTCATTGTTTTCCCATATTCATGTTTACTTATTATTCTTTCCCATTCCTTGTTATCCCTTTCAATCTTGTAATTCAAATCTCCTCGAATGATCATTACTTCTTTGTCTGGTATTGAATCCAAAATTGATTCTAAATTGTTACAGAACAGATCTCTTTCTTTTTCAATACTTTTTGAAGAGTGAATAGACATGGACCACAGTAATATTAAATGGTCTTACTGCAAACCTGCCATTATGATTCTTTCGTTTACTGGTTTGTATCATAATAATGCTTCTTTTTCTCTTTTACTGAGAAGAAATCCAAACCACTGCTTAATGTTTGTACTGTTCCAAAACCAGATGATTCTTCCGCTTTTTATCTCCACTGACTCTATCCGCTGCATTTCTGCTTATCCAATGATCACATTAGTATTGTTCACAGTAGCTGCTATAGTGTACTGACATTACAAGCTTCGTTGCTTCGTAATCTTAACCAGTACTACCGATGCCGTCGTTGTATGCCTCTGAAACGATAACATCAGTGGCATAAAACGACAGCACTGATACTACTGAAACAATAGGATCCCAAATAGCCATGTGACCTTTTATGATAGCTGTTTTAAGGTTTCACTGACTTGACAGTACGTTTTGAACCAGTGTTGACAATTTAGCTCTTTTGGAGCTAGATCTAGCTTTTTTTTTTTTTTCTTCCCTAGCTCGGAAAATTTTAATCTAGCACCTAGCTCCAAATCTAGCTCCTTCAGAACTAGTTTCAGCTCTTTTTAGTTGTTTTTATAACTTACTGTTAAAGAAATTGTTATAAAAGTTTTCCAGATGTTGGCATTTGATAAGGAATTGCATTGTACGTTTGGTGCGAGCATCGTACACGTTTCAAACGCATGATAATGTCAGTCAGTCACGTGACCCAACAGTCTGCCATTTTGTCGTCTTAAAGTTGATAGCACTGCTACAAGTGTTCTGGTTGGTAGTTACGATAGACTTTGCACAGTGTTCTGGTTGGTAGTTACGATAGCGAGTGGGAAGTCTTCAAAGACTAGTCGTAATTCGTTGCAGTAAAGAGTTGTATACCCTTCTTCAAAAATGAGCAAAGAGAAAAACAAAGCTTACAAGCAAAAATTTAGGAGGGATTGGTTGCAAATGAGAATGTTTAGTGAATTGTTGTGTGAAGTTCCTGGTGATGCTACAAAAGGCCACTGTAAGTTTTGCAGATGTGATATAGCTGCTAAATATTGTCAGCTTGTAAAGCATAGCGAAACTAAGAAACATCTTACGTATGTTGAGGCTTAAGTGCTGTGAAGAATTCATGTTAGAGGTTTAATGGAATATTAACAGCACTGAGAAAGGATTAAAACTAATTTAATACTTCCAATATTTCGTCCGTTTTAATATTGGAAGTATTAAAATTAGTTTTATTCCTTTCTCAGTGCTGTTAATATTCCATTAAACCTCTAACATGTAAGAAACATCTTGCTGCAGTTCCATATAAGGCTGTTCCTATTACAAATATGCTTGTGAAAAGGTCTGATGAGACCGCGAACTTTGAACGTAAGTTAGCATTATTTCTTTGTTGTCACTCATCATTCAACAGTTGCGATCATCTAGTAGGTCTTTGTAAAAATATCATCCCAGACAGTCAAATTATGCCAAAGGTAAAAATGCACCGAACTAAGTGCTCTGCAATTGTAAAGAATATTCTAAGTGAGCATTTTGAAGAAGATCTAATTGTGGACATTGGAGATGAAAATTTGAGCTTGCTAATAGACGAATCGAATGATATCACAGTGAATAAGATTTTAGGAATGGACATCATTTATTATAGCATGAAATTCAACAAAATTATGCATACATTTCTGAGCATGGTGGCTCTAGAAAAGTGTGCGCTAGTGGTATTGTGGCTGCACTGAAAATATAACTATTGATCAAGAAACTGGACATTAAAAATCTCATTGCAATTGGTACAGACAACGCCAGTGTTATAGTTGGTGTTTATAATGAGGTTAATATGAACAACTGAAGGCATATATTCCCTGCTTAATTTTAATTAGATGTGTATGCCATTCATTACAACTCGCAATGTCTCACACTTGTGCAGAATCTCTCCCAAGAAAATTAGAATTTTTAGTTGCCGAAACGTATAAGTGGTTTTCGCATTCTTCTTCAAGACAAGCAGCATACAAAGAGCTGTATCAAACTATCAATGAAAATGATGCTCCTCTGAAAATTGTAAGCAATTGTGCAACACGGTGGCTCTCCATTGAACCTGCAGTAGACAGAATTCTCAGCAAGTGGTTGGAATTAAAAACTCACTTCTAAGTCGTAAGTGTGACTGAGAAATATTACAATGCTCAAATTTTGTGGGAGATGTACAAAGATGAAAAGAATCTGTTGTATCTTTCATTTTTGCATCTTGTTCTAGTTCATGTTCAGTAAGTTAATAAAATTTTCGCATCTAACAGTGCGGATAAGATGAGATTATTTGAAGACCTTTCTCGTTTGATTCGCGCTATTGCTATTATGTTAGTGCTACCATCATCCATAGTCGACCCTCTAGAGTCAGAGATTGATGACTATTTGGATCCCAATCCAAATCTTGGTTACAGATTTGAAAGAAAAATTTCAGAGTTGCTGATACAAAAGAAAATAAAGCAAAATGATGAGCAAAATCTTGGAAGTCGAGCAAGACAGTTTCTTCTTGGTCTCTTCAATGATGTATTATTTTTCTGTTAAGAATAACCTAAAACATATAAAAGAACCTGTTACTCACATCTTAGAAATAATGCTGTAAACAGAAAAAGATGTTGCTGTTGCTGAATACCAGTACAATACTATCCACTTAATTAAATGGAGAAATATAGAAAACACTGAGCTATTCTGGATGAAGAGTATGAGAATATAAAGATGCATCCGGAATGAATCCATTTAAAGAAATTGCTCAGTGTGCAATAAATTTATTAATACTGCTAAATTCTAATGCTGAAATTGAAATAATTTTTAGTTTCATGAATGTAGTTAAAACTAAATTAAGAAACAAGATGGAATTGCCAATGCTGACAGCTATTTTATCAGTCAAGTATGGCCTAATGGGTAACAACAAGTGCTGTACACACTATCATTTACCAGCATCTACACTGAGTAATATTGGAACGATGGCCATATATAATAAATCTGAAAATCAAAGTGAAAACGTGTGTGAATTAAGCGCAGACCACATGGAAGATGTATTTAGCCATTTATATGCAAGCATCACTTCAACTTGAATAAAGTAAGTAACTTAAAAGTATCAGCTACTACTTTTAAAATTTTAGCTTCAAATTTTTATTTTTAACTCCTTTTTAACTCTTTTTAGCCCTTTTTTTTAAAGATTTAGCTGTTTTTAATAATTTTCATTTGGCAACATTATTCTGAACTACTTAACAGTGATGTTTTTTGGACGAAGGAACTAAAGATTTAAGGTAAGTGTAGCTTGTAAATTGCGCGTGGTCTTATGGCCGATATGCTTGCTCTTCTCGCAAAGCATGTTTTCAAGAAAAACTCTACTCCGTATTATAAGATCTGATAACTCACATTGAGTTGAAAAGCCCTTATAAAGGTGATTCTTCGCATCTTACACGGGATTGGAACCGAGGTCATTCCAACTAAAGGCATCATTGATAACGACTGACTTCTGTCGAGAGGTTAAGTGGGTGATTTCTCATTATAGTACTGGTGAGCACATCTATCAGGCAAAAGTGAGTGTTCAGAAACGCTGTTACGACTGCTGAAAACAATGACAGTGTACTATTAACAGTCTTGTCAAGCTACGAGTATACGCACAAAATGGATAACTACAGAAAACTGAACGTATTACGATTTACAGTTAAAATAAAATATAAACGGCATTTCCAACATTGCCATAGAAAAAAATAAAATAATAATAATAAAGCGTGGTGTGCTGCCATCTAGTGGAGGAACGGACAGCCTTAGACTTTTGAATGAGGTATAATAGACAATTTATTACAATAGAGCAGTAGTGATTTCTATTATTTTTATCTTATATGATCATTCTTCTTTTTTACGTACAGTGGAGAATACAAATCTTGGATCCTAAATACAAACAAAATATGAGTAAGAAAGAACAGCAGGATAAGAACATGTCATTTTATAAAATAATTGTATGATATTCTCTCTCTGTGTGTGTGTGTGTGTGTGTGTGTGTGTGTGTGTGTGTGTGTGTGTGTGTGTGTGTGTGTGTGTGTGTGTGTGTGTGTGTGTGTGTGTGTGTGTGTGTGTGTGTGTGTGTGTGTGTCTTGCTAGAAGTAAGAAAAGAAGAAATAAGAGTAAGGAGTTTTATATTTTGAAGATTCTGATATTCTTAAGATCATTAACAAAATAATACCTTTATGAAAAAAAAAAGAAGAAGAAGAAGAAGAAACCGAAAGGAAAGAGGGGGAAGGGGTTCTGATTTACCATACTTCTAGCGATTTTTGAATTCTTGGTTGTCAAGGAATTATTTTATTTATTTATTTTTTAATACTTATTTCCATCTCGAGTTGGAAATATTAATTATATAATCTTAATTACGGACTGTTAATGTGAAAGTTGTTTTAATATTGTTTCATTTAAGAAAATGAATGCAATCGCACATTTAGAGTAAGAAATGTTTTATTTGTTTCACTTATATACAAAAGTTTAGGGTATAGACCGTGTTTCTTATTAGAAAAAAAAACTGTTTATTTTTTATATAGATAATTACCTTAAAAATGACTGTCTGCACAGAAGAATCTAAATCTTTCATCCTTAGTGCGTAGATCGGGTATTACGGAATATATGGAACAAAAGAAAAAAACGATGGAAAAAAATGAACCTCTACAATTTGTATCTCCTTAGCATGGTCGAAAGGACAATGGTACATACCCCCTTTTATTTTTTATTTTTTTGGTGAGAAAGACCTAAATTTGATTATCTGCATCACGTTAGGCACGTGAGATGGCAGCACTTGTTTGCCTGTCTTTTCATTGGTAGCCGTCTATAATTAGTGATAGTCACGGAATATCCCCCCCCCGATTGGCTACCAGTGGAGATTGAACTGCCCACTCAGTCTCCAAAAGCTAGACAGGGTTAAAAGGTCTCACCTACTCCCTGTAAGAGAATAAAATAAGTTAGCTTATTATTAATAATCTTGATGCAGATAACTTAATCTGAAATGCTGGATAAAAAGTTCACACTTGAGCTACTCAAAAAACTGCTAAAAAATTCGAGGATGAATAGCCAGGGTTCTTAAACCTGTATTCCATGATAACTAATTAGACGAAAAGGGAAGACATATGACCAGAGGAAGAAAAAATTGACTTGGTGGTTTCCCCACCCACAGAATTCAAAGAAGTACATGCACGCAAGAAGCGCAAAACAGAAAAAAACACATAAAGATGACAGAATGAAGAATGACATCCCTAATAATTACCCTTCCAGCTCTCCTAAAGAGAAGGTGCATCCAGCTATCCTGCAGAAAAAGAATAAATGGACGACACTGGTCTCAGTAATGAATAAGCAGGAAATTCCATTCTCATGGGCAAAAAACACCAATGAGGGTATCAGGATTCATTTAATTTAGTCAGTCGTCGAAAATCACCCACTGTAGTGGGTGATTTTCGCCGACCGTCCACCTCTCAACCTCGCGCACAGCTAAAGGAAGCAGATTTCCCTCAAACTCACCGTACTAAACAAAAGGAGGCAGAATTTCCTCAAACTCAAGCAGAAATTACTAAGCAAGCACATAATCTTAACAAAGGCAAAACTTACGCCAAAGTGGCTCGCCCCATGAAAGCAACCCCTCAGGATCGAACACATCCTAACCTGACTGCGATCATTAC
The DNA here is from genome assembly GCF_054136105.1 of Typopeltis vanoorti. Classification (NCBI taxonomy): domain Eukaryota; kingdom Metazoa; phylum Arthropoda; class Arachnida; order Uropygi; family Thelyphonidae; genus Typopeltis; species Typopeltis vanoorti. The sequence goes on from NC_143568.1 coordinate 34,409,847, forward strand.
TACTTCTCTCGCTACCATGTTGCAGGATTTCAGTAAATCCGACCCATCACAAACCTCTACAAAAAGATTCCTTCAAGAAACTCACTCTATTCTAACAGCACTCACTTATGATCAGAAATAAATTTCTTCCTAACTCACTTCAAATAGTCGCTTGGATTGCCAACGTCTTGTTGGCAATCCAAGCGAAGTTCCATAGTCTTGAAGTTCCATAGTTCTTGAAGTTCCATAGTCTTTATGGAACTTCAAGAATTTTCTCAAATATATGATCCAGACATCATACTGATAAATGAAACTCACCTAAGACCTGCAGATAATCCAAAATTGAGAGGATACCTGCTCTACAGGAATGACAGACTGGATTATTGAGGCTGTGGAACTACTATTTCTATCAAAAACTACGTTAAGCACAATTCAATAACCAACCCATCAGCTACAAATTTAGATATTGCAGGCATTGAAGTATATACCCGACACAGCTGGTAAGCTCAAAATCTATGCTGCCTACAATTTACCAACAAGAACTTTGCTGTCGGCTGATTTAGATGCCATTCTTGGCATAAGGGAGACGTTCATCATCATGGCTGGGGATATGAATTCAAAACACCCAGCTTGGAATAGTAAAACAACAACAATTACACGAGGTCAAATTATCCTGTAGTGGCTGGGCCTACTGAGCCAACTTATAACAATCCTATTGGCAGATCTGCTGTCCTAGATATTGCAATTCTACAGAACGTTAAATATCAATACAATGTTCAATCACTGAATGGGTTATCACCAGACCACAACCTTATTTTACTTAAATTAGGCAATCAAGAACAACATCTCCCTCTCACTCCTTCATAGCTTGTGAAAAACTATCAAAAGTACTCCCTGAATACATTGACCCTGTACCCAGGCCAGCCATCTCGGTGGTGCGATGGGTGCAATGCACCCGGGCCCCACGATCGAGTGGGCACAGTAGGTACACATTTGCGGAAACGTATTTTTTTATTTTATTTTATTTTTTTTTCTTCTTCTAATTTTGCTTATAACTAAAGGGGTTTCATCGACAGGATTTTAGGGCCCCCGGTAATAATAATATCTCTGTTTCTCTATTATATTAGGGTTTTTGCTTAACCCTTTTGATGCGTTTATGCAGTGTATAAAAATTAACAAACATGATTTCGTTTTTACCCTAAAATGCTAAAATGCCTGATTCATCATTATTTTTTTTCTAATCTGTTACACATTTATATCATTTGACTGGTTATCGAAACCGTTGATAAAATATTTATTATATTCTTTATATATGGTTAGTCTAGAGCAGGGGTGGACAACCCTTAACATGCCTGCCAAACGTGTCACGCCAATGACTTTTTTCAGGCACGCAACCCAGGGCTCATCTTAAAAAATAATTAAATAAAAAAATACATTTCAAACATCTTCGCTGACACATATTTTAACTTAATATAATACAATTTTATTAAGTACAGCTATACTAAATAAAAATGCAATAATTAATTAAACTCTACCAACTGTTTCATAATAATAAGTAATAAGAAAATTAGAAACAAATATCCTATTTCCAAGCCATCGATATATCTCCGCGATATACTGATGAACAAGTTTTGTCCAGTTCAGTTGTTGCATTATTCGTCAGGCATCCAGACGTGGCCTGACTCCTTTACCATCATTTGATATATCTTTTCATGTTTCGTAAAGAACGTATCCGTTTTCTAAAGTGTATTTGGATTTGGATTTTATTAAATCGTAAGTCATCAAAATATGGATTGGAAGTATTAATTATCAATTAATATGTTTAACTTATTAGATATAAAAGCAAATTTCCTTTACATTGATTTTCGGAAATTAAAGTTTTCAGTTTTTTTTCGTAAAATCCCCGCAAATATCGCAATTGCTATTTCCTGCCTAGAGAGCAGTTTCCTTGTGTGCATCCTACCCAAATCTGCTTTCCCATTATTTCAAGCAAAAATTAGCAGTAATTTACGACTTCAGATACTTAATGAACAATCCTAAATTAATGAACAACAACAATAGTATCAACAAACTATTTCAAGCAAAAACAATTGTTCTTGACTCTGCTTTTACTTTAGTGAATAAAATTAAAAAATGAAATCCAAAATTTAACACATTTTTAGACGACGCAAAAATGATAGCACGAAACTTGAATATTTCCGAAGACTTCCCTGAATAAAGAATTCGAAAAAGAAAAAGATTATTTTCCGAACTAGCAGAAGATGAAGTTTTACTCAACCCGGTAGAGGAATTTAGATGTCACTTTTTCAACGTTGTGATTGATACTGTTATTGTACAAATAGATGAGAGATTTAAAAATATACCGAAAGCTATTTCTTATTTTAAATTAATCACCGATATAAAAACATTAGAAAAAAATGAACTAGAAAACCGCTCAAGGGATTTTGTAAAATATTATAGTAAAGATGTAAATGAAGACTTAATCCAGGAAATTGATTTGTTACGAGAATTGATCTTGGACGAAAAAAATGTAAATAACGCGCAAGACATATCGCAATATATATTAAATAATAGTTATAATGAACTATTTCCAAATGTGCTAACTGTATTGAAAATTTTCTTTACGTTACCAGTTACTATAGCAAGTGCAGAGGTGTTCTTTTAGCAAATTAAAATTGATAAAGAATTATCTTAGGTCAAGTATCTGCGAAGAACGCTTAAATGCACTTGCTATATTAAGCATCGAAAAGGAAATTTCCAAAAATTGTAATATTTCGGAAATGATTAATGACAGAGCAAAAAAAAAAAAAAAAAAAAAAAAAAAAAAATCGCATATTTAAATAAATTAAGCAATATACGTGTTAATAAAACTAGGCCCCTAAATAGTAAACCGATTTATTTTTTATGTGCTTAAATTAATTTTTTTATTACTTTAAACAATAATTAATTGTAAATATTTTTTGTGCGCTAATTGATGAGCCAGGTTACTTTTGTTTGTGTTAAATATTTATTTATTTTAATTATTTAATTCTTTTGTTTTGTGTTCAGTAAACGTTATGTTAACCTGTTATATTTCGAATGCGGTTTTTTTTTTTTTTGTTTTTTTTTTTGTTCTCCTGTGCCAAAATCATTTGTTTTACCTTTGAAAAATAGTTTAGGGCCCCAAAAGGTTTCTTGCACCGGGGTCCCTTTATAGAGAAGGTCGGCCCTGCCTGTACCCAGCATAAAATCAAAGGAAGAAATTGACAAAGCAATAAAAAAATCTCACTAATCAAATCAATAAAGCCTTAGCAACAGTCACCAAAACTACAACTATCTCTAAGCCTAAATTAGGGTGATAAATAAAGCAAGGAAAAGATATCATAACACACGCGCTCCTCAAGATAAAAACTCGACAAACTGAACAGTTCAGTCAGAGAAGCGCTCAAAATCCATAGAAAACAGCAATGGGAAAATAAGTTATCATCTATAAACCCTACAGATCATTCCATCGGGAAATTTTTAAAAAATCTCGGAAACAAACGTAAATCTCTCCCTCCTATCCAATCAGATCAGGATCTAGCACACACTGATGCTGAAAAGCTATAGCTAGTAATTTGGAAAAACAGTGCAGTCCTACATATGAAAATTTAAACATCATTCATATATATAAGGATCATTGTCATGTTAGACGCATACTAAAACAACCTCACAAGAATTCAAACCTGATTAATCCTACTTCACCAGCAGAAATAATTAACGTCAATTATCTCAAAAATAAAAAAGCTCCCGATGCTGATGGCATTGCAAACAAAGTCATCAAATTATTACCCGCAAAGCTATAGTGCATCAGTCAACATTATAAATGCAATCCTCAGAATGCAATATTTCCCTACCTCTTGGGAAATTGCTGACATTGTTCCAGCTCACAAGCCCTGCAAAGATCCACATTTACTTCAAAATTGTCGCCCCATCAGCCTGCCATCAAATCTAGAAAAAATTGCCGAAAAAATTATCCTCTCCAGACTACAAGAATCAGTTGACAAATTAAACATTTTACAGAGTGAACAATTTGGCTTTCGCCGAAACCATAGTACCATCCAACAAATTCATCGTTTAATTGAATACATCACTACGGGATACAACGCACCGGTGCCGTATTGCTTGACATCGCAAAGGCTTCTGGCAAAATTTAGCGCTATGGTTTGATTTATAAACTTATTATTTCTAACATATCGCTTAAGATGATACATTTAATTAAATCAAATCTTATGAATAGAAAGATGCAGGTCAAAATAAAAGAAACTATCTCAACCCAACATAGAATTTTGGCTGGAGTTCCACAAGAATCCTTACTAGTCCGATATTGTTCGCAGTCTACATGGCAGATATTCCACAGAACCCCATATCATCCATCATGGCCCTCTATGCAGATGACATGGCAGTATTAGTTAGATCACTCCATCCTTACCTTGTAACTGAAAAAACTACAAGACAGCATTTTAAAGCTAGAAAAATAGTTTCAGACTGGAGGTTGCAAGTAAACCCTCAAAAAGTGCAGCAATACTCTTCACCAGAAGATTAGCATCCCCCAAATGGGGAGATTTTTAATATTTGATACCACAATTCCATGCAAAATAGAAGCGGAATACTACTAGACAAAAAATTGTGCTTCAACATCCATATTAGGAACATCTGTGAAGTATCAAAAACTATCGCACAACTCTTTGCCCCTTGATTAATAGAACACAGCAAATTAGCCACAAGGAACAAACTATTACTCTATCGGATGGTGATTCGTCCTTTAATAACCTATGCCTCTCCAGCTTGGAACCATAATTCCAATGTCAGCATACTGAAATTGAAAATGAGTGCAAAACAAATACTTGCGAAGGATACTACACATGATCCATGGTTCGTTAGAAACGACCAGATTCACCAGGACACAAATATCCCATATATCTCCTCATTCCTTCGATCTCTAGCAGTAAAGTTCTTTTCGAGAGCGACTACAGTGGAAATGATTTCTACAAGCACAGAAGACCTAAAGCAATTCTAATACCCAATGATGCCGCTTAACCCCCTCTGCCCTCACAGCGAGAGCTTAATGATCGTAAATTTTTTGCTATCAATATTTTCTATGTATCAGATAACGGGGAACATAAAAAGCATTAAGTTTCACCCTTTGCAAAAGTATCGTTCTGTATCTTTATAACATTTTTATTGTGATATTATCGGCATGGCACCAACGCGACGAACAATAGCGGCAAAGACCACGTTGTTCGGCGATTTGAATCTGCGGGATGTTATTTAGTGTAGTGTATGTGAAATGTATTCGTCGAGAAAATTAAAGAATATGCGGGAAAAAATTGAAACTAGAGAGAGAGAGAGAGAGAGAGAGAGAGTATGCATTAAGTGTTTAGAAGTGAGTCTGTTAGGTGAAGAGAACGCAACAAATACCGATGATAAGATGGAAAATGATGTTATTGAGTAGAACGTGCGGCGTGGAAATAGGGGAGAACGAAATCGATGTTAATAAAGAACTAGCGCGCTTAAATGTTATCCTTTATAGCAGTAGCACACTCAGATTTAATCTTGGTGGGGGGGGGGGGAAGTTGAGTAGACGATTTGAGAATACACACTACTCATCGCATACGACCTATGACCGAGCATCTGCAATGTTCGCTAATTCATAAGTAGTATAGAAATAGAAGACACGACACAACATAAATAAAGAAAAATGAATTTTATTAATTGGGAAAAGATTTTTGGAAATTTTTCTTGTGTTTTTTTTTTCTTTTTATTTGGGGGAAGGGCCTCTGGGTGTGCCACTGCTTCATAGCACAAAGCGTGAAATTGAAAAATTGCAGAAGCGGTAAGACATTAGCGGGGGGATGAAAACAGAAAGAAGCAGGCAGTCCGAAGGAATATTGAAGACCGATCGAACAAATAAGAAAAACCAGTTAAAGAGAAAATTCTGTATGGAGACTCAATTATCAGGGAAGTACTTAACGAAAGTATGACAAAATCGTGTTTCTCGGGTGTAAAAATTCACGATATTAGCCACTGGATGCAAAAAAGGTAAGTCGAAGGAAATATTGTCTTGGTTGGTACAAATGATTTGAGAGGCGAGAAAAGTATTCTATGAGGAAGGATGTAAAGGAGCTGTTAGAGGAGGCAAAACTGAGGAGAGTGTTGATAACCAACGAGTCGACGAGCGTAGAAGGAATGATGTAGGATTTGTGGATCTGTGGTCTGTGTTTCACGGAAAGAAGGATTTGTACAATCCTGATGGACTGTATCTAAATGTTTTGGTGTTAGGTGTCTGGAGAGAGAGAGAGAGAGAGAGAGAGAGAGAGAGAGAGAGAGAGAGAGAGAAAGAGCTTTGTTCACCGAGCATGCTGAGGTGAAAATTTAGGGAAACTTAAGCAATTAGGGTGGAAGTAAGTGAGTTTGTGTGTAGGCACCCATGAAGAGAGCGAGTTTGAGAATGACCAAGTGAGGAACTTGTCTCTCAAGCAAAAATATTGAATAGGGTAGTCAATTCAGAACGTAAAAGGTGGGTGGGGGGACTAAAGGAATGCTGCAGTTTCTATATACTAATGCTAGCAGTATAAGGAACAAGAGTAAGGGTTTTTTGGCATTGATTAGTGCAACCTCGCTAAAAGTTACAGGCATTAGTAAGACTTGGCTAACAAATCATGTGGTTACAGGGATTGAATGTAAAGGGTTTAGTCTTTTCTGGGAAGATAGAAAAGATAGGATGGGGGGAGCCTGATGACAGCAGATGAATTGCAACCAAAAAAATAGGAGACAGGCAGGAGGGTAGCTGTTCATTTGAAGCAATCTGGTGTAAGGTCAGTAAGACAAAATATACAGCTGGTTGTTGCTATAGGCTAGGGAGTTCCACAGATGATCTGGAAGAAATGCATTTCCAAATTAGTACAATAAGTACAGGTCGAGTGATTATTAAGAGGGGAATTCAATTATGGAAATATAGATTGGAATGAAGAAAGATTACATGGCAGGAAGGAAATAGAATTTATACACCTGCTAAGGGATAATTACTTAAGGCAGCATGTGATGGAGGGGACTAGGGGTTGGAGAGTATTGGTGGTCATAGCAACAGAAGAGTCATAAATGACAACATGCCTACAATTGGCAAAAGTGACCATGCTGTCTTGACTTGGGAGATTATAAAACATGAGGAATATTATATCAAGAAGGGGTATTGATTTTATAAACAATTTGTCACCTGTCTTGTAGTTCCACAAATTTAAATTTGTGGAACTACAAGACAGGTGATTATGACATGCTTAGGAAAACGCTTAAATCTGTATACCATGGCATAAAAAACTGCAGGGTAAGATGTCAGTAGTGCATGGGATACAGTTAAGGGTCATCTAGAGCAGTGCTTCCCAAACTTATGGATGCCAAGGCCCCCTTTGGAAAAATTAAAATATTTCACTGCTCGCATCGAAAAAAATTCGTAATATAGACATATATTATTATAATATTTATTGTATTTATATTCAATACAATTTATATTCAAGATTTTGCGTTTGTAAACTTTTTTGTTTCTTATCAATACCTTTGAAATTAAACTTATATGAATAAGCATATATTTACTAATATTCATTAATCGCCGATTAATGAATATTAGTATATTCATATTGCGTATAATGAAAATGTGCAAGAAGCAAAATTTGTGAACCAACATTAATATGTGATTTTTCCATTAAAATATAAAAAAGAACAAAAAAGAAATAATAAATAATAAAAATTAAATACGTTTCTTTTAAGATTAAAAGAAATCTACTTAGTCTTAAAACATTTAAATTTTTTTTCATTATTTCATTAATCGCCTCCCTCAACAAAACTTACGACCCCCAAGGGGGCCGCGGCCCACAGTTTGGGAAGCGCTGATCTAGAGGAAGCAATATTAAACTATATACCTAGAGTAAGAAGGGTTAATCGGGTAGGAGTTAAATAGATGAATAATATCATTAAGCACGAGCTGCAGAAAAAAAAAATGCTGTAGAGGATATAATAAAGAGAAAGTTGACCAGAAAACTCATGAACAGTACAAGGCTCATGCAAGAAGGTAACCAGCATAAGAAGGAAGGCAAAATCAGATTATGAGAAGAATCTAGCTGAGCAGGCCAAAGGAAACCCCAAAAAGTTCTTTCGTTATGTGGCAAGTAAGAGGAAGAATGACTAGGGAAGATTAACCTTAATGAGTGATGATTGTTACGAGGAGACAGATGCGGATAAAATAGTTGAGTTACTGAGTGACCACCTTTGCAAGGATATATCATTCTAGTCAAGTTATTGCTTTAACCTATGTGACAGACAATAATGTGGGAAGTGGGAACAAAAGTGGATGAATTGGAGGTTCTGAGGATATTGCAAAATCTCTATGTAAATACAGCTATGGGATTAGATGTGATATCAGCTAGGGTTTTGCAGAATGTGCAAGGGATTTGGCAATGCCTTTGACTATGCCGTTTAATTTAAGTCTCAGCATTGGTAGAGTTCCAAGGGAGTGGAAAGAGGGCAAAATAATTTCTTTGCAAAACAGAGATTCTAAGACTACAGTAGCAAATGATAGCCCAATCAGTATCTCAAGCGTCGTGGTAAAAGTACTGGAGAACTTGGTAATAAAGATAATTCAAGAATGAGTAGATAAAAATGTGATACTGTATGAAGGTCAACATGGCTTTGTGAAGGATCAAAGTAAATGGCTACACGATGATTTTGCTGAATTTTGTAAATGCATTTCACAGAATACTGCATGAAACTCTGTTACGAAAATTAGAACAAATTAGAGGGTGGCTGTTAGACACACATCAAAAAGTGATATATGGAGGGACAGAATCGAGGCGAAAACAGAAATCTAGTCATGTGCCGCAAAGTTCAGTGGTGGAACCATTGCTGTTTAATTTGTACATAAATAATATAGGAAATAACCTGAAAGGAAATATTCAATTGCTTGCTGATGATGCGAAATTAGGTAAAGTAATAATTAAGTCAATGTGGAGAGCTTGCAGGATGATTTAAATAGGCTGTCAGTATGGAAAAAGTTAACGGGTATCAGTTTAATGTGGAGAAATGTGAAGTTATGCATTTTGGGATAAATAGATTTCAAACCGTGTATCACATTGATGGCAGTATAATCCAGGAAGTAGATGAAGCTAGAGATTTATGGGTGGTGGAAGACAGAGAGTTAAAGTTTATAGGATATATTGATAAGGTTGCTAAGGTAGCCCACAAGATTTCTTGGCTATTGAAGAACACATTAACAAGTAAAGATAAGGAAGTTGTCATTCCTCTTTATAAGGCCTAGATACGCCCATATCTGGATTACTGTGCTCATGTCAGATCCCCCTGGGTTTCTTGGGGATGAGGAAGATGGTTAAGATTCAGAAGCGAGTGACCAAGATGGTGAGTGGCCTGTGGAATGTTTCCTATGAGGATAGATTGAAGATGTGTGGATTGCAGAAGTTGACTGATAGGAGAAAAAAGAGGGGATATGATAGAAACATTTAAGTTGCTTAAAGAGTTTTATAGGATAGATGCAGTGCAAATGTTTCAGCACTTGGCTAGAGGAACCAGAACACAGAGTCATCCCTGGAAGTTGAATAAAAGTGTGGTTAGTAGGAGTATGAGGACTAGATTTTTTGCTTAATGAGTGGAAATGAGTCAGTTGTGAATGCGTTGTCTGTTAATAGGTTCAAGGAGTGGTATGATAGCTTGTGTGGTTAGGATATATTGGGCTCCCGAGATGAGTCTTCGGACCCCATGGAGGTGACCGTATAATAATAATAATAATAATAATAATAATAATAATAATAATAATAATAATAATAATAATAATAATAATAATAATATAAAATGAATACAGTGATCGACGTAATCGTTAAGAAGACCCAAGCTATGCGCAGCAAAGCCAGTGAAAACGAATATTTTGGTTAAGATAGTAACTTCTGCCTTAACCGCTTGTATTGGTTATTGTCAGATTTTTTTATTATTACCATATGTACGCTGTAATGATTTTCTGCAATAAATATATTTCATCATTTTTCTTCTACTGAAATGTATCCCTTTTTTATGGATTTGGTAAATTTTATATTTAATCTTTTATTTAGGATTGATTTCATTGCCACTAACTTCTTGCATTGATTGCCACTTTGATATCAGATTTTTTTTTCTGTGCTTCCTTTCTTTTATTTTTTTCTTCTTTGTTTGATATTTCCTAGTCTCCCGTTTCGATAAACGAAATTACTATTACTATTATCTCGTGGCACCTTCAAGAAGTCCAAAGACTCATCGTGGGAGCGCACTCTACTCCGTTAAATACTACTGACCGTCATCCCTACTTAATCCTCCAACTACAACATACAACGCCGTCTGCTGCTCACCGCCATCAGCAAACAGTATTTTTTTTGTCTGTAGATTGCATGTGTTCTCATGGCCGATTTGCTAAAGAGAGAGAGATAGACTGCTGTCTCTGCACGAGGATCTTTAACTCAGTGGTTCTTAACCTGGGCAATAGCCCCCCCCCCCCCAGGAGCACTGTGAACGCTGAATGGGGAAGTAAGTAAGTTAGGGGGCGGTAAGCGTTATAATACTACTAATACAATAAAAGCAAAAAAATCCCGTATTTAATCTAGCATGTCTATTTATATTGTATGTTTGGCAATACTGTTCAAATTTTTCGCTACTTATTTTTTAGAATTTTTACATTGAAAGTTAAGTATTTGGGCTACTTTTTGGTCTGAATTTACAATTTGAAAATAATTAATTTTTGCTGTATTTAGCAGAATCCACTACTTTTATAAGCTTTATCTGCAACTTTTCCTAATGCCTATCTAACAACCATGGTTTGCAGTCACATCTAGTCCGTAGTATCGTGTGGCGCACTTCGTTGATATTGTGTAGCACTAGAGCCATTAAATATGGAATATTTAAAATATGGAGTTATTCCGTCTATAAATAATGAGCAGTTACCAATCTGATCAATACGTGAAAAACATTCTCAAACGAAGGAATGAAGCCTTCAAGAATGATTGAGCATTTAAGAACAAAGCATTCAAATAAAGCTAAAAATGATTGTGGAGTACTTTCACGAATTAAAGACTAAATTTAAAAATCGTCCTGGACTTTTAAACGGCTGGTTGCAATACAAATTAACCAACAAGAGAAGGGACTTGTGTCTTACAAACTTTCAAAATTAATTGCCAAATGTGGAATGCCGCATATTATTGGTGAAACTCATCTTACGGACTATAAATGAAGTTTTAGATACAATGATTGGTCCAGGTATTCCTTTCAGCGATAGTTCAGTATCAACAAGAATTGACGAAATGGCCAAGGACATTGAATACAGAAAAAAAAAAAAAAAAAACTTTTGATGATTTAAAAACCATAGAATTTTCTTTGCAACTTGATGAGACAACTTTACGTGATAGGAAGCTCTGTTAAAGGCCTACTTGCGTTATATAAATACTAATGGAGAAATTACTGAAGTGTTTCTACTTGCTGAACAACTGAAAATTGACACAAAAGGTTCTACAATTTGTAAGGTTGTCAGAGACTTTATTAATGCTAAAAACATTCATCTCACAAATTTTATTGCGTGTGCAACTGATGGAGCAGTAGCGATGATTAGTTGTCACCGTGGATTTATAGCACATTTAAAAGAAACAGTTTCAAATATCTTTACGATTCACTGTATTCTTCAAAGACAGCACTTAGCAGCAAAACATCTTAGAAGACATAAGACTTTGGATGATGTTATTAAAGCAGTGAATATAATAAAAGCCCAGTCATTGAATAACCGTAATTTTCAGGAACTTTGCCATGAAAATGAAGCATTTGATTTTTTTTTTCTTTCTCAATGAAGTTAGGTGGCGCTCAAAATGGAAATTGTCTGCGACGCTTTAATGATCTCTACAGTACTATTTTGGAATTTCTTAATTCACGTGATTAGAACAAGTGTAATATTCTAAAAAAAAAAAAAAGCAAAGTTTGACATCGCATATCTTTCCGATATTTTCACCAAATTAAATGAGGTTAACATCAAATTACAGGGAAGCAACATAAATCATATTAAAGCAAAGGGAATTATAAATGCATTTATCGGCAAATTAACATTCTACAAGCAGAGTATTGCAAAACGAGATTTTCTATGGTTCTTAATTTTACAAATAATACATGATTTAATATTAGATACAGATTTGGATTGTTATTGTTTCCATCTTCTGACACTGAAAGAACACTTGATGATCAGATTCAAAGACTGATGAACGTAAAACACGCAATTGGATTATAAATCCATTTCTTTCTGATGCCACTTCTGTTCATCCAAATTTGGGTAAAAAATTTATTGACTTTAAAAATTATTTTGAAGTTCAAGTGCAATTTCAACAGTGTGAGTATGAAAGATTCTGCCCAAACATGCATTTCAAATCAGTTTTGGCAAGAAATAAAATTACTGCTAGTAGTAGAAGTGTAACTAATTGAGTTAGACCAGTGGTTCTTAACCTTTTTTTGCCTGGCGCCCCCCCCCGTTCAACTATTTGTATAGCCTGGCTCAATATTACACTAGGTTAATTACTCAATAAGATTATAATATATTATTAGGCAAACCTAAATTACTCTTAACATATTTGAACTGATAGTTAATTTAAAATTAATGACTTTGATACAAATTAATTTTTACTCAAAAAAGACATTAACTTACTGTATTTAATAAGTCAATCATTAATGGCTACCCTGAGCCTGATGAGATCCTACTAATTTTTCAACACCAGGTTAAATGTTCGACAAACGAAATGTCAAGTCTCCTCTTTCATTTATTTGCAATCTATTTCTCTGCTTAGCTAACAGTTGCAACACGATGCTGAATCCTTTCTCGACCAAGTATGAAGGAAAAGCATGAGCAGTAGTAGTAGGGGTGTCACTAGTGACAAGATCAAGATCAAGATAGGATAAGGAATCGTGACGTAATTGGTTGCATGTTTGATGACGTCATTGTGTGTGACGTCATGAGTTTGTGATTTTGGGAATTACCCTGGGGGCATGTGCGTTTGCGTGTGACGTCACGTTGTTTGTTTTGTTCACGTATGGAATTATTGGTGATGATTAGAGATAAGGAGTCGTGTCATCATTGGTGGCGCACTTCTGACCAGATCAAGATCAAGATAAGATAAGGAATCGTGACGTGAATGTTTGTTGTTATCAGATGAATATAAGTGACGCCATCTGTTAGTTGTAAATAAGTGACATCATTTGTTAGTTGTACTCTCTTGACTATCCTTTCACTTCCACCACCTAATGCTATTTTTTTCCCTCCAAAGTTATCAGTCAGTTGGAGGTGACATCATTAAAAGATATCCGCAAATGATGAGCTCGCTCATCGTCACTAGGCAGAGCAGACATCTTCTGGAGGAGAGTGTGGAGAATAGGGGAATGATGGGGTTAGGGGATGGGATGGGGAGCATTGCAGAGAAGACCTCTGTTGCCCTCTTGATGACCTGTGTCTCTCTTTTTGAGACTCTATGTCTCAAAGTAAGAAAATCTCACATCAACATCATATCCAACAGCATTTAGATACATGTCCATGAATCATCTGCATGAAAGTTTCATTTTGGAAGGAACGGTCAGAGTTAAGGGTCAGGTAAACAGTACTATATGGAAAAACAAACGAGTCAAGTGTCTTTGCAGTTATGGCAATTTGTTCATCCCATGCAGCTATCATACTGTGTTGTGGTGTTTTGTATCCAGGAAAGTAAAGTAAAATAATGGGTGCGCCACAAAAGTCATTCAAATTTTCTTTCTTCAGGAAAATAACATAAGACAAAACTCTTCACATAGCTCTAAAAGCATGGAAACTGATTATTATTTTAGAAGACATATGCATTGTGATGTATTTATCCAGGACCACTTGGGAAAAGTTATGCAGGAAGTGGTCTGATATTCTTGGCTACTTGCAAAGAAGAGTTGACTACGAAATGCAACTCAGTGAGGGTTATATTCTGAAATGCAAAGATGGAGAACTAATACTTGATGATACAGGAGCTGATGGAAGTAACATTTTTCTATTAGTTGTGAAGAAGCTGAGAGATTTTCACCAAAAATGTATGACATTGATAATCATTTACTATTTTTGGAAACTGAATTACCAGCTATTCATATCATGGGGAAAATTATCGCTAATCATTTCAATTCATCAATGGTAAAATTAGACTTTCAAGATTTTATCCAATTCGATAAAGATTCTTTATTTTGGGACACTTATGAACATTTTACAAAAACTGTTTGTGTGTATTTGGTGACAAAAGAATACACAGAATGTTTAGGGAGGCATGGTGGTATTTCCAGACTGACACAATATCAAGTGTATGGAGGTGTAATTACCATGATATCTGTTTTAAAATCTCTTTTGCATGACCAGTTATTTTGATGCAATATAACCAAGAAACAGTAAGTAACAAAAATTTTATTCATTGAACTCTTTGGAAAATGTTAAGAGTCTAAACTAAATATTGTGAAATATTTTTATGTAATTACATGTTTCAAATTGTTCTCTGTGAATATACTTGTAAATAGTATTTCAGCAAAATAAAATATGATTTGCAAACTTAAATGAACAAAGATGTGTGCTTTAGTTGTTGTGTTTTCCTGCAGTGAATTTTTCTCAATTATTCTGATTATAACTTGATATTTATATCCACAACTTTATACCTTAATGCAATTCTGTTTATTTATTTAAAAAATCACTACTGTGAAATTAATACCAGGAATGGGGGAAAGTGTTAAAAACTGATATCCATGTATTGATTATTTAAAAAATTGTCTAATGCTACCTATTGAGATTGTTTGAGTTATCTGAAAACAATTCGTTCACATAATCGAAAATCCGAACTGTTAGAATTTGGTTGTTTTACAGAGAGAGAGAGAGCAGATAATTAACCCAAAACGTGACTTTAATTCTTAAAGTTTGGTATAGAAAAATGTTTGTACTCTCCAGATAACACATATACAAATTTTACCTTTCCCCACACAAAGTAAGATAAAAACACACCAAGAGTATTCGAAAACATGTCGTTGAGTCATCTGTGCAAAAGGTTCATTTTTGAAGGAACGATCAGGGTAGGGCATATATTAAGGGTAAACAGTACTATAAGAAAAAACCATAGAGTCGAGTGACTTTGGACTTAAGGTAATCGTTTATCCACTGTAGCTGCTGTTTTGTGTTGTGGTGTTTTGTGTTTGGTAATGTAAAAATAACTGGTGAGCCACAAAATTCTTTGAAAGTTTCTTTGTGAAAAGTTCTAATTGTTTAGAATTTTGTAACAGAAAGTTAACATAAAATATAAGATCAGAACCAGTGGAAATAATAATAATAATAATAATAATAATAATAATAATAATAATAATAATAATAATAATAATAATAATAATAATAATAATAGTAATAATAATAATAAACAACTATTTATTTGTGGTGTCATATGAAGTAATCTAAGAAGAAGAAGAAGAATGAAGCAAAACGAATATGAAAAATCGACAGTGGGTGAAAAATACGAATTTTCAGTTATCATTGCTATAATTGACTGTCAATTTCTTTTAAATAAGACTTCAAATTTATTTCCTAAAGAAATTTGTATTTCTGATGGAATTATTGTAAGATATGGACAAAATCACCTTGTAGTTGGAAAGAATTACCTGAAAGAGTTAAAAAACAGAATTCTTGGTTAATAAAATATTACCATCAGCTGAAGTGGGAATTTGGTTCACTATCTCTGGACAAACTAAGAAATTGGATGATAGAATCAACATGCAAATATCATATATTACTCGCCAAAGGAAGAGAAAAATCAAAAACATTAACGAAGTTAATAGGGAGGCTTGTTCTTGATTCAAATGAAATTGGATGCCCAAAACGTGAAAACATAATGTGTACTTTTAAATGCTTTTGGAAACATAACGAAAGATTCTGTGCTTTTAATAATTCTCAGAAGTATATGTATTGGTTTCAAAAAAAATAAATATGCAACCCTTAATATTTCTACAGTAACAAATTCCAAACGATCACAAAATGAAAATTAACTTTCAGATGAGAGTCACATTGTCAAAAACCACGTGATGGCAATTCCACAAGCATGGTAAGAACCTTTGAACAACAGCGCAAATTTAACAATAAGAAGATTAAGGAACAAAAAAATAGATTTTATTTTTTACTTTATTTATTTTCTGTATGTTAGTTTCAGTAAATACAAGTTGTAAATAATATTTCATTCATATAAAATGTGTAAATTTAAATGAACAAATTGGGTGTCGTTGATGTGTTATACAAATTTAAGTAAGACCATAACATTTTTTTCCTTCTGAAATTTCATGCCACAAACTAAACAGACTTTTTTTTTGAAAATTCACTCAGTGAAACTGTGTCAACTCTTGGAAGCAAAAGGAATGGGTATTAAATTAATAGGCAAAATTTTAGTGGAGAATATTTCACCTGAAAACTGAAAAAAGAATAAAAAAGTATCATAGCATGCAGATAACAAGTGAATCAACATGCATATACCAAAAAATACTCACCATTGGAAGAGAAAAATAAAAAAAAAACATTAACGAACTTAATAGCTAGACCCGTTCTTCATTTAAATGATACCAAATGATGAAAACAATATGTGCATGAATTTCAAAACTTTGAAAAAGCTGATGAATTTTTGTTTGCTGTGATCACAAATATTATTTGAGGGTAAACATTTTTTCTTTCTTTCTTTCTTTCTTTCTTTCTGAGCTAATTTTCTTTTGAAATAAGAATCAATAATTATTTATTTGTATTGGAAAGCATATCTAATATAATAATTGTGTTAAAATATATATATAAATATCCCTACTGTGAAATAAATGTCGAGCTGAGAGGACAAACAGTCGATATCGACTAATGGAAATGAGTTTTACATAATTGAACTATGTAAAAACCATAGATCAACTTGTTTTGAAATGTCACATGGAGAAAAAACACATGATTACACGTAAGCAGCAGTGGCAAATCATACACTATGAACATCAGCGCAAATGTTAAATCAGAAGAATAAGAAACAAATACTGTCTTTTTCACTTTATTTAATTTCTGTATGTTAAATTTAGTAAATACAATTTGTTAATAATATTACAGTCAAATAAAAGGTAACATACAAATTAACAAAGTATATATATATTACAGAGCAAATATTCATTTGAAATAAATTTCAGTTTCCTAGCTACACAAAATGTAATCAAACAAACAAGCCATCTACTTGAAAACAATACGTGTATAAAATCCTTAATCAGGAATGAATGATTTTAGGATATGTGTCATAAGACTTTTACACTAGAAAAACAGTCATACTTCCCCGAACTGATAATACCACGCAAAACATCAAAGGGAAAATATGAGTCATGAAAAAGGTGACGTTCGAATTGTCGTGTGGGAAGTATTATCAGACCCTCAAGTAAGACCAGGAGAATTCCAATCCCCCCAGTCAGAAAAGGTCACAAGTAGACACAACAATTACCGATCGCTGGCGGATATATTAGTCAGCAAAAGGTTACTCACCACCTTGGGAATAAAAACATAGTATGACCCAATGCTAAGGAATTAACGGTGTACCAAATGGACAGAAAATCAAAGGAACAAAAGTCAAAGTCAAATAGCTTTTCAGGTTATTACAGAAATTTCATTCTTTCAAGATTGGGTTTTTTGTGTGTTTTTGTACTATGAATATATGTTAGCCCCAGTAATGTATAATGAAAAAGTCAACTGCATTTTCAGACTTGTGTTTGTGTTCTGTGCTGTGAATATATGTTAAAAATCAACAATTTGGAATATTCAGAAAACCTAGATAGTACCAAGATGTTCCCATTCTGGAAAGAAATGTAAGTTAATTTTTTTTTACTTAAACATAACAATTGATACTAAGTTTTGGTAAGTGTATGTTTTGTATGTTTCGTATGTTTTGGTAAGCACAATTCTAATACTGAATAGTTTTTTTATAAGAATAATCACATGGCACATATTAGAGTATCAACATGGATACATTAGCGACTTTTCATGTCTTGTGTGTGTGTGTGTGTTTTTGAGGCACACCAGCATATAATTAAATTATCCAGAAAAGCCTAATCACTGCCGCCATCACGACTCTACTCTAAGAATTACCACCCTTTAACAGGAAAGAAATATCCCAAAACGTATTGGAAAATTAGTACAGCCATCTACAGACAACCAAACACAAAAGATGACAACAATGATGATGTGTGTCACCCTTGGAAAATTCCAAGATATCTTATCTCAAAAACATAGCCCACAATTCCATAGCGTAACCAAAACACCATGTGATATCACAGAGAGACATATGTTCCCCAGAAATTTCCCAACACATAACGTCACGATTCTTATCTCTAAATAACACCCACAATGCAATAAGCGAACCAAACACACCCCGTGATGTCCCTGACAAACGAGGGCCCAGTGAAATTCCAAATATTTCAAACTCTATAATAACACATATCCACATCACAATTCCTTATCTTATCTTGATCTTGATATTGTCACTAGTGTCCCACCAATCACAACATGATTCCTTATCCACTAATATATATCTCCCTTTCCATTCAAAACAATAACGTCACTTATATTCATCTGATAACAACAAACATTCGCGTCACAATTCCTTATCTTATCTTGATCTTGATCTGGTCAGAAGTGCACCACCAATCACGACATGAATCCTTATCTCTAATCATCGCCCATAATTCCATATGCAAACAAAACAAACAACGTGACATCATGCACACACATATGCCCCCAGGGAAATCCCTAACATTACAAGCTCATGACGTCACACACAATGACGTCATCAAATAAACAACCAATCACGTCACGATTCCTTATCTTATCTTGATCTTGTCACTAGTGACACCCCCTACTACTACTGCTTATTGGTTTTCCTTCATACTTGGTCGAGAAAAGATTCAGCATCGTGATGGAACTGTTAACTAAGCAGAGAAATAGATTGCAAATAAGTGAAAGAGGAGACTTGACACTTTGTTTGTCGAACATTTAACTTGGTGTTGAAAAATTAGTAGGATCTCATCAGGCTCAGGGTAGCCATTAATGATTGACTTATTAAATACAGTAAGTTAATGTCTTTTTTGAGTAAAAATCAATTTGTATCAAAGTCATTAATTTTAAATTAACTATCAGTTCAAATATGTTGAGAGTAATTTAGGTTTGCCTAATAATATATTATAATCTTATTGAGTAATTAACCTAGTGTAAAATTGAGCAGGGGGCACCAGGCAAAAAAAGGTTAAGAACCACTGGTCTAACTCAACTTGTAAAAGCCCATATATATATATATACAGGGTGTTCGGGATAAATTTGACATATTTATAATTAATTATATTTTTCCGTAAGTTACATGTATTAACACACACTTCTCTTCATTTAAAAGTTTGGACCCTTCTTCATTCATATACAAGATGTCAGAAAGGATGGATAGCTGGAACCCACCTGAATCATGGAAGAGAATAACTTGTATCATGATGATTCGTGCCCGCCATCAAAATAAGGATATTACGACTGCTGCCCAATGCTCCCTGAATACAGTAAAAACAATCAGGCATGAACTAGAGACTTGCAATGGTGACTACGAGGATGTAGCAAGAAGAAAGATCCCTAGCAGACGATCTGATTGCGTTCGTACAGCAGAATTCCTCGCAAATCTGCAGGAACAGGTGTTGAAGAACCCTGGCATTGGAATTCGGGCTTTGTTCGTGGAGTTGCTAACTGTAGTCAAGCCCTGTATAACAAGGGTAGCCAATGGTAGGCCGTATGTATGGCAGCAGGATTCGGCCCCTTGCCACACCTCTGGGAAAAGTCAAAAATGGTTGTCTGAAAATTTCTACGACTTCACCAGTCCAAATGTTTGGCCTCCAAACTCCCCAGACCTTAACCCCATGGATTATTTTGTATGGGGCGCAGTTGAAAAAGACACCAATCGCACTTCCAGTAATACAAAAGCCCAGTTAATGGATAAAATTAAAACAGTTTTTGCGGCCCTTCCCAGGGAGACTGTAGCATCAGCTTGTTCGAGGTTCCGAAGCAGAATTGAAGCTGTGATCGATGCTAATGGTGGTTATTTTGAGTAAATCTTGTTGATAGTATTGTAATTAACTCTGCCTGTAATGTTTTTTTGTCAATTCATTAAATTTAATAGATACAAAGAAGATTTTCTTTTTCCTTACGAAACTGTCAAATTTATCCCGAACACCCTGTATATATATATGGAAACGTTCCATTTTTGTTTTCTTTCTCGTGAAAAATTTGGTTTCGAAATAATGCGCAAAATTTTATTTCGAGTTCAATATTATGCTGAAATATTTGGTTGCAAGATTGCTTTATTTTAACAAAACTGTCCTAATCTGCTAACTAATCTTCATCGCCTAATTTAGTCAAGTCTAATCCATACAAGGTCATCTCTCTGGACCTAGATATACTAAGTAGTGAACGGACTGACCTTTGAATGCTGACCCTTAAGATTGCTCGCTTTCGATCTTACAGACACTACGAATCATTACTAAAACAATGATTGGCACCTTTAAATTAGGATTAGTGAGTTGCTAATATATAATGAATATAACTTTCTTTAATCAACATCAAAATGCAGCTTCTGCTATCTAATCTAATGATTTCACTTTGAATGATTCAAAGACAAGATGATTTGACTGCTGAAATATCCATGTGGACTATTATTCAATAAATAACGTTTGTTTTCATCGTCCTTCAAATTTGAAGAACGATAGAAACAAATAAACGATTGGTCGTTTCTTATATTTAGATGATAAAAAAATTAAAGTAAAATAATTATAATACGACAGTCTTATTTCATGCGCCCTTGTAGCCCTGCGGAAATGGTCCATTGCGATAGGCTGCTGGAAGAAATTTACAGGTTCAACTCTAACTGCCAACTGAAACTTTTTTCTAGCTTTCTTCAAAGTGTTCTTAATTTCGTCCATCTTTGGCATTTTAAGAAGAATTTTCCTCGGTGAAATTCGGTTTGTAATCTCGTATCTCAAAAAATCGACTGTCGTACTCTCCTCTCTCCTGAAAGCGTTGCTTCATTAACAGTTGAGCTCACTATCCATGAAGGATAGAAAATCGCTGCCTACTTGTCTTTTATGCTGAAATGGAGTAGCTAAAGGAGTTCCGTCTGCTACAATGTAGGTTCCAAAAGTTTCCAGTCTGACATACAAAATTTGCGCCAAATTTTAAAAATCCGTGCTTGACAGATAGCATCATCTGTGGGTAGGTTAGAGTATCAGTTTCAACTCTCTACCTGCATCATTCAGTTGGAGGCACGCGTATTTTCGTATACAACAGTGTATGCTTAGGATGTAAAATTTTGTAACACATATAAACAGAACAATATGGAGATAGCGATTATTGCTCGTTGAAGTAAATGCTATGCTGACATTTTCCTTAACTCTCAACAGGCATGATAAATATATGAGTTTTGTTTAATTTTCTCTTGTTCACTTAACGTTTAAGACATTCTTAAACCAATAAATTTTTTCACTTGCATTTGAAGCCTAGGGGTAAGCTTAATTACTCTCCAGCCAAGAGGCTGCGAGTTCGAATCCCCCCGTAGGGACATGGATGTTTGTGAATCTCCTACTAATTCTTTGTGGAAAGAGCATCAACGACTCTACCACCTCTTTTAGCAGAAAAACCAAATGAGGTACGGGAGTGACCACATGGCGTCAAAATGACGTCACATGTGAACAACTAACTTGAATTTGAATCTTCATAAATTATCTTAACATTGTCTGCTGTAGTATTTTTCTCTGTAAAAAATATCATTCATGGGTGTGTTATCTGTATGATTTTTCATCATCACTACTTAATGGTCATGTATTGCTGGGTCGCCAAAAGTTTCTATCATCATGCCGAATCCAGAGATTATTGAACAAAATACACATACCGGCCTTCGAATTAGAAACTTTGATTTAATATCACGTTGGACCTCCTTTAGCGACTGTCATTACCAATTCGCTTTAGCAAAACAGCCTTCATTAAATGCTTCGGTCAATTGCCACATACAGGAAGTTCTGTTTGTCCAAGCACAAGCCTCCTCGGACGATGGCAATCTCGTTTCTGACAGACTATCTTAGAATCAAGGTTACGTCTCTTAGTCTAGGACTAAGAGACGTAACCTTGTTATTTTTCCACTGATTAAACACCTGGGATATCACCTTTTGAGAAACCAGTCATCTCTGCTGTTTTCAAAATTGTGTCTCCAGCCAGACAGGCATCCACAAATGCTCTTTATCAAACTCTGAAATATCCTTTGTTCTTCCCATTGTCATTGTTGACGATTATCACTACCAGCAGCATTCTTAAATAGTTTTCTAGAATACGTGGGTGACGTAAGTGACCAAGTATTTTGCATAAACGCCGTATAAGTGACGTTAACGTATATCTGCATGAAGGTTTCTAATTCAGTGGCCGGTATGTGTAAGAACAACGTGACATTTCATATAAAAACTTTATAGAATGGGATTAAGACTAAGAATTGGATTAAGACCAAGATTGATGCTGTAATTCTTTTCTTCTTCTTTAGTGCTTCCTCGTACTATTAGCTCATGGCCCTAATAAAATTGTCAGTCGAAGTGTATTTAAAGTATTTAAAATATAGCATAAAATATATTTGAAATAATAGTTCTTTTTAAATATATATTAATTTTTTTGGCTAAAACTTATATATAACGTCATAGTTACACGAGGTTGTAAAAACAAGTCCTAGTAAAATGTTGTACACATGCTTTACTTCATATTATTCGCCCAGTTTGTGCTTATTTTTATGTTTAGTTTTGCATAATGGTTAATTTCTTGAGAAAGCTTTAAAACGTATGAATTCTGCAGATTTTTAAGCATGCTAATTTTATGGATTTTAGATTATGAAATCCTGTATCTGCAAAACTAAACCAACAGCATCAAAATTGTTTTTCACAGAAGCTGAAATATTTTCAAATCAAATCGTAGATAATTACCTAAGATAAAATGATTGTTCACCTATTTTTTTTTTTTTTTTTGTGCATATGCGCCCATTCGATTTTAAACTTTGGAGTTCATCCATCCATAAGTTCACTAGCCATGATCAGATGCCGCACTGTCACTCCGCTCCTCGGTGCACAACAGTTTTTGCCAAATGGTCCTGTTGTATGCTTTTCTGGAGGCTTCAACTCTCTGAAGGCCTATCACTCCAGACACACCATCCATCCATCTCATTAAAAGTCTACCTCTTTCTCTTTTTCCAGGTATCTTGCCTTTTATTTCTGTTTTGAGAAGTCCTCTTTTCATTCTTTCAGTGTTTTCCATGTAGTTCAGATTTCTTCTGTCAATGCCCTTAAGGACTCTTAAAGTTCTACCGATGCTTTCTAGCCTCTATCCATTTCTCCGCCTTTCAGTAAACATTTTAAGTAAACATTTGGGTTAGTAATTCTTGTGCAACCAGAATTTAGTAGAAACTATCAAGTTAACCCACTCGATGATAATTAATGAAGCGGTGGCACAATCAATTTAAAGCAACTGACAATGTTAAGTCAACAGATTGCCTGAGAACACCCCTTAGCCCACACACTATCAGATTTCTTTTTCATTCTTTCCACTGTGTGAGAGAATAAAAATTAAAGTTTACAAATCGAAAACAACTTCATTACAAAAGTTAAAAGAACAAATTAGATGCTATAGCTACTACAGTTGTGCATGACTGGGGTTGAATTACTGACTAGACGTATGTTGAACTACAAATTGAGCTTATAAGGAACTTATTTGTCCCAAATGAAAAAAAAAATGTAAAAAAAAAAAAACCAAACGGGAGCTGCTGTAGCTCATTTGAAACAAACGAATTTGTTTGTTCGAAGTGAAAAATTTGAAAAATTTTTATAAGAAATTTTCAATCGAGGATGAGGTTGTTGGTCTCCTGCAGTGGTCTAATTTTTTTTTATTCCACAAGACAAACGAATCGGCTGGAGAATATAAGATATTACCAGATGATACTATCGGAATATGGTGTGATCCTGTTCTATGGAATTTCTTACTAACTCACCGTGTTATACGGTGTGAATCTATGCAATAATCTAAAATGACACGGGAAAATGCTACTCCAAGCTTCCATTCACAATATTTGTTGCCGCTGTACTTTGATTTTTTTGCAATAAATATCGAAAATATTTCAATAAACACAGAATTCTTTTATGGCAACTCATTATTTTATATGGCATTATGACTCTAACGCTTTTTCTAGTTAATACTTCACTATGTTTTTTGAATATTAATGTCCTATTTTTTTCCCTTTCCAATAGTAAAAAAGTGCGAAAAAAATTAAGGAAAAAGTAATGCTCCACTACAGTTGTTCTTTTAGTTTTTGATACTTGACTGCGTCAGAATTAGCTGAAATTTCTCCCTTTCCATTTTTTCTACATCTGCGTATTCATATGACAAGCCTTTCCGATCTTTGTGCATGTGATTTCATGTAATTTTTTTACAATTTTTATTACCCATTTTCTATAACATTTCTTCTTTCTCTTTATTATAAGTTTATAAAATAATCTACATTCTCTTCATTAACATTTTTTTTTTTTTTGAATTTAGGAAAAAGTTATTTCTCTTAAATTCCAAAGAACAATTTCCTTTAGGTACTGTCGGATTTTCTTCGCACACACACACACACACACAAAAAATAAGGATTGCCTATTGAGATTAAATGAACATGGCGGAATTAACTTTATCCATGAATCAATCGTCATTAATCGCCGTGATAGAGCTATGCCTAATTCCAAATAACTTTCATATTACCTTATACCTTTGAGAAAGTATTTCCTCTTCCCTTCATAAAAGCCTATAATATTAAAACCTATTTACATAAGTGCAGACGTTCGCGTTCTCGTATTTTTCTTCTCTTCTCCTTTGTGATTACACTTTCCCTATATCAAGTTACTAGCATGACGATAGGAATCCTAGTGGTGGGGCTGCCACCTTAAGGTAACTAGGCTTGCGTTTTTTTTAGTAGATAGTGGAACTCCCCCCCCTCCTCCCTCGAATTGCTCTAATAACACGGGGGGGGGGGAATAAGAAGTAAGAGAGTAGAGGAAAGAAGAGTAGAAGACCAGTCTACATATATGATATGCCAAGTGTATATTGTAGGAAGTAAGATCAGGTCTAGCTTTTTTCTCTCGGGTTTGCCATGCCCATACTCACCAATGTGAGCCCCTGAGAGAAAAAAAAAAGTAAAAAGATATATATTGTTTGATATACTACAAAGAATAAATATACCTAATATTTTACTACATGCAATACTGAATATATACAAGGATAATGAAATAAAAATAAAAATAAATGAAAAAATGTCTGAAAAGCAATCTATAAACCAAGGAGTTAAACAGGGATGTCCTCTGTCTCCAGCACTTTTCAATATTTATATTAATGAAATGTTAATACAGTGGAACACGTTAAACAATTAAGGTATAGAAAATTCCAGGAAAACTAAATAAATACGCTATTATTTGCAGACGATCAGGTAATAATATCAGATAAGGAAGAAACTTAACAAAGAGCAATATATAATTTAAATGTTATAGTAGAACGGTTTGGAATGAAAATATCCATAGATAAAACTAAAACAATGGCATTTTGTGGACAAACTCCAGTTAGAAGCTCCAGTTATTTTTATTATGTTGTGTCCATACACAAGAGGTTGGTTGATCAACCTATAGTACATTAGTACCGTGCATGAGTAGTGGGTTGGGAAAGGAGGAACTTGTTTACATTTGATTTAAATGACTATAAATTGTATTCCTTGGGAAACACAGCAGGTCGGAGACTGTTCCACAGTGCAGCAGTTTCAGGGATGAAGGAGGAGGAAAAGAAACTTGTTCTGTTTGTTTCTGGGTGTACTATGAAGGGATGTTGAGCAGCAGCTGCACGTATTCCAACGAGCTTAGTACTGAGTGGAGGAATTATTGATGTTATTTCAAATGAGCGTTTCCCATGGAAATATTTGTAGAATATACATGTTGTAGAGACCATACGTCTGTGAGAAAGTTGGGGGAGAGAGTTGGTAAGAGATGGGTCATTAATAAGTCTAACTGCTCTCCTCTGTATTGAGTCAAGCATTTTGAGAGAGAGCTTTTAGGGCCCCCCGCTTGACTACCGTTTTATGTGGGAGCAGTATTCGATAGCTGGGCGGTTTTGTGATTTGTATAAGGTTGACAGCTGTTTTGAAGTGAAGTAACATCTTGAGCGAAAGAGAAATCCTAGTTTTTTTGAAGCTGAGGATGCAATGGTTGTGATGTGTTTATGCCAAGAGAGGTTTGATATGAGAGTAATGCCAAGAAGAGAGATCTCAAACTATGTGGAAATTTGGGTATCGTCAAAAAGGATACTGGGCAAAAATGTTTATTTTTTATTTTTATTGGAAATAGTATAGAACGGAGTTTTATTAATTAGCATTGAAATTGATGAGCGGCCCTGTCCGGGAGTTCAGATCTGTGCGCAGTAGTCCAGAAGTGGCCATATTAAAACCTTATATAGGGGAACAATAACCTCTCTGTCCCTGCTTGCCAGTGTGTGTGTGTGTGTGTGTGTGTGTGTGTGTGTGTGTGTGTGTTCTTCAACGACCACGTAATCTAATGTGCTGTTTTGGTGACCTTCGCTATATGCTCTCTAAATTTCATCTCCCTGTCCACAGTCACAGCAATGCACACCCACAATCACACCCATACATTATCGTGTACTAGTAGCAAAAGCTCAAGACATGCAATACGAATATTGCAAAAAATTCTTAGATCCGCTCCGTACGTAAGTTTTATACTGCTTTCAACAAGAATTCCCTTTAGATTCAAGTAACTAACCAGCTAAAACTAACCTTCAGATGAAGGTTTTTCAAGCCCCAGAGAGAATTTGATCCTAGGTCTTTCTAATCCAAGGACATTGTCATTACCAAATGAGAAACGGTGGCTCATTTTGTTGTAAAACAAATTTTGCATGTATTTTAATAATATCGTTATTTTAAAGCAAGAAATTCTGTATGCATTTCTTGACTATTTACTGCTTGACTGCTTTCAACAAGAATTCCCTTTAGATTCAAGTAACTAACCAGCTAATTTAAAACATTACGGAACCATATCACGAATTATGTTCTAAAACATATACCATATTCAGTGTTTTCTGAGTTATTTCTTTCGTGTGGTCAACCTTTAGTCGCGGGTTGGGGAGAGCTTCCTTTTTCAGTACACGAGAATTTAAAGTAACCAAAATGCTTATTCTAATGGCAAACAAACGAAAAACAATGAGTCATTTATCAAGCGAAATGAGAATGGCTTCGTTCAGTAGCAAGGCTACTTATAGTCAATGAGGTTGTGATGTCATCACTCATCAGCACATAAACTATCTGGGATTTTTTATGCCCTTATAACTGACTTAATTGAATCCATTATTCATCGTAACCACTGGGTGGGTCGTTCTGAAGACATATTTTTTTAAATTAATGACTGTGGAAAACATTACGGAACCATAATAGCACCATACAAGAGGCACGCACAAACACAACTTATATACGCCTCTAAACACGGATGTGAAGAATACTTGGAACACTAGGAGAAGTTTAACTGGGGTCAAGGAGGTCTATAAACGTGAAAATATGTGTACACTGCATGAACAAATAATCAGACTTCTTTATTGAGAAAAAAGTATTTATTTCACCATACATATAGTGTTTTGGAGGCGTTGAGGTAAAAACGATAGGGACTTTCAGTGAATTTTTACTACGTTCTTTCTCCATAGAAATTCAAACGTATCCCTTAATGCTCTAAATCAGAAACTGTACCTTTAAGAAGATAAGATATTGCTCGCAGCAGTATCAGAGTAATTGATTTTTTTTTAATATTCGAAATTACTGGCATTTATCAGAACAAATTTCCAAAATATCAACGATTTCATAAATAATTTGATAATAAATTCTTTATTCGCAATTAGCTTTGCGCTTTGTTTATAAAGGTATCGCTTTGTAAAGACATGCGCGCATGTTCACAAAACTACTGGCTCTCAAAACTAAACGGGAGAGCAGCCCTTAGAAGGAAATAGTTTGAGCATTCTTAGTTTCACTGATGCAATGTTAAATATCGAACGTGAACTGAAAAATGAATTTGACTGTTGACAACAATTTGCTGTAAGAAAATTAAATAGAACTTATTTTTCTTCAAGTTTCTCGCTCCTGATGTCAAAGAATAGAAAATTAGCAGAGCTAAGTAGGTAATGAAGGTATTTCTCATAACCGACCACAGACAAAGTTAAAATACTAATGTAAATTTCAATTAATACTGAAGAGTAATTTTTAAAGTACCTGGCTGTATATTTTTGGAAGGCGAGGATGACAAAATATTGGAGCCAAACTTTATTGAGCCGAGAACGTGAGGTAAGAGAGTGGTGCTAATAATGCATAAAAAAGACTAATAAACAAGGAAGATGTGAATCAAGTGGATTATACATTTTGAAAAGGTTTTTTTTTTTTTTGAAAATCAAGAATTAAAGACCAAAAAGAAGCAAAAACTAATGTAAAATATAATATAATATAAATATAAAATATCAAACATATCAAAATGTGTGAGAATATATATTTTGATTCATTTGATTCGTTTACATGTTTATAAATACGTGAGAATATATTTTGATTCATTTTCCTTGTGTGTGTTTTGTGCGTGCGAGCGCAACCCTTTTTTATGTATCCCAATCATTTTTTCAGTATAAATAGTGAAACATTTTTGCCCGTTACCCTATTAAGAAAAATCATTTGGACTTTGGAAATGATTTGGACCTTATAAACCACAGATTAGCTGTATAAGTTAATTTAATAATCAAAAATTGACAATACAAGAAATTCACGATTAGGCAGCATTCACTTTCACGAAACTACAACAGTTCTAGATTCACTTCTAACAGTCAGGCTAAACAGGAAAGTCAGTTTAAAGTTGGAATCTAACGAGGACAATTCTACTTATACGCAGTGGTGGCTCGTGGCTTGAAATCGTGGGAGTGCTGCAACTTTCGAAATATACATACACACTGTAAGTACAGTGTATACGTGTTTGGATAAAATATCAAAATTATGATAAAAATTTAAAAAAAAATTAAACATGAAAAAATATTGTTTATTGTCGATAAAAGTATATAGTTGAGTATAATTCAAAATTACTTTAAAAAAAATCCATTATCATAACCCCATTAATGTTCTAAAATAAAAACTATAACAAATGTTATGTCTTTAATTGTAATATCCAAATATTTAAAGAGACGGAATAAACACAATAAGCACTACGAACACTCTACTAATGGCGCAAACTGCATATAAACAACAGCGAATAGTGCCGCATTACGCTAATAGCTCGTATCTCACCATGACGTGAATATATGATTGCTCGCGTAGCAATATGGCACTGTGGTCAGAGCGCTGCTAGCGTCCTTCGCCCTCCTAAGTGCTACAAGATGGATTTTTATTATGTTTTATACAAAATAAGAGAATTGTATAGGATTATTGATGATAAAATTAAATATTACAATCAAATATAAATAAATTAATAAATATATTTATGTATCGAGAAAAATTGGGGGTGCTGCAGTTTCTCAGTGCCTATGCACGAGCCGGCCCTGCTTATATGTCACTTCAGTTATTTGTCATGCCAAGAACGAACAAATCGTTTAGACAAATGATCGTCAGAAACTAACTTGACTGAACGAGAATCCAACTAATCCGTAAGTTTTAACCTGTTTAGATAATCTTGTGATCTGTGAAAAGGTTAAATAAGAATTTAACAAGAAATCAGAAATTGTCATATGACAAAAACATTTAGTTTTTAGTATCTTCTGGTTCTCATTTTCTTATATCAGGTTTTATTTATATCTGCTTCACCTACATAACACGCCTGTTCACAAACTGCCTCGAAAATCAAATCTCCTGGTTAAAAGTTCAAAATTGGGACCCTTATTCTGGTTCAGGTCTACTTATGATACAGCTACCAGTTTTATATATCAGGCAGGTCAAAAACAGTTAAAGAGTCCCTTGATAATGTATACAAAACTGAAATTTATAAGATTTGCACTATTCCTTCTTTACTACCAAAACACAGTTTGAAAGATACTGTTAGAGGAAAGAAGAACATATATAGAAGAACTATAAAGCACACAACAGTATCTTTTAAACCGCGTTTCGGTAGTGCAGTGGCAAGAATGTAGCGAGATTTGAACCCAGGTCTTCGGTTGGAAGAACTGAGTTCAAATCCCGTCTAAGATGCAACAGATATTAAAAAGATCTTCAAGTGAAGATGAGTTAACTAGTCTCATATAGCGATGGCACATTTTTTGCTGCAAGAATTGCGAGGTTTCAGCCCTCAAAACAGCTACATCGATAGAAGAACACGCACAATTAAAAAACAATACATTGCCCTCATAGCATTGGTTGCTGGATTTAATTCAAAATAACTCAAACCGGCTCACAGCATATTTCAAAGGGAAATATATATATATATATATATATATATATATATGATGATCAGCTTTTACTCGGTTGTTATACATTTAAAAAAAATATAGATTTAATGACTACAAGACCGAGATAACATATAAAGATTTTAATGATATACTAGTTTCGGCATATAGCAGCCTTCCTCAGGTATTTATAAAGGAAAAGAATATTAATAAACATTGAATTATTTAAACAAACTGGAAATTACAGGTACAAATTGCCTCACATAATCGATACATAAAAACGTTGTATTTTTTCAAGTTGTTCCAACTGGCGTGCCATTGTTTGTTGGAAGGCTGCTATATGCCGAAACTAGTATATCATTAAAATCTTTATATGTTATCTCGGTCTTGTAGTCATTAAATCTATATTTTTTTCATATATATATATATATATATATATATATATATATATATATATATATATATATATATATATATATATATATATATATATATATGGTCCTATATCCTTCTGTGTTTCAATATTTAGGTCACAACTGCTTTAGAAAACAAATTATCACATTTTGTTATGTTAAAAAGTTCACATTTTTCTTCGCATTGATTAAAACAAGTCGGCTATAATCATTATACTCCTGGTAAAATCTGATCTTATTATTATTTCCAATGTTCAATATATAGCGATAACGAATAGCATATCCTGTGCATCGTTTTTCAAGGCGTGCTGTCTAGTTAGTGCAAGAAACTTAAGAAAGAGTTTTTTAAATAATTTAGCAATAAAAAAGCGGTAACTACACTTGAATGAACTGCTAATGGCCTTTTGAACAGCTATGTCTCTTTTCTTTATGGGTAAAAAAAGGAAGTTGTGTATTCACATGTTAATAAAATTCAACCAAATTTTTGTTGTCTTTATTTAAGATGAACTGCAATTAATTTTAAGCCGTCCAATGACGATTGTTGGCAGTCATGATATCATATTTTTTCATATATGTTTCATGCAAATTACAGAAATGTTTCTGGAATGTTACTTTTAAGATATTTTAAGAAAACAAAGAAAATGTATTTTAAAAAAAATTATTTCAAGAAAGTTTAAGAAAATGAAGCATTTCATGAAATTCCAGATCCGTTGATCTGGAATCACGCTTAGCTTCCCTGAATCCTCGATCACATTGTCCAAACAACTCCTCTGAAGCTTGCTGAAAAAAAAAACTCCCTTATATTCCTTATTCCTTTTATTCCCTTATAGGGAATAGGCAAGGCTTTTTAACCCTATCTAACTTTTGGAGACTGAGTGAGCAATTCAATCTCCACCGGTAGCCAATCAGAGATAGTGGCCCATGACTATCATTAATTTAAGGTGGCAACCGATGAAGAGACCGGCAAACAAATGTGACCATCTTTTAGTACCTAACCCTAACAATATGTTACTGTCTGAAATAATATGGGTACTACGTTCGATTTTCTCGAGTTTACTGGACGAAAAACCCGCTGCGACAAAAAACCCACTTGCCTGTGCCAGAAATCGACTAACTCGGGAACCGGTCGAAGAAAGGCTTAGAAAAAGTTCTTCCAATCGGCGACTAGACAAACTATAAGTCTATTTTCAGGAAGCCTAGCGCAGAAAATGGAAGTGCCACTTCTGCTAAGCTATACATGTCTTAAAAAAAAAAGTATTTATTTATTTATCTAAAAAAATTCTATCAAAATATGTATACCTATTTATATCTAAAAAAGAACCAGCAGGTTCTTTTTTAGTTGTGAAATAATTATTGACATTGACAATAAGCGTATTACTTAAACATTTAAAAAAAAAAGATATGGGTTTCATCAACCTGCTCCAGAGAATTCAGTGCAAGAACCTGGCAATCAGGTGGAGAGTAACTCTGGAAAATATCATCAATTTTATTTAGATTGGCAATCATCTGTCTTCAAATACTGATATTAACGAGGATATTCAGTGTTATTCGAAATGTCTTAACTTTTGAACTCTTGTGAACGCCTGTCTTTGATGATTGCGACTTTCATGCTGAAACCCAACTCTTGATTTTTAGGGCAGTTGTCATCCAACTTTGTTATACGGGTGTAAAATCTCTCCACATACTGCGGTGCCTGCAATACAGAAAAAAATACCATGAACGCTGCTTTCAAAGAATCCTTGAGAGCTACTGGACTTCACAATCCAATGTTAGTGAGGCTAATCAGACTTCATGGAATCTTTATCCGACACTACTTTCACTGATTTTGTAGTATGCCAGATATCTGTGTATAAAACACCGTCAAAAATGAGCAAAGACCAAAGAACAATAGCAAGGCAAAAGAAACACTTCAAAGATATCCTCACCGAGAACTTTTGGCTCTTCATTAGTCGAAATGAAGAAAGACAGGCATACGAAATCCCAACAATTTGAAAGTATGTTGTGCGCTACAGAAATCATGAAGATAAGAATATGAAAAGTGCGTTAACATCATTGGAAATTAATTCGTAACCATTGCAAAATGCGGATCAAGAATTTGCCTAATCACCCATTTCTGGATTCGCCAGAAGAACAATTTGTGGAAGGCAATCAAATTCATTCGTGAGTTATTTCGATAATCATGATGACCATAATCTGCCATCAGCATGGAACAAATATGACTAGGATTATAGGACTAAACAACTTTTTGCAGCTTCTCAAGTGTCCAGTGTTGGTGTTCCTGTGACTACTATACATGTGACAGCTTATTTTATGCTGGGTGGAGAAAGCGGATATTGAGGAGATCGTCAGTTCCTGACCTCATCTCACTGTTATATTATACTGCTGGGAGGGGGGGGTATTGTTTCTGGCATCGCTCTCAGCGACGAATTTCTTGGATGATTGAGGTATATTACTGAATAAAATAGCCAATGAAAAAAATGTATATACACTTTTATATACATTGAACTTTGACTGGCCAGTTTCTTAAGTATACTTCTTCCATGCTGTTACTAGGGAGTCTGCAATATTTTGAAGATGTTGGGTACTAAACCGGACCTAATAAAGAACATACAAAAAAGCAGAATTATATGTATAATAAATACCATTTAGGAGAAGATACATTGCCACTTATTTAGAACGTCGGTAATGATGAAAGTAGGTCGTAGTCAAATTTTTGTCACCCTTCTCCCATACGCAGCTAATTCCTAAAAAAAAAAAATAATAATAATAATTAATTAAAAAAAAATCCACAAGAATTGCCCAGAAAAGCATAAAACTAATGTCCATATTTCAATGAAATGAAAAGAAAAAGTTATTTTCGTTGTGAAGACTTTATTGTTCAGTGGATGTCATTTGACATCCGTATAATTCTTAATATATTTATTAATATGCATTTCGTTTATTCTGACTCAGTGACTTATTATTATTATTAAACTTCTTAGATTTTTATTACAGGATCTGCTGGCTGATTCTGTGTCTAAATTAAAAGAAAAAAATACGAGAATATTATTTAAAGTTGTTCTGTACCTAAGTAATACGCCATTAGTTAGTTACCAATTCCATATTTAGGACGATGATTCCAAGGGATAATTAATAATTCATGGTGGCAAATACAAATACAGTACCAGTGAAATGAAACACTAAGCACGCGGATAACAAAGCCAGCTTTCACCCAAAGCCTTGAAGGATTTAAATCTATCTATAATGGGTTTCTGTTAAGAGACTGATATTGATAGATATTATTAACAAATTATTGATTAGTGTTGTAGTTGGAGAATTAAGTAATAGTAGATAGGATGAGATATATTTAGCGAAGTAGAGTAGTGTGCCGCCCTCCCACGATGAGTCCTTGGACTCCCTAGAGGTGTCACGTAATAATAATAATAAATAGTATTGATAGACAGATCAAGCCGTTTGATTAAATATATAAGGAATTGCAAATATGAGAAGTTAAGTTTGATGGAATATCTCTTTAAAATCCTGCTCCACGTAAGATTTTTGTGCAATTGTTTTGTGCAAATTGTTTTCATAAAAAAATTCTTTGAATCATCCTTTATGTGTTTTTACTTTTACTGATGACTTACGAAGTAAAAATATACATAAATAAAAAGAGTTTCGTTTGGCTGGTTATTACTTTGTTTGGACCGTGCTTAAACTTGTAACCTTCATTATGATACATTAACAGTTAAAGATCTTTTGCGCTTCTTTTACTATTTATCTTTCTGAGAAATTTGTTTAAAATATGCTCTTGCATAAACTTTTTCCTTTATTAGTATTGTTATTATTTTACTCTCGTTTGTGCGTCTATTTTTAAATTCTGCACATTTAGTTTTTCTCAGGATGCCAAGCCTGTGCGGAAGGATACATCAAGATGTAGCTATTGTGCATAAACTTTGTGACTCGTTTATCGTATGGTTTATAAACTTCTTAAGTTAGTATGTGAATAATTATATATATAGTAGTAAAATAAGCTCCCTTTAAGACTTCTCGTATTGTAAATAAAGACTAGTCAGAGATAGCTGATTCAAAGGTGTTGATTGAACGATCTATTTCCGGCGGAAGTTGATAGCCGTGAAATCGTGGCGGGGATACGAATGCTTTTTGGGAGGGTTTGTAGTTTGGAAGTAGCGTGAAGTGGTACGGGTGTGTATGCGCGTTGTAGTTTGCGAAGAAAATGAGAAAGGCAGTGATACACTATCGGACTACGATGTCAACGCTTTGGATCTTTGCGTTATTCGTTATCTTGTTACCGTTAACAGGAGCGTTTTGCCCATATCGTTGTTTGTGCTTCAGAACCACCGTTAGGTGCATGTTTTTGCAACTTGAAAAGGTGCCCGAAGTTCCTCCAGAAACAACTATATTGTGAGTACACGTTTTGGGTTCTTTAGTATTTTATTGCCTGCTGAACTAGAATTGTGTGGGACATGGGGCGTATACTTTTCAGTCAACATTTGTTTTGTTGCGGGTATCATGCTATTAACCTTAAGCAAATACAGGTGCGCTTTAAATATGTTAAACATTTCTCCTGCATTTCCAAGGGTTATACTCAGTTTCCGGATTAGGGGCTGGGGAAGGCCAATGGAATGCTTGAAATGTTTTGGGAGGGGATGAATACCAGAATTCCGTGACTATTCTTTGTTTCAATACGTTTTTTAAGTACTGAATTCTATCTCAGGACCAGCACAAATTATAAAATTAGTGTCACTGAACAGGTTTTCTGTTATTAACTACGAAATCGAAGTGCATCTTTTATTCATGATTTTTCTTATCGGAAAACCATTATTAATAACGCATATTATTGTATGGATGCTTCTTGTATATGTGATTTTATTTCAAATCTTAGTAATTTGTTGTTGCCGCTGTTGTGCAAACATGCGTTACAGTAGCTAGTTGTACAAGTTCCGTACCCACGTAAACAATAACTGTTTCTTAAATAGTAGTGATTTCTTAAATAGTAGTGATAGTAAAGAAGAGTAACCTACACTAATTTTCGGAAAATAGCTCTACATTTGATTATGATAAACTACTCGTGGTATGGCAGGGCTAAGAGTGTGTCAAATGGAATAAAAACTTGGTTGTTCAGCGAAAACTAATCAGAATTCTAAACACTTTCAATAAGAATATACCAGTCACTGGTGTTTATTTATGGAGAAAGTTTCTCGCTCATGTATCGAAAGGTATTTATTAAAATATTTTCCCGTAATCACCGAGAAAGGATTTTCGTATATTTGAAAGTTCCTCGCTGAATATTTTTTTTTCGTGCTGCTACAGAAAAGGGGAATATAACATTGAGTGTAGCAATTGTCAGCATAATGGCTAAGTTAATAGGCTGCTCGCGTTTTTAATGGGTGGACTTGCATGCTTTAAAATATAAAAGTATTAATAAAATATAAAATTAAGCGTATTGCTCACTACAATTTTATATTTCGCTGAGTAGCGAAGCTATAAGTTAAATATAATTTTTATAAATGAATCACAATTATGAATTAAATGTACTGTAAAATGAATGTATTATTTTTATTATTATGAAAATTTTGTTTTATTATTTATTGTTAAATTGTTCTTTGAGACTCCTGTAACGAATCTACCATTGCGATTATTGCTTTTTATTTCATTTGTTATTTATATATAATTTTTTTTTGTAGTGTAGTATATACCTTTGAATTATTACCTTTTGCGTTTTTTAAATTGGTGTAGTTGCTTTTTTATCTGCCATTTTGAATTTTATCTCAAAGGGCTCCATTAAATGAGTGTTGGCCTGCTCGAATCTGGAATTGTCAGAGCGTACACGCTATTCACAAAACTACATTTAGTGGTTGAAGTGGGGGTTATGGAGTACTTCCAAGATGATCCCTGTGACTCCATTAATGGATATGCGTGTTCCGTTTGTGTGCAAGACAAGTGAATTGGTACGAAGTGGGTCATTAATCAAGCTATCTTCGTCTGTATTGAGCCTAGTATTTTTAGGGAGCTTTTAAGGGCACTGCCCCAAATATTGGAAGCAGTATTCGATAGTTGGATAGATTCGTGATTTGTATAAAGTTGATAGTTGTTCAGAGGTTAAGTAACACTTTGAGCCAAGAAGAAAATCCAGTTCCTTGGATGACAGAGGGAATTATATTTACATCAAGATACAAGAGATAACGATTTATTCTAATAGAAATAATCTTGTTGAGAGAGTTGGACATTGTCTTAGTGTTTGGGCTTACTATATCATTTTTTGCTTGCTCACTTAATTCTTCACAAACGGAACACACATATGAGATATTTGTCCTCAAATTCAGCCCAATAACTAAGCGTTTATTTTGCAAATGAATTTGAAAACTCGTTTATCGAAATCGCTGATCTTTTTGGAATAAAATATTTTGGGCTTTAAAGACTGTTTAGTGTTTCCTACGCAAGGAACCATCGATTTCCCTCTATTTAAACACCAAGTATAATCGGCTGTCATGCTGATGTTCCAATGTTTTGGGTTTCTTCCTTTCCATCTATTTTATGTGCTGGTTAATCCTGCTATTCATTCATTTCACCGGTATCAAGAAATAATCTAAACGAACATGATCCTTCAAGTTTATTACAAGCTTTTTTTTTTTTTTTCCACAATAGAAACTATTTAAGTTCAGGTGCGTACTTGCAAGAGAGAGTGTATGGAGTCGCAATATGGGATTAAGTGCCATTGTTTTTTGCCCCTTATAAAAATTAAAAATCGTTAGCATCCGTGGAAGGACCGATGTCCGGGTTCTCGGGATCCATAGAAGTGGCCTGGACTGCAGACTCAGACTGTAATGTTTTTTTTTTTAATGAAGTTCGCTGAGAATTCATCAAAATATTGATATTACTTGATAAATACATTTAAGCAGGCTTTTAAACATAGGGGGGGGGGATTATACTAGCATTGCAATTCAAGTATAGGTTCTGTAGTAAAAATGCACATATATATAAAGAGTGGAAGTGACGTTCGCTGAATCTCCGAATGCTTTCATTTCGAAAATGAAATTCAAAAACGGACTAGACGTACGTTTATCATAATGAGACCAGCTTGTTGGGCCGGTAGTGTCTTCTTGGACTTTACCACTTTCCTTTACCAAGCAGCGAAAGTTCAGAAAGTGACAAGAGGTGATCCGAAAAGTGTTTATTTTGTATTACTTTCTTAATGGTTGCAATTGTGTACTCTGTTCTGTTTTCTGACTCCAAGTACTGAAATATTTGACGTCATGGTACGTAGCTTCTCTCTAGTTTCGAGCGTCCGTTTTTAAATTTCTCGTTGGGTGCGTTAGCGTGGTATGTTTGAAAATAAACTTATATTAGGGGACAGGCAATATCAGTATTTAAATATATTATATTATTATTATATGACACCTCCAGGGAGTCCAAAGACTCATCCAGGGAAGTATGCCAACAGCATCGAACGATTTATCCCTTTCCAACTACTAACCTCGCTCAAACTTGCTTAACTTTTTGTTTGAGCCATTGGTAGCAGAGGCTCTACCAATCGACGAACCTTTGCTGGCATATCCTAATAAATTCAAGAGTTTCAAAAGGGTTAATTAGGATAATTTTTTGATAAAAGATGTTTTGGTTTAAATTTTTTTTTAAGAAATCAAATTTTGCAAATAAAACGGATTACTGAATTATTGCAGTCTTGATCATTAGAATTCATACCTGCCATTGCTGCGGAATTGTGAGACAGTATCGGCTGTTTGCATGGTGTTGTTCCATAAACACGAAATAGTATCTTTGGCGTTAATAAATATGAAATTTTGATGGCGAAAAAAAATTCGGATGGTTGATTTTATTATCATACATCGGAACGACATATTTGAATACTCCTTATTTTTTGGAGATATTCTTAGGAGATAACCAACTGAGAAAATGAGCTTGCACCTTCCAAAGGAAGCTAAAGGATGTAAGCTTGCAGCCTTTGATCATTATTAATCTGATAATTTAAAGTGGCAAGTTTTTGGAAAAATGAGACTATCGCCTTAAAATTCACATAATTCTAAGTCCGTATCGTTGTTGCTTTCTTTATTCATTACCAGTCGCTGAGCATCGAGAACAAATATTGTTAAATCATAAGGAAGCCATACCAATATACATGCACTGTCTACCAATAACTGCCACTTTAGCAATTTTAAATTGATAACAGCAGGCGAACCCAAATATCGGGTGTGACCACCTTTTGCCTTTGATCAACTCCTGCACCCTTTGAGGGAGGCTTTCCACCAGTGTACGGCAGACATCAGATGGAATTTGTCTCCATTCCTCCAAACAGCACTGAGTTCTGCGACAGATCGAGGATGTGCTGCTCTCGACCTCAATCACCGCACTAATTCGTCCCACAGGTGTTCGATGGAGTTGTAGTCAAGACTGTGCAGGCCAGTGCAGTCGTCTCTTCATATTATTCCATAACAGTTACACTTTGTGACACGGGGCTTTTATATAATTTCTTTGTGTGTGTTGTAATCGGCTCACTTTTAGTTTTTTTTTGTGTATGTGGTATTTCTTTTCAGTTCAATTTGCATTAATTTCAAATTTGCTTCTTCAAGCAGTTAAGTGACTGTTTTTTATTTTTATTATTTATATTAGATTTGGTGACTAATTTTCATTTCACATTCATTAATTTGATTTTATATTTTATGAAATATTCTATCCTTTTCGTTGCTTTTACGATACTATCAAACTATAAGAATGATTTCATCCCTTGCTTAATCGAACTTATTCTTCCACTTAAGAACAAAAACTCGGATCTTTCAAAAACGCATACTTATTGGCACGTTAAATTTTTACTGCCCGTTCCATTATGATGACTATTTTAAGTTGCATGTTTCAAACTGATCTGTTTATAGCGGACTTTCAAGAAGGCTAACCAACATTTCCCGAAGGAATTTTAACGGAACTAAATGATATAACACTGAATGTAATGCCGATTATTTTCAGTTTTATTATGCAGAAAGTGGCAACAATATCTAGTCTTAAAAATTCCAATGATCCATCACTTTTTAATGATTGCTGAGCTCGTAATTACAAATTAGAATAAACCTGGGCCAGGACTATTATAATTTCCTTAATTATTAGGTCTATTTTAAGCATTTGAGTTTTTCGCAGTTTTAAGACTGTCAAATGCAGGCGCTTACGTGTTTTCGTGGTAACTTACTTGATGCTCGATTTTTTTTTTTTTCCAGGCTAATTTCAAATTTAATCTTTGACGCGGGTAAGCAGGCTTTTCTACTCCCTTTCACCTCAGCAGAATCGACCGTAAGAAAGTGTTCATAAATACTTCTGAGGATGTGTAACATTGCTTTTCGTCTTCTATAAATGTACTAATTTTGCGAGCAATGATGAAAGATGGAGACCGACTGCCTACCGATTTCCAAAACGTTGACAAAAAGAGGACTGTTAGGACCATTCTACTAATGGCAGAGCGTCACAGTATTCATTTATTTCAATGATTCCAAGATGTTCATTAGCTGTAATGAGTTTATTAAATTGTTTAAAATTTAATAAATGCATTAGTACGCATGCTAACAGTGAAAATAGGTCTCATCAAGAGAGGGGAATGAACTCGGCATTTCTTGACTAGCAGATTAACTCCCACGTTACTTTTTTGTAGTCTGGTATTGTAA
This sequence comes from Typopeltis vanoorti, assembly GCF_054136105.1. Taxonomy (NCBI): domain Eukaryota; kingdom Metazoa; phylum Arthropoda; class Arachnida; order Uropygi; family Thelyphonidae; genus Typopeltis; species Typopeltis vanoorti. Next base: position 34,450,478 of record NC_143568.1, read on the forward strand.
ACACGTACGAAGATGGTGTACCCTGTGGCTGCGATGTCTGTCGAACTTGTATTGAATACCTGTTCGTGGAAAGAGGACGTTGAACTGGAACTTATGTCAACCGATAATCTCAAATGCCATTTAATCTTATTTTCTGTAAGGGAAATCTTCTGCCTAGGAAGACACGTTTTTAGTTCTGATTTCGAGAGATGCTTTTGCCAAAAGTTTTATTGGTATTCAGAATACCGAAGAAAGAAAAACGATAAGAATTGAATATAAATAAAAGCAATTAAACGTGTTTTATAGGTAAAAATTGACTGCCAATCGAAACTAGTCGTCATTCGCCCATAACTAACAAATTTAATGTTTAATTTTTTAATAAAATCCGTGTGAAGTTAATCTTCGAATGAATTCTTTTTCATATTTAAATATGCATTAATGAGCAGTACTTTATTTAATGATTTTCTAAACAGAGCTTTCAGATCCTTCTCTGGTTTTTCACTGTTGCCGATAACTTTTTTACCAAGTCAAGTTGACGAATATGCCCAAAACTATCGGCAACAGAAACAAAAGAATGTGAAAGTTCAGTTTTGAAATTCATTAAATCAAGTAACGTTTACTAATGGATATTTAAATATGAAAAATTAAATATTCGAAGACTGTATAAATTCACATGGATTGTATTAGAAAAATAAACATTTAAATTTATATTGACATATGAGAAATTCTTGCTTTTTCGAACCTCTCTCATTCTTTGTTTACCAATCTTCCTTTTTATTCTGACTTCAAATAAAAAGCATACGTTTAATAAGGAAATGCAAGATATATTTACAATCATTATATACATGAATACCTGTATTTCAGTAAAGATAAGAAAATTGTTTTACTGAGTTTCCCTATTAAACAGTTTAACTTAGAGTATGCAACAAATTTACTTCCCTACAAGAGTAAAGACTAGTGATGCTGTAGATACCTACTCCGGAAAGGTTGAATTTTATGTCCATAGATGTTACATGTTGGATGCATGTCGAACTGTACACGAGATTTGCATTGAATTTGTTCACACTATAACGAAAGCTTTACGATCCTAGACTGCAATTCATATTTATTGCTGTTTTATCGTATTTTCCCCCCAAATATTTGCAGTTAAAATATTAGAAATTTTTTTGTGTAATCCAATATTTGTACAAATCTTAGCATCAACACTGAAGACGATATTTTCTTTTCTTCAGCCTAATGCTAGTATTTTAAGATAGATAGTATATCTCCAGTATAAGATTAATCAGTATGAGAAACAAGTAAACTGACATATACTCGTTTCTCAGGTTTCTTTGGCTGGCTTTTTCATGATAAAAGCAAATATAAAAATACTTAGTATGTTAAATAGCCCGATCATTAGCTTGTCCCTTCCCAGTCGTTTTTAATTCCATCTACCTCAGTTCTGTGGGACAGTCTTTCCCATGAAGTATTTCCAAAGGACTACAACCGTTAACTGTTTAAATATGAATTATCAACAGGTTACTCTGCTCCTCATCTCGGCCCACACACATTTATTTGCTCAAGGCCCTGCTGATCACTCGTGTGGAAGTCATAAAGAAAAATCATTATTTATGCAGAAAGAAAATAAACTTTAGTCCACTCAAAACTACCTCTTTCAAAAGCATATCAAAGGTCTAGTGTATGCGGATCCATCTTAACCGAGACTAATGCATACCTCACTTTACGCACGTTAATCGGGTATTATTTACTGAGAGGACATCTCAAGGTACATCAAAAGCGCGGTAATGCAAGTAGAAGGCATTTTATTTTGATGCTTAAAGGACGTAGTTTCCCTGTTTATAGCTTTAATGAACCTAATGCTTTTTTTTTTTTTAGTGTGTTTACTCAGTGACAATCTGACAACTGTATACAGTCTAGTAGTCAGGCGACTATACTTATAGCTAAACATCTAGAATTTTGCAGGAATTTTGTGATCAGTTTATTCATTGCTTTTATGTTTATTTCTTCTGGCTAGTTATGATTCTAATACCGAAACAATTTGGAATAGAACTCATCTTTGCTAAGTTATAGGTTCCATATTTATATGGACATAAATGAAGTGCTAAATTATTCTACTTGTCAGCATTTCATAGCACTTTATTTGAAAATGTTAGTATTTTTACGTAAGACTTTGATGCGAGGAATATTTAGTTTTTTCTTCCCCATCTGTAAGTGGATTAGCCAGTCTCATAAAGAGATGACAGCGTTTGCCACAACTTAGTGAGAAAAACAGCTAAGATATAAAATGTTGGCTTCATTGCCTTAGTGGCTTCTGTAATTCAAACCAAGCCTGATAGCTGATGCCCTAAGAAATATAATGGTTCACATGAGAAATCGCCATGAAACTTCTGTATATACGAAAAACACTTTGCGTCCCAGACGTACTGAAAAGTATCCGAATTTTGGGAATAATTTATAAATTGCCAGCCTTATTGACAGAATGATAGCATCTCTGCCCTCCACAGTAGGTTATAGTTTCGAATCTTACCGTATGCATTCATGTCTGTAGGTTGTAGATGAATTTCATGGACCGGTGTCCGACCACAGCTCTGCTCATTGGAGACCTGAAGTGGCTTGACTAAATTTTTCCAGGGGGGAAAGGAAAGGCTTTTGTAATAATTGTCCGAAAATCTGTTTATTATAATATATGGTATTTCTAAATTAAGAAAGTAGCAAGGAGGAAGTGAAAAAAAAATGTAAACAGTTACATATTTCATGAACGAGCATCACCCGGAAGAAAAAAAAAATACTCTCTGAATATCTTGGAATTTGATCCGGATGGAGATCACCTATCTCTGACAGGGGAATGGAAAAGAATGCAGAAAAAAAAACCCAGATAATTTAAAACAGTTTTATTTAAGTCAGTAAACAGCTAATCAGTTAATCATAATGCTGAAGGATTTTTATTTGCGTATGCCCAAACATCACAGAAAAGATCTAGTCATATATGAGCAATAATACATATTGCTCAGAAAACGAACCGAAGTTTGCAAACACCAGTGAACTATTAAAATACTGTCATTCTCACAAAGTATAGTTAGTTAGTATAAGCATCAACTTTGTTTCGTTTTCTGAGCAATATGTATTATTGCTCATATATGACTAGATCTTTTCTGTGATGTTTGGGCACTCCGTGAAATACATATACGCCTTTTTATTTATAGTATTTAATGTTCTTAATGCTAACATTCTAACAATGGCAGGACGTGATAAATCTTGGTGGTGTTGAATATTTTGTAAACTTTTTTTGGGAATACGTGTTAACGTATTTAATTTTTAAAACTAAATGGCATTGAAGTTTTACTTTGTGTTTTAATGCTTTGGTAAACTTCACTCTATAATACTTCTAATAGCTTGCAGTTGTAAAACTGGTTAGTGGGTATGACTCCCTAGTTTTTGTTTTCAGGTATCTTGAGTTATTCACAGAGGAGCTGGCGAATTCTAGAAATTTCTAGGATCTTGATTATCCATGTGACCCACTTGAGTCTCTTGTGATGTTGCAGCGTGCGTCAGTTAAACTAATGATCAAACACCCGTGATTAAAATTTTCTTTCCGCATTGTTTCTTGTCTTTAATAAAGGGATTAGTTGTTAAGAGGGCTAAAATAAGTGAAGGTTCATCTTCCTTTTGCCCTTTCGTGTCTGGTACAGACAACGATTATCCACCCACTCGCAAACACCTCTACAGCCTTCAGTACTTCCTCCTTATCAAAGACCAAATAAAACTGCAGTCACACTCTTCATTAAAATTCGCTGTTCGAGTTTTTCATGGCGTGAACTATTTGGCAATAAGATTAAAAATTTCTTTAAAAACCTCAAGAGATCGATTTGGGGAGTTAACAGTGACAGTAGATTTTTCAGCTATTGTATGATATTTCGCGAGTAGTGCTTCTCTTGCAATAAGTTGTTTAATATAACAATCAGTGTTGTGCAGATGGTAAAGCTCATTCATAGGCCTATGTATAACGCTTTATGAATGTTTTTAAGTTTCTTTAATCCTCAACATATAACAGTTAAATCAGGTGGCAGAGCAATCTCTTGATATATAAAGATTGCGTCACTCTTCCTATCATTTTTCTGAGATTTTATCAAAAATTTTATTTACAAACCATTTTACCAATGGTTTGTAAATAAAATGTTCTTAATGCCAACATTAAGTATTTGTTCAATATTTGCTTCCATTCTGATTGTTTTGTAAAATGGAGAGATTTTTGCTCATATTGCTGAAACACTGCTGATGAGGAATAGTCGATTGCTGTGAAGTTTTTTTTAATTTTTTTATAAGGTGCTACTAACAGTATCGGAGTATTGACAATCATGCCAGGATATCTGGTTATCCTATGGGTAAAAGTGACAGTTTGGATTCATTCGTGAACTTGCTGATCTAAAGTGCATGCATATATTTCGTCCGTCTTGTAGAATGGATGTCTAGGAGCAGCAGCTTGCGTGTTTATAAAGTGTGTCGCGTACTCTGGACGGCGAACACAGAAATGTATGAAATGTTACAACAGAAATTTGGAGAAGCAGCGTTGACTCGATTCAAGACATTTTGCATGTAACGCAGATGCCGTCATCATGGTAAATGTCATGGCAGTATCGATCTTTTTCTTTGATATGAAGTTTTTTTGATTACATCAGAACGCTTCCTCTTCACGGCGAAGCCATAAATCAAATTATCTTCAGAATCATACCATGTTATTTAGTTCTGAATATCCTGGAATTCTTAGCAAGAAAAAAAGTTTCAAGACGTCTTGAGTCTCCAACCGAATAAGACAATGGCGCTGAGGGTCTTTCCTAAACTAATCTAGATGATCGTTGAAATAACTACAGTCGGGACGAGGATCATACTTTCAAGGGGATAAAATCTTTTTTTTTTCTCAAAAAAGTAGGCAAGACTTTTTCAACCCTTGCTTTTTGAAATTAGCAGATAACTAGTCTCTGCCCTCAGCTGTCAGTGATATTTGAGCCCATGGCTATCGATGACTTTTTTTAGAGGTATTAAGAGTACGGCAGACAACCAGTGTCGCCTTTAGACCCGGGAAAGAGGAGTACTTCCCCAGGCCTCGTGCTTTAAAAGGCCTGCATATCACAAATACAAAAGAATAAATTTATTAAATAACAGGTAAAAAAAAAAAAAATGAAATATTCAGAATCAATCGTATGGGAAAAATAAGTGTTATGGAATATACATAACAATTTATAAATTTTATGTCTTTATTTTATTACTCATCCAAACATCGCTGGTCCGTCTACAGAATACAGACGTGGGCGATAATAATTAAATTCAGCCATCTTTGATATTTTGCCGATTTTCAGTCCTATAAAACCATAGCTTTACACATTTTTTGATGTCTTGTCATTATGAAGTTATATTTTTGAAGGTAGGAAAATAAGACTTAATTTATTTAGCAGTTTGTTAGCGTGATTTATAACTGAAATATTTAGACATGGTGTGTGGGTCTCTATTTATACTGTATCTATTTATCCTCGGGTCCCGCAAATGTTAGGATATTGACCTGTATCAAAGATTGACTTAACTCAAACCAGCTGGAAAAGGGCCTAGAGAAGTTTCTTTAGTTGGCGACCGGAATCGAACCTACGAGTATAACTTCTTTCTGCCTAAATGGAACCTCAATTTCCCACAGAGCTACAGATACTTTCAAATTTTCCTACAGTTTTTTTTGTCCTGGATAGTTTGATAAGTACGGTTATCTAACCAGTGATGGGAACTTGGAACACTTGAAACCTTTTTTAATGTGTAAATACATACAAAATTACTCAGTTAAAAAAAAAAAAGTAATTTTATAGCTGAGAGAGACTACATGCATTCCTTAAATATTTCTTTAAAGCTCATTCACACCAAAGGAAGTTCCAATAAGTGTTTGACAATACTTATACCGTTAAGAAATGACTTAGTGATTTTAAAAAGGAAAGGGAGGTCGTGAGAAGACGAACTCGACACCAGAAAATGTGACGGAGGCCTTACGACGTGATTTGCGAATGATTGCCATGTGACAGTCAAAATAATCGTGTTCTTAATCGTATCCCATGGTACTATTCGGGTTGTAATAAATAGCGAATTTGGGATGGGTCAAGGGTCAGAAAGTTGGCCAATGAGATTATTTCTGCATGATAAAGTGTGCACACCAATAAAACGAAATATGTGAGGCCTTTGAGCTTTTAGACGATTATGAAAATATAAACGATATCTGACGTCACTGCATCGTTAGAATAGAAATACTCGGCATGCATTTCTTTGCTCAAAACTTAAATACCAGTGACCAACTTTATTTCTAAGACTTACCTTGTTAATGTAACTAAGTGAGGTACTTGATATCACGAAATGGGCCGACTAAGGTTTGATAATCCAGTTATTCTGCTATAGACTAAACAGTACTTTTTCAAGCCTCCACTAGGCAGGGCAGTGGCCTCCTATCGGACGACGAAAATTGTCTTGACTTTCTTTAACAAACATCCATGTTAAAGTGGAATTCGAAGCGACACGTAGTGTACACACTTAACTACTCATGCCCGCAGTATATGATAACTGGCCAATATAAATTGTTGCAGCCCAAGGAGATATAACCATGGAACCTGTGAAAACTAGAATTACTTTTTCGATCCTTTGGGTGTTGCGGTACACTTCGAAAGCACGACGACATATTGCAGGTTTTTTATGGCTTTCACCCACGGAAGGTTTGTGTGCGAACGTATAGTACATTCGTACCGTGGGTGGGTTAAGGAATTTTTTTTTCCCTATTTTTATTTCTTGGTATTTTTATTTTATTTTTTTATCGGATCCGGAAATCCTGCTCTAGAGACCAGACATGGAACTGTTTCAAACCACTTCGGGTCTCCAATCAACATATTGGCAGTTGATAATAATGATTAAGTGGCCCGTAAATAAATACCTTCACAGAAAGAGCGGACTGTAAATTTTTCTTTTGTTAATAAGGATGCTAGAACTCATCTTATTAAGAGACGAATAATGTAATCTTTAAATATTAGTTGGAAGTTATATTATGTAATAAATAATAATAATAAAAAAACGTTGCACATGCTGTAAACTGAACGAAACATTTTCAAATTATCTGCAGAACATGTTGTTTATTTCTTAACGGTATACAAGAACATTGAATGCGCATTTAGCTTGTCTGAATATGAACTTTTGCGAGTATATCCTTGCCATATGATGGCAAGTTCATTAGTGTACGAGAGGTAATCGATATACATGTAAACAATAAATGAGTTCTCCTATTTGAAAATAGGAACAAAAGTTCCTGTTTCTAAGAATGGAGTGCCCTAGTCATTTGTTCGCTAGTTTCCATGAAGCATTTTTTTAATAAGGAAACGACATATTTATTTGATATTAATGCTATTTTCGGCGGAGGATCGAGTTTTATTTCATCTTTATTGGCTTCCCAATCTTTATGGTTTCCATAATGATGTTATTGACATTTCTCATGATTTTTCCTACATTTGCGACATCCTACTTCCTGGCCGGTTTGATCTATGAAAAGATTGTCGTGCCTACCACTGTTAAATTTTGAACTTTGAATCCATGATTTTCAACCCCCCCCCCCCTTAAAAGCATTAAGAGATTTGTTTGGGCTTATTTGGACTTCTTATCTGAAAAGTTCTCGCCAGGTAAAGTACAACGCTCCCGAGTGGCTGATAAGATGAAGGTGCACCTATCTGAAATTCTGCTTGGTAACTGAATGAAGCATGCATACGTATTGAATTGAAATTCAACTTTACACGTCTGTGTAAAGTTATTGGCTTTTATGCGCATTGGAAACTAGCCTAACAATTATCGTAATCTCCGTCTAAAAATGCGAAAGGATCTGACCAATTTATACTGAACAGTTCGTTTAGTATGACATCCGATAGTGTTAACAAAGTGAATAGTATTTCAATGCATGTCAAACGAATCCAACCAAACATCTCGTTTTCATTATGGATATAAAAGAAAACGATTATAATAGAAACCAATTATAATGCCGGGTCATGATATATATATTTGCGTCTATAATTCTGGACGGTATGCCTGTTTTGCAGGATTTAAAAAAAAAGTGTCCCGAAAGGAAACCTTTTTTCTTCCGTTTAATACTAGCTAAACCTTCAGCTGAAAAGTCCTTAAAAAGATTCTTAGCGTCTTAGACTTATTATATTTTCTATCGTGTGTGTGTGTGTGTGTGTGTGTGTGTTGATATTTAGCCTATTTTACCTAAACCTTTTTTTTTTTTTTTTTTTTGCCAAGAGAAAGTGTATTTGCTCAGTTTGCAGACATTAAATCGAAGCTTGGGCTGGTACTTGGACATGGAATTTCAAAAATAATTTCCAAATATGTACTGAACTATTTAGCTTATGGCGATATCATTATCATATGAATTCTCCTGATCTATAAATTAGGTTCTTAAGTTTATCTGTTTTATGCATTTTACATTGCTGAAGTTCTCCAATGTTTCGTTGAGTTTACTTTAACTAGTAATATCCAGTTGGCGTAGTCAAGAAAGGAGATCGCATTTAATCGTGAGTTGCGTTGACATCGTCTGCATAAAACAAACCATCCTGGGGACCATCAAATAGTTCAAAGTTCCGAACTCGTTGGAAATTTTTACAAAAATTCAAAATATTCCTTTGAATAGTCGAACCACGACCAACTCTCCCAAAATCAGTAATAGCGTGGAATAAGTCTTCGGTATATTGTCTTTTAAATAGCATACCCAGCAGAGTGGGTAGAAGTGAATTGCCAAGGTCTCTTCTCTACGAGGACACGAAAAGACTAGTACCGAAGGTGTCCAGTGGTTAGATAAGCTCGTAACTCTGCACGTTCTGTGCAACTTTGAGCCTTCTTTAAGCATGCCAGTATTACTCCTCAACATAGGAAATCATTACTGCGTAGTTTCATTTCACCACCCTATGAGACCCTGATTTTTCGGACACTGGCAGCGAGTTTCGCAATTCGACTTAAGTCTGACAAGCTGTATATCTAAATTTGTCATCTTGAACATAAGGTCCAAATCAGTCCCTTTTGCTCTGAGGTGTAGTCTCATTCTCATAAATTTACACAGCTGATTTCCGGACCATACCGCGCACCTGCTACCAAATTTACAATCTAGATAAGATATTTCAAAAGCAGAAGCCACATTAATGTTTTGACAACTAAGAAAAAAAATTCGTAAGAAAAAAATATTTGCACTTGATAAGATATAATATAAAGGTTTTACATATTAAAATATAATACGTATTTCATAATGAGATGCGAATTGATATAATCGTTAAGCGAATTGATTTATCGATTGAGTACTGAACATATGAAGATGAAAAAGTGTCCAGTTAAAGTTTAGATCAATTGATTACGTAGCAATTAAACGTGAGCTATTAAAAATTCCTTAGACGAACAAATCGGTACATCTTGTGAGATCACAAAAATTAAAATTCCACGAACGCTCAATATAAAACGAACCCTTAAATGCAGCATCTTTTAACATATGCGGGCACTTCAGTTATAGAACAGAGTAAATCTGGCCAGACTTGATATTCAAGTAGTAGTAGAATATATTCGCCAATCGCGATGGTCGAGTAGCTGAGTTCCATTTCTCCTGTGGATGGTTTTAAGTGTATTTTGGTGGTAGAAAATTTTCATCACTGATATTTGACCCCACCCTTACTTATTGGAAGCTCCTCCTGAAATAGTTTCGTAAGTTCTATCTTTGGTCTCTCGAGTAGCGTTTCCGTGTTATCTAAAACTTATGATTCCCCCCCCCCCACACACACACAGACATAGTACGAACATACGACAAGTTTACAACGTTTTCTGATGCGATTCATAGTAAAATAGACTGTCTATACGAGTATCATTTCAGAAGTGCAGCATACAGCGCCTGTGTGGCCAGTGTGATGTAATCGTTTCCGCCTTCGTATCGGTTTTAAGCCAGATGCTGAGTCAAAACATATGTTTGTTTTCTGTTCCTGGTATTCTTATTTCGCGATATGACTTCAAAAATCTAGGAAGATTGACTCAGGTCGGATATCACGCAATTACCATGGCAATGCGAGGGTACGTATCTGATGTCATGAAAAAGTATGGATGACAAGTGCTTTACTCAGTACAGCCCTGATATGATCGAAATCCAAATTCGATCTTTTCCCTATTAAAAGAACCTTTGCAGGAAACTCTTACCTTCGCTATCATTAACGAGGTTTCTTCTGTAGTCGCTCTACTTACGAAATAATTTGCTAAGATTTGCAATAGGAATGTAACACTCATGCAAACGTTGGTTAGTTGTGATAAACATGAATGGAAATCATGCTGAAGACCTGTAAAGGTAATTTGCTAAATAAACATTTGGTTTGAACAGGAGTAAGTGTGCAGAAATTAAAACACTTAAATGTCAGGCTCTATTGTGATCTGCTGAGCCGCTGTAGAAGCCTGAATTTGTCTTCATTTCTGTGTTCGTTGTCTATGATAAATGATTACTACGATTTTTTTCTCTTTTTCTGTTGCTTCTATAATTAGTTCTTTTAAAGAACCTGATAGTATTCTCATTATTACCGTGGGTGGGTGGGGTACCCACTTTGTGTGACTGTTCAGTGGAACCTAATTATCACAAGTTTAGTAATGGGTATGAGGGAATGCTCGTAAATATACTGTATATGCAGGAAATTACAAAATAGTCAACAATTTCACATTGCTATTTGGAATTTATTTATTTTGACTCTAAATTGAAATAAGTGTGATAAATTTACGGGTTCCATATTAAAGAATTATGAAATTAAGTCCATTTTTGAAGAGTTTACAAAGAACGCAATATGCAACGTGACAAGAGCGCATTGGATTTCAGCGGCATAAGAAGTTTTATCTTCAACTGTAGACAATAAGGTGCGTTTTAATGTTACAAAAATGTAATACCACCATTCATTATCAGAACATACGGTTTGCGTGTCACTCGCACATACTTGTGTTGTAAATATTGTGATTCTGTGTGTGTATATATATACACACACATTCATCTTCTCGTGCGAGACTACTGCCTTTCTTGTTAGTCCTGAAGTAGCTCGAAGTTCATCCCTTTTTAGGACTAACAACTTTAGCCACTTTTCTTCTGTTAGGTTTTTACTAGCTATGAGAGAAATAAAAAAAAAAAAAAAAAAAAAAAAAAAAAAAAAAAAAAAATGGGGGAAAAATCCTTAGCACACCTACGGTACTAATATACTATAGGCGTACAACTTTTCACAGGTGGAGCCACATGAAAAGCTTTATAGATTTTGCAACATTAGCCTAAAAATGAGTTTCAGTTTATCGAACTAGAATTTTACATACATACCCCCGCCCAATACCCGATCGAATTACGACTACTATTCTTATAACTGATCTCAGAAAAATAATTCCTGTGGAATCTATTGGATTTGAGTCCCATGAAACAAATCTATAACGCTTTTCAGCTACAGTCAAAGCAAGACGATCATTGTTATTAGGTATTAAAAATTCCAATGTATTAAAAAAAAAAAAAAGACAGGCAGTTTTCATACAGAAATGACTTAAATGCTGACAATCGTGAACCATATCCTTATGCACGAACAACTCAGTTAGATAGTAGCGTTTCTGTTCTCTAACCGGTAGCTGTTTTTTATGTAGAGTAGATGAATTCCATCACTTGTAAGTACACCACAACCGCCCTACTTATCGGAGCCCTGAAATACCTTGAAAAAATTCTGTTAGGTCTAACTCAGAGGACCACGGTTTCCAGATAATTTAATCTTTAGTCCACCGATGGTACTGATATTTAATGTACTTTCCGAACAGATGCAGCCGCTTGCTCAGCAGTCCGTTCTTATCCTGATGCGCTATTAGCTTTTTTACCCATACCATTGTAAACTACGGAGTTTTCGGAATTTCATCGTTGTGCAATGGTTAGTGCTTAATTATGTTCTATCGAGATTAAAGAAAATTTCCTCTCCCACTTCACAGTTACGTCTTGCCACTTTTGGATTACACATAGTGAATGAATTATCGATATAGCCATGGATGCATGACAAAATGACACTGATTACAGCCGCTTCAATTGAACAAAGATGGGCTTAAATCATCCAGCTAACGGAGCTACATCGCAGAATTCTAAACGTGTTTCCTCTCTGGATTTATATATAGGTTTAATCAATGCCTTGCGATTCAATCTCGTACAATCGAAGTATAAGTGAATTAAAGAATAGGGCAAAGAATAAAGGTGGATAATTGCGATATATCAGACTAACACTGCCACCAAAATGCCTAACCTTGCAGTAAAAAAAAGGTGAATTAGTCTCCATCAACGCAGGTTATGGATATTGGATGAGTCCTCACCTACTTTCATTGAGAAAGTTGCCTAATGCTGAGACTAAGACTTCATGCTTCTGCTTCAAGAAAAGCACCACATCGTACCAAAGTTTACTTCCTGATTACAGCTGATCCCATATTAAATAAAAATCTTTTCAGTTAAAAAATTTCAATATCAAATGTTTCGACAGTGCCTTTCAGATGATAGTGGAAGCATACATTGTTTTCTGAGACCTTGTTGGGATCTGCAATCCTGGTCTCATCTGTCCACAAACGCAGTTATTTTACTATATAGGGAAGCTGTGACGCTGATCATTAATGACGCCATGAGTAGTGATCAGCATGGTTTTAAAGGAGAATGTTTCCATAACATATTGGAAAATATCATATAGCCAATAAGTTTAAAACCGAATGGACAACTGTCTTGTGAAAGTGACTTATGAAATAGTACATAGGGAATAGGCAAGATGTTGGCTTGAAAAGCAATATCTTGGCACTTCGGAAATATGGAAACAAGTTGGAAATATTGCGGATATGCATATCTTGGTGTATACGTCATATAAAGCCAGTAATCTTAATATTCTGCTGCAAGTGTTAGAGTTTATGAGGCCATTTTCCTTTCTATACTTGGAATATTTCTTCTTGCAAAACGTACATCGGTATAAAACATGCGATTAAGGAAAATAATCTCCTCAGAGATTATTTTCCGTAGGTTGTGTTTGCGAACGATGTAAACTATTCAACTGCTTTCATCGTTTGCACCGTAACAGTTGCTGCTTGGTATATAAAGACTTCGCCGATAGCACTTCTCTGTCATTAATTCTATGTTGATATCACGGATTTGGGATGTAGATTGAGTACCAGTTGATTTAATAAAGTGGACAAGCAAATTGCCGTTTTGGCTGTTTAATATGTAATAGTTTTCAGTGAGTCCATGATCAAGTAATGAAGCATTTTAACCCTATCTTCTGTGGCAGAGCCAACAGACGGAAGTCCACTCCTAGAAAATAGTGGGTCATATGTTGTTTAATTTATAGATTTTCCCGAGGGTTGTTTATTTTAGAATCATTACTCCACTTGGAAAGGCGCAAGGATAGACGGAAGATAGCCACTAAAGGTCACCTGGGTTCCTTTAGAGAGTATATGGGAATGAAGATTTCCAACGCAGTCCTACGTGGGAGGAACGACGCCCACAACAACGAACTGCTCCTTACATGGAGTCGATTATTCTATCTTCCGGGTGACATCAGTGAACCGTAGGGACAGCTGGTTGTACGTGCATCGTAATGCACTGTCGTTTCGTCAAGTAAGTTTTTGGTGTAGGTGGGAAAAGATAAGGAAGAAAGAAAAACCCATAAGCGGAAAGAAACTTTTTTTTTTATTGTGCGAGGGACCTGGAAAATAAATGGCCACTGCGCGAGCTACAGAAGCACACTCATTACAAACATTGTAACTGGAAACATTTTGTTTTTTTTTATGCATACATAGCATAATAGCAGACAGCATAAAATAATTTCAGATGCTGGCAAACAACGTAATTTGTGCCGCATTTCAAATTCACATTTGAAATGCGGTCAGAAATCAGGCGGTTTTGTTCAAGTGTGTTGGCATATTCCTTAAAAGGATGAATTACCTTCCCGTTACGCAGTTGCTTTATTATTTGCCAATAAACGGACCTCTTATGTTGGCTAACGCACACAACTGGATTTGAGAGGAGTACATGAAAGCCACATTTTCCTTATTAAGTTCGCTGTCTCTGCTGCCACTGTGAAACGTCATGTGACGTCATTAGGTGATGTAATCTTCAGTCAAGAAGGGAGATTGTGGCTCTGCTTGATAATAAATTAGTGCAGTTAGAAAGGAGAGTTTTTTGTGGTTGTGAAGTAGTACGAGAACTGCTAAGAGCAAACTGTTTTTAAATCGCCATCTGTAAAGTTGTTAGTTTTCGCCGCTGTTTCTTTTCAGCCAGTGCTCACTGACTTCCTTCATAAGAAAGCGTTATAGCACATAAACTAGACGCCAGTGTTGAGCCGATACTATTCACTTGCGGCGCCACTGCAGTGCTGGCGGAGAACGACACATCGTGCTTTTTGGCTGGAAAGACCAGAGTCCGAATCCCGTTCGCAGCTCGAGAATACTTTATAATTGCTTTACGTAAAGCTGAAGTGAGTTAGCTGATTTCAGGTGGGAAGGATTTTTCCCTCTCGAAAATTACAATTTTTATCCCGATGAACCGTATTTTAAGTCATTAAAATGCAGTTTTTATCTCAAGGAAGTAGCTTTATTTATATTGTCATTTGTCTGCTCAAAATGTCAACGCGGTTGATAAATGTCATCTCTCGCGTGTTTGTGCTGACTCAGAATTAATGAAATTGTAAATTGCGATTGAAATGGATCTCTGATACTGAAGAAATATTTATTAACCCACCCCCTCCTATTGTGATTGAAATCACAATAGGAGGGGGTGGGTTAATAAATCGATCTTTGAAATCACAAGCAGAGCACGCAATAAAGTTTGAAGCTGAAGTTTTTTAGGTGCTGGTTTCGAAGAATGTGCATTACTGGTCTGATCACGTGGATAATAGGCCACTCTCCAACAGGTTGTGGATTCGAAATTTCACGGTGGCACGGAGCTTTCGAACTGCTTTGTGTTCTAGCCGGTTTTCAGATTTGCTGAGGTTTAAAAACCAGGGTTTTCCCTCCCAACATTTTGAAAGGAAAACCTTGTCATCACATGTCAACTTACCTTCACTTAGTCTCCTTGGAATATGGTTTCTTGTTTCTTACATGGTATTCGAACGTAGATCGTAAAGCAGGGGGAAGAAAGAAAACGTGTTGTGGATAGCACAATGCGTTCGACAATTATGTCAAGTGTTTTATCTACGTCATCTAAAAAAAAATTAAGTTCTCATAAAAAATCATCGTATACAAGAAAAGTGAGCTCAGTACCGAGGAAGGAACGTTGACGGTCATATAGAGCGGCTACTTCACTTACACTTTAATTACCGTTATGGTATTGCTCAAATTTGAGAGGAATTTACGTTCTCAACGATGTTAGCCAAATGGCCATTTCTAAATTGTAGGCATCCTCTTCTGCTTTCTCAGTGCGTATACGTTTTTTATTATGCATAATATACAGTTCATGCTTTCGGTTGACAAAAAAAAAAAAAAAATATCCTTCTACTAGATTAAGAACATACACACATTACATGAGTGAGAACGCTTTGTAATAATGGAGGAAAAATTATAAGTTTTACGGTCTATCCAAGGGCTTTAATGACTTTTTTAAAGTTTATTGCAAGAGTGACTTGATTAGTACCTGTCTCCCTCGTGAACATAATAAACAATCACTCGCCCTTCTCCCTAAAGGCATTTTAGTGAGGCCTTTTTATAAACGGGAGCGGCTACTCAATGGGCTCATTTCTAGCAGACTGAGGTTATGCAGTGTTCTCTCGAGAATAAAAAGTTAATGCTCAGTTAAGTGCAATTAATTTCAACAGCAGGATTCAAATCACTTTAAATGCTCCATTCCACCTACTAAGATACAATTTTTCACGTACTGACTAATCATTTTAACTCCTAAAAAGCAAGATTTTACGCTCAAAAATAAGAAAAACAAAGTCCATTTTATTTCAATGTCATAACGTTCTTATTACATCTGGTAATCATAAAAACATTCAAATGTAAATTTTATTAAATTCTAGAAATGAGTTAAATTTTGCTAAATAGCTTTATGGGAAATCATTTTGGTAAGTTTGTGCCATGTGCTCAAAGTTTACTTTTGGTTTCGGTATTTGTTTTACAATATCTAGATTAAAGGCTACAAGATTAGTGGGGTGTCTCGATACCATAATTTAAGAAGTAGTGCTCTGTACATTGTGTATCTTTTTTGAAATACAGCTTTATAGTTGTTCATTCCAGTCATATTAGTTACAATGTCGCAGGAATGGATTAGTTGCCATATGATTCAAAGCAGTACGGTTGTATTAAAACAACCACCCAGCAAGTTTCATTGATGTCTCAAAGCAGATTAATTGCATTTGTTTGAAATTAATAAGACAGAAAAATATTGTTTTGGTGTGAGGGTAGGAACATCAACTCTTGTATATGGGCACAACATAAAAAAAAATTCTCGAATTGTTGAATGATTTTAAGAAATGCTATTTTCCTAATCCTGAAAATTAAACAGTTTCTTAGAAATGTTTACTTGTGCTATTATATCGCTCTAGATAGATATCTCGCGTCACAAAATGGAAACTTCCCCAGACTCCTCCCAACTCTTTAAAAGTAACACAATTGAAGGATGTATAGAGTCCATTGGCTGGTGACAAATACAACTTAGGTCATTGTTTTCTATATCATAATGGCCTTGGGCCTGTTAATTAGCTGTCTTGTAAAAAGTAGCTTGTCTGTATTGTCACATAAAACCATGCATAGTTTCCTGGTGAAAAGGACTGGACCACTTCCCCGGACCGTGTGGGTGTAAACCTTTCTAGCAAAAACATGGGGGGGGGGCGAATCCCTCAAAAGACACCAAAGAACTTTCTTTTTTTAGGAGAAGAGCCCTTCTTAAACTTAAATTAGCCCGTTGCACGGCGAAGTTCCCCCCCCCCCCTTCTGAAATTTAGTTACTCTTCTATTTAAGTGTCATTGGATTTGAATAATGCCACATAAGCAAAGTGGATATTAGATCCAACATTATTTGAATAAAGTGTCTAATGCCATTAGAGTATTCAGTTTCGGTATTTCATATTTCTTTTACTCTATTGCCTCCGACACGTGAAAACTACTATACATTTTACTGATAATTATCGGCAGCGCGTCTAATTGAATTATTTCAATAAACGGGCAATTGCATATGAAAGGATTATTAAATAGGTTTTTACGTAGTTATGAGTTGATTACTTTCGCTGACAACAGTATTTTCATATAATGGTATTGGTGTGAACAACCACTTTGAACAGCTTTAAGGATTCATCTATAAATTAGGTCGCACCTAGTCTGGAATTTTCTCGTTTCAAACTGGTTAACCGATTTCAGACGGTGATTCTTCCTCCTGAGAACTGGTTTTTTCCCTCGCAATGGAACCAGTTTGAGAACATAAACACCCACAAAAATATCGGGGAGGGGATTAAGCTCTCAAAAAGTGGATTGCAGGTTTGAGCGAACTTAAATTGATGATACAGAGATTTAGGGACTGGTAAAGAAGAAAGATGAAACTAAAATAGAGGCTTCAGGGCTGTACATGTAAGATTAAGTATCCCCCCCCCAGAATAACCAATGTCAGTTTCTTTGATAGGTTGAATTTATGACATAGATGGCACATTATTTTTGGGCGATTGACAGGACACGCGACTTTCTTCGTAACCTATCCATATCGGCACACAAATGAATCCATATTAGTTCATAAGGCCAAACTAATAAATATCTGGATATCAGTTGTCGAGATAGTCGACTTTAGAATGCTGTATTCCTAATTTCCAAGCGATGTCGACTAAATATATCTCGCCTTATCACGGCTGTTGTGCAATCGCTGCTTCTATTTCCTGGGCAGCATGCACTCTGTCTCCATGTGTGGCACTTAAAATCTTCTCCTCACCCAACTGTAACTGTAACCATAGTTTCTGGTGTTTAGAGAACGAGTACTGAGAAATTTGATACACCATTCTTAATGATGGAGTAAAGTCGTGGACCCTAGTCTTGAAAGACGTTTTGTTATCTCGGTAACCTTCACAGGGCCAGCTTGAAGTTGATGTACTCTTCACTTGGACTCTTTGTTATGTGCTTCACTTTAGAAAGTAAGAAATTGCGAAACGGTCACTCCACTGCAACACTGTAAACTTCATTTGCGTGTTATGATGCAGTTTCCTCTCGTGCGTGACAGTTGTCTCCACGATCCCTTTCTTGCATTTCAGTCTTGTGTTCTACACAGTCATATGCATTTCTTCTTCTCGAGGTTATTCCTTCTGGGCAGCCACGGTTGACCTTTCTTTTGATGTAATTAGGGTTACCATATTAGGAGAAAGTGCCAGTAGGTGTTACCGGCTTTCAAAAGGCACGAACTGGGTTTTCTCCATATTAGGCAGATGTTCTTTCTTTGAACATAACTGCTGCTTTTGAGGCTCGTTGTGGGATATATTCTGTCGTATAATGAGGACTTCTAATGCACCCTCTCACGACTTCAGTAAACTACAAAGCTGATTATGAAGTGGGTTAATCTCACTTCTGAGGTGCATGCAACAAGGAACAATTGCTGTCTGTTTTTGATAACTGAATGCATGTGGAATTAATGAATCTGACGAGGGAGGAGGTACGCCCTCCAAAGACAACTACAGGTACACAAATTATAGGCCTCGGAACTTGTGTGACAAGGAAAGGGGAATGAAATTCAGTAGACTACACGATTTTGTGTGGTTTGGTGTGGAAGAAAAGATATTCAGCTCATCTTATAGAGCATATTGTTCAATCTATCTCCACTGGGAGAGAATGAACCATAGCGAAGATAGCACAGTCTATTCAAATAACTGTGCTATTCAAATAATTATTCAAATCACAGTCTATTCAAATAATTATCGATGCGTCCGATGAATTCACCACTACCCAAGTTGCCTGATCATATCAGGATTATGGCGACACAACTGTGGGAAGGAATGCTGTCTTAATTTAGGATCCCTCGCAACTTAGAGGAATAAAAAACATTTCGTTATCATTATAATGAATACTTTAAATGTTAGGAACCAGCATAATCACTTAAAATTTGCTGTGAATGGTACTTTAGAAAACGAATCCGACTTGTGTGTGGCATTTAAAAGAAGCAGAGCATATGCGTTGCTTCATCGACCATTTCCTGCTGCTGGAGAGATAAGTTACTTTCTTAGAAGAACGCTGTTCCCACTGAAATTAATACATTAATGAAAGTTTTTAATTTCCAATGCATGCCCCAGTATTATTAATTAGATTAAAAGGGTGTACAACTTACTCTCCACGAATATTTTGAAATCTAAAAGCACGTTTTCATATAAATCGCTCATCAATAAAGTACGAATACCTCGCTACGAATGGTAGGTAATGATTTTAAAACACTTACAAACCAATTATAAACGCCGCACGAACCAGCCACCAAAGTATTAAGACTATTTCACTAACTTTTTATTCAGAGACATCACTAAGCAACCCACCAATCACTAAAGGCAATGCTTAGGGGCGGCATGTTCGGATGGCGGCAAAAACTAAGTCCCCTTAAAAATTAATAATTGCATATGTGTTTTCCTTTTATTTTTTCTTGTTTAAACATTTATATTAGTTTAATTAAAGTAATCATTATAATATACGTACTTAACATTTGGACAGCCGTTTGTTTATTCATTTTTCGGCGGATAACAATTATATATGCAACCGAGTATGTAATTTAATGTAAATAGATATCTTCTCTGGTCCATCGCAACTAAGTCGATAGGCAAAATTATAAATTCAATAAAATAAACAATACAAATTAAACGGTTTATATCAAGATATTCATTTAGTGAATAGTTCATCAATGTATATGTTACGGTTAAAGTGATAAATCCGGTTATTATTAATAATTGCCGGTTAAAGTGAATAATTTACGAGAATTATTCACTTTAACCGGTTAAAGTGAATAATTCCTAGAGGAGACTGGTAAATGTAATAAAAGCATGTTTATAGGCTTTCATTCTCAATAGAAATTATAACAGCTTAGGCTAGTTTAATGAAAAAAGTTAGGAAAGTACTTCTTTTGCACTCAATGAAATCAGAAATCATTATAAACTATTTTCATTATGAACAAACCTAATCATTATAAAGGTTAGGTTAGTTTATAATGATTTCTGATTTCATTGAGTGAGCTCAGTATGACAGTGTCATACTGAGCTCATATAATTTATCATACATATCACCAATATGCATGGATAAAATAATGGAGTTCGAAGACTTGGTAAACTTAAATCGATGTGCATTTAATGTTCCAATGTATTGCATTCTTTAAATTTAGACTCATGATGCACTGAAAATAATAAATTAGAATCAGTTTACTGTTTAGTATAATCCAGCAGTTATATATATTTGTTACATTAACAGATAGTGGCATATTTTAAAATCATTTACCAAATTTAACACTAAAAATGATTTTGGTTACACGCTGAGAAAGATCGAAGCAATAAAACAAGTAAAGTGAATAGTATAATGCATTGCTTTACATTAAAAGTAGAGAAACTTTAAAAAAGACGGTTTACAAACCGAGGTTGATGCTTACGTATTCACTTGTATTGATGCGCTCGTATTCACTAGCGAAAAACACATCTGTAATTTTAAGTTTATTTGCATTGTTATAGTGTAGTACGATATTTGTGTAATTAAATCCAATCTATAAGAACCAACATTAATTTTTCCGAAGAATTTTGGAAAATACAATAAAATAATGGAACAGTATAGAAAACGAATTTCTACAAACAAAAGTAGCAGCTAAAGAGCTTTGATATTCTTTAAATACCTGCAAATTTCATAACCAAAGCACAAGAAAACGTAAGAAAATGTTTTGAATATGAAGAAGATTAACCCGCAAGTGATTCAGAGAGTAAAAAAACAATAAGTTTACTACTATAGTAGATACCACTATAACAGGCTTATCAATACGATTTGAAAAATTAGTGATAGTTCTGATTTTAATTTTGTGACATTAATTCATTACGAGTTGCCTTTAACAACAGTATTGAATTATTGTAAAAATTTAAAAATTTTAGTAATGAATAATGTTTATATTAGATGTCAGATGTTTATATTAGAACTTGCAGAGGTAGATATTTTAACTATTAATTTCGCGAAACGGACCAGAGGAGCAAACTGTATATGTATTAAGTATATTTCGAAAAATATGAATTAACAAATGCAGTCGGCAGCTTTAAAGAAATAAAGGCAATAGAATTTTGTAAATTCTAAATAAAAATCGGAATCCGCTCTTATATTTATCATAGTTCAGTCATTTCCCCCCTTCTCAAACCATTAGGTGGCCCTCCACGGGGTTTAAAAAAAAAAAAAAAAAAAAAAAAAAAAACCTCTAACCTTGTATCATCCCGTAGGATAGTCGCATGCGCGTCATGTAATTATGGGTGGTCAGCTTTTCTCACCGCAGATGGCAATTCTATTCCTGAGTAATTTTATCTTTACTGCTGTTGATGGGATCTAAATTAAGCGCTGGTAGTTCTTTTCGAAGGGTGACGTCTTTTTAACTGAATTCCGTGGGTGGAAACTAAACGCTGTCTCCCATAATATTTAAAGACACTTTTTTTTTTTTGTGATTGGCGGCTTGGATAGTGTTTACTTCTGTCAGGATTTTTTTTTTTCTTCTGCTGATAAGAAAATGGTACTCAAAGCGTGCCTCCCTCATGGCAGAGCGACGCCTCGTGATTACAAACTCGTGTATACTCCCAGTTTTGAGGCCCCTGTGCATGTTCGCACAACTGGTTATGGATGATTTCGCCAAGAAATTGATGTCTTATAAAGGGTCGCAAAAGTACAACTACTGCAGTTTCTTCTATTAATACTTTTAGTTTATTAACCGCGTGAAACTCTAGAGCACAACCATGGAGTGTGGTCCTTCCATTGTCCGATCGCATCTAAGGCAGACTTCTACAGTCTGTGCCTATATTTAGCGTTTGCGTGGTGTCGTTATATTCCGTAACGTCGTTTTGAACCCAATCCAAAAAGTGCATGGGCAGGGATGACTCAGCACATTTCGTTCTCTAACCTTGGCACGTGACGATCTCGTAGAAAAATAGAAAGGATGAATATTCTGTAACTTTAGAACGTGCTTTTCTTTCATTTCCAGTTGTCTTGGAAACGAGCACTTAGTGACAAGCAGCAAAAAAAAAAAAAAAAAAAATATATATATATATATATATATATATATATATATATAGCAATTCAGTGAAGGTCACGTAATCTACCGTATGCGAAGGTCACTCTTTTTCTCTCTCTCTCTCTCTCTCTCTCTATATCTGAGCCGAGTTTTGTATACGCCTAAGTGGGATTTGGTTGCAACTTCATGACGCTGTCTTTGCGAAAAATGTAGGAAGTAAGGTAAATAATGTTCAAAGCTAATACGGAGTTCCAACGCACTCGTTTCAGTAAGACTATTCGATAAATGCGTTTGAAGCTCTGATTCTATCACTATTTTTTTTTCTTTTCTTTTAATTTCTGAGAATGGAATTCAAAAGCCCGTAACTGTAATACGAAACACTGAAGTTTTATCCTTAATTGGAGCTAAGAAACCTTCAATTGACTTCCTTACCAGTAAAAGGGAACCATGGGCTGTGGAATTTCCAGGATCTCACGAAGAGAGAGATAGAGAACATTGCTTTCGTACTGCTCCTCGTAATATGCTGATATCCCTCGTTTCCAAGCTTATTAGTGTAATTCAGTCAATTCACTCAGAATATCACAATTCATATTTTTTAACAGAAGTACTTTATTATTGATTGCAGAAAATGTTTAGTACTTTGAGCGGTGTTTATTATTATTCATTATTAACGGATATCTCCATGAAATCAAGACTCATCACGAGACATTCACAGCAAAGCTCACAATATACCTAACCATTATTACACAGTACCTATCATGCCTCTCCTTAAACTAATTCGCTGACGAAAAACGAACAACCACCGTTCTACTCATTCACCACCCTGGTGTCCGTGCGGTTAGTCTAGTGGCTTTGCGCTTCGCAACCATGTGCCTGGGGAAGGAGTGTTCTAGGTTCGATTTCCATCTGAGACGTCAGGAGTTGAAGGATATCTTCAGCCATAGCCAAGTTAGCCGGTCTTAGGCGTGGACAGCAGGGTTTTTCATCCCGCAAACAGACAAACCGCCCCCGTGAACACACGGATACAATCAGGAATATTTAAGACAATCCCTCCAGCCATAGGTCTGAATTATCAGTTATGCCGGTCCAGATCCCGGATAAAAATACGGGGGGGGGGTTGAGGTGGTGCCATACCTCCCCGTAAAAGGGGCTCACGGCCGTTGAATCACCATACGAAATGAATGAAAGAACCACCCTGGTAGCAAAAAATCTAGACCTCGCATCGTTGCTAACTAAAGCGTTTTTCAACTTCCAGTGATGACCCCTTTTCTATCCCCACCTGCCATATAATGAATAATTTCTCTTGCTTCCATTCTATAAAACCCTTTCAGTAACTTTAATGTTTCTATCATGTGACTTCTCTTCCTTCTATCTGCAATTTTTGTAACCCACAAATCTTCAATCTCTCTCTCTCTTCATACGAAAACATTCCACAGGCCCGAAACCACATTGGTTACTCGCTTCTGAATTCTCTCAACCACCTCCACATCAAGAAACCCAGGTGACTAAATTTAAGCACAACAGTCCTGATGGGGATGTACCAGAGACTTTTATAAAGAGGAATAATGATTTTTTGTTGTCCTTAGTAGTCACGTTTTTTTTTTGAACATCCAGGTGATCTTCTGAACTGTTTTGCCAATTTTTGCGGTATGACCTCCGAACTTCAGTTCACTATCAACCAAAGCACCCAGATCCCCGTTTCCAGCAATGAAACCCCCATCAGTAGAATACACTTACTGAAACGTTTTCACTCTAAAGTGAATAAGCCACATTAAAAGAGAAGCCGTTATCCTTTGACTATAGTGACAGTTTATTCAAATCATCCCACAGGAGCGCTATATCACTCTTCAAATTATCTCCAGTATCATTAATATAATACATTAAACAACAGTGAACCAAGAACAGAGCATTGAGGCACACGATTGGTCACTTTTCTAATCTTTCATACTCTCTGATGCTTGTCTGACAACCACCTACTTATCCATCTCACCAATCCAGTATCCATTTCCTTTAGCTTACTTAACAAATTTGAGTATACGGTATTCTGTCAAATGCTATTGCAAAGACCAACAATATCACACTATAGCATTGCCTTTATCCAGCTCTAGTATTACTTTATTATAGAAACAAAGTAAATTGCTAAGCAAGACCTCCGCTTAATAAAGCCATGCTTATCTTTGGACCCACCTTTATGCAATGAAACTATCATACCTTCGTTCCGTGCTTTAGGGACTCTACATGAGCTTAAATCAAACTTAAATTAAAAAGCCTAGGGAATGGTAAGGCCAATTCCCATGTACATTCGCGCAGCACACGGGCCGAAATCCCATCTAATCCTGTGAAAGAACTCATGTTGAGATTTTTTAGTATCACAAGCACCTCCAGTTCGTACTTCAAGGATCATATTCACGCCTGCCTCATCAGCTACTACTGTACCTTCATCCTGATGATAAACCTTCACAAAATAACCACTCAGTAATGCAACTATTTCTTCAGGATCTGTTACCTTTACACTAGCAAAATTTAAGGACAGTGTTACACCAACAGAATTCAAGGATAGTTTCCATAATCATTTTTTCCTTTCACTACGTAGGAAAATAATTCTTTAGGATTCACCTTTGAAATGTTCACCCAGTTTCATTTCGTGATGTGATTTTTTCCTACCGTGTCTTGTACTGTTCATCGTCTTGTTAGTCATATCTCAGCTTATAAACTGTCCACAACTACTTTTTTCGCTGTTCATGCTTGATGGCACTACCTATCAATTTAACCCCAACCTTTTATTATTATTCTCGCCCTAGGAATGCAGTCTGATACTGCTATTTTCAAATACCCTTGACTTATTTTCCATGCACCACTAACACCCCTTTCTTTGCAGTATATTATACCATGACACTATTCAAAGTTGTCTTGTAAACTTTACAAAATCACCAGATTTATAATTCCATAAAGACCCATTCTTATCCGAAGATTAATCATGAATTCAACAATGACCAAACAACAAATTCAACATGACCAAACACCTTCCAAGTTAACATCAAACGATCACTCTCCAATTGGAGGCAAATTGACAGCCTTGGGGATAAGGACAGATTTCCAGATGTTATCACTAGATCTCAATATTCTTGATGCATGAGTTCCCTCAAAAACATGTCTCAAGTAATTGTCTCTCAGTAACTATAAATTCTAATTCCCTTTCCTTACAGGACATCTGCTCATTCCAGTCTATCCCCATAATTAAAATCGTCCATAATTACCTTGCCCCTAAAATTCGGAATTTCTCGGGGGAAAAAAAGTTGAAATCAACACTCGACATAGTCGGAGCAGACTCATTGTAATTTTATGTGATGAAACCAAGTAATAGTATTGCTATTGCTAGTTCATGTTACAGGCGAGTTTCTCTCTGACACAGGAATTCCCAACAGCGTATCATATAACACTGGTGCAGTATGTCACAGTTAATGTTCTGCTTCCTCCACCGGAAGTAAATGGATACGAACGTGGCAATTATATTGTAGGCGACTATTGACCGTTCAATTGCAGCCAGCTACCAGCAGATGCGCAGCAACTGGACATCGGTATTTGACTCTAGCTGCGAGTTGGCAACTAAGCAGTTCATTTGGATCTTGGGAAGCTGAAACATCAACGTAGAAGGAATTTTTCTTGGAAACTTTCCTGTTTCAGCGTTATGCTATTCATTTCCCTACTTCATTGCTGTTATCCAAAACTTCTTTTTCTGATGCGAAAAAATGGTCAGTAGGGATGTTTCTCTCCGCCCCATGATATCGGTTTGCCTTGTTAGTTATGAATTTTACTATTTAGTTAGATCAACGGCGTGCTAAATTGTGTTTTTTTTTTTTTTTTTTTTCTCGTAGAGTTAGTATATTTGTTCACTGAAATGTAACTTTTGTAGGCGGAAGGTATTTATGTCCTCCACCTTTTCTTTTCTCCAGCAGTGAAAATAATGTGGTTCCGAGAACGAGAAATTCGAGCTTGTGTGGCCTCTAAGCAGCTTTAATATATGCAGTATTTTTTTTTTTTTAATACCGAAAGAGGTAAAGGAAAAACAAGTTTGTAACATTTGTCCTTGAGAGCTTCAGGGTTGGGAGGGAACGAGAATGATGCTCGAATGCTGTTTATTATAAAATTTACTTTCTCCTGTGTGTGCGTACCTTTCGGCTATTTTCGAATGGTAGAAACATTGGGAAATTTCGAAAATCCAATTCAATCATCAGACTATTGAGGACAAAAGTATTCAAACACTTATCCAACCCCCCCACCTCCTTAAAAAAAAAAAAAAAAAAAAAAAAAAAAAGTGTGCAGTAGGTCTGACAGTCTGTTCGTGAATTCTCTGCTTTCGGAAACTCGATGGTTCGGTGTGATAGAAATTTATCTCAAGGTCCATTTTTTTTTCTTTTTTCTACTTTTTTTTTGTGGGCTTTTCACTCATAGGAATGGGATTTCTTTCTCTGGCTGCCTACTCTTCGCATCTCAGTCTGTAATGACGACAATACCCTTCATCCGAAAAGACGTGTATTGGAATCTCATTTGTGGCAAGAACCTTTTGGGAGTTTCTAATCGAAGGTGAATTAATCGGTTCATATGGAGACTGCAGATTTTTCTCTCTCTTAACTTGGCGTTTTTCTTGTCACAAAACAGGAAGTCCTGCCAGAAAACACACATTTACAATAAAAATACCTTGATTGGCTGGATCACGACTTCTGCCGTTAATCACAGTCAAAATTTTGCTGACTGCTTTTAATCTTTTTTCATAAGGATTACATTTAGCCAGTAGATTGTGGGGTGCTGCTTAAGTTACTTTTTTTGTCGATAGCGAATCACCGAATTTTATTTTTGTTAGCAGTTTATTCATAACTGCATATCAGGGTTTGCACTAGAGAATTCTTCCAGTGGTCTATAATACCTGTAAGATTTTCTTGTGGAGGTTCTTGACAGTCATCTTCTCGTTTTTATCCTCTGAAAATTCGAGGATAACAAATTTCTTCAATTTCTCCATGTTTACTTTGATTATGGGAGTCGAAATTTTCTACACACTGGACTCGGGATTTTGGCAGAAGTATTAAAGGATGATTTTGTTAAGTGTCTCGCAATCTGTATCATGCTACTTAATATTAGATTGTTGTTTCGATGAAACCACATCGAATCTCACGATCTTATATGCTAGTTATATCAGACAGATTGCGGGACAGACTGATTTTTAATACAATCATCCGTTACCCTGCCACAATCCTGAATCCAGATTGTGCTAAACAATTAAGGATGTTAGTCTCTTTGAGGATTTTAAAATCAGGATGACATAGCGCGAAGATGAGGAGCTGGTAAAGATGGTGAAGGAAGAAATATTCTCATGGGAGATATTTTCCACCGAATATGACCACTCACGAGAAACATTTTCATCCAGATTACCATATCCGAAATATAAAAAGCGTTCTTTGTTCAAACTCTCTTAGATCAACAAAGCTGCTCAGCTTAAAACAGTGGGGAGACATCAAAACTTCAATTTGCCAGACTATGGAGCAATAGTTCTTGATAATAACTTGTAATTGACTGAGTTATTGTTAAAGATATTTCCCTTTGATGGCTTGCATAATGCAAAAGCTATTATTTGCAATTATAATAATGTATACATTTATATGGCCTTCGCCTCGTGGCCTTAGCTGTCTTTTAAATCCTAAACGATGTTTTGTGACCTTACCTTCAGCAATGCGATGCATAATTAATATCGATACGCGTATCTTAACGATGTGTAGCTGCTCAATGTGAATCATAGTTCCTTAAGGCACAGGTTTGGTATGGGGAGGAAAGGAGGGGAAAGAGACATCAAAGCAATGGGTTTTCTTAGGATTGCTTATTTTTTGTTCGTAGAAATTATTTTTTCTACACACACACTGGACTCGGGATTTTGGCAGAAGTATTAAAGGACGATTTTGTTAAGTGTCTCACAATCTGTATCATGCTACTTGATATTAGATTGTAGTTTCGATGAAACCACCATCTTATATGCTAGTCGTATTGCGGGACAGACTGACTTTTTAATGCAATCATCCGAATCATGCAAATATAAGTTCTATTAAGTAATTTAAAATTTTTATATTTCGAAGCTTTAAGCAGTTAAAAGCATTTTAACTATCATGTTTGACCCCAATCAATTATTTATTTTATATTGCGTCATAAGAGGCATTAACTATATTATTATTATTATTATTAGAACAGGTATCACGGTAGTTTTCATTACTAAGCAAATCTTGGTTCAAGACTACCTGAGAAATTTTTTTTAAATGTTATTATTTAAAAAAGTTGAGAATTGATACTAATATTCAAGAATTAGATTACGAAAAACATTTTATGATTTTTTTTTTTTTTTGGCTTAAAATGGTGAAGACAATGTGGCTTCCACTCAGTAAATCCAAAGCATTTTTTTTTTGCAAATTTTCAGTTTTATGAAAAAAATGCAGATACTTTTTTTTTTTCGACTTGCTACCCTTTATGGAAAGAAAAAAAAATTCAAAGGATTTTGTGAGTGGGTTGCAAGGTAAATTTTTCCATAATTTCAAATAGGATACATGAAAAATTTGGTGGTTCAGTAGATTTAATGATGCAGATTCCTATAGCGGTCAAACAGTTATTCGTTTATATATAAGCTTGAAGCCCAATGATTTAACTTGAAGTTATTTAATGAAGCCCAATAGATACTTTTAAAATTTTGTACCTTTTGTGATTTATTCCATTAAATCCCGTAATGAGTTTGTACGCTTATGTTTTGGGAATGCGAATCGCCTTCAGTGTTTCTAAGAAGAATAAATCTTGAATTGGTAACAACAAAACGGAGCCCGATTTCCAGGACAGATAATGTGTGGTTCTCAGTTCATTTGAACGCTATCATTAAGGGAAGCTTTGCATTTCACAGACAGAAGGATAAGCCTCATTTACCAGCTGCTTCTGACCTGTCTCCAAGACAGAAGTTTTATTTTAAGGACCAAGGCTAATGGTAGTATAATGATGTTCATAACCTTGAACCCAGCATACTGTGTGTGTGTGTGTGTGCGTGTGTGTGTGCGCGCGCGCTAGTTGCAAATGGATTAGTTTTGTTCCTCCCTCCCTTAGAATGCCATTCAGGCCATGTGCATGTACAGTTGGGGTCACTTTATCGTCACAAAGGTGGTAAATTATCTGATAATTGCATAACTTGTGGGGTTATGAAACGTTAATTCTATGGATAAATTAGTAAATCGGCATTACATGCTTAACTGGATTATTATAAGTTTTTTTCTCCCACAGGTTTTGTGCTTCGCCTGTGTCTTTTGGCTTTTGACAATTTCATTCAATAGTTCTGTACAGTATTTTGAGAAGTTTTTGTAATTTTTCGGGATATTTACGACACTGATTGAGTTTTTTTTTTTTTTTTTGCTTCATGTGACGAGAAGTTGCTAATGAGGTGTAGTTTTTCTATGAGTTTACCAAATCTGAACACCGAAAACGTATAAAGTAATCATTATTGCCTACAAAATGATATGATCTGAAAGATTTAAACTGATTCAAATAACAATTTTAATTTTATTTAGTTGCAAATAATTATTATATATATTAGGATAACCAAGTTATTTTATAAAAAATGGTTATTTTAACTCCTAATCCCAAGTATGCAAACAATTAAGTTTGCGCCTGAAACAAAGTTCAAGTCTAAAGATGGTACAACACCAAGGCAACTCATTGTAAAGGTAGGTAAAGCTCTGATCACTATTCTTAGTATTTTCCCATAATGTAAAGCACTTCTCACTAGAAGATGTATACTGCAATGCATTATGGGTGGGGTCACTACCCAGACCGGTTTCAACCTTTTTTGAGGTCTCCTCAGTGAGTAGCTATTACATACACATATATGAGGAAAGCATTTAAATAATAAAAAGGAGCTGTAATTGTAAGATCATCCTCTAGTGAACACGAGCGTGCCGTATATGAGGAAACACGCACAGAACGGATCCGAGGCAATCATAAAAATCTATTCCGGTGCATTTCGTTCGGTACGAATTACAAGCTGCATCAGATAAGCCTCTGAGGCCAATATACTGTTATGCAACAGTTTTCTGCCCGGCCAGTTTTTCAGATGGAAAATCAGCAGTCTCCTAAAGTGATGGACTAACCCATTTTCAATTGAAAATGAAGTAAACTGAATGAAGTTCGTTAGGTGTTTTAGGCGGGACATTTACGAAATGGTAAATGTCGCGACTGCTGGCTCCGAAGGCGTTAGATCAAGGCCATATAGGCTAACTGTTTATTTAAACGTTTGAATAAAAAAAAATGTATAAAAAAATCTTGAATATTAAATTATATCAATCCCAGTCCTATCACACTGGAATGAACAATCCGCAGTTGTATCCCTTAGCCAGGGCCGTCGCCAGATTAGATCGCGCCCTGAGGCAAACAATTGAATATCTCCCCTGATGGATTATAAGACAAAAATATAAGAAAATCTCCAATTGCTATTTTATTTTTATTACAAGAGAAACATTAATGCAAAACGATTACATAATAATATTAATTAAATGTTTGCTCTACGAGGATATCGCACAATAAAACTGTTTAGAAGCTCTTTTCAATTATAAGCTATGTACCCCTCTATCGATATAGTTGCTAGACCAACCAATCTTTCATGGGTCATTGCTGTTCGCAAATAATTTTTAATCAGTTTAAGCTTGGAAAAGCTTCTTTTCGCACTTGATACGCTAACAGGAATTGTCAACGTAGCGACTGCGCCTATCGCAATATGGCTGAACTAGCGCCCTTATTAAGTCGCGTCGTGAGGCAGGCTGCCTCTACCCTGTCGACGGTACTGCCCTTAGCCTGATCTCATGGAATTGGGCTTGATGCATCACAGAATTACTGACGTAATATCTTCTCTATCGAGAAAGAATCCTAAACTACGTCTATCAGTTGGTCAGCAGAGTATTTCTAAAACTGAATATAACTTAAGCTATACTTAAAGCTTTTACCATGTTACTTAAAAATAATTGGACTTTTTCGTTACGTACTAAAAATTGTATATTCTTAATGTTGTGTTCTGTATTCATGTTTAAACTGCAGAGGATTGACGCTAACAGAGGTACTGAGATGTAGTTATAATGCTAAATAAATCAATTTGTTTTAATTTCCCAGAGGAAACCGTTTCAGCTCTTCTTCTACTTCTTCTACTACGCGTTATTCCCGCTTCCCATGCAGGGTCCGCGTGTTACTTTAGATGCGACTTCTTGTTAGTACTACTCCCAACCGACCCGTCGCCTGGTCTGCCGCTGGGAGGGGGGGGGATATATTTTTGACTGTAGAGGCGTATGTTCATGGGGGCCGGTTTGCCTGTTTTGCGGGATGAAAAACGCCAGATAAACTGGCGGAAAAAACCCTACTGACCGCGCCCAAGACTGGCTAACTTGACTATGCCTGAGGAAGATCCTCAAATTCCTCACGTCTACAACGGGAATCGAACCTGGGACACTCCTTCCCCAGGCATATGGTTGCGAAGCGCAAAGCCACCAGGCTAACCGCGCGGTTAGGAAACCGTTTCAGCTCTAATTTTGGAAATTCATAGATATTTGGCGTCTTTAGTCATTGCTGGTAGTTGAATTTATGGCTACCAATGATTTGCAGACTTACAGGTGACAGAAACACCGCTACCATCTTTTGTTCCTATCCCTAACTGGTATTGTTAAAGTGACTTCCACGATTGATATTTTAGAGCTGCAACGTTAAAAACACGAGTTTCTTACAGGAAAAAGAACTTGTATGCTTTCCCCAAAGATTGACGAACCGGTTGGTAGAAGACTTCTGGTCAACGACTAGAATCGTACCTACAACGGTCTTACTTCTGTCTAGCGTTATTGGAAGCATCCTCAAAAGGCCACAGTCAGCCTTCTGGGAATTCCTGTTGCCTTTTGATCAATGTATGTTCAAAGAGTTGTTTCTTTAATTGCACAATTCTTTCACCATATCAAAACTTAGAGTGAAGAAAGTAACTTCTTTAATAACAAGTGTGAACACAATGACAGTACTGTCATTGGGAGGTGTGTGTGGGGGGGGGAGAATTTGTTTTATGAAGTAAATTATACTTGCCAAGAAATTATATTCTTACGACTTTCACGATAAAGCTCGAAACCGGTTTGAGTAGTTACTCTTCTCTTAATGCACAGCATTATGCATTTCTTAAAGGAGTTGTTTTTTGCATTCAGATATTAAGGCAATTGATGTGAAGCCTCTTTATACAAGTAGTGTGAAGATAATACTTCATCTGCAACTTTGTTTCTTTATACTTGGAAAAATGAATTCAAAACCACAAGTTCTTTTCAAGTACAGTATTTCCTTTCTAACCCAAAAAAAAATTTAAAAAAATCCCGTAACGGCGTTTTAGGTGTTAAATTATGAATGAAGAATTTTATGATTATTAATACTTAATTCATGATTTAACATAAATTGCATATCCTGAGCTAATTTTACTCCTAAGTAAATTCTAATTTAAATACTTACTGTTATTTTTTTTATTGACACAATAATTGTAATTTTTTTAGTTATTTATTCTGTATAAATTCATTATATAATCTGTAAATGTATCCTAAGTGGACTGTAATATGTGCATTTTATTTCTTGTAAATGAAAGCGAAAGTAAACTTAAGAAATTCTGCTAATGAGATTTGATTGGTCACTGTCAAGGAAACGGAGTTAATTTTAGATAGCGCGTGGTGGAGCGTGAGCTATGGTATTCGAAGGGAGGAGGAGTTGATATGAGCTCGACTGGCTAGAACCGGATTTTGGCGGGAAGAATGAAGATATTTAATTGGAAAACGAAAGTAAAGAGGGGAGAAGAAAAGATGGCAGCTCATGTGTTAGTGTTTAGTATCGTGTATTATTGATGGTGAATTGGATTGATATGTTTTTAGCGATTTATATTTATGCTTATTCATTAGTAATAGTAGTTAATCGCTTGCTACCATAAACAGTCACTTTATTTTCCATAGTGCTTTATCCAGGTAAGTCATTTGTAATTACAAGGGCGATTCGCTAGGCCTACAGCCGCTGGTATCGCCTTTGTTTGTTTCTTTATAGTGACATTTTATTGCTGGTAGACACCTAAGAGTGTCTACGGGATTTGCTAGTGGACCCTCAAAAGTCCACAGGATTATCTTTACCTGCTCGGGACACCTGAGAAATCTCTACTCTTTCTCCATCTGTGTCTTGAAATGGCTAAACTTGTGAATGAAACCAAATTCGAGGAAGTATACAAGGAATTCTTCAGACTGGGAAAGCTGCTGAGTGATAATTAGCCCGGAAAAGCGAAATTGTATGACACGTTTCCCCCCGAATGTGTCTCAGACGTTGCTGAAGATCATTTAGAATCGGTGCCTTCTACTTCTTCAGACTATGTAGAAGTGCGCGCACGCAAAAAGCGAAGAACAACAGATGAACCGCACAATGACAATACTGAAATGGAACAGGATTCTCAGGGTTAGGACGCCGCTATTTCTCCCAAAGAAAAGGTGCCTCCGATCATCCTTAGAGAAAAGCATAAGTGGGCAGCTTTAAGATCCACAATGTCCAATTTGCATATTGGCTTCATTAAGGACAAAAACATGAAGGCATAAAGATCCAGCCAGCAACAGTGACAGACTATAGAAGGTTGACCAAAGAACTGGACGACAGAGGCATCCAGTATCATACCTTTGCGCTCAGCTCCGAAAAAAACTTAAAAGTAGTCCTTCGTGGTGTCTGTGAAGACATTGACACAGCAGAAATAGCTGCTGACCTAAATTCTCAGGATCTGCCTCCAGTCAAAGTGAGTAGAATGTACAAAGCAGACAAGACTCCCATGCCATTAGTCCTTGTTGAGATTCATAAAATATATAAGGATATTTACAACTTAAAAACAGTCTGTGGTCTCATCGTCACACCGGAACCACTCCTTAAAAGATAATCTTCTGGGCAGTGCCAGAAGTTTGGCCATGCCCAGAATCTATGCAGAGCGGAATATAGATGTTTAAAATGTGTAGACAGCCACCCAACCAATACCTGCACAAAGCCGAGGACTACCTCGGCCAAATGTGCCAACCGCAGTGGCCCTCATCCTGCGAATTACAAAGGATGTACTCAGCACCCAAAGAACAGACGGATGGAGGCAATCAATCAGCCCTCCTCCTTCAGTACAAAAACACCAGAGGCCCAGACATCAAAACCGGAGACTCAGCGGCCACAGTCGGAGACCTCCAATAATAGAGACACCCGAAAGCAAACAAGAAGCTATGCCGATGTGACCCGTACAATTAGACCAATTCCAGAACATAAGCAACCAACAGCACCTAAAAACCTAATAGCTGTTATCACGGCCTCACTAGCAAACATGCTAAAAAATTTGAGCCTATCAAACCCTACTGAAACCTCCACTAAAAGATTTCTTCGTGAAACACAGGTCATCCTCCCAGCTCTCATTAATGAATAGTAACAAACTCATTCCAGCATCTATTCAGATAGTTGCTTGGAACGCAAATGGCCTTAAAAACAAAATTCT
Source organism: Typopeltis vanoorti (assembly GCF_054136105.1). NCBI lineage: Eukaryota > Metazoa > Arthropoda > Arachnida > Uropygi > Thelyphonidae > Typopeltis > Typopeltis vanoorti. The sequence continues at coordinate 34,485,253 of NC_143568.1, forward strand.
GGAACTCCGACACTTCACATCTAGGTATCAAACAGATGTTATTTTAATCAGTAAAACTCATTTAAAACCCTCAGACAATCCTACAATAAGGGGCTATCACCTATACAGAAATGACAGACTACTCTGCAGAGGCGGCGGCACTGCCATCTTTATTAAAAACTACATTAAGCACCACTCTGTGAGCATTCCTTCAACCACTAACCTTGAGCTCACAGGAGTGGAAGTAGTTACCAGCTCCACTGGCAAACTGAAAATCTACTCAGCTTACAATCCTCCCCAAAAATCTCTACTTCACTCTGATCTAAATGCCATCTTATGCATCAGAGAGCCCACCATTATTGCCGGGGATCTGAATTCCAAGCATCCTGTGTGGAATTGTACAACCACAAACAAGAATGGTTGCATCCTTTACAATTACTTAGGACCAAGCAACGCTGTTGTGGCAGGCCCCACCGAACCAACTCATCTCAGTACGTTCGGCACTGCTGACATCCTGGATATATAGCTATCCTTCAGGATATTAAACTTCAATTCAGCATCATATCTATGGATGAACTATCATCCGATCACAATCCAATTTTACTACAGCTGGGAAATCAAGAATACCTATGTCCTCCTTCTCACTTCTACATTGCATGGGAAAGACTGTCAGCAGCACTGAAGGATTATATTGGACCTGTTCCTCACATACGCACAAAAGAAGTAGAAACTGCAGTTACAAATCTCACACAACAAATTAATTCTGCTATAAAGGTAGCTTCCTCCTACAAATCTGCCCGCGAGCCAGATCGTTTGCCTGAAGACATCATGAACTTGATCAGAGACAAAAACAGAGCTAGGAAAAGATACCGTAACACGTGTGCACCACAAGATAAAATAAATCTAAACAGATTAAATGGGGCAGTAAGAGATGCACTCAAAGCCCATAGAGACAAAGTATGGGATGAAAAGTTATCCTCCATTTCACCTACTGATCACTCCATCTGGGGACTACTGAAAAATATCAAAAACAAAGACAGATCCCTTCCCCCAATATTCTCTGACCAGGGCCTTGCTCACACAGATGTAGACAAAGCAGAAGTTATAGCACACAACTTAGAGGAGCAATGCAGGCCTTCGTATGGAAACCTTGACTTTGACCACATATATAAGATTCGCAGCAAGGTCAGACACTCACTCAAAACTTCCTATCTTCAGCACTGACCATATTGCACCAACATCACCTGCTGAGTTATGACATTATTAAAAAATTAAACAACAAAAAAGCTCCTGGGCCAGACGCATTACTAATCGGGTGATTAAACTTCTGCCCCGAAAAGCAGTAGTGCACCTGACCAGTATAATAAATGCAATTTTAAGATTTCACTATTTTCCTTCCACCTGGAAACGGGCTGACGTAATTCCTATACATAAGCCAGGCAAAGACCCACACCTACCGCAAAATTATCGTCCAATCAGTCATCTCAAATCTGGGTAAGGTTGCAGAGAAGGTCATCCTCTCACGACTCCAAACCTCAGTAAATGACCTAAACATCCTCCCTAAAGAACAGTTTGGTTTCGGGCAACACCATAGTACTACCCAGCAAATCCACAGAATTGTGGAATACATCACCACCAGCTACAACTGGCACCAGTGCGCAGGCGCTGTTCTCCTAGACTTATCCAAAGCATTTGACAAAATCTGGCATTTTGGACTCCTGCACAAACTTATCTCAGCCGGTACCTCACTAAAAATGGTTCACTTAATCCATTCATATCTTCAGAATAGATCAATGCAAGTAAAAATCAACGGTTCTACATCCTCCCAGCACCACATCTTTGCTGGAGTGTCGCAGGGATCTCTACTGGCTCCGTTGCTGTTCTCTATATACATGTCAGACATGCCACACAATCCGATTACTTCCATTTTGGCCCTGTATGCAGACGATACAGCAATACTAACCAGATCTCTCAAACCCCATTTCATTACCAGAAAGCTTCAAGAAAACTTCTAAAGCTGGAGGGTTGGTTCTCTGTGGAGATTGGAAGTCAACCCCCGGAAAAGCTCAGCCGTTCTTTTCTCAAAAAGGCCAATGTCTCCTGTAGGAGATGTGTTACTATTCAATACTAAAATTCCCTGGCAGACAGAAACAAATTACCTGGGTGTGATTCTCGACAAAAAGCTATCTTTCAATCAGCACACTAAGTCTGCACGCACAAAGGCATCTAAAGCCATAGCTCAGATCTATCCGCTAATTAATAGAAATAGCAAGCTCAGCAACAGAATCAAATTGCAACTATACCAGATGACAATTCGTCCTATAATCACCTATGCCTCTCCGGCCTGGAGCCACACCTCTAATGCTAACATTATCAAAATACAGCGAGTGCAGAACAAGCGGTTGAGAATGATTCTGAACGCCCCGTGGTATGTTAGAAACAATCACTCCACAGAGACACAAATATTCCCTATATTTTCTCTTTTCTGCAATCCTTAGCATCCAAGTTTTTCCTAAAGACGTCCACACATCCCAACGATTTGGTTCAGCAAGCTGCAGCATATGATCCAACGGACATCTTCAAATATAGAAGACCAAATGCTTTATTAGCCTCCTTTAGTGATGCATAATCTCCATGCCCTTTCAGGGCGAGCAATCTGCTCATAAATTTTACCTTCACTGTAACCACAACAGATACCGGGGGGGGGGATATGAAAAGCATCTTGCTTCACCCCTAAAGTCATAAATGTCAAGAGGGGAGAAGCATTCAGGATAGCACGGAGTGAAGTAACGGGTGGCAGTAAAGGGAATTTGGAAATACCATAAATAAATAAATTAAGAAGGGACCGGGAAATTAATAGGCAATTAGGAATATTTCTACGGAATTCTAAAATTACGTCGAATTCCAATTGTTTTAAGGAAGAATAGTGCAAAGTTGAAATTAATGCGTAGAAGAAAATAAGGAATAAGTAGATTACCTGAAACGAGTGCGTCAAGACTTGTGAAGCTCTGTTTAATATTTCAGTTATATAGCGAAGATTCATTTTGAATAGTGTTACTTCAAAGTGATAGTTAACTTCAGTTTAAGTGTGCCTATAGTGAATCCAATGGGCAAAGGATGTAACCCGGTAAGAGCAGTCCAATTTTTTATATTTCAGCATGAAGAAATAAGAGTTAGCTCCGCCCGATAAACATTAACTGTGGCGTTCTACTAAAATTAGCCGAAGTATGGAGCTTTAAAGTGTTTCCCCCTTGAAGTGATAACTGCTTCATAATTGAATTAAGTGTTTGTTGACTAAGAGAAAATTAGAGAATTCTACTTTAAGAATATTTACTGTAAGATTCTGTAACATTGAACTATGTGAACCATTTTTAATTCTTCGGAAGAATGTAAAATTGACAGCTGGATGTCAGATGCCTAATGTTTTGTTTGTTATGAGTATTTGATTTAAATTGATTTGCATTATCTTGTTTTCAAAGTTATACTTAATGTACATGTTATATAATCCTCCATTGAATGTTTTCTTTTATTGATTTCAATTTGGCGTTTGTCTGATTCTCTTTCATTCCACCGCTCATAAAGTTTATCGGACCTTGCAGAAACCTTAAATAAATGATATTAACCTCGGTCTGTAGAAAAGTGAGATTGCAAAAGTTAGTTGATGATTGATTTCACTATATTATATAGACTAATCTGAATATAGGGTGGTGCAGGATAATATAAATTTCTCTATATTTGGATCAGTAATCGACCAACAATTAATAAATAAAAACAACGTTCCGACAAGATGGTGGATTCAAAGCCAGGATGTACGACACAACATAGGGCATAGATGGCGAACCTATGGCACGTGTGCCAGAGGTGGCATGGCAGAGAATTTTGCTGGCACGTCAACGATTTACAGGCGATATCCTTTTATACACGTATAAATTATTCAACTTTTTTTTAATTGTTGCAATACATACAAGTTAGTTTGTTTTACACGAGAGAGGAGCTATGAAGATGTGCACATGATTGGTGCGGTATTAACAGAAGGTCGCGTGACCCAAAGACAAAGGCAACCTACAATTGTTGAGTTGAAATGCTAATTCTCTTCAACCGAATTCCATAACATGTGAAACTGTCATAATAACATTCACTATATATTTCTTAGTTTTAACACATTCATGATACGGTGTCGTTTATCGTTCTGAACAGAACTTCTCTTTATCGTGAGCTCAACTCACACAAAGTTTCAACCTTCAGTTGAATTCCATTGCTGCTTGTTTGCGTCTGAGCTGGTACAGGAACTCGCACATGCATTATATGGTATATTGCAATTCGTGGTAGAATTTTATTTGAAGTTAGGCTTTGTGACCTGTCATAATGACGTGGAGAATTTCAAATGCAATAAAACAAACACTTATTTCATGTAATTGAAAAATTGGACAAGGGTTTTTAGTTAAATACTGTTTCCGGTTCAACATATGGTTTTACTGAGTCCACACAGCTTGGTTTCTGTGAGAGGGGAAATGTGATTCATTAGTTAGCGCCGTTTTTATTCCAGCTGTCTCTCTAATTGCATTATTTGTTGAAAAATATATTACACAGACTGCAAAAGCCTCAGTACCTTAATCAGAGATACAATAAAACTAGTTGGTTTTTCTCGCATCTGCACTAAAATGGCTGTTGGGGAGGGCGTGTTGTTAACCGCAGGGAGCGACTTACTATCGCCTCAACGTGAACATGTTTAAACATTTTTCGTCTGCGAGGTATATGCAACACTTTTTAATGTCTTTTTTCGTAAATTAAATCAGGGGTGCCAGTTATACGCGAGGGCGAGTTATTTTCGAGTAAATATGGTAAGCGTTTTGCCGACAGTTGACATCCTTCTGCTGCTTCCCTTGCTCAGCTAACTTCGATGGTGAGTTACAATGCACAAATATTTTTCTCACTACTGTTTTTTTTTTTTCAAACCAACATAATCAAAATCAATTTAATAACACAATAATCAATTTTACACTGAATAACATTATAAATTTATATATGTTACCGCTAAAGTGCAGAAATCAGTTATTCTGCAGATTATCTAGGTATTGTGCAGATTAACTACGGTGATCCGTTAATGTGCGGAAAATTGTTTCATTTCTCAAATTACCTAAGTAATCTGCACATTACCTACTAGGCACTCGTTAAAGTGAAAATAAGATCTTTGCTGGAACAACAGCAACGTTTCTGTATGTTTAAATTAAGATAATATTATTTATTTTTTGATATCTAAAGAATCAAGTTAATACAATCAACAAATTAGTTGATAGAATCGATCATCAATCAATTAATATAATACAAGGAATCAAACGGTTTAAAATATTATTACAATTAAGAAAAAAAAACATATGATAAAATTATGTTTACTTATTAAAAAACCAAACTAAAAGTGGAGGGAGAGGGGGGAAGGAGTAGGGAAAGGAAATGAGAGAAACAAACTTTTGAACTTTAACGATACGGAAGCCGTTAATGTGCACATTGCCTAGGTAAAATGCGGAAAACTCTTGATTCCGCACGTTAACGGAGCAAATCAGTTAATCTGCAGATTAGCTAGATAATGTGCACATTAACGGTTTTCGCACTTTAGCGGTAACATATATAAACTAGGGGGAGCACCTTCCCCTGACGCGCCTACGGCGTCTAACCCCCCCCCCTTCCCCCGAGTTCCGGACTGGTAGGCCGGTTCTCCTTGAATTCTGATGACTCGAATTTTGAAGACTCGAAAGGGGGGGGGGGTTCTGGCGCCTGGGACGACCCCCCCCGAGTTCTGAAAAACTGGTAGGCCAGTTCTTGAATTCTGATGACTCGAATTTTGAAGACTCGAAAGGGGGTTCTCTCCCACCCCCCTACGGCACCCATCCCCCGAGTTCCGGACTGGTTGACCTGTTCTTGCATTCTGATGACTCGAATTTTGAAAACTCGAAAGGGGTCCGCCCCCCTGGCGCCCAATCACCCCGAGTTGCGGACTGGTAGGCCAGTTCTCCTGGAATTCTGATGACTCGAATTTTGAAGACTCGAAACTCAGGGTAGCCCCTGAGTTTCAAATAACTTGACAAAAAACGTGACACAAAAATTTCTTGTTTCAAGAATACTTGCGACATAAGACTGAATGATGTAATCACAAGAAAGATATTTATTTAACCAAATATTTCGGTCTGGAAATAGCAGACCATCGTCAGTGGATTGAAATTGACCACAGCATCCTTTGGTCCAGGACTCGCCTCTTACATAGATCCTGTTATAGGTTCGAACATTTGTTCAAGGAAAGCGTGGAGGCCTTGCTCCATCGCCCCAACTTGAATCGCAATGACTGTATATCTATATCAAAAATCTGGGAAAGTCTAATCAAGATTACTCATTAATTAATTTTTTTTTAATAGCAAATTCAATCATGTTTCTACTTCAAAATATTCTGTTTCATACTTAGTGATATAACATCACGCGGCGTGTTCTAATTTTAACGATCTATTATTAGTATTCTAGCTTGTATTTTTTAAACTGTTCTTGTAATACCGCTGACGATGGTCTGCTATTTCCAGACCGAAATATTTGGTTAAATATCTTTCTTGTGATTACGTGATTATATCATTCTGTGACACAAAAATGTTACAAAAAAAGCTTATTTTATATTATAGAGTAGATAAATTTTATAAATAAAATAAAATATTATTTATAAAATATTATAAATAAATTAATATATATTATAAATTTATAAATAAATTAAGTTAGATTAATTTTCTATTAATTTTTCCCCTATTAAAAACTGCCCGGCACGTCAGCAAATCGATTGGTAAATTTTTGGCACCCGCTGGCACGTCAGCAACTCTATTTGTAAGTTTTTGGCACGCACACATAAAAAGGTTCGCACCACTGTTTTAGGGTATCGGTGCAGTTCACGTTACCAACACCAAGGTTTCAGGATACTGAAATGGTTTGAATTGCAGCTTTTTTTTTTTTTTTTACATTAAGTTCATCTGAATCTCACCGTCGAAAGGTTGGAGATCTATATTATGTTAAGGGTGGCCTAAAGGTTAGATAATTCGGGAACCCTTCTCTAAAAGTACTTGAGTGTTTTCCTTTTCTACTACACCTAGGAGTAATATACCAACTTGTTCAGCCTGTCTGAGATATTTCGGTAAAACATCACCTCCAATGGCTTTTTGCAAGCGATTTTCCTCCCACTTTGAATTATTGTAATCGGATATTTTCAGAACTTTGTTTACGTTGTGTTTCTCCTTATATCGATTCATTTCTCTTTATTTTGACGGCTTTAATTGAAATCCTCCACATAAATAGTGCCAATATATTTGATTTGACAAACGTTTGCAAATTTCGGTCATCTGAAAAAATACATTTCGTTAAACTTAATCGGTTTTTTTTTTTTTTTTTTTTTGGAATTTGTTTACTTAGTTTGAAAAAAGCGGGAGGGGAAACTAGTACGGTCAAGCTAAAGAAGCTTGGTTGATGCATGAAGGTAAAAAAAAATCCAGTAAGGAAATGACTCCCCTCCGGAAATTGCTTGCTTGGTCAGCTGTTTTCATTAAGTCACGGCTGTTAGGTGTTGTCACAGTAACTGAAGCCAAATTCTGCCAATTTTCCCTCTACAAAATGTACATCCTGCCTTTATGTTTTGTTCGTATTTTTTTTCTTCCTCTCCTCGTGCTGCTTAGTCTTTTTTCCCCCATCACTCTCTCTCTCTCAGCAGTTTTGTTTTTCACGTTTCACTGACGGGTCAGAGCAGTTATTGACACCGAGTAGTAACGAAATGAAGGAAATACGGGACGGTTGCGATAGAACGGTGGTTAATACTTTTAAGTGATCTTCCATTGGTTCTGTTAACAATCGAAAAACAAGGAATTGGGATAATGGTTCAGTAATAAAGATTACTAGTTTTGTGTTGATCCTATCCAGAATTCTAAATTCCCACGGGATTCACAACAAACAGGAAGCTGGCACTATCCTAAGTTGACCATCCGTAAATTTCTGCAAAGATTGCATCTTTTATATATTCTTGATAGTATTTCTGTACATATTAGAGTTGAACTGCTCTTGTTTAGGTAAATACTATTAATTTGGTATCTGCATACCAGCTTAACTTTTCAGTTATCTTACAGCAAATTACTGATTGCTGAATATGTAAAGTAATTAATAAAATTTTATTCATTTACTCGTGATGTTATTCGCTGGAATATATGATGATCGGTAATGCAGCCAATATTCCTCAATTATGCAGTTTTGAAAAGTTCCCCACTAGGGGAGCTTCCATCATAACTGCATTATGATAAAAACTTCCAATTGCATGGTATCATTTTTTTTACAAGAAATTGAGTAAAAGAAACTTGGGCCGATTTTGAATAAAGTACTGCTACTACCTCGCAATGAAGTATTCCCTCAGTAGGAGCAGTTTTTCACGAATTACTCGTATATCAATGCACTTTTTAAAAAAATAATAATAAATAAAAATGTAGTCCAGTATGGTGAACATTCTCTACCATTGTTACTGAAAGAGTTTTATAGGATTGGGGAGTGATAAATGAATTGAATTAGTGGGATAATGTTACTTGCTTAGGAAATTAAATTAGCTGGTTAAGATGGGGCACATTCTCGGCGATGTTGGGGTGAAAGAGGTCGGGTTCGGTGTTACATGGAGGAAAAGGAATATATATTTAAAAATTATCTCTTCCTTCATGAAGTTGAAGCGTTTTTAAGATGAAAAATCTTAAACTCACAAAGAATCACACCCACAAAGTTTTAAACCTATCGTCCATTTATTACCGTGGTAAGCCATGGGAATATATGAATATAAACCGAATCCACTTAATTTACAATTTCAAAAATATAGTAGTATAGGTAATTCCATATAATTGGCTCACCAAAATAGTTCATCTCAAGATTTTAAAAGCAAATCTTTGTAAAGCTAGAAGTTATTATTCCTCTTTATAAGGGGGTTGATACGTCCACATCTGGATTGCATAGAGATGAGGAAGTGGTAGAAAAGATTCAGCGGCAACTGACCAATTGGTGAGTGCTGTAAGGAATGCTCCCTACATTGATAGATTAAGTTGTGGGTTTGCAGAAGTTGGTTGACAGGCAGAGAAGAGGGGATATGATAGAAAGATTTAAGTTACTAAAAGAGTTTTGTAGGATTGGGGAGTGATAAATGAATTGAATGCATTGCCTGACTCAGTTGAGCGCTTCGTCTGTCAATGAATTCGAGAAGAGGTGTGGTAGATATTGTGCGGATAGTTTTGGTCTCCCGCAATGAGTCTACTGACCATATGGCGACTCCCGCATAATAGCAATAGCTGTGTGCATGGTGCTGAAAGTTCTTTAAAGCAGCGTTTTTTTTTAAGCTGAATGTAAGATTTATCTTTGTCTCGCTTCCGTCTCCTTCGGATTTTCGAGATAACTCGATTCAGGAGGCAATGCCTTTTCCCCCTATGATTTTCAGTATTTGACGATATTTGTTCTCATGTTGAACGAATGAAGTGACAGAAGTTTGAAGGTTATATAAGAGTATTGTCCAGGGAAGTGTGAAACACCAGTGTATTGTTAGTTGTGTGTTGCAGTCTGACGTACCTGTTTTATAGACTGAAAAATCCTTCTCAGGAGGTAGAGGAAAACCCCATTCTCAATGTGTTTTAACCTAGCTTGAAAAAGTCTTCCAAAATTTCATATTTGGGTTCAGATCTAAGGGAAACTTTCTCTGGATTTCATTCACAGAGGGACTATTTCTCAATATTTGAAATATCAGTTATCTTTCGCAGGAAAAGGGTGTAGCGAAACCACTTAATTATTAAGACGTATGAGTGGAAAGATACAAAGGCCTTTCGGCAAACAGTCAAATCTGGTAATTCATATTTGATTTAACATCAGACAGTATGAGTAAACAAGCCGTTATCTTGACCTACATTTGGTTATCCCATGAGATATTTGCTAGCTGACCTGTAAGAGGGTTGGTTGCATGTATACGAGTAGAACCTCGCCTTTATTGACAAAAGCTCACTGCAACCTACACAGAAACAAATGACGACAACAACAAAAAAAATTCAGAATTATAAAACCGCTGTACTCTTATTTGAAGATAAGCTAATACAGTAATTTTGGATATTTTTAATCTCTCTCTCTCTCTCTCTCTCTCTCTCTCTCGAATTCGTTTACTCCGCCAGTTTGTCACAGGCAAACTGATGAACTGAGTTCAAGACTTGAAACAATGATAGTTTAATATTCACTCGAGTGCGTCAGAAGGCATTTATGGAAGTTTATTAAACTCGTTCAGTAAGGATAAAAAAAAGTTTTTAAAAGCGAACCGTTTACTCAGTTCCTAAACTATAGTGATGGAGGAAGAACAATTGGGAAATCGAAGGCTTCTGAGATTTTACGATTAATTCCTTGTTTTATTCATAGCTTCCTGCATTTTTAGGTTCGTTTCGCAAAATCCGTATGCAATACTGGATTGGATTTGTCTGTCAGTACGCAAGATATCCCAGGAAAGTGATAGACGAATTTTATTAAAATTTGATATTTGAAATTCTAACAAAAATTTGACGAGCTATTCTAGTTTCTTTCAATCGGTCAGTAGCACACAAGAATAAAATGTGGTGAAATGATGTGCGCCATTGCAGTACCATATTTGGTTCAGTTTTGTTGTCAATAGGGTCATTTTTATTGGAAAAATTTGGCAAAAAGATACAACTGATATTATATACACATTACCATTATATACACATGTACATTCATATAATATACATATTATATATTATAATAACAATAAAATCACAGGAAACATGCTAATACACACAGAGAAAGTTGCATAACATTAATTAGGAACAAAGTAGTTAAATATCATAATTTTTTAATTTTTATTTATTTTTTTGCACATGAAACAGGATCTTTTTAATACTAATATGCAAAACCAATAATTTATACAATTCTTTTGAATAGAGCTTCCTCATTTCTGTATGAAAATAAATATTCTTTCATTCGAGTTTTGTATTATTATTACGAGTCTTTTGACTCTCCATGGAGTCAAAAGACTCGTCGCGGGAGACCCTACACTGACACACTAACCATTCTTCACACAATACACTATCATGCTTCTCCTTAAATTCATTCACAGACGAAGCATTCACAACCACCTCTGGCAACGCATTCCACCCATTCACAACCCTCCAAGCAAAAAATCAAGTCCTAACACCCTTGTTAACCACACTCTTACACAATCTCCAGGGATGACCCCCTCATTCTCTCCCTTCCTGCACTGGTCTTAAAGTCATCAGTATCAATCCTATAAAATTCCTTTAATAATTTATATGCCTCTATCATATCTCCTCTCCTAAGTCTATCAGCTAGTTTTTGGAGTGCAAAGATCTTCAATCTATCCTCATAGGGAACATCCCACAGACCTGCAACAATCTTTGTAACTCTCCTCTGAATCCTCTCCACCATTTCTTCATCACCAAGAAATCCAGGTGACTAGATCCGTGCGCAATAGTCCAAATGCGGTCTTATTAATGTCTTATAAAGTGGAACAATAACTTCCTTATCCCTGCTTGTCAGTATGTTCTTCAACAACCATGTAATTTGATGTGATGTTTTGGCAACCATTGCAATATGCCCTTTAAACTTAAGTTCTGTCCACAATAACTTCCAAGTCCGTTGCTTCGTCAACTTCTTGCAGTTCAGTTTCATTAATATAGTAAACAGCATGTGATCTCATCCTCCCGAAGTGCATCAGCTTACACTTAGTCACGCTAAACTGACAGCCATTTACCTTTTGTCCATACCGTCAGCCTATTTAAGCATCCTGCAAGATATCTACATCATCTGAATTGACTATCGCTCTTCTTAATTTTGCATCATCATCAGCAAACAAGTGGATATTTCCTTTCAAATTATTTCCAATGTCATTAATATTATTAATGTACAAATTAAACAACAGAGGATCAAGCACTGAGCCCTGAGGTACACCACTAGTCACTTACCTTCTCCTGGACTCAGCTCCTCCATAAACCACTCTTTGATGTCTGTCCACCAGCCACCCTCTAATCCAAATCACCAGCTTCGGATCCATACCCATTTGCTCTAATTTAATGAACAGAGTTCCGTGTGGAATCCTGTCAAATGTCTTTGCAAAGTCCAGCAGTATCACTGAGGCTGCTACTTTATTATGGAAAGTAAGTTACTGAGGCAAGACCTACCCTTCACAAAACCATGTTGCCTCTTATGAAGTATCATATTACTGTCCACCCAGTCCTGAATTCTAATTTTTACCAATTTCTCCAAAACCTTCTTTTTCCTGGTTGGTCTATAATTTGCAACCTCTGTTTTGGAACCTCCCTTATGCAGTGGAATTATTTTCCCCTCTTTCCACTCTATTGGAACTTTACCAGAACTGAGGCTTAAATTAAACAACCTGGTTAGAGGAGGTGCTAATTCTCTTGCACATTCTCGTAACACATGGGCCGATATGCCATCTAATCCAATGGCAGTGTTAGCATTAAGGTTTTGTAATATACTAAGCACCTCTATTTCATCTATCTCTAGACTCTCATCAGTCAATGACACATTCGGCCCTACAATATCACAACCAAGATGGTACACTTTTGCAAAATGATCACTAAGTAACTCAACTATTTGATTTGCTTATGTAATTTCCCTGCCATCAACACTTTTTAAAGCCATCCTTCCATGGTTATTCTTCCTTTTACTTGCCACATAGCGAAAGAATTCCTTTAAGATTTTTTTTTGGACTCATCAGCCTGCTTCCTCTCATAATTAGCTTTGGCTTTCCTTTCCATACAGGTTACTCTTTGCCTGTACCTTGTACTGCTCATGGGAATGCTCATCTCCTTTTTCTTTATACTTCCACCGCAACCTTTTCTTTATCTGCAACTCCTGCTTAATAATATTATTCATCTATCTTACTCCTACTTGATTTCTCCTTCTGACTGTGGGAATTCAGTCTGATATAGTTTGCTTTAAATACTCTTTACAATCTCCCACGCACCATCAACATCTCTCCCCTTTAAATTCTCACACCATAGCACTGCTGAAAGCCGACTTCTGAGCTTGTTATAATCACCAGCCTTGTAATTCCACATATACCCCTTCTTAACAGAAGGAGACATCTTACAATCTCCCAGGTCAAGACCACATGATCGCTTTCCCCAAGTGGAGACAGTGTAACTAAATTACTTATGTTCTCCGATTCTATGACCAATCATCATGATCCAACACTCTCAAATCTCTTGTCCCTTCCATTACTTGCTGTCTCAGATAGTTATCTCTTAACAACTCCATTTCCTTTGTTCCTTGTGACCATTCCTTCTCCCAATCTATGTCCTGAAAGTTAAAATTCCCCCATAATAATTGCTCTACCTTCACTCATCATGCTAATTTGCCAACACATACTATCTACATTCTTCCTTATACCCCTTGGATTATAGCAACAACCGATTACATATTTCGCCCTGTTGATCTCTATCTCACACCAAACAGCCTCAAATGATCTGCCCTCAACATACCTGTCACCTTGAGGCACTTCTACCTTTTTTTGGCTTTAACGCTTTGTCTATCATTAGTAAAACTATTCACCCATTCTGTCATCTTTGTCCTGCCTGAAAATACTCTACCCTTACATTCAATCCCTATAACATTCTTAGCAGTGAAAATTTTAGATGGGGTGCTGCATATTACAAAATAAAAAATAAATTTTCCCCACTTATCAGTAACTAATTTATTAATAATTAAATTTCCATATTAAAAAATTGCTTTATTAAAAATATTTCACCCTCACCACGAACAAACACCAATAATAAAAGTTTCGTATCTCACAGAAATAACGCGCGCAACGATACTGCCCAAACGAGCAGTGTCGGAATCACTTGTATAACGTGCACAACGATACTGCAATTGGTGCGATAACTCTCACAACTGTGTTAGATCGCAATGCATTTGTTTCGTGTAACGATAATTGAAAAAATATAATTCTTTTCATATTTTCAACAGGGACATTCGCCATAATTTAGCCTTGTATCTATAATAAATAATTAATTGTTATTTTAAAAAATAAAATAAGATTTACAAAAAATAGTTCACCCTCACCACGAACACGCACCAATAATAAAAGTTCCGTATCTCACAGAAATAACGCGCGCAAGCATACGATACACTGCCGAAACGAGCAGTGTCGGAATCACTTGTAACGTGCAATGAGAAGCGCAAACAAATATCGGCGAATCTAGCTGCAATTGGCCGAATGTGATGATTCCGACACTGCGTTAGATCCCAATGCATTTGTTTTGTAATCTAAAGCGTTAATCGAACAATTCCAATTATTAACTATTCAATCAATGTCAAAACATAAGTTGTAACCTTTAACATGTTGTATTGCATTTATATAATGTTGTAAGCATTGTTCTTATTTATAAACACACAAAATTTAATTTTTTCATTTTTTCCTTGTGGATGTCGCAGTGCTCATGTACGAGCCGCCACTGATTCTTAGTTAACCAAGTCTCGCTAATTCCTATAATTTTTTGGCCAAGTTGCACTAAGTAATGATAAAAATTCTTTACACTTATTCCGAATACTTCGGGCATTAGTATATATAAACTGCAATACTCCCCTCATCCCATCATCTCCCTGTGTATGAATTAGCCCATTCTGTATACGGTTAATTTTCTGCGAACAATTAATCCCAAATTCACAGCTATTAATGACCATAGTACTATTTACAGCTGATTCTATCACCCGCCTCCCTAGCAAATCCAGTTTCCCTCTTTTTGACCATTTACTCTATCCTTTATCAATAAATGTTCTAAATGCCAAGCGCACAATCCATTTAAATACAGCAATTTAAATCTCTCTCTCTTAAAATACACCTTTTATCAAACTCATCCCAGACATTTATAAAATGAATATTCAGTTTCATTTTTTTTGCAAAAGCTTTTACACAATCTTGACATCATTCCATTTACTATAATTGCTTCTCTGTTTAATTCATCACTGTCAAATCTTGGTAGCACACTCATGATCTTTCCACTCTTTTTTTGGGTTAGTTTGTTTGGGTTAGTTTCATTCCTTATTATTAAAGGTAGTGTGTCGAATATTTTTGGCGCTAATTAAGTATGTTTTGCGTATTACTTCTTTATTTGCTTTAGAAACTATATATTATATACTTTAGGCCGTTATGCCTACTAAGGAAAGCATCTTGTTTAATATTTACGTATTCGTTATCTTTATTTTATTTTATTTTTTTGAATAGCAGTACCCTATAGGCGTATAAATATCTAAGGGATAGTATTGTGTATTTAGTACGGTGTATTTGTTTCTGGTTAAGATTTGGATTACTTTATTCTGAGTCGAAACTAAAGGTTTCAGCGTAGTGCAATAGAGCCCTCCCCAACTTAATATATCATATTGTATTGTAGTGGGCTTTGAATCTAGGGAGAATATAATATTTTGAACATATTTAAATTTAAGAATCTATTTAGTAGTAAAGTCTGTTTAACATAATCCTTACTTTATTTTCGACATCGGTAATATGCGGTTTCCAGCTTAAATGACTATCAATTTTTAATCCCAAGTAAGTTATTACATTGACTTTTTCTGTTTTCTCACAATTGCTTTGAATTTGTCCTGCAATTCCAATCATGCAAAATTAATTGTACAACGAAGTTCATTTTGCCTGTTGTATTTCGCAAATTAAAATTTACTTATTTAGTTTCGGAGACATTCAGACTGAGTTTATTTGACTTTAACCAATTTGTTACTTTTAAAAGATCAGCGTGCACTATGGTTTGTATTTGTTCGGCTCTGTCCGTAGAGAAAATGAGTACTGTATCATCTGCAAAAGTATTTATTTTACTGTTTAGTTTAAGATTGCAGGAGTCATTGATATAAATGTTAAATAAAATTAGTCCTAAGACAGATCATTGTGGTACACCGCAGTCTACTGTTTTGGAGCTGCTATAGCTGTTGTTTATTTTTACAATTTGTGATCTGGCATTTAAGTAATTTTTGAACCAGTTTAGGACAGTACCTCGTACTCCTATAGCTTCTAATTTATTTTTATTAAAATTTCATGTGATACAGTGTTAAAAGCTTTGTGTATATCAAAAAATACTGCTAATGTTCATATAGGGAGGTATAAATTGTGTTTGTGAAGTTCAGTAAAGCATGTTCTGTGCTAAACGTTTGCCTGAACTAAATTGATTCTTTGAAAAGAAGTTGCTTTTATCCAAAAATTTCATGAGTAATTTTTACCAATTTCTCTAATATTTTCGAAAAGACCACTAGAAGGGAGATCGGTCTATAATTTTTCACGTTATTTTTGTTTCCCTTGTAAATAGGTGGAACTCAGTGGCGGCTCGTCCGTAAGTGCTGCATTCTTTCTCAAAGCAAGTGTTAATGCCATCCTGAAGTTTTGGATGTTTTTAGGCCTATAACACTTTTAATTTCGTTTTCACAAGTGGGGAAAAGATATATGGAGTTATCAATTCTCTTGGAAGTGCAATTCTGAGGGGTGGTTTTAGCATTTTTCTGAATGTTTTCACTGACCATCGCGAAGTGATTATTGAATTCTTCAGTTAATCCTCTGTCTCCATTTTCTCTATTCCTATCGATATCTAAGTATGGGGAGGGTTTGTTTGTGTATATCTTTGCCGATTAATTTATTCACAAACTTCCATTGTTTTCTGGGGTTTCCCTTGGCATTTTAGAATTCATTTCTGTAGTATTTGTTTTTACTTTCTTTTAATTTATGGTGTACTAGATTTCTATAGTACTTGAAACTGTGTTCATAATATTGATTGTGTGAGTATTTTTTAAACTTTTATATACTTTATCTCTACTTTTTATGCAGTGTCTGATTTCCTGTGTAATCCAGGGCTTTGTTTATTTCATTTTGTCTAGTATTTTAACCATATCCAATTTATTGTTTAGGCAAACCCGACTTTGATGTAAAAACTCTGCTACCCTATCTGATCGGACGACTGCTCACCCCAACTCTAATATAAAATAAATTAATTATAGACTTGGTCCAACCCTTTACTGCTATAACAGTCTTCTGGGAAGGCTTTCTAATAGATTTTGGTAAACATTTATACCCAACTACATTTCATCAACTAAATTTGGTAATGCCTTTCCATTCTTCAAGAACAGCATTAGTAAAGTCTTTCACTTAGGTCGAGCGATTCGGCCTGGCTTGCAGTCGGCATTTCAATTCATTCCCAGGCATTCGATGTGGATTGAGATCAGAGCTCTGTGTATGCCAGTCAAGTTCAACTCCCATCTTATCAAACCATTCCTGTCCTGTACAGATCGCTTTATGGATGGGGATAATGTCGTGTTGATACAGGAGAGGACCTTCGCCGAACTGTTGTCATAAAGCACAGAATTGTTTAGAATGTGATTATAGGCCGCAGCGTTAAAATTCGCCGCAACTGGAACTAGGGGAAAAGCACCAGACCATGATACCTCTTCACCTAACTTCAAAGTTGGTACAATACATTCGGGCGGGTAGCTTTTTCTGCATATATCAGATCCAGATTCTTCGATTGGACTGTCACATGGTGAAGCGTGATTCATTGCTCTAGAAAAAGCGTTTCGTCTGCTCCAATGTCTTGGCGGCGTGCTTTACGATACTCTACTCAATGCTTGAAGTTATCTTTACTGATAAGCTTGTGTGCGGTTGCGGGACCAGGGGAACCCATGTTTTTAGATTCAGAAGAACAGTTGTGCTGGCATTGTTTTCAACGGCCTTTCGGAACTCCATATCTAGTGTTTCAACCTAGAATAGGCGATTTTTTCGTGCCACGCGCTTCAGCACTTGTCGTTGGTTCTATGATCACAATTGTGCTGTTGGTGCTCATAAGCGTTTTCACTTAACTATAACATCACTTACAGTTGATCGGGAAAGCTGCAGCAGGGAAGAACTTTCCCGAACTGAGTTGTTGCAAAGGTAACATCCTATAATAGTACCGTATCGAAAAATGGGCCTCTCTTCTGTCCGCCCATTTTACTGTTAATGTTTGACTATGAAGATTGTAAGACGTGTGCTTTCTTTTATACGTATATATGAGCCATTGTTGTGATGTATATAGCTATACCCACTACTACGAAGGATTGCTTGGGTATTTTTGATCCGATAGTATACAATCGGTATAAGACCGGCTAACTCGCATTCCTTGGAAAGCTCTTATAAAAGTTCTTCGCGTCCTCTATGGATTTAAACGATATTTCTAACCAAAAGGATTGTCATTACTCATTGAGCTGCAGATACTCTTACTTATTCTTTAATAACATTTAATTATTTCAGAAATATATAGATAGCTTACTAATTTAACTGAATTCACAAGATTGTGTGGCTGCTAATAAGATAGTATAGAACTAAACTACATTATATAAAAATGCGGTAACAAGCAGTAAAGGCCAGTTAGAATATCTGGTTGTAGATAACACTTCTCTGTAATAAGAACATAAAGAAATAATAAATAAAAAAAGTTAAATAAAATTAGTCCTAAGATAATTTCCTTAAAAAAAAGAAATTATCAGTCTGTACTAGAATATGCAACAAAAGCTGAAAATTCGAGTAAAGAACTATATAGCAAAAAACGTTTCGAAACAGTTGAAACAGAATTGTAAACATCGAGAATGGGTCAGCAATTAAAAAAAAAAAATTCGGAATACAAATCGGAGAAAATTATAAATTACATTGGCAAGCAATAAATAATTGTATCGGAAAACAAAAAGAATGGAAGAATTAGTCCTGGAAAGAATACAGTATAACAGATTAAAAATAAACAAAACAAAAACATTTCCGACACGCTGTCCCATACAAGTTCAGAAATCAGTTACAAAGGGCATCACATCAGACAAATAGCCTTATTATTAAAATTCGTCAACGCCAGAATAACGTTCCATTTTATAAACACTCTGGAGATAAGATTCCTTGTTTCTGCGGAAAGGCGTACGTTGGTCAAACTGGGAGAAGGTTTGAAATTCATAAAAGGAGGGGGGAAAAAAAAAAACACGTAGGCAATGTTAGAAAACGGGAGAAAGGAATGGTCTAGTTGCACGCTTCTCGCAGAACATCACTAGACTGGCCATCTGTTTCCATACCTAACTTAGAGGAAAACATTTTCGCTGAAATGTTCAATCTCTGAGATAATTCGCTCTCACGGTACATTAAACAAACCAAGGAATTATACTTCACGACATCTGCAGTCCTTAATTCGTATCTATTATTCTAGAGGTCTTGCAATCACCTAACAAGTTTTATACCACAATATACAGACTGCGCATGTATGATACGCATGACTGACTGTTTACTATCATTCAAATGGTAAAATAAACGGCTGTTTTAAGTCATTTGTGCGTTCTTTGTATATCTTTCTGAAGCTGTCAGCCAATGAAAGACAGCGAAACACGTAGAAGAAATATTTAGTTCAAGAACCTGCTAGTTTAACCCGTTCTAATTATTGATATAATTGAGAAACTAGATACGAAAGGAAGGTCGGCAAAGACAGATGTCGGACAGTGTAGAAAGACAATGATACAGGCAAGCACTGAAAAGAACAATTTTGCTCTTTCTTAAGAGATCATCCTAATACCTTTTTTTGAATTCGTTACGAGAGTTGGATAAAATCTTTGGATGCGTAGCTTGTTTCAGATGGTTACTTTTGGCAGAATTTATCACTGGCTGAAGAATTAATTTTCAAAAAAGTAACCAGTAAAATCTGATTTTACGCAAAAGAAAAGCTGTATTTAATTTAATCTAATCACGGTCTCTCATTGCTCTAGGTGCGAAGTATTTTATTGAAATAGCCATTCAAGGAATCTCGATTAGCATCTCGCTTGGAAGCCCTGTTGTACGATGAACGAACCCATTAACAGCCATACTTCGTAGTTCATCCTTCTTGCCGGATATCTCTGACACACAGTACTAATAAAGCATAATGGGTTGTAATTGGGTTACTTGGTTCAAACAAACGGATAATTTCGCCTCCTACACGAGCGTGATACTTAAAATTACTTTAAGATCTCGAGTGCAAGAACATGTCTGGTATGCGGTCATTTGCAAAATGTCCGAATCCCTATTCATAGTAGGAATATAATTTGACTTATTTAAGGAGGAATGTATTGTGTGCGCAAGGAGGTTGATTAATTCTTATTTTCTCTGACCGACGGGAATGTCTCCTTGGGTGACATTCCCAGACACTCTGGGATGATGTGTGTAATGATATGATACATGATAGTCTACTTGATGATTCACAATATCTCAAGATGTTATCCATGAATCGATTATTAAGTAATGATATATGATAACACTTTGAGTATGAGAAACGAGACCTCTTATTTATCACTGTAGTCAGGACATTTAGCGAGAAAGCCAAGGGTGATAGCCGTGGTCCTAGTTTTAATAATTGCTAGACCCACTCCAAAAGATGGAAAAGCAGTAAGTGTTGATCCCATGGCGAAACATTTTCGGTATATATATAAAAATAAAAAGTATAGCCCGTGCAGATTTCTGAATATTGAGTATATTTAAATTATATTATATTCTCGAATTGTATAACGAGGTTACGTTGGTTGTTTTCTACAGCGTAATTTTGGTCTGGTAAGAGTTTATACAGTATATCTCTTTGCGATCTCGATCACCGAAGTCAAACCTGTTTTAAAGTAGGCCCGTGTGTGTTAGCCTCCTAAACGAAGAAATATCCTTTTTGCATTTGGTTCATAAGTGTCGGCAAATGATAAGCCTTCTTAATTTTCACAAAGGCTAGTTAATTTTTAATTATCCTTTATTATAATTTCCGATTTTCCAAGTTGATTCAATAGATGTAACTTGAACCAGGCTTTGCTTGCCTGATTGGATAACATACCTGCTCTGCAACCGACAGCCTGCGGGCTCTAATCTGACGGTAGGCATGGATGTTAGTGACTGTCTTTAGGTGGTAGATGAATTTCATTGATCGGGAAGGACAATTACCGTGCTTATTTGGAGGCATGAAGTGGATTGAAAGTTTCATGTTTGGTCTTTGAGCAGGTTTTTTGGATTGTAAAGGAAATAACTCTTAGTCCACTCATGATACTAGTGTACTACAGAATAGATTTACCTTTCATGGATGGAAGTCACATATGTGATCATTATTAGGAATTTTCTTTAATAAATGAAAACTGGAAAATATTTGTGTGGTGGGGGATCTTACAAGCTGAATTTAGCTAGTAAGCCCTCCCCACACCTCAAAATTATCTAGAGCTCTGATTGGCACATTGAACGAACGATAGATCTTCTTTAAGTGTTATTTCCTAACAGAGTTCAGCAACACTTTTGCAAATTTACTTCTGTCTTTAGTGGCTCTGATGAAGAGCTCTGTGTTCAGTTTAGTCCGGTTTTTATATTATCTAGCCATGATATTTTTCTTCTTCTTCCAGGTTTTCTCTTTCCGTTGATTTTACCTTCTACTACTAACGATCGATAGATGCTGTATTTTAACAACTTCCGTTTCCTAGAGCAGTGTTTCTCAAACTTTTCCTACGACGGAAAACGTCACAAATCTGAAATTTTAACGGAACACCTTGGTTAGAGTCGAGTATCATCTGTCTCATATTCAATGTAAAGCTAAGTGCACACTACCGCCGAAGCAGGCTGTGCCGCATCGCATTGATCTTGCTTGTGACCGCACGTTTCGTAGAATAGATTCCTCCATACTTCACTCGCGCTCGGAGGTGTCGACGACCGCGGGCGGCTGAGTCAAGGCCAGCGCGCACTGGCCTTAATAGCAGAACAAAGTGAGGAGCGCCTGATTTTCAAACATGTTTGAACTTGTCAGAGCATTTAAAGCCATTCCAAGTTCATATTAATTTTGATAATTTTTCACGAAATACTTATTCACTTTCCGCGGAACACAGTTTGGGAAACCCTATGAGCATACTACGAGTGATAGGTGCGAGCCAACCAATAGCAATAGATCGGCTGGCCCCCTGGAGTTCAAACATGATTCCCCCCCACACACACACTTAGGCCTCTAGTAAAAATCGGTATCACACTAGTCAAAGAAAAATAATTTTCCAGTTCATTTGTATTTCTTTATGCAATTCAGATCTTGATGAAGCTATTGAACCAAATGTTCAATAGTTTGATGAACCAGACGTTGCATGGTTTTTATCCAAGAAAAGAGACTACAATGAATCTTACTTATTCAGTGTTCGTTTATTTATAGGCATTTCTTAGGAATATATATTATTTTGTTTCTTCGCACGAGAGTACAAAATAAGCAAGCATACAAAAGGGAACCTAAAATAGGAAATGTATTACTTGATTCATTTTCCCAGCTGTAATTTAATTTTCTAGTCAGACGAACGTAGTTATAGCGAAAACACCAATGCGTATTCTTAATGTCTTTAAAACGTTTATGCAGAATGCCAAGAAAAACAGACCCTTGACAGGCAGAAACATTTAGCTCAAAAAATAATAATTCAGATAAGATTCCAGAGACGACAGATTCGGGTAAATGCTGTATGTGCCAAAATATGCAATGCTGGTTTGAAAATTTTGAAAATATCACTGCATAAAATTCTTCTGTTTATTTTAATGTGAACTCAAGATTGATAAATAAACGTTTTGGCAATTATACTTGTATATTCAGATTGTAGTGCTATAGTTTAGACTGACGTGTGAACCGAATCCAGGTGAATGCATATTGTGTAATTTACAAATTAAGTATCCGAAAGTACAAATTAACTATAGAATATACTCTAACTAAATCACTTTTTATTATAACTTCAGTTATTTATTATAAATTATTAGATATCATTATTAACTTGGTGTTATATATAACAAGTATATACACTGCTTGGAAAGAAGTCAACGGACACGCCCATGGGCAAGGTGCATCGTGCCATTTAGCGAGTCATGTGTTTGTAGCCGGTATGAATTGGAGGAATATGATACTCCTGAAACGGCGGCGAGAAGGAAACTGGAGTTTGAAAGAGCCGTTGTGATAGGATGCCATGTTGCAGGCCTATCTGTTCAGCAAATTGTTGACAAATTGGCCATCCCCGGTTAACAATCAGTGATACTATACTGAGATGGAAGCGCAGGGAGTCGGTTGCAAGTGCTACCTGCAGTGGACGTCTCATTACGCCCACCGAACGTGACCGTAGGGTGCTACGAAGGATAATATGAAAAAAAACCGCCATCGTCAGCCTACGCGTTTGAATGCCGAGTTTCGGGCATCGATTACAACATGAATCTTCTCACAACATGGGCTTCTGTGGTAGGACCACAGGACGTAAGCCCCACATTACTCGAACTAGTATCCAGCGTCGTCTTCAGTGGCGCAAAGAGTGTGCAATGGGACGTGGAAACTTGAAAAGCTGTATTATTGAGCAAGGAATCGCACTACACCCTCTACCGAACAGATTGACGGGCGTGGTGGATGCCTAGTGAACGTCTCTTACCAGAAGTGCGTATTGCGGAGGTCTAACTGTTCTAACCTTTCGTGTGAGATTTAAAAAAAAAATTCCGCTCCTGTTGGTATGAATTTTAATACTTTTATTAGCTGTCCAAATCTGCCGTCGACAGCATTTGTTGACTAATCTTGATTGTGATTTAAAAACGACAGGTTTTTGATGGCAGGGAAAACGATTAGAAATAATCGTTTTCCCTTAATGCTGCCATCAAGGAATAACGATTAGAAATCATACGCAATTATTCGTTGCAAATTAAACTATTAACCTTACGTAAGCCAAAAATGCTGCTGAGTGAATGCTGTGATATCCTCATTATACTGTATATTACAAGTTTCCTTTTATAACAGCTTAAAGCATTTCAAAACACCCACATATTATTGTAGGTCTTGTTATTTATCATATTAAATTTTCTATTTATTTGATAATGATTACTATAGAAATTATCACATTTCAATTAGTCTGAACTTTTTTAAAAAAAAATTCCCTGGACACACTATACTGGGCGAACGAGAAAGAACAGTCAGTTTAAGAAATGGTGCCCACCCTGTTTTGAGTTTGAGGGATGTCCGGGCTTCAGTCACTCTATGTTATCAAGGAGGATTAAATTCGCTGTGGTTGAAATGGCTAAACCTGAACGAATAGCAACCTTCTAGTGAAAATGATGGTGTCATCCAGGGTTATCTGTAGGATAGGAAATATGAACCCTCGACTGGTTTGCAGTATCTTGAGTTTGACCGTCTTGTAATAACTTCTTGACCTTCGTACGAAAGCAGCGTTCCAATGATGTTGGAGATTAACTGCGCCTTTTCCCGTATTCGAAGAAAATCCTTTTGTTTCTTCTTTCAAGTTTTAGCACGAAATTATTTTTCGCTTTCATGTTTTTAACACGAATGCGATCACGATAAGGAAACCGTGCAGTCTTTCAAAAGCTTAATGATTGGGACGGTGTCAAGCGGCAAGTCACGATTATTCCAGTGGGTTCTTGACATCTCTTCCTCACATGTCTGCTGTCTCTGAAGCGATTCATGTTTATTTCTAAAAGAAATTCCAGCACTTAAATGTTCGCAGAGACGTAAGGGAAAAGGTAAGAAAAAACGACCTGGATATCCTATTCATCTTCGGTTCAGGAACCAACTTCTAAATGCCTGATAAATTGAAGATCATTTTTCTGTCACCCTGTTAAGAGCAGTGCAGTTTTTCACGCCTTAACTGCATGTCGAAGGTTAAGTGACACAGAGGTCAAGCTAGATACTGGGACTTTTCATGTAGAGATCGGGACCAACAGACCGAATCTTATCTCGTTAACTTATCGAACAGGAAGTAAATGACTCGCTAGTAGGTGGTTCTGAAGTAGAACACTGTTTGAGCAGCCTGAATTCTGGTGTGTAATTCCACACCACCATTCAGACAGTCGTAAAGTATTCGATATTTGATAGCTGTGTAAACACTGTTCGTTACTAAGCCAGTGGGGCAGTTGAATAGTCTTGAATGAATTTCAACATCCGAGTTTGTGTGTGTGTGTGTGGGGGGGGGGGAATTAGTTAAATGAAACTGATGGGTAATATTCCGTGTATCCATTAATTTTCAGCGCATTTCCAGAATGAATACTGTAATCCTATACGAATGAGTGGAGACTTTGAACGTCGCTCAGAATTATGTGATTAATAATTGCGATATATGCTTCTGAATAAACTGTGGTTTTATTAAAAAATGTAAATACATTTGAGGTCGCTTGAAATATGAGAAGATAACACACGGACATTTAACGAGATGTGTACCATTGATCTCTCTCGAAATGGAAGTGAAGAACTAGGATATTTGTTTTATTGTTAATCATATATATCTGAAGCAGCAACAAAAAATATGATGGTGTTATTTTCATAAGGGCTTATGAAAAGTATGTACAACGAACGGAATACAATGAATTTTACCCGAACCTTCGGTGATACATCCCAACTGTTGGCCCTGTTGCTGTATAATCCAAATATAATCAACTTGCCTTATGGTTTTCAGTTCTTGAGCTTGAACGGTTATATATGTGAGATGGGAGCAGTGCCAGTTGCTTGACCTTTTATAAACTGAGTTTCATGTTGATTTATTCTCTAAACCAGAATCTCAGTAGTTATCATTTATGAAATTTGAATTCTTCGGCAAATTTTAAATCTTCTATGGTTGAGTACATTAATAATATACTTGAAATGGAAGTTAAGTATATGTACTTGGATTAACACATCTACTTGTATTATCTTTGACAATGAATGCAATTATCCTACATCAATACCGTCCGCTGTTAGTTGCGACTAGTGCTTCTAGTGTACTTGTGCTCGCTAGACTACTCAAGTGCTGATGTAAAATTGGCGTTAAATGCCTTAGTGTTACAACAAATGCTTACATATAAGGTTATTGGCCCTTTATCCTTCCACAGAGATAGACCGTGTGGTAATAAATGAGTGATATCTGAAAAATTGTGCTTGTTGCTTCCTGGCCCGGTTGTCCGAGTGGTTAGCGTGTCTGCCCTTCAAACAAGAGATTGGTGGTGGTGGGTATAATCCCGCTGTGGGCATGGATGTTTTGTGAATGTCTTTAGGTGGAAGATGAACTTTTATGCTCGGTGTGAGAAAATCACCCTGCGTATTGATGCCTTGAAGCGGCTTGAAAAAAAAAAAAAAAACACGTGTTTTTTTTTTTCTCAAGAGCAGGAGTTCCTAATTATGTAATCTTTAGATAATTAGGCAACATATTAAAATTAATGTTGCGTCTCCTTTCGCAGGTGTCATTCAAATATATATATATAATGGTGTGTGTGTAAAAACTGGTATTTATTATTATTTCTGATAATGATTTGTTCATCACATACTAGCCTTATGACGCATGCCGAAATATTGCTTATTTTTGTTCCCGTCACAAGAATAGTTACTTGTGGGACAAGATGAATTCAACGTTGGAAAATAGTGCACATTTTACTGCCTGTGAGACGACAATGTCTGTTGATGATGAAATAGATACTCGCTGCTTCGTGATTATTCTTATGTATGACCTGGACCGCTACAGTTGGCAAAAGAAATAACAAAGATGAGAGAAGAAGTAGGTAATGAAGCATGTGGTCCAAGAAATGAGAATAGTGACCTGTCGGTGGCATTTTATGAAATTAATACTTTTGTAATAGGAAGAAGCTTATTTAAACAGGAAGACATAACATAAAATGACTTGGTTATTACCAGATGGCAGAATTAAAGCTCAAATTGATCATTATTGCAGTGAGGGGTGAATTAGCTCTTAATGTTAAAGTAAAGCGAGTAGCTCATATAGGATCTGATCATCGCTTAGTAACAGCCAAACTTAAAACTGCACAGGGTTAAAAAAAAAATAGAAATCAAAATGGAAGGATAAGATATATTCTAATTTAAAAATTAATGAAATAAAGGAAAATGTTTCCATTATGATAAAAAAAAAAAAAATCATTTCAAATTTTGGAAAATAAGCTATTAAGTCACACAGTAGAAAGCCCAAAGACATGATTGAAAAGCCATGGGCAATTTTAAAATGGTATATAATGAGGTGGTAAAAGACTGTTTGTTTGGGTGCCAAGAAGGGGGGTGGGGGAAAGAACAAATATTGACTATCAGATAGGACCTGGAAATTCAGAAGAAAGGCATAAATGTTTGAAAATGCTAAATCTCGGAATTAAAGGAATTCACTTTAGCAATTCTAGAAAGACAAGGTAGTTAAAAGGTCTGCAAGAGAAGGTAAACGGCATTATGTGGACAGTTTGACCGAAGCACAGAAAGCTGCAGCATTATGACGCATTGGAAACCGTATGAGGTGACAAGGAAAATATGCTCTGAAGAAAATAAGTAACTAAATACTATAAGGGATAAAGGTGGTTTGCTGCTAACTGAAGAGAATAAGGTTATTAGAAGATGGAAAGAACAACAACGTTTGAGATTTTCAATGTAGATAACTATAACTGACATTATTAGAAGTTCGGTAATAGAGAAACCTATAAGCATAAGATTTAAATATTACACTAGAACTAATATCTAAATATGAAACAAACGTAATAGAGATGAAAAGTGGGTCAATGATACTATAGAAAAAAGATGCTCAACTAAAGAAATTGCTTCTAATAAATTGCAACTGATCTTTAACAATGTACTGGAGACAAAGATACCTGAACAGTTGATAACCTCACAATTGGAGGAGGAATTAATCTCAGTACCTGAAATTTTCTTTCTGTTGTAAAATATTGATAAATAGGATTAGAAGTGAAATAGAAAATATATTCAAGCATGAACAAGTTGGTTTTAGAGCAGTGGAAGTACTGTGCATCACATTTTTACCTTAAGGAATGTCATTGTACAAAGTAGAACTTAGCTCATTATACCTAAATTTTATAGATTTACGCATTTGAAGGTAGTTGATAAACAAACATTTTGATTAATTATGAAGCTGTGGAATTCACGAGAATTATCAAAAATATAAAGGAAATAAAAAAAATCAAACATCAGAATGGTTTGAGGTAAGGACCGGTGTTGAGACTGGGCTGGTTTATTGTTTGTTATTGAGAAAAGTTACAAGTATAAGAGGAATTAAATGGATTACTATGTCATAGTTGGAAGATCTGGATTATGCAGATGACAGATTAGTAATACTTCAAGAAAATGAGTAATGTACGTTTTCTCAATTTCTTAAAATAAATAAAAAGGTGATCTATTTTGCTAGTGAAGTTGCATATGTTTCGCACAGGTGTTTGTAGGCCTGGTGTATACCCCGAGGAGTTATCGTTGGCCTAATTTATCTCCTCCCTTCTCTTCTTGAGAATGAAAGAATGGAGGTAAGCGGGGAGGGAAGTCATTTGTAGTGCTTGTGGCAGGAGTTGACTACTTTATGTGCCAATTACAGTGGTCGTGTATCTCTCCTTTTGAGTAGTACTTGCCGCTCCGTGTCGTTGACCCCATTATAAGACCTAAAAAAGGAAAAAAAACCCGATATTGACAGTACTTGACTGTGTCTTATCATCTCTGATCTACTTCAGTTCAATTGGAATCTTATTTGAGAAATTCCCAAGAGAGATCCACTAAAGATTTATTCCGAAAGTCTTGGAAGTGAATGAGCCATTAACACAACGAATTACTTTAGCAACCGTAATTTGCCGATTTTCCCTTTTCTATTATCAGTTTTCGAGAGTCCTATTTAATATCTTTCGAATTATAATTGAATATATCTGTCTTCAAAGGACAAAGGCCGGACAGTTTGGACAAAAAAATGACGTCGTTCCTTTCCTCCTTCTGTCTCTTTATTTTATTTTCTTTATATAATCAGTCTTTAAGTATACCCTCTAATCAGCCTTGTTAGAAACGCAGGATGTGAGGTCAAAGTGCCTTAATCGTGCTAAAAGAAATTTTCTTTGAATTGTCGGTGTGTGATTATAGGGAATGTTTGTATGCCATAATGATAACGGTTGTGCACACGTCATTAACTTAGTATCTGCTGAAAGGGGTCCTGTGCCACAGGAGAGCCGAAAGAAACTGTGCACTTAAAAAAAAAAAAAAAAAAAAAAAAATCATATGCTACGTGCTTTTTACAAAGAGACTGTTGGCAAAGGACGTCTTGTAGAAATATGAAAATGCTCGGAGGTATTTTTAATCCATTAAAAAAAATTTAATTGCAAAGTTTAATCAGTAGAATGTATAGAAAACATGCTCTTTGACTTGTGTGTATGAATTTCATGCCATTTATCAGAACTGGCTAAGCATCACTTTGATTAGAACTTTTGTGCACAAATTATCTTGAAATGGCAATTTTAGACGCGCATTTACAGTAATGCATGCAGCTTCTGTTAGCTCGTCACCTTGCCATATTCTATCTATATCCGAAAAACAGTCACGATAACTAACGATAGAGCATTGTTATCTCAGTCGGTATAGGCAATCCGTAGTGACTGGGGAACCCAGATGTTTCCCTTTGGTGGGAAACATCTGGGTTCGATTCCCGTCTATGACACGAATAACTTGACGGAGTTTTTTTTTCCTTCTTCCGAAAATGGTTTTCTATCCTTGAGAACAGGTAAACTGGCTCGTGACTACACATCGACAGACAGAACATTTCGGGTTTGATGGTAATCTGCACTGGCTAGGAAGTAGTAACTTCCGACCGGTACCTCATTTCGAATCCAAATACCAATACTGGTATCCTACATACTCCCATAGGCTAACAACAATGAACGATATACAGACATTGAGAAATAATTTGCTCTTGTGACTTCCAGAAGACACAAAGAAGACCACTACTATCTTCTTGGACACCGAGAGAGAGAGAGAGAGAGAGAAAGAAATCAAGCTTTTATAATAATTATTTATTTTTTGCAGATATGTTAGTCTTTTTTTATATAAATATGTTAATTTTTAAAAATTAGCATATTTATATACAAAATACCAATTTACAAAATTGCGTTTCTCAAAACGCATATTGAAGCATTTAGAGAAGTTCAGCGCTCGTACATTTTTTCGCTTTTGAGGTTTATGCAATTATATTTACATTTACACTTGACATTAATCACATGTGAGATCAAGATTAACATAGCGAAGAGAGATTATTGGACGTTAATTTTCGATTGTACAAGATTTTCATTTTCCCGTGAGAAATCATTGTTGGAGATCTGAAAAAGAGTACTCTAATTATAGAGCAGCATTCCTGGTATATAAATATTATCAGTTTTCGCATACTTTTTTTTTTTAAAAAAAAAACAAAGATATGCTATTTTCCAATAAGTTTAAAAAACATAAAGATATGCTAAAATACTTTTTTTTATTATTTAGAGTGAAGAATGTAAAAAATTTAGTTAATTTAACCGTAAAATTTTTGTAAAATTTTTGTAAAAGTTCACTTGCATACTTTACGTATGCAAGTGAACTTTTACAAAAACACTTTACTTTTGCTTAATGGTAGTGAATCATACTCAAATATACATTATCAGTTTTGCTTATTAAAACTATTAAAATCCATATTGTTTTTAGGCTTGCGCACAGGTAATTTTTCAGTAATTTCCATAGTTTTATTATTGTTTCTGATAATGGCAATACTAATGACAATATTATAGCCTCCTAATAATAAATTATGTGTTATGACAAAGTGGGATTAGTTTCATTATAGAGCCTGTGATAATTTGTTCAGTTGGGTCAGTGCAGTACCATAGTTCGGTTAGTATAAGTTTGTACATTCTGGAACCTGTTCGTGCAGATAAGACGATGTTTGGACCTCCATGTTTTTGAAATGAAGTTCTTTCGAGGTAGAGTAAATGTTTAATAGCCCGCTATATATACGTTGAGCATAACACAATGTGGTGAAAATGTTCGGTAAGAAACTAGTCTTTTATTTTTTAATATTGACTGGAAATTTGGTCGCGAAGAGTTCATGGAAATGTGATTCCCAAAATTTGCTAGAGAGTAAGATTTAGCTCATTTTTGAAATGAGAGAGGCCCTAGAATACCTTCTACATTAACTAAATTGGACCTAGTCTAATTTCTTACACCCAGAAGAGAAATTTTTCTGTCTGCACTTCATTTCATTCACTTGTATTAAAAGTCGTTAGACTTTTAATACAAGTAATCGAATAAAAATTGATAACGTGAAATAGCTGATTATACGAATGAATAAGTAATTACAGATCATATTTAACTTTATTCCATTTAAGCAATGAGTAAAATAACTGTCATTTACTGTTACGTACGGTTACGCTCCATATTTGTAGCAAATTTGAAGATTTTACTACGTTAAGAAGTCAACTTAGTACAATACAGTATATTCATCTCCCTCACCCCGTTCCATTTCAGAGTACTGCGCTTTCCATAACACATCAACTCGAATTTCGGAATCAAGAAGAAAGTTCATGGATAGACCGGCTTATTTAACTTGTGATCTAACTCTTAAACCTTCAAATAAAGAAAGAAAAAAAAAAACCTAAAATGAATACTTTTATCACATGACGTAATTAATTACGCTGAAATCGCCTTTGGTTCGGGAAAAATCTGACTGTATTCTTGATAGTAGTTGGGTAGTAGATGGGGCCGTATGTCACCACCCAAACGATCATTGCGATCAATTCGAGGATCTGGAAGAGGAATATCCATTTTTTTCCAAACTTATTTAGGAAGTTTTGTTTTGAGAATGATACTACGGCAATACCATGGAAAGTTGAAGAGCTGCTCCAGATATTGTAGATGATACATTTATATTATGACTAGTCATTCTGGAAGAAATGAGGAATATTTGTAGGGAAGAATCCCCCAACCTCCTGTCCAAAGATGAAGTCTTTTCATTAACAGTTTCTCCCAACGCAAACTAGTTACGTTAAAAAGTATAAAATCGTACGAAAACCATCTTATTTATCATAATTAGAATTTTGTAATAGTCAGGATTGTGAGACCGATTGTTACTAACTTGGTGGTGGTTACAAATAAGTCGTGTAGTTGAGTTCAGTGCATAGAAAGAAAACATACCAGCAGATGAGCATGATAAAAAAAAAAAAAAAAAAAATCAGTTCGTATACGCCACTAACGACTGAATGATGCAAAAATAAAAAAGCAATATACAGATTCTTCACATGCGATGATATCTAACGGACAAGTTAACTTTCCCTAGCAAGTTGTTGATGTGAGATATTCCCTTTAGAAGCCAGTTTTAGATGTGCAGTAACATATAAATTTGATTAGAAATATTATGCTGGGAACTTTACAGGTGTTTTATGAAAAACTTCTCGATCTGTAGACGATACAAGCAAGCCAGCCTGAAAACGTGTAATGATTACTGGCCTTGGCTGCATTCATAGTTATGAGATACGGATCGGACCAGTCTATTTCCGGTTCCATACATATGACAGCCTGGCCTAATCTTGCGTTTTCGCTCTTGAACGACCAGAGTGGAATGAGTAAGGAACAGAACTCCCATTGCTAAAAATTACTCCATTTAAATCTTTTAATGCATTATTTCAACTCTAAAAAAGAGTGAGCCTTTACTCACCCTTTCTTCTTGCTTTATATATGCGTGTTATCGAATGGTCAGTCATTCTGTGAAATGATTACTGCGTTATGTCCAGTTGAAATCAATATGAACGATGAACATCTTCAAAATTTGCTACAAAAGCAAGGACAAATTCCTTAATATATATTTTTAAATATTGTATTGAGTTATTTTTATCGTTAATTATAAAAATATGAATATATTGAAACATAGTGGTGTAAATATTTTTATTTCCAGGTACTAAGCTATCCGGAGCACAAATAATTGCTCTTCTATTACTTTTTTAACGCCTCCGCAAAGATCTTGTTCTAGATAATACTGAACAGTATCTGTAAATATAAGCACAAACACACATCCATACTTACATAATTGGAAATGTTCCATCATAGTAATTAAACCATATTGTATCAATAATAAAATTATTTAATGTAAATTGCGATTAAATTCATTTTTTAAATAAAACGAACAAATCATATCGTGCAAGAGCATGGTTAGATTGTCTGCTGGTTCAGTTGCAGATTTTCTGCTGCTCGCAGACTTATTTAAAAGAGAATTGGTTTTGAAAATAAACGTATAAGGAACAAAAATGCTTTGAAGTATCTCTGTTGTTCATTTATTTGTGAAGAACCAATACAAATCTTCTGAATGTTTGATTTCTGTGCGAGTTTCGCTGTATCACTAGCGTATGATGCTGAAATACAAAACACAGTCGAAGAGGGATTAGTACAGGATCTAAAGTAAAACTAATTCAAATTACAGTACTGGTAAATGACACGTGAATCTTATTCCATCGGACTTTGAAATAACACCTCATTTCTTTGATTTGAAGTCTAAGAAAACATTGGGACATGACTTGCACCATGGAAAAGCATGCTATTACGAACCATCAATTATAAACGTGATACATTCACGACAGAGTTACCGCAAAAAGTCTGCTGGATGCAAGGTGAAAAATTAAGCGTCTCACATGACCCGAGCAAGAAACACCATGGCTACGCGATGTCATTTATCACTTATGGCTGACACGCGTTGGTTGTTATGCTTCCTTGATGGGCCCTTGACGATCTGAAACGTGCATCAGTGTCGTTGAGGGGGAGGGGGGGATATTGTGATGAAGCGTTTGTTTCGCAGCTTGCGGTAGTTTGTCTTGCATTTAAAATTGCCGAAGGAAACGAAATATTCAGTAGCCGCACGATACAGGGACTCGCTTATTTCCGAGGCTGGCCCGACTTGTTTGCTAAACAGGAATGGCGTGGGTGGAATGTTCACGCGAGAGCAAATACAGTCTGGAGGCGAGTCCTGCCTTTTTTTTTTTTTCTCTCCTTGAAGCGTTCTTTTGTTTTTGTGTATGTCTGCATAGAGAAGATAGCCTTGCTTGCAAATTTACTTGGGCGAAAAATGGATATAAGAGGACGGTGATATCAGAAAGCTTGACGCATTCGGAAAATGATCAGCATAAAATATAAACGCTACTTAAGAACTGCACATGTAAAATGTTTCCTGTTCATAGAGGAAACGTATTCGATTCTTAAATCAGTTCCGTATTTAATAGTGAATGGAAAAAGTATACACTCAAATTATTTCTCTGTCATAATAATCATTGTCAGTATTTTAGGTAATTTTCACGAACCGTGGGACTTCAAGGTCGACTTGTCTGTATGCATGTATTATAACCACTTTAATAGATAACTTTTGAAGTTTGTATTTGAGATCTTGCTGAAAATGATCATCAATTTTTTTTTTGTTTTTCCTCCAAGGCTATAACTGGTCAAAGGCACATTAATATTCTGCAATCTTTTAATAAGGCTACAGAATGTATAGCAGATTACTATCTTCATGGGCTGAGGGGAGCTGCAGGTTGATAATGCATAGTTGATTATTATTATTATTATTACTCATTAGACATCAGCAGATTCCGTACAGTCACACTAGTCCTTACCAGTGGTCCTGTTGTATGCTTTTTTGGAGGCTTCAACTCTTTGAAGATCAGTCACTCCATCTCATTGACTGTCTACCCCTTCCTCTTTTCCCAGGAACTTTACCTTCTATTACTTCGAGAAGTCCTTCATGCTTGCGATGTGTAGGAAGAATTTCAACTTTCTCCATCCTTAAGGAGCCTTAAAGTTCTACCGATCCTTTCTAGCAACCATACGTTTGTCCGCCTTTCAGTGTATGATATCCTCAGCAACTGGTTGTTAAAGATATCTCAATAGCAGCTGACCGTTTCATTTCAGACTTCTTTAGGTTCCAAATCTCACATCCATAAGTCGCTGTTAGAAAAACAGCTACATCCAAAAATCCTCAACTTTGGATCCAAGTCTTTTTCCAACAACTTATGGATGTAATACCTGGAACCTAAAGAAGTCTGTTCTAACCATCCTTCCAGATTTTAGATAAGTCTCCGACTGTTGTTTTAGCTATTTCCTAATCGTCTTCTGAATAGCAATTCTTCACAGTAATAATGGATCCCAGGTACTCCAACCTGCTGCCTTCCTCAATTTTCTTTCTCCATTAAGGTATACTTTTTTTCTCAGGAGCTTTCCTATCTGTATTTCCTTTGAGAACCATAATCTTCGTCTTTCTAGGATTGAGCTGAAGTCTTCTGTTCTTACTGATCGCGTTAACTTTGTCCTAATTTTACACATATGATGTCCTCAGCATAGATACTAAACAAATATGGAGAAAGTGGGAATCCATGCCTAACTTCCTTTCCAACCCGAAGTCAATCATTTAATCCAACACCTGTTCTTACCACGGCTTCTCTCTCTCTCTCTCTCTCTCTCTCTCTCACTGTACAAGTTAGCTATGAACCTGATAGTGTACTGAGGAAAAACCATTATTTTCATTACTTCACACAGTTTGACATGCTGAACACAGTCAAAAGCTACGGAGTAGTCTATGAAACACGTTTACCATAGGGAGTCGATATTCTTTACACTTTTTTTGTGATCTGTCTAAAGTAAATGATCTGTCTTTACCTTTTCTAAAATCTGCTTGTTTCTCAAGTATCTCTGCCTCAACTTTGTCCTCAATCCTATTTAGGAGGATCTTTAATAAAATCTTTCTTGCATGAAAATCTTTCTCACACACTTAGTTCTTGCAATCCTTCATGTCTGCCCTGTTTAGTGGTATGAACCGACTTCGTCCAGTCTCTAGGTCACGATCCTGTCTCCTATATCCTTGTAATCAACCTATGAAACTCTTATCCCTCCATCCCCTGTGGCCTTAATTAATTCTGCTGGGAATCCATCTATACCCATGTGCTTACAGCTGTTGTTTAACTGCTCTCTTCCAACCTCATGCTTAAGTGGAGGAGGTTCCAACCGAAATTTTCCTGGTGAGGCTCCTCCAAATTTTCCTTATCTCTGTATAGTTCCTCACAGTATTCTTTCCATCTGTTTTTGATTTACATTTTTTCTGTTAGTATTGCCCCATTCCTATCTTTGATGACATTTAATTTGGGCTTAACTTGTGCCTTAGGTCACGAGCTAAACGAAACCTCCTTTTATAATTGTACCTCTTCATCTAGAATTATCTTCACATTTATTAGTATAACAATTGACTTTTTCCAGCATGATGGCTCTTCTGACTTCTCTATGTAATCTTATATTATTCAGTCCCTGTATCTGTTTTGCCAGCCGCCTTCTTTCAATTAGATCCCATGTTGAATCTGATATCCATGGGTCTCTTGGTCTTTTAATTGGGCAGAATACTTCTTTTCTGTACTGTATTATATCCTCGACTCCTTTCCAAAGCATTTCAGACGAATTCTCCTCACTAGTCTCCAAAAGATCATCCAACTGAGTTGATGTTTCTTCTGTGAACTTGCTAGGAATTACTGACATCCAGGCTAACGAGACGTGCCTGACTTGGAAGGTTTCGGAGTCTGTCTTACTTCGGCTCTTTCTACCTGATGGTTTGTACCACAGTCGTCTCCAGGACATCAGAGATGCTTGTCTTCCACCGTTGGAGAGCGGATGTAGTCAATCTGGGGCCTTGATCTAGCCATGTTAATGCCCAATTATAGGTTCGTCGTGGGTGTTTCTGGATGCAGGTAGTGGCAATAACTAATCTGTTAGCATGGGAAAATTCCAACACTTTCACAACTGATGTTAAGTTCACCTAAGTCCTAGGCCAAATATGCAACACTCAGGCCCAACTCTCACACTCTTTCCCACTTTTGCATAAAAGTCCCATAAGATGTTAAGCACAT
Source organism: Typopeltis vanoorti (assembly GCF_054136105.1). Classification (NCBI taxonomy): domain Eukaryota; kingdom Metazoa; phylum Arthropoda; class Arachnida; order Uropygi; family Thelyphonidae; genus Typopeltis; species Typopeltis vanoorti. The sequence goes on from NC_143568.1 coordinate 34,521,971, forward strand.
CTCTCCTTGGTAGGTAGTCCAAAACAGTCCGTAGGTTTCATAGAATTCCTTACTGTCTCCATCAGGCCTGTCTGTGTAGGATGCATAAACTACCACGACTGACTCATTGTATGATGAGCCTTTAGTCTAATACAAAATAGCCTGTCATTGATGGGGTTATAAGCAAGCTACCTGATGATGTTTTGAGACACCTCCTGAATAAACAACTAGCTTGCCATCCTGTCTTTTGAAGTGACCTCCATTCCACCTGGTCTGTAATTCCCATGTCAATTTTGTACATCTCTTTACAGACAATATTAAGAGTACCCATCTATAGATACATTTCATGTGCCTATGTAAATTTCCCCTCTGAGATTCATCTCATAGGGTCTGTATTCCTCGTTCACAATATCAGTGACTGTTGTTGAACTGTAATATACTTCTCGAACAGGATCCTCTGCCTAAGGCCGAACACGGTTCTGATTATTTTGCGCGGCAATCGATGCAGCATGTATAAGGCACAACCATATATATTAGCATTTTGGAGTGAGATCCCAATTCATCCCGTGTTGGTCAGGTGAGTTGGGACTCCAGCCTATTAGGTGAGGCGAATACCTAGGAGAGAAGGCAAACTCCCACTGCATAAGATGAAATAGGAAAGATATACTCCCCCCCCACCCTAGCCTTCGAATTCTCTAACAGCATTGGGGAAAGGAAAGGAGAGGGAAATGTCTACAGATAATGTTACAAATGTAGAGTATATTACATGAAGTAAAGCATGGTATAGCATCAGGTTTGACATTGTGGTATTCGCCAAAGTAAGCCCTTGAGGGGTACACTTCTTTTATACGAGATAAATGTAATATTTTGAAACGTTGACTGAAGGAATTCAGTTCAAGATGCAGTTATTTTTGGTAACTTGCACTATTTATAATAGTTTCTTGACGTCACGTTTCTTCTTCTTGTTATCTTGCAACACTTGAATACTTCATTGTAGGTTAGGCATAGATTTTCTCCTCTCCACCCGTGGGTTATATAAAGTTACTTCGTATCTGATGTTAGCATAACGTAGCTTATTTTTTACGCAGTACTTACAAGTTGTAGGATATGAAATGAATAATAGACAAACTTTGCCGTTAAATGCAGGGTAGTTTCTCTACAAAGTAAAATATAAAGTGTGAGAATTCAAAAGCATTATAGCTTGACCGAGTTTATGGCAACCCAATTACCAACAGGTTTGGAAGTACAACAAAAAGTAGCACTTGACAAAGTCGATCAAATTCCATAGATAAAAGCAGGAATATTGTAAAACTAATTGAATAATGTAATAAGAGGCTATATACATAAAGCTAGGTATCTTAAAGCTTCCAAAATGACTAATTTTCGTCTGATCAGTATTTTAACATAATTGTGGAGTGAAAGACTGTTATTTATGGCTGGCACTAATGAGAAATCACTTGAAGAAAATGTTTTGGAAATAAACATATTAATAAGTTAGCAAAACACCTTTCAAGATCTCTAATGAATCATGTAACAGAATCTTCAGCAGCACATGGGGGCAAATGGAACTGACAAATTCACTTCGTTAATTCTTTAAAATGCCAAGAGAAGAGTTAGATTCTAAGCGGTATCTGGATAACACAGCTTCGTAAATATCGACAATATTTGAATACCATATGAAAGCCACCAGGAAAAATCTTACTTCCGAGAAATTTTATCCTTTCCCAGTAATCAGAAAAAACACGACCCACTTTCAAGGACAGTATTTTTTTTTTTTTTCTTATCTGATCTCTTTAAACACAAGTCCTATACCATGCGCCACCTCAAGTATGACCTTAATTTAGAGTTCGAACAGATTATCTGAAAAAATATTTTGCTTATTTTATAATACAAGTAAATATTAAATAATGCATGTAAATAAAACACAAACATATGCATAATATTCTACTGTTATGTATTTACTTACATCTGAGATGTCATATTACGATTGTTACGGGACTCGTCGTGGGAGGGCTCTCTATTGTACTTAACTTCAAATTATACAACACTACTACTGCTACCACCAACATGTATTTCTAAATAATGAATATACTAATATAGTTCGAAAAGATTAAAATAGGCCTTTTCATTCCTCGAAAGTAATACTCATTTAATAACTATCAAGAAATCTGTAGAATTTCTAGCAAGATTCTAGATTTCTAATAAACTAGTGTCGTAAGTATATACTCGTAATAGGGTATTTTCGCCATAAATTTTTCCAACCTGTTGCCAGGTTAGAAAAGTTGACCCAGTGAGTAGACGGTTTAAAATATATATATATTTCTGGAAGGTAGTTCCATTAGTCTATTATGTGAATATAATATACAGTAGAATGGAAATTTTCACGAGATTACGCACCCACTCCTAGGATTAAAATTATATTCCAAATGACTGAAATGCATGAATGAAAAGCTAACTTTAAGTGAAAAGTAAAGCATGATTGGAAGGAAAATAATATAAAAGCAATTTTTTTAATAGTAAAATACGAAATTTGGAAATCGACAGCAATAGAAAGGGAAAGTACAGTGCATGGAGTAGGTGTTTCATACTTCTTTGAACATGGCTAAGAGACTCGATGATTTTTTAACAAAACTAATCGGTGCAGTGTAGAAAATCCTTGTGAAGATACGTTGTAAATGTGCTGTCCAAACCATCGATGTCTAACATTGGAATGCCCAAATGAGCATTCACGGTAGGCATCTAAAATAAACGGGAAAATGACATTCTTTTATCACCTCTTAGCATTTAAGACAGGGAAACTGAGATCTGTTACGTATTGAGACAAGTTTAGCGTCCTTGGTCTATTTGAGCGTAGGTGTTCAATATATTTGAGCGTTTCTCTAAGACCAGTCAAATAGCACAAGAAAGAAGAGAGATGACGTAATAACGGGTTTTCAATTATATATAGAATGGTGAGAAGCTTTGGACTATAACTGTGAAACAGCTTTACGTAAAATATGAAAAGATTATCTATAAAACAGCTATACCCCATGTATAGCTGTTTTATAGATAGTGGAGGATTTCCTACCCATCTATAAATCTGCAACACTCCCACAAGTAGTTAAACATAACACACTGACTTCATCGCCTTAGTTGCTTTGGCCGTAAAAGCAGACGATTATCACCATTTCCCGCTATGTATCCTCAAGGGGTGTATAGGATACTATGATAATATTAGATAATTAAGCTTGCATTATTACAAGCTTCCTATTAGCACATCTACCAAATTAATCTTGTCAGAATTTTAGTACTGTCAGATCACATATTTCAATTTTCTAAGGCCTGCTAACAGCGCCAGTTCTCAGTTTCCAGCGACTTTCAAATCCAAGCAATAAGTCAGATATGTTTGAGCACTCTTATCCTCGACTTACGACAACCATCCCATTAAATGTTCGTCGAATACCACTTCACTCCTGTAACCCATGGACCAAGATGTTATTGCTGCCTTCCAGGCATATTATTTAAGAAATACTTTTGCCCAAGCTATTGCTCCTATTAATGCCGAGAAAATCCTCAGACTTTGGGAAGGAATATATCTTGCTTTGTACAAATATCATGCATTTAACGTAGCATGGTGTGAGGTGATAGCAAAGTATAAGAATAGTGTTTGGAAATGAACATCTATTTTTAAAATGCTTTTGAAAATAGATGTTCATTCATTTACAGGATTCGACAAAGTTTTAGACGAGATCACTGACGAGACAGTGCAACTAACTGGAGTTGGAGGATGACAATAAGATGCAGAGCTATTGGGAAAGCTGTGGAAGAGCTTTCAAATGAAGACCTTAAGGAACTAGAAGCACAGACAGTTGCAGAGAACAGAGCCCCATAAAAAATTCACAGTGAAAAATATTAATAGAAGCTTCTATCTAACCTGTATTTAATAAAACGGTTCGGTTGCTTGAGAAAATGGATCCCAACATGTAGAGATTTAGCAAAATAGACGATGATCAAGCTGCAGTTGCTTGTTGCAGAGAGAGATTTATGCAGAAAAGGCAGACTGAGTTGAATGTAATGTACAAAACTTTTAACAAAGCTCATTTCTGCTGTCAGCTCACTCCTCAAGAATAATTTTGAAGATTAATTTGAAGAATTTGTTGTTCATGACCTAGCATCCCTTGTCATATTATCCCATATATGTGGTAGCACAATAATGATTCTTGTTCTGTTTTCAGCAGATTATTTTACTGGTAAACGCGCAGAGGCACCAATTAGGGTATACAGTACTGCATATAGTAATTTTGTTATACTTTGTCTATTTTATAATTTCACTATAAACAAGGTGTAAAATTCATTATAAATATAACCAGACAGACCTATACATTTTAGCGTTCTGGCATGTGAATTGTTTACATTAATATCTACGGTTTATATAGTCATTTCCAACTTAAGACATTTTCAACTAATGACAAGTTCTTCGGAACGATATATTTTAAGTTGCATATTGTTTTATCTAGTTTTTAGTGTTTTGGCTGATTCCTCTTATTTTATAAATTTATTCAGCTGCTTCCTAATCATACCAAACTTGTTTATTCTATTATCTGTTTGGATATTTAATTTGCCATATTCACTAAAAATTGTCTAAACAGCTGAGACGTTTTATAGGTTCTCTATTAGGACGCGGCTGTTTCCATTCTGCCTTATTTTTATAGTTTTCATTGTTGAAATTCCCGCTTTACGATTTTTTTGGATCTAAATTTTTATTTTAAATTGTGCGCGGCGAAGGCGATTAGGGGCTTATGCGGGGAATTACGCATTATGTAAGACGTAATTATCAATTAGAACGAGCTCAGTCATAATTCGTACCAACTTATGCAAGAAAATGGTACTAAATCTGAAAAAAAAAGTACTAGATTTTTATTTGCTTTCGTTTCACTCTGTTTTGGGCATTTTACGATATCACTACCTTATTATCATAGATGAACTCAATGTAAAACCTCTAAATTAATACATGTACGACAAAAATGAAAAGAAAAAAAGTCAAACTCATCTTACTGTAGTCATCTGAGTCCAAGAGCCGCAGTTGTCATTCATCATAACAGAAGTCCCAGTTGTAACTCTAGCACTTCATATGTGTATTAATTTAATATTTTTAGTGTTTAACTAAAATAATAATTTAACATTAAATTGTCAGTTATTTAATATGCTATTTACATATACAGGAGTGCCCATTCACAAGAAAGACACTGGAAGTATTTATTCATTATTTTTAACAGATTTTGCTAAATTAACTCTTCAGAAATAGTCAAGTCTGTAGCTGATAAATGTTTCAATTTTTCTTTTGTCAAAAGGAGTCCATTCATCAAGGGAGGTTGTAGTTGATTTCTTATTTTATTCTTATTTATTGTCACTACTGAAAATATTTTTTAAGTTGCTGCTGATGAACGAGGGAGACACAGTACAGCTTTAACTAATGTTGTTAAATTAGGAAACATTTATTCTCCTACATCATTTTTCCTTTCAAATACTTTATTCCAAAAAAAAAAAAAAACATTATTCAAATGCTTCTATAGTCTAAAATAGTTGCCATTCTTTATCAAGCTCTTCGTAACGCCCCTAGATATACATTTCTATGTCTAAAAGATTGATTACCAAAACAAGCCTTAAAGTACAAGCCATTAGGAAAAAGAAAACCAGGACGTCCTCTTAAACGATGACTTCTGAGGCCAGAAGAGGCCATGCTAGGCCTAAATCTTGATACGCATGATGAAGTTTCAGAAAGTGATGTTAATGAGCTGCTTCATTCTCACGCTATGGAACTCTCACCAATAGTGAAAGTTCCATAGTGTCCCAAACAGGGGCGGCTCGCGCATAGGCACCGCGGAACTGAAGCACCCCCAATTTTTCTCGATACATAAATATATTTATTAATTTATTTATATTTGCTTGTAATATTTAATTTACCCATCAACAATCCTATACAATTTTCGTATTTTATATATAAAATTATAAAAATCCATTTTGTAGCACTTAAGAGGGCGAAGGACGCTACCAGTACTGTGTTTACTACAGTGTCATATTGCTACGCGCGCAAGCATATGCACATCATAGTGAGATGCGAGCTATTAGCGTAATGCGGCACTGTCCGTCGCCCAGTTCCACTGTTTTTTATATGCAGTTTGCGCAAGTAGTAATATTCGTAGTGCTTATCGTGTTTACTCCGTTTGTTTAAATATTTGGACATTACAATTAAAGGATTTAATTGTAATGTCCAAAAATTGTAAATCCATTCTTTTAATTACAATTGAAGGAATATATTTTATTTTTAAGTAATTTTGAATTATACCAAACTGTATAATGTTATTGATAATAAACAATATTTTTTCATGTTTAATTTTTTTTTTTTTTTAATTTTTACCATAATTTTGATATTTTATCCAAACACGTATAAACTGTACTCGGAGCAAGCCCCATCACTATCCATAATATTTTCTCATAATGTAAAACGCAGCTCCAAGGAGATGTATTAGTGTTTTACATTATGAGGAGAGGTCACCACCCAGACCGCTTTCGACCTTTATTGAGGTCTCATCAGTGAGTAGGTAGACCTGGAATACCAAGGTTTAAGTGAACCGAACTTACATATACCCCTACTAACGAATTGCCAGACCGGTGTACCCATAATTCGTTAATAGGGGTATATGTAAGTTCGGTTCACTTAAACCTTGGTATTCCAGGTCTACCTACTCACTAATGAGACCCCAATAAAGGTCGAAAGCGGTCAGGGTAGTGACCTCTCCTCATAATGTAAAACAGTAATACATCTCCTTGGAGCTGCGTTTTACATTATGAGAAAATATTAAGGATAGTGATGGAGCTTGCTCCGCGTTGCCCTAGTGTTGTTAGTACCCAGGTGTTGACTTTCGCTTGGATTCGCCGATAGTTCTTCGGCATAAAACTCTTAGATTTCGATAGATTTCGATCTCCGAGTTTCGTATCCGGCTTTAAAATAGTGAGTAATTTATTATCCCCTTAACTTAACTTACGCGCCGGAAAAATAGCCTCTTGGCTCTTTATCGTAGTGTGTATATTTCGAAAGTTGCAGCGCCCCCACGATTTCAAGCCACGAGCCGTCACTTGTCCCAAATGAAGAAAGATAAAGATAACGAATATGATGCTCCAACTCGTTTTTTCACTTTAAAAGGCCTAGAAGAAGCATTTAAACTTCTCGAAAAAGCTCAAGCAATCTTTTGAATCGCAAGATTCAGACTTTGAACGAATTAGTTTTTTCTGCGAAATGAATAATGCTTTTGCTTGCTATCGAGCTATTTTAAAAGAAAAGCGAAAGTCAATGAAGTAGATGACACTCGAGGCCTTCTTTGAAAAAAAGATGCTCCGAAGCTTCCTAATATATCTCCTAATACCTCGACGGCTGCTCATTCACCCGGTAATATAGAAATGAGCCTTTTTTTTTTTCTTCAAAGAATCTTTTTTTATTTAAAATATTTCTTATGTTATTTTTTAAATAAGAAAAGTCTTCACAAGCCAAAGATTTACATAGCATTTAATATTCGTTTTATATTTTATATATTCCTTCTTACGAACGCATCTCTCGCTTATAGCATTATTTCTAAGGCAAATAAACTCCCGCTTTACGAACATTCATCAGGAACCAATTAATTCCCAAAGGTGGGAATTACCTGTATTTCACACCATAGCGTATTTTTCATGTTCTCCAAAAGTGCGAAGTAGATTCTCTGTCAAATATATTAAGATCTTAAATTAAAAGTCTTGCAATTTCATATCGATGGATTTTTTTTTTAATCAAATATGTTCAGAAGCTCATATTTCAGTTCTTTCAGTTCTTTTCAGTTATTTCAGTTCATTTCAGTTCTTTCAGAGTTATTTTAGAACGCATACCAGTGGGACCCCGTGTAGTTTTAAGTGGGGGTGCTGCCTATACAAAATAATTGAAAAAAAATTTTTTTAAAAAATTATTTTGTATAGGCAGCACCCCCACTTAAAACTTCACAGGCCGCCTCTGACACATACACAGCCCAGGGGCCACATCTAATACTTTTGTACTAGATCTAGTACTTTTTATAAATTTTTAGTGTTCTAGTACGTTGACCAACAGATCTAGTACTTTCTTCCTTCCGAATAATGATATGAGAGTTAGACATATGAGTTTAATATTTTTCTCTTCTCCCACCTCCCCATATATCACATTCAGTGACACAAGCATGATTTCTCCCTTTTTTTTCACCTCTTCTCACTGTTGACTAGCCTTCTCTTCCCCACCTCCCCGAAACCCATACTCACGCAATCCGACTGGTATTAGCTATTGAAGATATACTCTTTGCTATTCAAACACCTCATGCATTATAAGATCACTACAGCAATAAAAACAAGTGAAAAAATTAAATATTTTAATGAGTAACCACCTTTTATTTATGTGCAGCATAAATTGGACCCTATTGAAAAGATAAATCCAGCCGACAATAGTCAGTTTTTAAACATAGAAATGTATATCTAGGGGTGTTACAAAGAACTTGATAAAGAATGGCAGCTATTGAAGACTGTAGAAGCATTTGAAAAAAGATTTTTTTAGAATAAAGTTTTTGAAGTGAATGTTTTTTTTTTTTGAATAAAGTTTTTGAAATGAAAAATGCTGCAGGAGAATAAATATTTCCTAATTTAACAACATTAGTTAAAGCTGTACTGTCTCCCTCATTCATCAGCAGCAACTTAAAAAATATTTTCAGCAGTGACAATAAATAAGAATAAAATAAGAAATCAACTACAAAACTCCCTTGATGAATGGACTCCTTTTGACAAAAGAAAAATTGAAACATTTATCAGCTACAGACTTGACTATTTCTGAAGAGTTAATTAATTTAGCAAAATCTGTTAAAAATAATGAATAAATACTTCCAGTGTCTTTCTTGTGAATGGGCACTCCTGTATATGTAAATAGCATATTAAATAACTGACAATTTAATGTTAAATTATTATTTTAGTTAAACACTAAAAATATTAAATTAATACACATATGAAGTGCTAGAGTTACAACTGGGACTTCTGTTATGATGAATGACAACTGCGGCTCTTGGACTCATAGATGACTACAGTAAGATGAGTTTGACTTTTTTTCTTTTCATTTTTGTCGTACATGTATTATTTTAGAGGTTTTACATTGAGTTTATCTATGATAATAAGGTAGTGATATCGTAAAATGCCCAAAACAAAGTGAAACGAAAGCAAATAAAAGTTTAGTACCTTTTTCTTGCATAAGTTGATACGAAATATTTTTGCTGAGTGGTCACCCTGACACAGCCTCCAATGATCGCATTGTTTAGCTTCATACCTAAAGTTTTAATTCATGACACAATTTAATGAAATGTTCACAATTGACATCGCGAGCAACATGCTGAAATGAGAATGTATGCATACAGAAACGAGTTGAGAAGTAATATTCTGCGTGCTTATGAAGCTATCAGGTCATTTAGAGGATGATTCGAATAGTAATCTGTAACTCCCTGGAGATCTTCTTTGGCATACATAATCTCAGAAAACCTGAAGAGACTTCAAAGCTGTAGGCCCATCCCTTTACTGTATCTGATTTTGTGTTAATGGCATCTGCACAAGCTAGCTTGATACATTTTGACTGCTTATCTGCTACAGTTAATTTGCAACCTTTCAGCTTAAAGTGATGTTTTTAGTGGATTATTAATTTCTACACTGTTTTCCATCAGTCTTGCTGATAATTAAATATTGAACAGATATTTAATCATTAATAAATTTAGATGAACATACATGTCAATCACAATAAAGCTAATGTGCTTTGGATGTCTCATTGCTTCGGTACTTCAATATTAAATCAATATGGATTGGAGTATCCAGCATATAAGTTTTAAGGGTTAGATGGACTTCCAGTGACATCGAAAAACATTCCTGTTGGTCACCTGCAGTGTTAAACAGTTCAGAGTTGATACAACCCACAAAGGGTCGTCGAAAGACTCATTACTTACTGCCCAAACTTTGAATGGTGTGTGTGTGTCTGGGATAGTGAAGGATGTTGGAAAGCTATAAAAGTTATTGTTTTGCCTTTCTGACTCCCCCCCCCCCCACTGAGTGACAGTTAAGAAAATATTGAATTTCACTTTCACTGCTGCAAGTGACATTGAACTCATTGAAATGAAAGCAACATTTATTTTGGTATATTATTGGAGCTTTATTAGCGTGGTTAGTGTACTAAAGTGTTTTATAACATAATCTATGTCGGGAAGTCGCCGCTAGATGAATTCGTAATGTGTAGTGTTCGTGCAAGCTCCAGATATGATAAGTATCATTTTCATTTATCGATACAAATTACTTAATATTGTGTAGTTTTGTTTTGTTTGCCTTGCGTATTTTAGTGCGTCTATTTTTGGTGTGTTATAACGTATAATTTGACAAAACACGTTACAGATAAGTATGGCACCTGTGCGAAGGAAAATGGCGGCCAGTAATGAAGGTTCGCCATCGTTATCAAAGAACGGTAGCATAAAGAAATGAGTCAGTGTACTAGCTGTGAAATGTACGCTTTGCGGAGTGCGGTCGGAGTGTGGTTAGATGATAATAAAGGATTGAATGTGTGTAGAAAATGTAGGGAGAATGCGGAATTGAAGTGTATTTCGGATCGTGAGTGTGATATTTTTGTCAACCTTCAGAATGAAGGAAATAGGGATTTGACAAGAAACAGCAAGGTTGTACATGAAAATTGTGAGAGTGTGAATGATAGTATAAATGGTTTCTCAGAGAACAAAAAAGATGAGATAGATGCATTGAGTGAGATCGCGTTGTTGAATAGTGCGATAGAAAGAGCAAAACAGCAGCTAGAGTGCATGAACAAAAGTAGACTGAATGAACCAACCAATAATAAAAGGTATGACAGGAAAAATAGACGTATGAATGTGAACATAAACAAAATGAAGGATAGAGTGCTGTATGGAGACTCGTTAGTACGAGGTGTGTTAGTAGAGGATTTGACAAAATCGTACCAACCTGGTGCGACCATAAATGACGTAACTGCGTCTATTAGAGAGCAAAAGGAAAGGGTGAAAGAAATTATTGTTGTGGCAGGTACGAATGATTTGAAAGGAGATAAAATGGAAATGATAGAAGACCTGAATGAATTGTTTGAGGTAGCAAAAGAAAAGAGTGAGAGAGTTAGAATGATTAGTCTTTGCCACGGTATGTGACAGTGAAATGTTTAAAAGGAGGGCTATAATTGCAAATGACTTTATGCGTGGGTTATGTATGACGAGTGGTGTGGAATTTGTGGATGTGTGGAGTGAGTTTGATGGGCAAAAGGATCTATATAAGATGGATGGCTTGCATTTGAATGGTTACGGTGTAAGAAGACTTGAGAAAGTGTTGCTGAATGTAGTGGATGTGCAAATTCAGGGAAACTAGATTTGTTAGGGGGGGGGGGAGTAGAGATAAAGTCCTTATGGAGGCAGTTGAATGTAAGAATGAATATAATATGCCAGAGCAAATAAGTACAAGAAATCTGAGTGGGATAGTTAATATAAGGCATCAAGGTAGGGTTGGGGAAAATGGGGATCTTAAATTCATTTACACTAATACTAGGAGTATTAGGAACAAGAAGGAACAGTTTTTGGCCATGGTTGGCTCTTCCAGACCACAGGTTATAGGTATTAGTGAAACATGGCTGACTGTAGATGATATAACTAGTGGGATTGAATGTGATGGGTATAGTGTGTTCAGGAATGACAGAGAAAAAAATGGGGGGAGGAGTATTGTTGATGATAGCTGATGAGCTCCAGCCAAGGAGAATAGAAGTTGAATTGCAGGATAGAGAAAAGAGCACATTTGAGGCCATTTGGTGTGAGATTTTGGCTAGCAGAACTAAATATACAATTGGGTGCTGCTATAGACCAGGTGATGGAAAAGATGGTGGTGACAGTATGCACAAGCAAATAGAAGAAATGGGTGGAAGGAGGGTGATTATTATGGGAGATTTCAACTATGGTCGCATTGATTGGAGTGAGGAGAGGACACACGGGAGGAAGGAACTGGATTTTATGCGGTTATTAAGGGATAACTATCTGCGACAGCATGTAATGGAAAATACTAGGGGTCAGCGAGTGCTTGACCTAGTAATTACATCTGAGGATTTGGCTGTAACAAATATGACCACATTGCCACCAATCGGTGAGAGTGATCATAGGTTCTTAACTTGGGAGGTGGCTAAAGGTGCAGAATTTTCAATTAAGACAGGGTACATGTGGAATTATCGGTTCGGAAAGTATGACAAGCTACGGAGTTTGATTGGTTCAGTGCCATGGCATGTACAACTGCAAAGACTAGAAGTTGATAGTGCATGGGAGGTAGTTAAGAAGTGCTTGCATGAAGCAATGGCTGACTGTATACCTAGAGTCCGAATAATAAATCAAGTAGGGGTTAAATGGATGAATAACACCATTAAGCTTGAGTTGCAAAAAAAGAAACAATTATGGAGGGAATTTAAGGAGAAGGGTGACCGGCAGGCACATGAACGGTATAAAGCGCAGGCCAGAAGGGTGACGAGTGTGGTAAGAAAAGCAAAAAAGATTACAAAAGAACATTGGCCATGCAGGCTAAAGAGAATCCTAAACAGTTTTTTAGATATGTAGCAAGTAAAAGGAAAAATGTACATGGCAGATTGATTTTAAAGAATGCCGATGGTAGGGAGGTAACTGAATCAGTTGAGATAGTTGAGTACTGAGTGAGCACTTTGCAAAAGTATATCATCCAGGTGGTGACATTGCAGAAACGAATAAACCAGTAGATTATACGGGAATTGTGGTTAATGAAGTGGAGGTGAGTAGTCTATTGCATAACCTCAATGTCAATACATCTGTGGGATTGGATGGTATACCAGCTCGTGTCGTACGAGAAGCAGCTAAAGAATTGTCAGTACCCTTGTCCATTTTGTTTAATTTGAGTCTCGGGTCTGGGTTAGTCCCGAGCGGGTGGAAAGAGGGGAAAATAGTTCCACTGCATAAAGGTGGTTCCAAGACTGCTGTTGTAAATTACCGACCGATTAGCATATCAGGAATCATTGTCAAGGTCTTAGAGAAAATAGTCAAGAGGAAAATACAAGATTGGATAGAAGAAAATGGGATACTGTATTGGGGACAGCATGGTTTTGTGAAGGGCAGGTCATGCCTCAGTAACTTGCTCACGTATTATAACACAGTGACGGCTGAACTGGATAAGGGTAATGGGTTTACGGTGATTCTCTGGACCTTGCCAAGGCCTTTGACAGGATTCCACATGGAATTCTAATCAGTAAATTGCAGCATATGGGAATAGACATAGGGTTGGTGAGATGGATAGGAGGTTGGTTGACGGAGAGATATCAGAGAGTGGTTTACTCGGGAGTAGAGTCCACAAGACGGCCTGTGACTAGTGGTGTGCCACAAGGATCTGTTCTTGGACCACTGCTGTTTAATTTGTTCATAAATGATATAGGAAATGATCTGAGAGGAACAGTTCATTTGTTTGCGGATGATGCGAAGTTGGGTAGGGCAATAGTGAATGCAGATGACGTCAAAATTTTGCAGGATGATTTGGATAGATTGGAGGTCTGGGCTAAGGAGAATGGATGTCAGTTTAATGTGGCAAAATGTAAGGTTATGCATTTTGGGGTGAAAAGATTGGCGGCAGTTTACTGCATTGGTGGAACCGTGCTCCAGGAAATTGATGAAGCACGAGATTTAGGAGTGTTGGTAGATAAGGAATTGAAATTTAGGGGACACATTGCAAAAGTGACCAAAACAGCTCATCGAATCACTTGGTTGCTGAAGAATACGTTGACAAGCAGAGACAAGCAGGTTATTGTTCCTCTGTATCGAGCCTTGATAAGACCCCATCTAGACTACTGTGCTCAGATTTGGTCACCTAGGTTTCTTCTTGATGGGGAGGAGGTGGAGAGGATCCAGAGGCGAGTGACCAAGATGATAGCAGGTCTGTGGAATGAACCGTATGAGAACAGGTTGAGGATTTGTAGGTTGCAAAAATTGGTTGATAGGCGGAGGAGGGGAGATATGATTGAGACATTCAAATTACTGAAGGGTTTCTATAAAATTAATTCAGAAGATATTTTTGAGAACAGGGCTGGTTGTGGGAGGACTAGGGGACATCCATGGAAACTGGGCAAAAGTGTGGTTAGTAAAGGTGTTAGAGCTGGGTTCTTTACTTTTAGAGTAGTGAATGAGTGGAATGCATTCCCTGAGTCTGTGGTGGATGCTGTGACAGTGAATGAGTTTAAGGCGAGGTATGATAGATACTGTATGAATGTCAAATAGTTGTGATGAATATGATTTGGGGCCTCACTTGATGAGTCTAATGACTCCCTGGAGTTGCCCGTAATAATAGTAATAGTAACATATTTTATCAACCAGAAGTTAGAATTGTCATCCTCATTAGAAACAGTTCTCTTGTGGCCAGGATAAGAGTTACAGTGACTGCAGTAATTGTGTGTAGGCATATCTATATTCACAAAGTAAAATCGAAAATAGCTATGGATGTGGCAGCCTTTCGTATCTCTTTATTGGGAATACATTTTTAACTCAGGTATGTGTTAAGGTCACCTGACTGGTTTCATGAAAAGTCATCTATTATTACCCCAAGACCTCATGGAGTCAGACTCATCTGGGTGGTCCTTTTATCATACACACAGCTCATCATACCGTGCCTTGAACACATTCAAACTCCATGCAGGCCCACACTCCCAGGCAAGGTATTCCAATCATTCATAACTCTGCATGAAAAAAACCTGCCTCTTACTCCCGTACTCACACTCTCTTTATATAGTTTCCAGGGATGACCTCTGGTTCTCCCCCGATCTCCCATTATTTTCTGTAAAACTGTCTCCAGCATTGATCCTATAACAACCCCTTACTAACTTGTAGGTCTCTATCATATCTCCCCTCTTCCTCCTGTCCACCAGACTCTGCAAATTACATCTTCTCAATCTTTCCTCATACTCGACATTCCAGAGGTCAGAAACTACCTTAGTCAGTTGCCTTTGAATCCTTTCCAACATCTCTTCATCCTTCTGAAAACCTGGTGACCAAATCTGGGCACAATAGTCCATGTGTGGCCTAATCATAGCCTTATACAATGGAAAAAGAATCTCCCTGCTTCTACACGTCAATGTCCTCTGCACCATTCCCAGAAGCCTTTGTGTTGTCTTCACAATTTTGGCTGTATGTGTCCCCTAAATTTTAGATCCTTATCCACTATCACCCCCAGATCTCTTATTTCCTCTACCTCCAACAATAAATTCTGCATCCCATCTTTGTTTTCCAAATTTTAAAACCTTACATTTTGCAACATTGAACTCGCATCCCCATTTCTGTGCTCAATCACTCAATTTATTCAAGTCTTCTTGCAAGGCCACAACATCTTCACTATTCTATGGTTCGTCCAAACTTTGCATCATCTGCAAACAACGGAATATCTCCATCCAAATCTTCACCCATATCATTAATATACAAGTTAAACAGTAATGGCACTAAAACAGACCCCTGAGGCACTCCAGTAGTGACTTTCCTTTTCCTGGATATTGCTCCCCAGTACACAACTTGTTGATACCTATCAGATAGCCAGTCTCCAATCCAATGCACTAATCTTATATCCAACCCCATCTGCTCTAGTTTGACTGTCAACTTATCATGAGGTACTCTATCAAAAGCCTTTGTGAAATCCAAGTATATTACTGTGTATCCTTCTCCTCTGTCCAAGGAAGCAGTCACTTTATTGTAATAAGTAAGTAGATTACTAAAACACGACCTCCTTTTAGCAAATCCATGCTCTCCATCAAAGATAATACCATTGTTGTCAACCCAATTCTGGATCCTAGTTCTCACAAGCTTCTCCAACAACTTAACCACAACACCTGACATACAGATAGGCCTATAGTTTGATGCTTGAGTTCGATCACCTCCTTTATGAAGTGGTGCAATCTTGCCCTCCTTCCACTCCTTAGGAACTTGACCCAGTGCAAGATTAGTGTTAAAAAAAATAGGTAAAGACCAGTGTCAACTCCCTGGCACATTCCTTCAGAATATGTGGTGATATATTATCAAGTCCCACAGCTTTATTTACATCTAGTTCACTCAACTCCCCAAACACCTCTTGCTCACTTACAGTCAGTCTCTCCTCCCCATCATCAACTGCTCTCAATCTCTCCATGAAGTTACATTCACAAGATTGAAAGACCTTTATGAACTGCTCATTAAGTATCTCCTCCACACCTTCTGCAACAGCTGTCTTTATACCATTTTCTCCAATCAATATCATCCTTCCATAATCATTCTTTCTTTTGCTGGCTACATATCAAAAGAACTTCTTAGGATTCTTTTTGGCTTCATTAGCTAACTGCTGTTGATATCTCTCTTTAGCTATGCTCACCAACCAAGTCGCCCTCCTTGCCTGGTCTTTATAGACCTCATGGAATTGTTTATTTCCACTTCTCTTATGCTGCCTCCATAATACCCTCTTTCTCTGTATCGCATGCTTAATCTCTTTATTCATCCATCTCACACCTACCTTATTTAACCTTCTCACCCTTGGAATACGTTTAGACATTGCATCTACTAGATAGTTTTTGAAAATCCCCCAAGCTGCATTGATCTCTTTTCCAGCTAACTCCTCATTCCTTGTTGCACCTGCAAGATATCTCCTGATGTCTTCATAATCACCCCCCCCCCCACCTTGTAGTTCTACATATACCCTTTTCTTAGAGAGGTCCTCACACTTCTGGCAAATACCAAGGTAATCACCTCATGGTCACTCTCACCAATTAGTGGGTGATTTGACACCTCATTTATAATTACATCCTCTGATGAGATGACCAAATCCAAGACCCTGAATCCTTGTGTGCCCTCTGTACATACTGTCTGAGGTAGTTATTATTCAAAAACTCACTCATTTTCTTTATTTCCAGTTGCTATCTCATCATTCCAGTCTATATTGCCATAATTAAAATCGCCCATAATAATCATTCTTTTCTTATTTGCTTGGTTAATTGACTTGAATAGCGAGACCAAGAATGTGGAAAGGGATTTCAAGAAGTTGTTGGGGGAAGTGAAGGATAATAGTGTCATTGGGAAAGTAATTAGTTTATTGCCCAAGCAATGAATTGAGATGGAGAGCAATTATAATAAGAAGCTCTGTAGTCAACTATGTATTAGGTTGATGAATTATGTAGAAAAGATGTTGACAATGCATGGAAAATGATAATGTAATATCATACACAAATAAATAGAAGTGAGATTGAACAGTGAAATCAGGCAAGCAGTGTTCCAAAAGAGGAAGTACAAGACAATTTGCAGTGAATAGATGCATGAAGATTATAAAGTGCAGGTCAGAAATGGGACAAGCATGGTTAAAAAAAAGTAGAATATGAGAGAAAATTGGCCAGTCAGGTCAAAGCTGATCCAAGGGAATTTTTCTGCTATGTGGCAGGCAAAAGGAAAAAAATTACGGTAAGTTGGTACTGGTGAATAGTTATAATAACAGAGTAACCATAGCAAATGATATGGTAGAATTATTTAATGAACACTTCATTAGTGTATATCATAGTGGTGAGAATGATGCTGTGCAACATGTAGAAGGGAGGCAAGAATTAAAGGTGAAAGAATCAGGTGTATTCAAAGTGTTTCTTGGGTTAGATGATAATAATAAGCTTGAATGGGATGGATGCCATATCATCACATATTTTTAAAGAATGTTTAATAGAGTTAGATATGCCATGGTACTAATTATTTAACGAAAGTCTTGCAGTGGGGAAAGTTCTTAAGGAGTGCAAAGAAGGCAAAATAGTACCTCTCCACACAATTGTGATTTGAGAATAGAAGTTTTCAATTATAGACCAGTGTGTATATCTGCAGTTGTGATCAAAGTGTTGAAAAAATTAGTTAGAATACAGGATTGGGTTAATTGACATAAGATCCTTTATGATGCTCATTGGGTTTGTGAATGACACTCCTTGTTTTTCCAATCTGCTTATGTTTTATGATAAGGTGATGAATGTGTTTACTAAGTGAGAATCATATACTGATTCTCCCTTATCCAACACATAATAGAGACCTACAAGTTGTAATATGATAGAGACCTACAAGTTGGTAAGGGGTTGTTATAGGATCAATGCTGGAGAAGTTTTACAGAGAATAGTGGGAGATCAGAGGAGAACCAGAGGTCATCCCTGGAAACTGTATAAAGAGGGTGGGAGTGAGAGGCAGGTTTTTTTCATGCAGAGTTGTGAATGATTGGAATGCCTTGCCTGAGAATGTGGTGTCTGCAAAGAGTTTGAATGTGTTTAAAACACGGTATGATGAGCTGTGTGTGTGATAAAAGGACCTCCTAGATGAGTCTTTGACTCCATGAGGTCTTGGGGTGGTAATAATAAATGATACCAGCAAGTTGTGTGTGATGGAGCCATGTCTCAAAAATGGAAGGTGATGAGTTGTGTGACTAGGGTTCTGTTCTTGGGCCCTGTACTCTTTAACTTATTTGTTAGTGGTATTTCATGTGGATTGACCGGGGATCTTCAAATGTTTACCAATAATTCAAAGTTAGGTAGAATTATCAGGAGTAGTGTTGATGTTAATTCTCTACAGAAAGATTTGAATAGACTTTTAGCTTGGACAAATGAGAGTTGCAGTTTTAATATCAATAAATGCAGAATGTTACGCTTTAGGATACAGAGATATAAGATGATGTACTATATTGATGGGGCTCTACTTCAAGAAGTGGATGAGATTTGGGATCTTGGAGTGATGGTAGACAATCGACTGAAGTTCTGAGGGCACATCATGTGTTACAAAGCTATGAACACAATGCACACTGCTATGATAAAGAGTAAATTGACATGTAGGGATAAGGAGGTTGTGAGACATCTATATAAGGCATTTGTCAGACCTCAAATGGAATATTGTGCTCAGAGTTGGCCACCTAGTTTTCATTGTGATGTTGAAACACTAGAGGGAATCCAAAGAGAAATAATCAAAGTAAAATCAGGACTATAAAGTGTCGACTATGAAGAGTGTTTAAGAGAATGTGGATTACAGAGGTTGGTGTATAGGAAGAAAAAGAGGAGATATGATAGATTTTCAAGTTAAAGGATTCTATCAGATTAATACAGAAGAAATTATAAAAAGAGTGGATGTTAAGATGGGAAGAACAAGAGGCCATCCCTGGGAGTTGTATAAAGATGTGAGTGAGTGCATTGCATTGCCTGAGTGCATTGTGAGTACAGGTAGTGTAAATAACTTGAAAGCTCATTATGATAGCCATGTTGATGGTTGAGTGTGCCTCCCATGATGAGTCTGACTCCAAAATAATAATTAATATACAGCCTTTTTTACTTCACTTTGCTTACCAATGATGAAACTTCAATAAAATCTGAAACGAGTCTGAGTGGTGACCTTTTCCATAATGAATAGCAGGTATACATGTCTGAAAGGAAGTGTTTTGTGGTACTAGATCCGAGACGATCATTGTGAGGTCAACTGCCTCTGTATACGAGCAGACTAGTTGTGAAGATTCTTCATGTGCAAGCTTTGTTTGCTTATCTTTGTGTAAAGATTAAATAAACCAAGATATAATTTCTAGCTCTAACACCCTTGTTTGGTTAACAAGGTGTTAGAGCTAGGTTTTTTACTTGGAGAGTGGGAATGAGTGGAAAAAGCTGCCAGAGTCTGTTGTGGGTGCTATGACCATGGATGAGTTCAAGGCAAGATATGATAGATACTGTGTGAATGTCGAATAGTTGTTCTTGACATGATGTTAGGGCCTCCCTCGATGAGTTTGTTGACTCCTTGAAGTTGCCCGGGATGATAATAATGTTTTAAGTTTGAATCCCACAGTGACATGAATGTTTGTGAATACCAGCCAGTTTGCTGGCTGAATTTTATCCTGTGTGAGTGAGTAATCACCCTCCTTATTTTAGATGACTTGAAGTAACTTAAAAGTTTCATGTTCAGTCTCCAGCACAGGGGTTTCTAGATTATCAAACCTTTGGCACATGAGTTTGTATAATTTCTTTGTGAATAGGATTTGTATAAAACAGATGATCAGTTTTATGTATTATATCTTGTATTGTCTCTTGTATTCCATGTGAAATAGACTTAATTTCTTAATTGGTTTCAATTTAATTGCTTTTCATTTGCACTTAACAAAAACTGCCATTCTTATGCACCTGCATAGTGCATTTGGAAGAACTGTGATACATTGTGTCCTTCAGTTGGAAAAGAACTGGATTAAATTCTCATCATGATAAGAGGAATCCTTATATGAGCTTTTTCAATTGATGATGAGATAGCAAGGTTTTTTCCCTCCCAGAAACTCGGGGTTTTCATCCCATATACAGACAAATCAGCCATCAGAATATAGAATTTAAGGCAATACTACTAGTGGTCATGAGTGGTAGATGGCATTGTATGTTGATGGTTGTATGTGACGTAGTTGGAGGATTAAATAATGGAGGCATTGAGTTGTAGTGGAGTAGTGTTCCCTCCCACAATCGGTTTCTTGGAGGCTCCATGTAATAATAATAATTCTTTCAAGTAATATATATTATGTATATTTTTATCTTAATCAATTTTTCTTTTATTTTCTTTAGAGACCTTCGCTTCAACAAAATCAAGGAAATTCCTACAAATACCTTCAAGAATCTTAAGAAACTAAATACACTGTAAGTATCAAACTGAAAAAGAATTCAGTTTTTCTATTTATTTTTTGATATGAGATATCTTTTGTCAATTCAGAAGATTTCTGTGGTTTGAATGATGCAAAAATGATGCTTTTATTTTTACTTATTTTATTTTGAGAATTTCGCTGATTTGGTCAAAACCAGAGGCTTTAACAAATTTTATACCAAGTTGATGTGCAATTCTAAGTATTTGATGCTTTTTGGAGGTCAGTACAAATTCTATCCGACCACTCTTTAAGGAGTGGTGCACTTTTGTCTCCCTCTTAGGCAGTGCATTCCATCCTTTTATTCAGGATTCTCTGTAGCTCATTTGGTTTCAGTGATGCCCTTTGGTTGAAAAGACCTGTGTTCAAATCTTGTCTAGGATGTGAGGAACTTCTATCAGATTTTCAAGTGAAAGTATGTTAACCAGTCTCTTATGGAGGTGATGAGGTTTTCCTATTGAAAGTTGGGTTTTCCATCCCTCAAAGCTGGCAAACCCCATTAAGAATATGTATTCACACTTAACAGAATAACACATTGGCCTCATAGCCTGAGTTGTCTGAGATGTGGTCTGATCAGCCAACCCTTTTGCACTTCCAAGGATGGTTCCTTGTTCCTTCTACCTCATTCTACCATATGAAAAAATCTCCCCAGTGTTAATCTGATAACTCTTTAAGTTTAGACATTTAAACAGCAGTTTAAATGTCTCCATCATATCCTCCATTTGTTTTCTATCTGCTGAACCAGTCTGCATGTCCTCAGTCTGTCCTTATAAAAATTCTACAGGCCTGATATCATTTTTGTCATTCATCTTATAATACCCTCTCCAATTTTACTTCATCTCCTTCAAATCCTGGCTAGATCTGAGCACAGAAATCAATATCTTGTCAAAGCTTTCTACAATGGAATCACCATCTTTTAATCTTGTGGTCAATGGCCTCCTAAATTTTATCACAATTCTGAGATGTCTTCACAACCTTTGCAATATGTCCTGCGAACTTCAATTTTCTATCTACGATCACTCCATGATTTCTTGCTTTCTCCAGTTCTTAGAGTATAACTTCCCCAAGTGAGTATGAAGCATCCTCTCTGTGTATCCCAAATTTCAAAACCTTCAAAACATTAACATATTTAAAGAATTTTTATTTGTGAATAAAATACAGTTACTTTTATTTTCATGTTAAGTTATTATAAATATCATATTTTATAACAAACATGAAGGAGAGAACTGATTTAGACTGAAGTTGGCAGTTGTAAATGTTATTTACAGAATAAATTTGCTAAATATTATTACTCTAAGATCCCATGGAGTCAGACTCATCTAGGAGGTCTCTTTGTCATACACACACTGCTCATCATGCCATGCCTTAAAAACATGCAATTTCTTTGCAGACATCACACTCTCAGGCAACACATTCCAATTATTCATAACTCTACATGCAAAAAACCTGCTTCTCACCCCCTTGTTCACACCCTCCTTATACAACTTTGGGATGACTTCTTGTTCTCCCCTGATATCCTACCATTTTATGAAAAACTTCTTCACCATTGATCCTATAAGAACCCATTACCAACTTGTATGTCTCTATCATCACCCTTCCCTCCTATCCACTAGACTCTGTAAATTGCATCTTCTTAACCATTCATCATATTCAACATTCCAGAGAGCAGAAACTATCTTAGTCAATTCAATTGCCTCTAGATCCTTTCCAACTTCTTTGTCATTTTGAAAACCATGACCGAATCTGTGCACCCTAATCAGTCTTATGCAATGGAACAAGAATCTCCTTACTTCTACAAATCAGTGTCCTCTGTATCATTCCCAGAATTTGTTGTGTTGGCCTCACAATTTTGGCAATGTGTCCTCTAAATTTTCAATCCTTATCCACCATCACCCCACGATCTCTTATTTCCTCCATCTCCAACAATATATCCCCATGAAGTGTAAATTCTACATCCCATCTTTGTTTTCCAAATTTTAAAACCTTACATTTTGCAATATTGAATTGGCATTCCCCTCATGCTCATTCACTCAATCTATTCAAGTCTTCTTGTAAGGCCACAACGTCTATGTTGTGATGTTGAAATTTCAACATCACAACATAGATAAAATGTTGAAATTTTTCAGTATGGTGAGACCTGCAGTTCATCTACATCTATTTTCACATCAACCTCTCGCATCAGTAGCTGCGAGTCTCCACCTGAATGATACAACTCCTCTCCCTTGTGAAGTGATCGCTTAGTAGCCTAGCTATTTCTTCTTCTGCTTCTGTCATGTTCTTATTTTATTTATTATTATTATTATTATTATTATTATTATTTGACACCTCCAGGGAATCCTAAGACTCATCAAGGGAGGGCACCTACTATACAACTCTCCATCTCCGCCACTCAGCCTCATCTACAAATCGCCTCATCTACACCAACGCCATCTACTGTCCACCATCACCATTATTATTTTCACAGACAATCGCAAACATCCATGCCCACGGCGGGATTCGAACCTGCATCCTTTTGGCTGGAGAGAGGATACACTAACTACTTGGCCAACCAAGCCGGCTTATCAGTACTGCATGAAGTTATCCTTCAATAATCATTCTTTCTATTATTTGCTGCATAGTGAAAAAACTCTTTTGGAGTTACTTTGGCCTGCTTGGGTAATTTTCTTTCAATCTTATTATTTAACCTTCTTTACCATGCCAATCATTCTTTTTGCTCATGAGAATGCTGATCACCTTTTTGTTTATATTCCCTCCACAATGTTTTTTTTCCTCAGCTCCTGCCTCATCCTTTTAATCCTTCTGACTATTGCTGCAGTTCAATACAGCCTCTCTCAAAAATCCCTAACCACTGCTCATGCACTACTGACTTTCTTGCAGCACAGAAGGGTAGGGTGAAAGAAATAATTGCAGTGGCTTGAATGAATGATTTAAAAGGAGTAGAGTATGGCATGAGAGAGGATGTGAAAGAATTACTGAAAGTAGCAAAAGAAAAGAGAGAGAATTAAGATAGCGAGTCTGTTGCTGTGGTATGACAGAGTACAGCTGAGAAAGGGGGCCATAATAGCAAAAAACTCAATGTGTAGGTTATGCAAGAGGAGTGTGGAGTTTGTGGATGTATAGAGAGAGTTTGACGGGTGAAAGAACTTATACAAGAAGGATGGTTTGCGTCTCAATGGATTTGGTTCAGCGAGTTTCCAATTTTTTCATCCCATCTAAAGAGTAGGATTTGTCAAATTGTGCAAAATAGTCATTGACAGCCTTGATGACATCCTCGTTCAAAGAAAATATTTTCCCACCAAGCCAAATTTTTAAGTTTGGGAACAAGCAGTCACACAGGCCAAGTCCAGAGAATACTGTGGATGTGGAACAAATTCGAACCTCAGTTTGTGCAATTTTGCTATTGCGACGGCCGATGTGTGGGACGGTGCATTGTCTTGATGAAAGAGCACTTTTTTCTGCACCAATCTTGGCCATTTTGTCTTCAGTTCTTCTTTTAAACAGTCCAACAATGATGCATAATACTTCTGTTATTGGCTTACCCTTTTTCAAATAGTCTATTATGATAATTCCTTGGGAATCCCAAAAAACAGTGGCCATCACCTTCCCAGCTGACAAAATGGTTTTTGGTGCTCTTTCACTGGGTATTATCCACTGTTTTAACTGCTGGTTGGACTCAGGTGTGTAGTGGTGGATCCAAGTTTCGTCTACAGTCATGAATCGACACAAAAAATCCTGTGAATTGAGATTAAACATCGCCAAACACGGTGTTGAAAAATCTTTTCACATGAGTTTTTGATCGACAGTCAACATTCGTGGCACCCATTGGGCACACAGCTTTTTCATGTGCAATTTTTCGTGCAGAATATTATGCACCCATTCAGTTGAGATGCCTACAATCTCAGCGATCTCACGCACTTTCACTTGGCGGTCTTCCATAAGTATACAATGGATTTTGTCAATAATTTCCTTCGTAGTGACATCAGTCGGGTGTCCGGAGTGCGCTTCATCCTCGATGGACTTATGACCATGTTTAAACTCATTTATACAAAAATAAATAGTCTTTAATGTTGGTGCAGAGTCCCCATGAACTGCATCTAACTTGGCTTTGATGTACATGGCCATCCACTTCTTCAAATAAAAGTGTTTTATCACTGCACAAAACTCGTTTTTGTTTTCCATTTTTATGAAAAATGCAAACAGTCATTTTAAATGTTTGCCAAACGAGAACTACACGTTGCATGTGGCTAAAATTTTGCCAGGTGTCATGAAAAAGATGATACTTGCTGACACTGGTATGAACTGGTATGAATGAATGACTTAATGCCGTCTATTGGAAATAGACTGCAATATGAGTTTCAAACTTGTATTGCCATTTATTCAAACTCTCCAAACTTTCAAACCCTCATAGTAGTGTAACTTGACTGCTTTATCTTTGTATTGAGCAAGTGCTTGGCTCTCTTCTTACAGTGCATGCCCATGAAAGTGCATGTGAGAAAAGAGAGAGAGCAAAACAGAGACTTTACTCCAAAGGTGAAACAAGGCAATAGCCATTTTCAACCTCCTATAAGCAAGGCAGTGGTGTTTCATTGGGCAATGAAATTCATCTATCACTAAGAGGTCTATTTGGTATTTTCTTTAACCAGGGTAGGTATGCTCACACAGTAGCAGTGTGAACTGCCACTGTATGAGCATATTCCTATCCACCTACCCTACTCTAATTCAGACTGCAATCTTCTCAACTTCCTTTTATTATTATTATTATTATTATTACATCACACCTCTAGGGAGTCCAAAGACTCATCGAGGGAGGGCATCTACTCTACAGCTCTTAGTCTCACTACTCCACCAACCTTCATCAGCTAACACCAATGCCATCTACAGCTGACTACCACCACTACTTTGTTAAGACAGACAATCACAACATCCATGCCCATGGCAGAATTCGAACCCACAGCCTTTTGGCTGGAGAGCGGATACGCTAACCACTCTGCCAACTAGGCCAAAAAACAACTATACGATGAAGATGAGATTCGAACCCACGCGTTGAAACTCCAATGGATTAACAGTCCATCGTCTTAACCACTCGGCCACCTGGTCAACACTTTTATGAAATTCCTCTAATTTCTGCTTTTCTATTTCACTTCACTAATCCAAACACTTGCCCTGAACTAGATCAACATGATTTACTTCACTGATCTAGTTAGAGCAAGTGTTTCAATCAGCAGAGTGAAATAGGGATTTTGACATACTAGGATATTTACCATGATTGGATAATTAAAGTATTATTGTAGTTCTATCAGGATAGTCAACAAGGATTTCATTAGAATGAGAGGAAAAAATCCCTGATATCCCCCATACAAGATTGGCTAACTCACCTTCAGTTGAAAAAACTAAATATAGACTTCTCTTTAGAGTGAGAATTGAACTCAAATCTTTTCTAGCCGAAGAGCTCTAAAACTAATATACTTCCATAGCCATCCACCTGCAGCCCATTCCAAAAGGTAGATAAATGAGTGATAGGGTTCAAGATTAATTCATGAAAGAACGTGTTTAGAGTGGTGTTGGAAGTTGAGCAAAATTTTTCATTCGCCACCAAACTGGACTTGACGTGTATACACATCTGAAGTACATGAATGTGAAGTATCCATTGAAGTTAATATCACATTTAAATACTATTAAAATAACATGGATATGAAGCATGTATTTTATCCATGAGGCCATTTGGGTGTTCAGTTAATTTGTTGTGGTTCCCTGTCTTTTATTACTGTGTGATAGACTGTGTTTAAATTTTAAGAAAAACTTGTATATACCATATTAAAGTAGAATTGTTATGGTGCCAATGCATAGTAGAAGACCTCTTTGTTGGAAAGTTGAATATGTGAGATTTTGAAACTGAAAGCTTTGGGAGACTGAGCAAATATGTGAGATCCATTTTGAAAGCAAGTGCCAGTTTGAGAGAGTAAAATGCATTGGTGTAGAGAATGTTGACAGAAGTTCAGAAAATGTTAGTGTTGGTGATATTGTTGAAATTACAGTGGCAGAAAGTTAAGAGAATGAAGAGGACCTTAAGAAAGAAATAGTGCTCTTATGTCCTTCACAGGGCAAAGCGTGAGATCGAAATATTGCACAAGTGACTAGTATAGCTGGGAAGGGAAAATGCAAATATATTAATATATATTGGGATGAGAAAAATATTAAAAAAACAGGAACATATGACTAAGTATGAGGAAGGAGAGTAAAGAGAGAACTTTTTATGGTGATTCTGTGATAAGAGATGTGAGCATGACTAAATCTTTTTTCCCTAGTGAAAAATTAATATTAATGTGAAGCTGTCAGGATGCAAAATGGTAAAGTTGAATTGATTGTTTTTGCTGTTACTAATAACTTGAAATGTGAAAAATATTGTATGAAAAAAAAAAAAAAAGAGATAGTTATAAGAAGAGACAGAGATTTCAAGTTTACTGTGTTGCTATGATACAGACAAGTTTAGGAGGGCAATGATTGCAAATGAATCATTAGGTAGGTTGTGCAGAAGGAATAGTGTGGAGTTTGTGGTAGACCTATTATTATTACACCCTCCATGGAGTCAGCAGACTCATCCTGGGAGGTTCATTCAACTGACATGTTTATCATACAAAATCTTAAAATCCTTAACACTCCTTTCATTAACAACACATTCTAGTAATGCATTCCATTTACTGACAGTTCTCCATATAAAAAAAAAAAAATCTACTCCTCATTCCCCTCTTCATCACTTATCTAACTTCCAGGGATGGTCTTCCCTTCTACTCTTTTTGTAATCCCATCTTGATTCATCCGATAAAATCCTTTATCACTTCTTTTCCTCCTATCCACCAAACTCTACAATCCACATTTCTTCAACCTCTCTCCATAGCCAACACAGCATTCCAAAGTCTTGATATTGTCTTAGTCACTTATCTCTGGATCCTCTCCAATGATTCTGTATCACACTGAAAACCAGGTAAAAAATTTTAAGCACAGTAGTCCAGGTGTGGTCTGACCAGTGCTTAATACAGTGGCACAACTACTTTCTTATTCCTACATGTTAGAT
Source organism: Typopeltis vanoorti (assembly GCF_054136105.1). NCBI lineage: Eukaryota > Metazoa > Arthropoda > Arachnida > Uropygi > Thelyphonidae > Typopeltis > Typopeltis vanoorti. The sequence goes on from NC_143568.1 coordinate 34,549,755, forward strand.
TACTTCTTATCATAGCAATGTACAGTCTTTTCAATACTTGCAGTATATTCTCTAAACTTCAGTCTGCTGTCAACCATCACTCTGAAATCTCATCCACTTCCTGCAGTACAGTATGGTCAGTATAGTACACAGCCTTATATTTCTGCACTCCAAAATGCAACACCTTGCACTTATTAATATTAAAACTACAACCCAACTACTTTGTTCAAGTCAAAAATCTATTCAAATCCTCTTGAATGGATTTAACATCAGCAGTGCTACCTATAATTCTTCCCAACTTGGCATCATCAGCAAACAACTAATGATCTGCAGTCAGTCCACATGATATATCATTTACAAATCAGTTAAACAGCAGGGGCCCAAGAACAGAACCCTGGGCATTCCACTGATTACCCTCCTTTTTTTGAGACACTTCTGTCGTACAACTTCCTACACACTGTATTAACAGCTTTACATCAAGAACACCTGCCTATTATAACAGCACAACGAGTTGTCATGAGGGCTATGATGCAGCAACAGCATGGCACATAAAATGGACTGATTAAGCCCCAGTCATCTGGTAGACTGTCTTTAACATAAACAGCCCTCCATCAGGGTTCGACCCACCTCAAAAAATATAGACCTCCCTAAATAGGGTTCGCACCAACCATGCTAGGTGCAGAGCTTCCTTGTTTACTTGGGGGATAAGACCAAGCTCATCTTTTGACTGTGGTGAGGATAACCAAACTATACAACATATCATGTCTGACTGTCCTCACAGAGCCTATATGGAACCTGTAACTGACTTTATAACAGTTTCTATAGATGCTGTTGATTGGCTGTCAAACTCAGACATTCAATTTTAATTTTATGCTTATTTGTATATTTATATATGACTACAGTGTCACTTCATGCTATTGTATTCTTTTATACATTTTATTGTCTTGTATATCCTTTTTTTGGGGGGGGCTTTTTTTTTTGTGTGTGTGTGTATGTGGTAGCATATGCATGTATTCTTCTTAGCCAAATACTGAATAAATAAATAAAACCTGATATACCTTAGATTCTTTCACTTCTAATTCTCTCAATACTTGCCTCCCTTTCTATATATTGCATTGCATCATTTACTCCATTATGACATACACTGATAAAGTGCTAATTAAATAATTCCACTATATCCTTTGCAAATGTTATTCTGCTGCCATCTGTCTCTAATCCTGAGTATTTTAATAACAAGATGTGACACCTTTTGGCTACTTGTATGTGGAAATATGACTTCTGCATTACTTCAACCTTGGTATCACTTCTGGGTCCCATTTATGAGACCTCAAAGGTCGAAACTGGTCTGGGTAGTGACCCTTCCCATAATGCATAGCATTATACATGTCTGTAAGGATGTGCTTTGCATTATGGGATACTAAGGCAAGTAATGTGAAGTCATTAGCCTCTATATATGAGTTGCCCAATCATGAAGTTACTTCACAGGCAAACTTTGTTTGCTTACACTTGGATAAAGGTTTAAACCAAGAATATAATTTCTTGGCATTGTTAATTTATAGTATTAGAAAAGGTAGTCAAAGTGAGAATTCAGGAATGCATACATAACAATATACTCTGTTGGGGGAGGGGGAGTGCAAGATGGCTTTGTGAGAGGCATGCCTTTTGTAATTTAGTATGATTTTTACAGTACAATGATGGCTGAGTTGGATAAAGGGAATGGCTCAGTGGTGAGCTATGGAAATTTTAACAAAGAGCTCGTGCATCTGTTGAGCAAAAAAAAAAAAAAAAAAAAAAGATAGAGAGAAAAAAAGCCATATTTCACACAAAAACTTTTATTAATATAGTTTATTTACAAATTCCAATCAAAAAGTATGAAAGGACAATCAACCTCTAAAGGATATCATTTTTAAACAAATATTTCATGATCTACACATGAAATATTTGCACACAATCAACTTTGTTAATTTATCTTACACAAGAAAAACATTTTTTAACTATCAAAATATAATAAGAATCTAATCTTTTAGAAAACATTTGATTGGCTACTGGTTTCACCATACAATTGGCTAAGAAGGGTAAAGATAGCGCATGCGCTTATTTTATTTTCACTTGGGTGCATTCGTTATAGAGGAGTTGAAACAATAACTCCAAATAATCTATACACTGCCAAATAGACTAATTTTTGTTATGTTACCATAAGAGTTTGTCACTTAATATGTTTAAAAAAAAATTTTGTTTTTGAAAAAATAAAAAAAGTAAACAAGAAGAACAAGGGGCTTGCAAATTTGAGAAAAATTTAACAAAGGGCTTGCGCAAGCCCCTTATAGCTCACCACTGGAATGGCTACATATAATACTGTTAGATTTTGCAAAGGCATCTGGCAAGATACATGTGGAACTGTTACACAGCCTGGAACAAATGAAGATGGATCTGAAACTGGTGATATGGATGTGACGATGTTTGATAGCAAAAAGTAGTATATGGAGGGGCAGAATGCAGGAGAAATCAGATGACTAGTAGTGTGCTGCAAGATTCTGTACTTAGCCAGTATGGTTTAATTTATATATAAACGATATATGAAATTATTTGAAGGGAAATATTAAGTTGTTTGTTGATCACACATATTGGGAAATAACAGTTAATCAAGATAATGTTAGAGAGCTTACTTACATGATGATTCAAATATACTGCCGGTATGGGGGAAAAAGATAATGGTGCCAGTTTAATGTGGGAAAAGTGTCAAATTATGCATTTTGGGATACACTGCCATCCAAAAGCTAAGGATGAACTACATTTTTATTTGTATACAAAAAGATTTTCATGACTATTGCTAAATGTGGACATAATTTATTGCCAGCATATTAATAAATTAATTACATAAGAAAATGTGTTATAAATTTTGTACAAATTAAATTGCAATACATTTTTGGCAAAAGTTACATATTTCCTAAGGATGTAGCTATGGAATTAATGTACAGTGCTTACTGAACACTATGCAGAGACACATTTCAGTATGGAATATGTCCACCCTGAACTGTGATGCAGCTTGCACAACATTGTACCATGCTTAGTACCAAGTGATTCAGGAGTTCTTGAGGCAAACTAGCCCACTCCTCCTTCAAAGCAAGGATAAGGCAATGTTTGTTTTCTGGAGGGGAATTTTGAGTAGCAGTGAGTCTCCTTATTGCATCAAAATGTGTTATATGGAGTTGAGATCGGGGAGCATGCTGGCCACTCAATTTGATTAATATCTTCAGTCTCCAGAAGTATCTCCACTGTTCGTTTATGATGTGGTATGGCATTGCCATCCATAAAAAATGAATTCTTCACCTACAGCACCACAGAACAAGTGAAAATGATGTTGAAGAACTTTGTTGCAATATCGTTCACCAGTCATAGTCCCTTTTTCTAGCAGTTTTAGCTCAATGTGTCCAAGTATAATGCCTTTCCCAACCATGACCCTAGCACTGTGGTATCTATCCCTTTAAAGAACATTTTCGTGATGGTAAGCAGTACCACTTTCACACCCAGATCAAGTGTCATCTAGAATTTGAGGAAAGATTAAAACAGCTCTCATCTGTAAAGAGTACATTAGCCCAGTGGCATCCTGTGCAATTTTTATGGATACAGCACCACTAAAATCGTGCTCTGTGATGAGCTGTAGATAAAAGGACAAACTACTACAAGTGGGACTATATGCCTTCGGGCATATAGTCCTACTTGACGCAAACATCTTGCCACAGTTTGTTGAGATATCCACGTACCTGTGCTTGCATGGAACCTACTTTTAAGTTGACCTGCAGTGTTTTGTTGCTTATGTTTTACTGTTATAACCAAAAATTTGTCTTCATTCTCCAGGATAGAGTGAGAGCAACTTCTTAGCAAACGTCTGGAACACGTTCCATTGGTTTGAAATGCTGCCCAGATTCTGGATACAATGCTATAGATTCCAAACTCTCGAGCAATATCAGTAATTCTGAGGCCTTCCTCAAGCTTTCCAATAACTCTTTCACTGTGAAATCATCCAGATGAACTCTTTGAGACATCCAAATTTGCAACTTTATTCCTTCATGAAAAGAGCTTCCTTGAAACCCAATTCATTTAGTCCAGCCCTTTGCACACATTCAAAGATTTGAATGTGTACCTCCTTTATACTTGAAATCATCAGTTATACAAATTGCCATAAGCAGATTTGTCTGAATTTGTGGTTGTAATCTTAAGAAATAGTGTTCACCTGTAGGTTTTGGACACCAGTGTAGATTACAAACTACAGTTATCCCTCCACTTACGTCGGGGTTTGGTTCCGTCCGGCAGGACATAAGTCTGTTCGGACTTAAGTCAATACATTAAATCAACAGAGTTATAGGGTTTAGGGACTTAATAATAAGTACACTGTTATTTTAATTTTTAAACCTTATTATAAAACTGTACTCCACTATAAAACAGGAGAATAATTACTCAAATCTTCCTCCACAATCACATCTTCATTACCTTCTCTAAGTGAAGGACCAGACTGTGGCTCTTCTGGTGTAACCTTTGTTTTTCTTATGAAAATGTCCACTGTGTTTTGCTTATTCCTCTTCTTCTTTTCATCACAAATTTTTTTTATAGCAAGCAAACGCATCATATACTTTTCTTTCTACTAATAAGTAGTGTTCAACATTGGGCCAGGTCTTCAACCATTTTGAGAACTTCGCTAACTGAAGAGAACATTTCTGCAAGACCCTTCACTGTGAATTGTTTAACTAGCTCTCCTTGTTTCTATTTTTCCTTTTCCTTTTCTTGTTCTTCCTCTTTTGCAACATGTTGTTCCTCCAGTTCGACCAATTATTGATTGGTCAACTCTTCAGTGGTACTTTCTATGAGCTGAACTATGTCGTCATCATTCATTTAGTGATTCAAATTGTTTGCTAGGCCCATTTTTTTTTTTCAAAACTTCCAAAATCATGCACAAACCTTTTTATTATTATTATAATTATTACCCCAAGACCTCATGGAGTCAAAGACTCATCTGGGAGGTCTCCCTTTATCACACATCTCATCATACCATGTCTTAAACACACTCAAAAACTCTTTGCAGACACCACATTCTCAGGCGAGGCATTCCAATCATTCACAACTCTGCACAAAAAAACCTGCTTCTCACACCCTCTTTATACAGTTTCCAGGGATGACCTCTGGTTCTCCCCTGATCTCCCACTATTCTCTGTAGAACTTCTCCACCATTGATCCTATAATAACCCCTTACCAACTTGTAGGTCTATATCATATCTCCCCTCTTCCTTCTCTCCACCAGACTCTGCAAATTACATCTTCTCAATCTTTCCTCATACTCAACATTCCAGAGGTCAGAAACTACCTTAGTCAGTTGCCTTTGAATCCTTTCCAACATCTCTTCATCCTTCTGAAAACCTGGTGACCAAATCTGGGCACAATAGTCCATGTGTGGCCTAATCATAGCCTTATACAACGGAAAAAGAATCTCCCTACTTCTACACGTCGGTGTTCTCCGCATTATTCCCAGAAGCCTTTGTGTTTTCTTCACAATTTTGGCGATGTGTCCCCTAAATTTTAGATCCTTATCCACTATCACCCCCAGATCTCTTATTTCCTCTACCTCCAACAATAAATTCTGCATCCCATCTTTGTTTTCCAAATTTTAAAACCTTACCTTTTGCAACATTGAACTCGCATCCCCATTTCTGTGCTCAATCACTCAATTTATTCAAGTCTTCTTGCAAGGCCACAACATCTTCACTATTCTATGGTTCGTCCAAACTTTGCATCATCTGCAAACAACTGAATATCTCCATCCAAATCTTCACCCATATCATTAATATACAAGTTAAACAGTAATGGCACTAAAACAGACCCCTGAGGCACTCCAGTAGTGACTTTCCTTTTCCTGGATATTGCTCCCCAGTACACAACTTGTTGATACCTATCAGATAGCCAGTCTCCAATCCAATGCACTAATCTAATATCCAACCCCATCTGCTCTAGTTTGACTGTCAACTTATCATGAGGTACTCTATCAAAAGCCTTTGTGAAATCCAAGTATATTACTGTGTATCCTTCTCCTCTGTCCAAGGAAGCAGTCACTTTATTGTAATAAGCAAGTAGATTACTAAAACATGACCTCCCTTTAGCAAATCCATGCTCTCCATCAAAGATAATACCATTGTTGTCAACCCAACTCTGGATCCTAGTTCTCACAAGCTTCTCCAGCAACTTAACCACAACACCTGACACACAGATAGGCCTATAGGTTGATGCTTGAGTTCGATCACCTCCTTTATGAAGTGGCACTATCTTGCCCTCCTTCCACTCCTTAGGAACTTGACCAAGTGCAAGACTTGTATTAAAAATGTCAAGGCAGGTGTCAACTCCCTATCACATTCCTTCAGAATATGTGGTGATATATTATCAAGTCCCACACTCTTTACTCTGTTAACAAACACCTCTTGCTCACTTACAGTCAGTCTCTCCTCCCCATCATCAACTGCTCTCAATCTCTCCAAGTCACATTCACAAGATTGAAAGATCTTTATGAACTGCTCATTAAGTATCTCCACCACACATTCTGCAACAGCTGTCTTTATACCATTTTCTTCAATCAGTGTCATCCTTCCATAATCATTCTTTCTTTTGCTGGCTACATATGAAAAGAACTCCCTAGGATTGTTTTTGGCTTCATTAGCTAAGTGCTTTTTTTAATATCTTTTTCCATATGCCACATACATTGAGAGATCACTTTGTCTGAAACTACAGCAATACAGCATTTTTATGGATGCAACACCATAAAATGCTGTACACCATTTGGGTACAGCATTTTTCAGCAGGATAGGAAGGAAAAGTGTGGTGGTGGAGTACTGCTTATGATAAGTGATGACCTATGTCCTCTAAGAGTGGAGACTTTGGAAGGCAGTGACACTAATGATTTTGAAAGCATATGATATGAGGTAGAGGTGGGCAAGACAGGATATTTAGTGGGGTGTTGCTACAGACCCAGGAGTATACAGGGTGGAGACCAGGAAATGTTTAGACAGTTGAGTTTGGCAAGTGCAAGAAGAATGATTGTTATGGGAGATTTTAACTTCAGTAGTATAAATTGGAGAGAGGAAGATGCATGTAGCAATAGGGTAATGGAATTTCTAGAATTCTTGAGGGACAAATGTCTTAGGCAACATGTAACAGATGGAACAAGAGGTTCAAAAGTTTTGGATTTGATTATAGCATCAGAAGAGTTGATAATAACTGAGTTGACATCTCTCCCACCAGTTGGAGAGATTGACCATATGGTTTTGACTTGGAAAATGAATAGACATGCAGGCATATCAAAGAGACCGGAACGTATATGGAATTATAAGGCAAGTGATTATAATAGTCTAAGACGTCAACTTGGGGAAGTTTCATGGAGGTAGGAATTGGAAGGCTGGGATATCATTAGTGCGTGGGAAATTTGAAAGAATATTTGTTAGCAGCAATAGTAAGTTGTATACCACGATTGAACAAGAGGACACAATTTGGAGTAAAGTGGATGACAAACAATATTAAACAGGAATTGCATGTGAAAAAGAGGCTGTGGAAGAGATATAAGGAGACAGGAGAAGATGCATGAAGAGTATAAGACACAGGCCAGAAGACTGACTAGTATGGTGAGGAAAACGAAACTGGAATATGAGAGAAGATTAACCCTAAGATCCAAAGAAAATCGTAGGGAATTTTTAGATACGTGGCCACTAGGAGGAGAAATGACTATGGAAGAATGATATTGTGGAATAAAAATGGGAATAGAGTGACTGATACAGAGGACATAGTAGAATTGTTCAATGAACACTTCATTGAGGTATTTCATCCTGGAGGAGTCAGTTTTAATGCTAGAGGGATAGGGTAGGTTCAAGGTTTAGAGGTAGAGAGGGAGAGTGTGTTTCAAATACTGAGTACTCTGGATGTCAGTAAAGCTGTGGGACTGGATGGTATTTCACCATGAATTTTGAGAGAATATGCTAGGGAACTGACAGTGCCTTTAACGTGACTTTTCAATGAAAGTCTGGCTGCTGGAAAGGTGCCCATGGAATGGAAGGTAGGTAAGATAGTGCCATTGTATAACGGTAGTAGCAGACTGGAAGTGTCTAATTATAGACCAGTTTGTGTGTCATCAGTAGTTAGTAAGATCTTGGAGAAAGTAGTGAAGGACTGTATACATCATTGGGCAGATGAGGGTAATGTTATGTGTGAGAGTTGACATGGATTTGTGAAAGGGCACTCTTGTTTTAGCAGTATGCTAGCCTTTTATAATAAAGTTTCATTAGATGAAGGAAAGGCATATACTGACATTTTCTTAGACTTAGTGAAGGCATTTGACCGGGTGCCACATGATAAGCTGATATTTAAGTTGCAGCACATGGGTCTGGATGTGAGATTGGTCAACTGGATTCAGGATTGGCTGTTCCAATAGGTATCAGAGAGTTGTGTGTGGTGGGGCAGTTTCAAGGAAGCAGAGGGTTACAAGTGGGGTCCCACAGGGCTCAGTACTGGGACCTATATTGTTTAACCTTTATATCAATCACTGTCAGTGGATTGCAAGGGGATATTCAGTTATTTGCAGATGATGCAAGGCTGGGAAGGATTATTAGTAATAGTGCAGATGTGGCAGCCCTACAAGAGGATTTGAATAAGCTAGATAGATGGGCAAATGAATGAGGCTGTCGGTTTAATTCAGCAAAATGTAATGTCTTATCAAAATGTAAATTTAACACAGCAAAATGTAACTGCATATCATACAGTCTTCTCCTTATCTGCAGGGGATACATTTCAAATCCCCCCCTCCCCCCAGTGGATGCCTGAAAGTGGAGATGGTATTAAATCCTATATATATGAGTGTGGTTTCATAAGTTTCTGGTCTGACTAAGCTTTAGAAGTGACAGAAAGAAAACAACCATGTTACTTTTCAACATAATCTCCCTTTACTTCAACACACTTTTCATATCTTTGAATTAACATTTCTAGGTCCTTGAAAAATAGTCTGCACTGAAACTGCATATTTCACCTCATTGTCATCTGCAAATTTTCTTCCTCGAAGGTCTTTCTTCAGTTTCAAGAAGGGGTAGTATTCACTGGGTACTAGACTTGGGCTGTAGGGTGGGTGTTCAATCTCTTGGAAGCCACAGTTCTTCACTGCAGCTTTCAATAGCTGTGTGGACTGGAGCATTGTCATTAAGCAGGCGAACACCATGACTCAGCATTCCTCGTCTCTTCTCCATTATGGCATTGCACAGTTTGTGCAGGAGTAGTGAAGCATAATATTCCACATGCATCCACAGTGGTATTCCTTTCCTTGAAGTCAATCAAGAGAATTCCCCAGCAATCCCAAAAGATTGTTTCTATGTTGCATTGTTGCCACTTCACCAACAAAGATTGGTGATGGACTAAGTGACCTTGGCTTTTCTTGGCAGTGCTTTGCCTGGTTTGCGCCACTCCTTTTGGAAAGAGGATCATAATAAATCGCCATGGTTTCATCTCTAGTGATGATCGGCACTTTTTTTCTGATTCCTTTGGCAAAGCTCTAAAAACTTGTAGGAACAGGTCACATGATGCTTTTTCTGAATCGAACAGAGAAGTCAGGTTACTCACCTTGCACTGACCTTCATCATGTGAAGTTTCTTGTGGACAATGTGAAAGACATTTGTTATAGAAAGCCCCAACTTTTACTGAGATTTCTTTGAGCTTCAGCCATTTGTCATTGAGCAGTTCCTCCTCAACCAAAGAGACATTTTTCTCAGTCATCACTCCCACAGGCCAACCATCACCAGGATCATCTTCGATACCGTTACCCCGTTCCTTCACGGTGGAATATGAAGGAGAAGCTTCCCCATAAACCCATCCAACACTGTTTAATAGCATTTAGAGAAAGCCCTTATTTGGTGAAAAACTTTATCACAGCACGGTACTCAATTTTTAACATTACAGCCCCTTAGCATGCCACTTTTTAATCAAATGAGTGCCTCCAACTGAATGACACAGGAAGAGAGTTGAAACTGGTAGACTAAGTTCCCTATAAATGGTGCTATCTGTCATATATGGTATTTTAAAATTGGCAAGAATTTTGTATGTCAGGCTGGAAACTTTTGGAACCTACCTCATACTATGTTTTTTCCTATACATACTTATGATAAAGTTTAATTTATAAATTAGGCACAGCAAGAGATTAACAACAATAACAAATAATAAAATAGAACAATTATAACAATATACTGTAATAAAAGTTATGTGAATATGGTCTGTCTGTCTCTCTTTCTCTCTCAAAATATCTTATTGTGACTGTACTCACCCTTCTTCTTTTAGTCATGATAGATGACACAGTGCCTATGCGATGAAGGAAGGTGAATGACATAGGTATTGTGATGTCACATTAGACTACTATTGACCTTCTGATGATATGTCAGAAGGAGCATCATTGAGCCATGACTGTTGATGGTTGGATGTCAGGAGCAGATGATGTTGGTTGGAGATCCTCAATAGTTGAAGGCTTTTTTTTTGCCAAAACCTTTTGGAAGAACATTGTAATTGGAAGTTCTGTTTCTTTTTAACTCATCAAAGTGTTGCTGCAGAGGTTGTAATCTTTTGGTGATCATACAGGTGACTTTAATGCTATTTTTTATCCAAGGATGGTATTCCATAATTTTGTTCTTTAATGTCTGTGCAATTCACAACACTTCAGCAAATTTCAAATCTGATGGCTGCTAAGTGACTAACGGGCAGGTAGCCTAGTGAGTACTGTACTTAGTCTTAGCCTGTTATTTCTGGAATTTTCCATTTAGTATTTTCAAACCAGGGTTGACCACAGGTAACAAACTGTGGATAAGGGGGGGGGGGGGAGGGCTACTGTATATTGGGTGGATAGTTTGGGTTTCCTGTGATGAGTCTTTGGATTCGTGTGCAGGAGTTTGTGCTTGTACCATAACAATATAAACCTGTCATTCAATTATCTTATTGCCCTCACCTTAACTCTTTCAGAAAAAATAGAGAAAATAATCACAATGTCAACTACTTTATTACCTTGGAGATTTACAAATTGTGAACTTTGGCTCTTCCACTCTCCCATTTTCAATGGATATGAACATAGGCATTGTGACAGAGCAGCTGATTACAGTTGACAAAGCTTAATTTGCTGTGCTGCAAAGTTTGAGATAAACATATGCTGGCATAATGATATTTAAATATTAGTTATATATATTATGGATATGATCAATCAGTTTAACTAGATATTATTTATGAACTGTTAAGTATTGTATTTTAGTTTCATTGCCATTCTGTAGTTGTCAGTAATGAATTTTATCACTAATCATTTTATATTTCAGGCTCCTCAATAACAATCACATTAGTAGGATTGATGAAGAAGCATTCACTGGCCTCAAAGAATTAAGATACCTGTAAGTCTAGTTGAGATACGTCCTTTATCTTATGCTTAGTTTGTTTAGAGCTGGCCTATGAGCATTGACTTGCCTTTATAAAGATGAGTCAGTAATCAATAAAAAGCAGATCATCAGACAATTTTGTTAATTTGTTCTTAATGACTTATGACATTTATACAGTACACCTAATCCTTTAATGAATTGGCATGTCATCTGATTCCTGGAACAGCACACCATATAACTGCACATTTATTTAACCATACCTTCAGTTAACTCACCAGGAAATCTGTTGGCTAACTGAGAGATTGCTGTCTACATATGTATACATATATGATCTAATTCTATTTTTGCTCCTCTGAATACTCTACTTGGTATATCATATGAACTTTTTTTCTTGTAGTTATTATATAGTGCCTTCTGGGGTTTGTTTTGTTTGCCAAGTGAACAGATGGCATTCTTTATGTTAAAAGTATTAGTAAATTTTTAAATTATCATAAATGGAGAAGTTTCAAATTCTATTGTGGCTTCACCAATTGTTACATTAGTACCAAGTGGAATGGTCCTTACTGGCATTGAAATCTTTCATTATTAAGAGATAGTCATTTTGCTTTATCATCATCTTGAGATCCCATGGACTCGCCCACCTAGAGGGTCTTTTTTCATACACACCGCTCATAATACTGCAAATTCTCTGCCGACACCATGCTCTCAGGCTATGTAATTTCTTTTGCTGAAACAAAGAAGGTGAAAACAGGTGAAATTCTGCTTATAATTACAAGATGGTATTCAACACTTAATGAGGAAAATCTTCTTGAATGCAGGTGATTTCAAGTAAGTGCTATAGGCAAACATCAAAATGGGGAACCATACCTACTGGACAATAAGATTTAAATCTATTTCTGCACAGAAAGTTCTCCTAAAGAATTTTTCAAATCATCAGAGAAGGCAATTGATGCAAAGTAAATGGAAAAGTTGTTTATTGGAGATGTAAATACCAGATCAGGAAATAAATTACTGGTAGAAATGTTTTGGGAAAAATTGGAGAAAAGAGTAAAGCTAAAACTTAATGTACTTGATGGATTTTTGTTCAGCACGTGGACTAGTCATTACTAATATGATGTTCCAGCATAAAGTATGTTCACAAATTTACATGGAAAGAAAACACAAGAAATAAGTTTTATTGTATGTGTTATTGTTGATTGTGAAATCTTCAGTTGTTTAAGGCACAAGAGTATACCTAGGATTTGAAATGGGAAGTGATCAGCATTTAGTATCGAGCAGGATAAAAATGAATTTTAAAAAATTGTTACAAAAGTTTTAAAAAGAATCAGTTGAGCAGTTTTTGTAGACTCAAATATAGACACATTATTCAATTATAAGCAGAATAATTGTTCTTGGTCAGTATTCACATTCTTTAATCAAGGTATATTAATCTTAAACCCTGTTGCTAGTATGTTTATGAAGAATGTATTTTTTTCAATATGATGTTTTTATTTTTTCATAAAATTGCCTTTTATTATGGTGATCACACATGAAAGGTCACAAGGACCTATAACACTAGAATGCTATATGTGATCAAGGAGAAAGAAGTAGCCTATTGATAGTTTCTTAAAGAGTTGAAAGTTGTACTTGGTGAAAAAAAAAAACAGTTTGGGAGAGACTATTTCAAAGAATAGAGGGATGGAATGAAGATGAGAAGTTTGTTTGGTATGTTTAGAGTTGGACAGAATGGATGTTGGCCAGTGACTGCTCTAGTTCTTACATGTTAGAAGAATGACAGTCAGGACTTTTAGGAGAAACAGTAGCTTCCTGCTTCGTCCTCATTTACTGTGTGTAGTGCCTGCATGCACATGTGTTTATTTTAAGTTCCTGTGAAGATGGAACGTGACGTTGCCAAAATATTGGAAATATAGATTAGAGTTTAATTTAATTTATATCCCTTGTACGTTGTGAATTCCTCAAGTTATTTAATAAGCATGGTTAACCAACGTCTGAGCCTTTCTACGAGAATTACTAACAGTCCAGTGTTAACACAGAAATTAATTACAAAGGCACTGTTTCCTTACCATACATTGGCAACACATCAAAAAAATAAAAAATAGCCCAATTATTAAAATCAGTTAACATCAGAATGGCCTTCGAACCAGTTAGCACCATATGAAGTTTCCTATATTCTCCTAAAGACAACGTTCCATTCTACAAATATCCTTGGGTACACAAGATTCCTCTTTCTTGCAGAAATGTGAACTGGGTCAAACCTGTAGATGTTTCCAAATCTTAAAAAAAAACCTTAGACGATCTTGAAAAAAAAGTGGAACCTGCAGAACATGTCCTCACATAGAATTATTATTTATATGGGTACTTCATGAGTCAAAAGACGCATTATGGGAAACCCACACTATCCATTAACACAATACCTATCATACATCTTAAAAAATACTCCTTGAAAACTTTCAAGAGTGTGACCCCTTGTTTTTTCCCTTATTCACTATGTATTGAAAAATTTCTTTTATGTCAGTGTTATAGAATCCTTTTTGTAACTTATAAGTTTCTATCATATCCCTTCTCTTCTGCCTGTCAGCTAAACCCTGCAACCCACACACCTTCAATCTATTCTCCACAGATCTGTCACGAGCTTAGTCACTCATCTCTGAATCCTCTCCACCACCTCCCAGTGCCCTAGAAACACACATGGCAAAATCTGTGTACAGTAATCAACATGTGGCTGAATCATAGCCTTATAAAGAGTGATAATAACCTCCTTATCTTTACTTGTTATTGTGTTCTTCAATATCTAAGTAATCCTCTGAGCTATTTTGCTAACTCTTGAATATGTCCTTTGAATTTCAAAATTTCCATCTACCTCAGATCCCTAATCACCAATCTCCTGTAATCTGGTACTATCAATATGATACTTTGTATCATATTGATAGTACCAGATTACAGGATATTTAAGTCACCTTGATAGGTATCTATATCACCATTATCAACTATTTCCCTCCCCATTTTTGCATCATGAGCAAGCAACTGAATATTCCTCCTCAAATCTGCTATATCATTCATATATAAATTAAAGAATAGCAGTCCTAGTAGAAAGCCCTCATGTACTTTACTAGTCACCCTCATTTGCCTTGATTCTACTCCATCATATCCCTCCCCCATCCATGCCACCAACCTCATATCCATTTCCATTTGCTCCAACTTATGTAATAATTTTCCATGTAGTATTCTGTCAATGTTTTTGCAAAGTCCAGCAGTATCATAGTGTAGCCATTTCCTTTATCCAATTCTGCTGCTACCTCATTAAAATGAAAATAAATTACTGAGGCAGGACCTCCCTTTTACAAAGCAATGCTGCTTTCTATAGTGTATCATATTCCTATCCACCCATTCCTAACTTTTCCAATACTTGAACCGCCACTCCAGAGATACTAGTTGGTCTGTAATTTGCTACTTCTGTCCTGGAGCTACCTTTATGTAATGGAACTATCTTACCCTCTTTCCACTTCCTTGGAACTTTGCCAGAGCTGAGACTTAAATTAAACAACCTTGTCAGAGGAACTGCTAATTCTCTTGCACATTCTCATGGCACATGTGCTGACATACCATTCAATCCCACTGCTGTATTCACATTGATATTTTTCAATACATTAAATACCTCCATTTCATCCACCTTAGTGCTCACATCAGTCTGCCATGTCAACTGCAAAATCACTGCCTGGATGATATACCCTTGCAAAGTGATCACTTAGTAATTGAACTATTTCTTCTGCTTCTATCACTTTCCTACCATTAGCACTCAGGAAAATTATCTTTCCATAATCATTCTTACTTGTTACGTAGCAAAAAAATTTTTGGATTTACTTTGGCCTGCTTATCTAATTTTCTCTCAAATTCAAATTTAGCCATCCTTACCATACTTGCTACCATTCTTGCTTGTGCTTCATATTACTCATGAGCATGCTGATCACCTTTTTGTTTATGTTCCTTCCACAATGCTTTTTTGCAGCTCATGCTTCTTATTGCTACTCATCTACTTAATCTCTACTTGGTTCATCATTCTGACCCTGGGTATGCAGTCTGATACCGCCTTGCTCAAACAATCCCTAATTGCTTCCCATGCACTAATGACATTCATTCTATGTACCTTTTTTTATACCATGGCATTTCTTCATGTTACTTCTTAAGTTTGTTGTAATTACCAGCTTTGTAGTTTCACATAAATCCTTTCTTGAAAATTCCACATGTTGAGCAACCTTCTAGAACAAGACTGCATGGTCAATTTTTTTGATTGCAGGTAGTGTTGCTACTGTAGAAAGTTGATTTTTCACTTGGTTAGAGTATAATAAATTTAGTTTAATCCTTTATCCAAGTGTGAGCAAACAAAGTTTGCGCCTGAAAGTATCTTCAGGACTGGGGCGAGGCGGTACAACACCAGGCAACTCGTTGCAAAGGTGGAGCAAGCTAACATCACTCCTATCATAACATTATACAGATATGTATAATGTTATGCATTAAGGGAAGGGCCACTACCCAGACTAATTTCGACCTTTATTGAGGTCTCTTCAGTGGGAGCAAGGCCGAAGTGGAGATACCAGGCAGAAGCATTAGCAAGGTCATCTCTACCCATAGGAGTTGCCAAACGGTGTGCCACCTTTTTATTAAATTACTCTGGATTTAGAGAAAGATGTTGAAAGTTTATTTTTCACTTGGTTAGGCTATAATAAATTTAGTTTAATCCTTTATCCAAGTGTGAGCAAACAAAGTTTGTGCTTGAAAGTATCTTCAGGACTGGGGCAAGGCAGTACAACACCAGGCAACTCGTTGCAAAGGTGGAGCAAGCTAACATCACGCCTATCTCAGTATCTCCCATAATGCAAAACACATCTCCTTGTGGATATGTATAATGTTATGCATTAAGGAAAGGGCCACTACCCAGACTAATTTCGACCTTTATTGAGGTCTCTTCAGTGGGAGCCAGGCCCAAGTGGAGATACCAGGCAGAAGCATTAGTAAGGTCATCTCTACCCATAGGAGTTGCCAAACAGTGTGCCACCTTTTTATTAAATTACTCTGGATTTAGAGGAAGATGTTGAAAGTTTATTTTTCACTTGCTCACACTTGGATAAAGGATTAAACTAAAATTATTATGTTGTTACTGTAGTTCTAGATAAATCTTCTGATGCTATTACCAGATCCAGCACTCTGAAACCCCTGGTCCCCTCCATCACATGCTTCCAGCCAAAAGGCTGCAAGTTCGAATCCTGCTGTGGGCATGTATGTTTGTCATTGTCTGTGAAAATGCTAGTTTTGGTAGTGGGCGGTAGATGGCATTGGTGTAGTTGATGGTGGTTGCTGTTTGTTGTAGTTGGTGAGATCGAGTGGTGGAGACAGAGTTGTAGGACTTCAGACTCCCTGGAGGTGTTATGCAATAATAATAATATTAATTTCCATGTTGCCATGTGCTCCTTCCTCCTTTCAGTCTATATCCTAATAGTTGAAGTCTCCCATGATAATTACTTGGCCTGCACTTATTATGCTAATCTGCCATTGCATGTTGTCCACATCTTCTTGACTCCCAGGTCAATAGCAGAACCAATAATGTTTTGTCTTATTTATTGACCTTTATCTCACACCAGGCAGCCCCAAATGAACTATTTCCCTCAGATCTATAGCCTTCCATAACTTCTAGTTTTGTTGGTTGAAGTTCTTCAGCTATCATTAATAATACCCCCTTCTCCTGTCCTATTTCCTCTATCTTCTCTGAAAATACAGTATCCATTACATTCTATCCCTTTAAATACATCATTCTCTAACAACAAGGTCTCATTGATGCCAATGCCAAAAAACTCCTCTCTTTTATTTTTGATACTTTGAGCATCTGTGTATATGCATTTCAGCAACCTCTTGGTCCCACAGTTACCTTTTAAATATCATTGCCTGCCATCCAGATTCGAAACTAGAGAAACTATACCCCCAGCTCTTCACGATCATTCCTGGGATACTGATCTATCCCAAGGTGGCTATTTCCTCAGTCATTCCTGCATTCACACTCCTCTGTTCTAGGGGGTGGCTATTAACATTGCTCCCCACCTAATTTCTCCAGTTTTCCTGGTTTTGCACTTCTAAATTCTCACTGAACAATTTTTCAAAGCATTTAACTCCAAACCATTAAAGTGGAATCCATCAGGCATATACACATCCTTTCCATCAAATTCATTCCACATCTATAAACTGCAACCAATTCCTTCTACTCAGTTTTCTCATTGACAATCATGGCTCTTCTCAATTCTGTTGTATCATAATGAGGCAGCAGACTCGCAACTTTATTTTCTTATTCTCTATGCTGCTGCTGCTTCTAACAACTTTCATATCCTCTCTCTCATCGCATATTTTTTACCTTTCAAATCATTTGTGCCTGCCAAAACAATTAACTCGTTCACTTCTTACATATACAAATTTACCTGTGAAACATGCTTTTGTCACTTTCTCATCATTGAATTCCCTATACAATATGTATGTGAATTTGATGCTCATGCAGCAAATTGGCAGGCTTCCTCCATGCATCACTTAGAACAGAATAATTTCATCATATTGGTTCAAGGATTTTTCCAGGTCATTTACTCTCACTGCACACTAAATAGAAACAAGGACTTGGACTTCATGATATCTGGAAATTGTTAATTAGTATATGTAACAATGATGACCTCTCTGATGCTAGTAATCACATAGTTTCCACAACAATGTGTAGACTCTGCATGGTGTGCCTAATGATACATGTGATTAAACTATTGATGCAGGATTTTTCAGTTTATTGAAATGACTGCTGTTCAGAAATGTTTTGTGCTAAATATCTTCCTGAAGATTCTGTCAGCCATGTCAGAGTAGCATTGTTTTAATGAATAAAAATAAGTGAGTCAAAATCTGATTAATCATCACAAGTTGATATATCCACTCAGTAAAAAAAAAAAGAAAAAAAAAAGTACTTTATTTTGCTTACTTACATATTTCTCTTCTCTCTCAGAGCACTTAGATACATTTTCTTCTTTTTCATAACTGCCTCTTGATTTGTGAGTCCCTTGTGGAGCTCTGATTGTTCTATCCTTGCAGAGTTTTCTGTTCAGCTTTTGTGGCTGAATTGGTGTTTTTTCTTCAGATGCCACTGAGTCCCAAGGTTTGGGTCTTGTTTTCATTCATTTTTTCTTGAATAATATTTATATTGCCAAAACTGTAAAGATTGAGAGCAGTTGATGATGGGGAGGAGAGACTGACTGTAAGTGAGCAAGAGATGTATGGGGAATTGAGCAAATTAAATGTAAATAAGACTGTGGGACTTGATAATATATCACCGCATTTTCTGAAGGAATGTGCCAGGGAGTTGACACCTGCCTTGACATATTTTTTTAATACGAGTCTTGCACTTTGTCAAGTTCCTAAGGAGTGGAAGGAGGACAAGATTGTGCCGCTTCATAAGGGAGATGATAGACTCGGGCATCAAATTATAAGCCTATCTGTCTGTCAGGTGTTGTGGGTAGCACATTTAATATTAATTAACAGGGTAGTACATTTAGTAAGATGTTGCTGTAGGCCAGGGAATGTAGATTACATACTTTGAAATGTTCAGGCAGATTAATTGGACATGTTAAAAGATTATTCTAACGAGAGATTTTAATTACAAGAATGTAGATTGAAAGAGGAAATAATGTAGAGGAACAAAAAAAGTGAATATGTGGAATTTCTGAAAAATAATCTTAAGCAGAATGTGATAGTTGGATTTGGTGATATCCTCACAGGATGTGGTTGTTTATGAGATTAACACTCATCTGTTGGTGAGAGTGATCATGAGGCACTTGTTTGGGAAGTGGTGAAGCAGGAAAAGATTATAACAAAAAAGGATATATGTGGAATTATAATGTTAGCAATTATGGGAAGCTCTATAATCAAATAGCATTAATGCATTGAGTTGATGAGCTGTAGGAAAAATGTTTTGGCAGTACATGGGAATTGATAAAGCACTATCTGACACAAGCAGTTATAACTGCATATCAAGTATTAAACAAATAAAGAGAGTAGGGATGAACTAGATATTTGTGAATTTCATTCTTCAATGTTGGAAAAGAATAACAGTAGAAAACATTCAATAGCGATTAGATACACGAGAAGTATAAAGCACAGGCTAGAAGGGTGACATGCATGATAAACAAATTAAAAATGCAGTATGAGAGGAGATTGGCCAGCTGACCAAGGATAATTCAAGCAAATTCTTCTGCTATATGGAAACAAGAGTAAAAATAATTATGGCAGATTCACACTGGTGGATAGTTATTGTAGCCGAGAGAGCACTGTAAATGGTATAGTGGAATTCTTTAATCAACACTTCATTAATGTACATCATACTTGTGCAAATGGTGCTGTACAACATAGAAAAATGAGGCAAGTATTAGGAGAATTAAAGGTGAAAGAAAGAGGTGTATCAAGTGTTGCTTGGGTTAGGTGAGGTGATATGATAGAGACCTACAAGTTAGCAAGGGGTTATATTCTAAAGTGCAGGTAAATAGGTTTGAGAAGATCACATCGCCTTGGCTGATGTGATCCTATATATCGCATTGATCCTGTGTTGGTAAATCCTATTCAACATAGGATCAATGTTGGATAGAATTTACAGAAAACAGTGGGAAATCATCGGATAACCTGAGGTCTTCCCTGGAATATATGTATATGGAGGGTGTGAGCATGGGAGTGAGGAGCAGGTTTTTTGCATGCAGAGTTGTGAATGATTTGAATGCCTTGCCTGAGAGTGTGGTGTCTGCAGAGAATTTGAGTGTGTTTAAAGCACAGTATGATGAGTTGTATGACAAAAGGATCTCCTAGATGAGTCTTTGACTACATGGGGTCTTGGGATGATGATAATAATAATATTGGGTGATCACTCAGTCTGTCTACTCTTATCATGAACAGGGTAATACTGAACACAATCCAAACTACTCTCAAAGACAACTCTAGCAGAGAGCAAGCAGGATTCAGAAGAGGCTTCACAACAGATCATATTCAGGTTATTTTGCAATTAACAGAAAAATGCAGAAAATACTGTTTCCTCTTTATTGATTTCAAAAAAGCATTTAATACCATAGAACACAATGCAATCATCCATGCCTTACTGTAAATAAATGTGGATCCTACATACATCCACATGATAAAAAAAATTAACATAAATCTGACCACAAAAATAACACTATTTGATCAACCTATAAATATAGATATAAAGAGGGGGGGGGGTCAGCCAAGGCAATGTGATCTTCCCAAACTTATTTACCTGCAGTTTAGAATATATTCTGAGAAAAATAGATCTAAACAGAGGAATAACCATAGATGGAAAAAAAAATTATGAATTCTTATGTTTGCCTGTGATCTATCTCAAAACCCAAAAGACCTAGAAGAAATGGGTGAAAAAATATACACAAACAGCAGCGAGATAGGCTTAGAAATGAATCAAGAAAAAGCAAAATGGATTAAAAACATCTACACAAGTGACAGCAATCTATGTATTAATAACATCCCTATAGAACAGGTTAACTCTTACAATTACTTAGGACAAATAATAAAAATGAATAATGATTTATCTAAAGAGCTAGTAAAACAAAAGACAGCAGTATGGCTATCATTCAACAGACTAAACACTGATCCAAATCTTGACATCTCTGCGAAGGCAAAACTTTTAATAGTGACATTCTTCCATCACTCGCATATGGATCAGAAACATGTAACACAACAAAACAAGAAGAGACCCTCAGGATAACTCAGTGCGAAATAGAATGTAGGATTTGTAACATTAGCAAAATGGAACATCTTGGAAATATGGAACTAAGAGATCAGGTGTAAAAGATGTAACTGCAGTATACGAAAACAAGATGAGATGGGCAGGCCACATAGCAAAACTCAGGGATAACAGATGGACATATAGAATACTTAATTGGCAACTGAGAATAAAGAGAAAACCAGGAAGACACCTACAAGAAAGAAAGACCCATTAGTGAAATCAATGGGTATAACATGGAAGAGAGAGGCTCAAGATTGAGATTGTTGGAGGCATCTTTGTGACCTGTACTCGTGGAGAAATCCTGAATGAAACACAAGTCCATCAAGGTAATATTTATATATTTGAGTATATATATAGCTTTCATCTCTGAAAGTTGCTTGACTTTGATTCTTTTCAAAATTTTTATATGTTTTTCTTTTTTCATTGTGATAATTTTCATTCTGCTTATAACTAAATGATTACTTATTTTAAATCCTCTGTATACTCATATCCTGAACCAGTGCAAAGATATTCATAGTGAAGTGTCTTCTGTTCATGTTAATTTGTTCACATTGTTCGAAAATTTTTATTAGTAAAGACTGGTCCATGTCTGAACAGAAATCCAGTAAATATTAAGTTTATTTTTATTGTTGTTAATCATTTAACCACGCTACCGGCCAGAACATATATATATGTCCAAGTTATCATGGATGCAAAGTGCATATTAAAATTATAATACCATTAATATTACATTGAAATATATGATGGATATGAAGCGTATGAGGATGCGTATTTGATCCATAATGGCTGGTAAGGTGGTTAAAGAATGATGTAAGAATTTAAAGTATTTTCTGGGTAAGTAAAAATTTTATGCATGTATTATTTTCTTCTGCAGTTATTTGTACAAGAATCGTATCAAGACAATACATAGTAATGCTTTCAAAGGTCTTCATAAATTGGAACAGCTGTGAGTATTCTAATTTAAAATAGTTCTAAAATATATCTAAATATATATGGATTTCTTAAACTCATCTTTTAATTCTGTATTCTTTAATGAAAATTGAAGAATGATGATGAATAATCATTCATCTCCAAATCTCTTCAAAATTATACTGGAAAACTGATTCAAGGTTGTTTATTTTTAATTAGGAATTTTTTTCTTATTGTCCACATTATGTTTTGAAATATAATTTTACATTAGCATTTAGAAATTACTGAAGGGCTAACAGAAAAATTAATAATGTATGATAAGTAAGCATGGAGATAATTTTTAATTATCTGTCCTTTCTATCTGATCTGTGATTCTTTCTCAAGTGACCACATCTTGTATGAAATCTACACCACCAAATGGCATGTCATTCAGTTGGACAGATATGGGTTAAGATCCTTAGGATGGGAGGAACATTTATAAAAATTTGCAGTTAAAGGTGAGCTAAAAAACAGTCTCAGTACTCTTTCTGGAAATTATTATTTTTTATCTCTCAACATAGGCAAACAGTCAGAACACATGTAATTAACTTAGTATACTGGTCTAATAGCCTTACATGCTTTGGTAATCATTTCTGTCAAACTGAAATGCACTAAACACTGCTGAGTGCTGGCAAAAACTTGCACTGTTTGAATGAAAATCTTTGCCAAATAAGTATCACACTGGACTTCTATGTTATCATTGAGATGAAAAAAAAACAAAAAAACATTGCTCTTTGAAATGGGGATATATAAAAAGCATAGGTAACTAATTTCTATCTGTTATGTATTTTGCTGGTAGGATATCCAGCATTCATGAAAATCCACTGTGTTCTTAGTGCACAATGCTATTCTGAAGAAAATATTCTGAAGAAAATTTATTATAACAAATGTGAGTGTCCATGGTGCAGGGGTTTAAATTTTGCAGTACAAATGTAATGCTCTGTGTTGTCTGGGCAGAACTGCTCGTAGACTTCCTGTGCACAAATCTGGTCATCTGATTTCTGCAGTAATTAGCTGCTTGAGTCCAAAGATGAGCAACTATGGTAACATCAGAATTCTGAAATGTTAGTTATGAAAGAATGAACTGTGGAATGCAAATTTGGTATTATGAGCAACATTGGTGATTTGGTTTAGTGGTTGGTATATGCACTCCCCAACCAACAGGTTTGCATTTCAATTCCACTTTAGTTCCATACATGCATATTTGGTTTTTAGAGCAGGGCTTTTGTATTAACTTACTGTAAGCCCATCTGAATTACTAAGCCTAACATAGTATAGGCTTGTAGTATATAAATTGGATTCAAGATAGTTCTGAAGTCAGTAATTGTGTGTATGAAAAAAAAAACACTATCTATGATTATATATTTTTCACATCAGCTTTTCATAACATATGCTTGAATATAACTCTTATGAAAACAACTAAACTTTTTATACTTAAGGATGTTATGTCCAACTTTTCCTGGTGCAAACAAATCTTGTTTATTGCTTTGTCAATGTCTTCTTTCACCCTCAGCACCACTTTTTCTCCTGAGTAGCTGTCGCACTATACAAATAACATCTTGATGTCGGACAAAAAAAAAAACTTTCTAAAAATTCTTGACTTGATCTTGAACAGAACAGACTGGCTAACTGACAGATCATTGCTTGACAGCTTCACTTTTTGTCAGTCTATTTTTCTGCTTTGATTTTTCTCTAGCTGTTGTTCAATAGAACTAACATTGACAAAAGCACAAAGTAGTAAGTGAACACCAGTGCACAACACACAGTTCATCTTTTATCTCCTCTTTAGTGTTAATATTATCATAACAGCCTTCATAGCTTAGTCGGTATAGACAAAATTACTGAAATTGCCCTTAAATTTTGCACATACCAATACATCACTCCCCCTGCTGTACAGTGATGGCCATACTAACAAAAGGTTGCTATACTTATAGCATATTAATACAGGAAATCCTGTTCTAGATTTTAAACTATCCTTTGTCCATGCACTCCAGGCCTCCAATAAATGGAATGATCTCATATAGGTAATAAACCAACCTGAAGACTTTCTTGAACATCTATGCCATACTAGTATCTGACACATGCATGACAACATTCAGCTTTCTTACCTGTAGGTTAGAAGCACAATGCATGCTGTTAAATTATCCACCCAACTGGCATGCAGCTGATTTCTTTATAATTAGACGGGGATGGTGAAATGTCATTGAATAAAAATGTATTAAATGAGGTGATCATTCAAAATCTACAAACAGTTTAACAGAAAATGTAGGAATCTGCTTGATAATGCTTACAACACTGTTTTATAACACTATCATTAATGATACTGCATTCAAGATATTCAACATTGTCATGTTTAATATTTTTTTTGTTGTTTGCTGTTGTTTCAGATACATACACTTTAATAAAATTGAGAGGATTGAACCAAACACATTTTCTGATCTTCCTCAATTAGAAAGACTGTAAGTATGTCTTTTTATATATATATATATATATATATATATATATATATATATAAAAGTGGATAATTGCTAGATTTCTGTTCATCTTTTGATATGACTTGCTTAGCTCTGTAAAAATTTACTTGAACTCATTAATTTTAATAGTTCATATCAACAGTTACTTTCAAATTAAAATGTCAATTTAATTTTTATTTAAATTTAAGTTATTTTATTATTATTTTTTGCAGTCATATTTTCCCCTAAAGGACTGAAAATTCATAGCACACCTGAGATCAAGAAAGTGTGGTGTCAAACAGGACAATAAATATATACTGTAACTTTACATGCTAATGTTCATGATCATTGTTTATTTATAATTTTACAATTAAAAATAGGGAACCAATCAAAACAATAAGTAGTCTGTGTACATTAAGATAGGACTTGGAGGTTTTTATGATGTGAAAGAAATCCAGGCTTCTCTGTCATGCTAATTGATGGATCTTTGATGCGGAGAGTTGGGAGGAATATTGCCGATATATTTCCAATATTGAGTCTGGGGTCTGCCTCTTTTTTTTTTTTTTTTTTTTTTTTTCATCTGTAGGGGTGTAGAGGACCAGAGTATCAAAAGGTGCAGAGGGCAGATGTCTGAGTTGGTGGTGAGCCATTTTATTTGGTTTCTTTGAACCGTGCTGACTAGAGGATAATGGCAAAGAAATGGAGCTAGCTGAGGAATTAGATAAGTACCAGATCGACATAATAGGGGTGACTGAAACAAAAAAGACCAAAACTGGTGAGATCTTTCTGAGCAATAAATATAAAATGTTATATTCAGGCAATGACAATCAAGGAAAAGAAGGAGTAGCCATAGTATTCAACACAAAATACGAGGCTAATCTTCTTGAATGGCAGTCAGTCTCAAGTAGAGTAATGTGGGCAAATATGAGAATGGGGAACTGGACAATGAGACTTATTTGTGCCTATGGTCCCACAGAAGGTTCTACTAAGGTAGAAGTGGAGGAATTTTTTGAGGCTTTAGAAAAAGCAACTGACACAATGAAAAAGGAAAACTTGGTCCTTGTTGGGGATCTAAATAGTAGAGTAGGAAATGATTGTGAGACATACAAAAATATTTTGGGAAAATTTGGAGAAAAGAGCAAAGCTAATAATAATGGCAAATATCTGTTGGATTTCTGCTCAGGACACGGACTGGTTATTACTAACACCATGTTCCAACATAAAAATGTGCACAAATTCACATGGAGAGAAGAGGCTAGGAATAAGAAAAGTCTCATTGACTATGTTATTGTTGATAGTGATGTTTTCTCCTTGGTGCAGGACACCAGAGTGTACAGAGGATTTGAAATTGGAAGTGATCACTATTTAGTCTTGAGCAGGATAAAATTGAATTTCATATTGAAAAGAATAACATGTAAGAAAGTTTTAAAGCGAATAAAAGTTGAGCAGCTCTTAGATGTGAACTGTAGACTAAAATACAGAAATATTATTGAAAAGAAAATGAAAGAGTTTGAGAACAGGAATCAAACCTTGGAGATTCAGTGGCAAACTCTGAAGGAAACATTGATTGATTCTGCCAGAGAGGCATGTGGTGAGGTTGTGTGCAAGGATAAAAAAAAATCAGAACTCCCTGGTGGACACAGGAAGTTAAAGAGGCAGTGAAGGAAAAGAAGAAAGTATATCAAAAGTTCCTGGCAAATAAGTCAGCTTTTACTCTTACAGAATACAGAGACAAATGTAAGAAAGCTAAACAGTGTGTAAAACTAGCTAAACAAAAGTCATGGGAGGACTTTGGCAAGAATATAGAAAATAAATATCAAGAAGGTGGCAAAATATTCTGGAGGTTGTTGAAGAAGCTTAGGAATGGAGGAAAGAGTGCTGTAAAAGGAATTAGAGATGATAAAGGTGAAATGAAAACAGGAGAAAAAGATATCCTTGAAGTATGGAGTAATTACTTTGAAAAACTGCTAAATGAAACAAGCAGTGATGACAGCACAGTTATAAAAAACACTGACCAGGCATGCAGTCAGGAATACATATCCATACTTGAAGTAGAAAAAGCCATCAAAGGCTTGAAATGTGGAAAGGCAGCAGGAGTAGATGATATTCGACCAGAAATGCTGAAGTATGGTGGTTTAAGAGTCTTACAGTGGCTGCACTGCATAGTTCAGAAAGCCTGGACAGAGGGACGAATTCCCGATGATTGGAGTAGAGCTCTCATAGTACCCATATATAAAAAGGGAAATAAAACTGAATGTGAGAATTACAGAGATATTTCCCTACTGAGTGTTCCTGGCAAGATCTATGCAAGTATACTTGAGAAACGGTTGAGAAGAATTGTGGAAGAAAAGCTTGGTGAAGAACAAGCTGGATTCAGGCCAAATAGAGGCTGTCAGGATCAGATCTTCACTTTACGACAAATAGTCGAGAAAGCATGGGAATATAACAAAGATCTGTATTTAAGTTTTGTCGATTTGGAAAAGGCATATGACAAGGTGCCAAGAGAGAAGCTATTCAATACGCTGCAGTTATATGGTGTCAATGGGACATTATA
Organism: Typopeltis vanoorti; assembly: GCF_054136105.1. Taxonomy (NCBI): domain Eukaryota; kingdom Metazoa; phylum Arthropoda; class Arachnida; order Uropygi; family Thelyphonidae; genus Typopeltis; species Typopeltis vanoorti. Next base: position 34,576,923 of record NC_143568.1, read on the forward strand.
TCAAGCAATACTTAGTCTTTATTTGAGTTGTAAGTCAGCAGTTAGAATTGAAGGAAGTACAGGAAGATGGTTTAATGTTAAATCTGGTGTGAGACAAGGATGTACATTATCCCCTCTGTTATTCATTATCTATATGGATCACATTATGAAGGAATGTGGTATTAAACCTGATATCAAAATTGGAGATGTTAATGTCAGCTCTTTGCTTTATGCGGATGATGTTATACTTCTAAATAAATCCGCTACAAGTCTGCAAGATTCTCTGACTAAATTGAATAGCTGTTGTAATAGATATGGTATGAAGGTCAGCAATAAAAAGACAAAGACAATGAAAATAGGCAGAATCATTGAAAATGTCGACTGTGTTGTGAATGGAGAACCTGTGGAACAAGTAAAACATTTCAGCTACTTAGGCACAATTTTTACTGAAGATGGTAAACTAAATATAGAAATAGACAACAGAATCAGCAAAGCTGGTATCGTGGGAAGTCAATTGAATAAATTCATATGGAATAAGAAAGAAATTAGTCAGAACACTAAATTAGCTGTATACAAGACTGTGTTCAAACCAATTTTAACTTATGGATCTGAGAGCTGGGTCAGAAGTAAAACACTTGACCAAAGACTAGAGACCGCAGATATGAGAGTCCTGAGAAAGATTAGAGGCGTGAACAGATGGCATCAATGGCAATATCATATTAAAAATGAGGATATTAGGAAAGAACTTGACATTGTCAGCATCCAGGAATGCGTTAGCAGAGCTAATCTCAGATGGTATGGTCACTTAAATAGAATGGGAGAGGAAAGATTAGCAAAACAAGTGTTCTCTGCCAGGTTGGCAGGAAAACGATCCAGAGGAAGACCAAGATATAGGTGGATTGATACGGTACAAAGTGCCGTAGACGATAGAAATATAAGATCTGATAATGTTGGAGTCTTGACAAGTAACAGACTGATTTGGAGGAAAATTGTAGATAGGAAGTTAGTAATGATGTAATTTTTTCATGTAGTACTGTCATATCCTGTACACCCCTTGAGGGTACATGGCAGGAATTTGATGATGATGATGATGATGATGATGGGAATGTGGTCTTGCCAGGAGTAATCCAGGATATTTCTTAGACAAGTAGTTCCAAAGCTATTTATCATATTGGTTGCAGTTTTGGTTGAGATGTTCCAGGTCTGGGAGCCATACAGAAAGATAGACTGACTGGTGCACTTGTAAAGATGAATCTTCGTCTCCTTTGAGATGAGGCTTGACTTCCATACTTTATTAAGACTTCTGTGGAACTGAAGTGCTTTCTGTTTTCTTGTCTTAATGTCTGTTAAGGAATCTGAGATGTGTGATCCTAGGTATACCAAGTCTTCTACTTCGTCAAGGATCATTTTGATTTATATAGATGTGCCCATCTATTTGATTCTTTAATATCTTTGTTTTTTGGAAGTTTATTTTTAGTCCAAATATTTCTGTGGTTCTCCTAAGGCTGTTGAAGTGGTTTTGGGCATCTGTAATATTGGAGTCAATGAGGACTGTGTCATCTGCAAAGATCAGGTCTTCAAGGTGCATCTTATATATGGGTCTTTGATGAGGATTCCAGATTTAACTTGAATCAATTTAAAAATATAGTCAATCACTATGATGAATAGATATGGGGCCAGAGTATCTCCCTGTAGGACTCCTGTGGTGATGGGAAAACTGTCTGTTTTCTCTCCATTAACTAGTACAGCGGCTTGATATCCCGGTAGGGTGCCTTGATTGCCCTGATTATTTTAGGTGGAATTCCATAAAGTTTGAGTGTTTCCCATAGTTGTTCCCTGTCAACAGAATCAAATGCTTTAGTAAAGTAAATAAAGTTCAAAAGCAATGGTAAGTTCTTGTCCTTTGAACCCTTTATGCTAATGTTATAAATTTCTAAAACAGGAGAAACTTTTTTGAATAGTAAAACTGCAAGTGAGTAGTTTTTTTCAAAAAAAAAAAGTTATTCAGTTGGTGTTGAAACTTAATGTATCTTAAATGATGATTTAAGATATGATCAGGCATTTCGGAAAGTTGAAAATTGTAGTGTGCATGTGAAGATTTTGAATCTGTGGTGTGAAGTTATTATTATTATATGACACCTCCAAGGAGTCTTGAGGACTCATCGAAGGAGGGTACTCTACAACTCTATCTCCACAACTCAATCCACCAACTGTAGTGAACTACCTCATCTACACCATAGATGGCGAACCTGGGACACGCATGCCAGAGGTGGCATGTCTGAGAATTTTGCTGGCACGTCAACGATTTACATTGATATCCTTTCATACGTTTATAAATTATTCAACCTTTTTTTTAATTGTTACAATATGCACAAGTTAAATTTTATTTTACACCAGAGAGCAGCTATGAAGATGCGCATATGATTGGTGCGGTATTAACAAAAGGTCACGGCACCCAAACTCAACCTACAATTGTTGAGTTGAAATGTTAATTCTCTTCAACCAAATTCCATAACATGTGAAACTGTCATAACAACATTCACCATATATTTCTTAGTTTTAACACATTCATGACGAGGTGTTGTTTATCGTTAATACTCTGAATAACATTATAAATTTATAAATAAATAAATATTATAAATAAAATAAAACATTATCTATAAAATTATAAATAATTATTTATAAAATATATATATTTTATAAATAAATAAATAAATTAAGTTAGATTAATTTTCTATTAATTTTTTTCCCTATTAAAAACTGCCCAGCACGTCAGCAAATCGATTGGTAAATTTTTGGCACGCGCACATAAAAAGGTTCACCACCACTGATCTATCCCAACACTATCTACTGCCCACTACCACTACTACTTTCACAGACGATCACAAACATCCGTGTTCACGGTGGGATTCGACTCACAGCCTTTTAGGAGCAGATACACTAACCACGTGGCCAACCAGGCTGGCAAATTATAAGATCATCACAAACACCCATGCCCTTGGTGGGATTCCAACCTGCAGCCTGTTGGTTGGATAATGTGCACGCTAACCACTTGGCCAATCAGGCTGAGTTGAAATTGAAATGAATGTTAATTCATTTCATGTTAATTTCAGGGTAGTACATTTAATAATATGTTGTTATAGGCCAGGGAATGTAGATTACTGACTTTGAAATGTTTAGGCAGATTAGTTGGGCATGTTAAAAGAAGATTATCCTAATGAGAGATTTTAATTACAAGAATGTAGATTGGAAGGAGGAAATAATGTATAGGAACAAGAAAAGTGAATATGTGGAATTTCTGAAAAATAACTATCTTAAGCAAAATGTGATAATTGGATTATTATTATTTTTTTTAATGTTGGGCCCATATACGAGAGGTTGGCTGGTCAACCTATAGTACTTTAGTACCGTATATGGGTAGTGGGATGGGAAAGGAGGAACTTGTTAACATTCGATTTGAAAGCCTGTATATTGTATTCCTTGGGAAATGCCTCAAGGGGTAAGACTGTTCCACAGTACATCAGTAGCAGGGATGAAGGAGGAGGAAAAGAAACTTGTTCTGTGGGTTTCAAGGTGTACTGTGAAGGGATGTTGGGAGGTGGCTGGAAGTGTTCCAATGGGTTTAGTACAGAGTGGGGGAATTATTGATGTTGTTTCAGATGTGCATTTTCCATGAAAATATTTGTAGAATATACAAATTGCAGAGACTAAACATCTATGTGAAAGTTGGGGGGGGGGAGGGGGAGGGGGAGTGAGTCAGTAAGAGATGGATCATTTATCAGTCTAATTGCTCTCCTCTGTATTGAGTCAAGCATTTTGAGGGAACTTTTAGGAGCCCCACTCCAAATGTGAGAACAGTATTCAATAGCTGGGTGAATTTGCAATTTGTATAAGGTTAACAGCTGTTTTGAAGTGAAGTAACATCTTGAGCGAAAGAGAAAGACTAGTTTTTTGGAAGCTGAGGACGCAATGGTTGTGATGTGTTTATGCCAGGAGAGGCATGATGTCATGGTAATTCCGAGAAGAGAAATTTCATCTTACCTGGGGATTTGAGTGTTATCAAAAATAATACTGTGGGAAAATGGTTCTTTTTTTGTGGGAAATAAACAGAACTGAGTTTTACTAGCGTTGAAGTTGATGAGGTTATCTGAGCTCCGATGGGGCTCAGATAACCTTGATGTTTTGGAGGTCTGCATTCAGGGAAGTTGTGGTTGATGTTCTGTGGGTTGAAGTGAGTTGTGTAGGGTAAGGTTTATCAAATGAAAGAGAGGAGTGCAATGTGCTGTCATCTGCAAAACTGTGTATTGGGTTGGAGGTTAACTGAAGTAGGTCATTAATGTATCCTCACAGGATGTGGTTGTTAATGAGATCAACACTTATCTGTTGGTGAGAGTGATCATGAGGTACTTGTTTGGGAAGTGGTGAAGCATGAAAAGATTATAACAAAAAAAGGATATATGTGGAATTATAAGGTTGGCAATTATGGGAAGCTCTATAATCAATTAGCATCAATGCATTGAGTTGATGAGCTGTAGGAAAAATGTTTTGGCAGCACATGGGAATTGATAAAGCACTATCTGAACACAAGCAGTTATAACTGCATATCAAGTGTTAAACAAATAAAGAGAGTAGGAATGAAATGGATGCTTGTGGGTTTCATTCTTCAGTGTTGGAAAAAATATAACAGTACAAAACATTCAATAGCGATCAGCTACACGAGGAGTATAAAGTGCAGGCTAGGCGGGTGACATGCATGATAAAGAAATTAAAAATGCAGTATGAGTGGAGATTGGCTAGTCTGACCAAGGATATAATTCACACAAATTCTTCAGCTGTATGGCAAACAAGAGGAAAAATAATTATGACAGGCTCACACTAGTGGATAGTTATTGTAGCCGAGAGAGCACTACAAATTCTATAGTGGAATTCTTTAATCAACATTGCTGTACAACATATAAAAATGGAGTAAGTATTAGGAGAATTAAAGGTGAAAGAATGAGGTGTTGCTTGGGTTAGGTGTTAATAAGGCCGTAGGAATGGATGACATATTGCCACATATTTTTAAGTAAAATACAAAACAGTTAGCTATGCCTTGACTTAATTAGTTAATGAAAGTCTTGCAGTGAGGAAGGCCCCTAACAAGTGGAAAGAAGGCAAAATAGTATCTCTCCACAAGCATGGTTCTAGGACAGAAGTGTGAGGGTGACATGCATGATAAAGAAATTAAAAATGCAGTATGAGTGGAGTTTGGCCAGTCCGACCAAGGATAATTCAAGCAAATTCTTCAGCTATATGGCAAACAAGAGGAAAAATAATTGACAGGTTCACACTAGTGGATAGTTATTGTAGCCGAGAGAGCACTGCAAATTCTATAGTGGAATATCAATCTGTATATCTGCAGTTGTGGTCAAAGTGTTTTAGAAACTGGTTAGGAATAGAATACTGGATTAGGTTGATGGACATGGGATTTGCTAATTGTCAACATGGGTTTGTAAGGGGCAGATCTTATTTTAGCAATCAGCTTGCATTTTATGATATGATGAATGTGTTGAGGGGTGCTTAAGGGTCAAAGCTGTATAACTGAGAGGAGACCTCCACATAGCCTTTAAAGGAATGCGGAGAACCGACCAGGGCTTCTGACCTAATGTCCAATCCTCACCTTCTCGTGGCGCACCCTGTTGGGTATCTACTTTGATACTGAACGAATGAGGATGGGCTGGCAATTTGGGATTTAGCCGACCAAATTGTATTCTTATTGGTTAAACCAAAATAAAAAATGATGGTACAACATGACAAAATTTCATGCCGGCTGGGGCGTCGCCCGGTTAAACAAGGCCCCCGTTGTTTTCGCCAGGGAACCAGGGCAAACAGCGAAAAGTCAGCTACTGGAACAAATCTGAAAACAAACCCCAACTCAACATCACCAGAGTTAAAGATTGGTACTATCAACGTAAGAAGCCTGAATGGCAAAGAAATGGAGCTAGCTGAGGAATTAGATAAGTACCAAATCGACATAATAGGGGTGACTGAAACAAAAAAGACCAAAACTGGTAAGATCTTTCTGAGCAATAAATACAAAATGTTATATTCAGGCAATAACAATCAAGGAAAAGAAGGAGTAGCCATACTATTCAACACAAAATACGAGGCTAATCTTCTTGAATGGCAGTCAGTCTCAAGTAGAGTAATGTGGGCAAATATGAGAATGGGGAACTGGACAATGAGACTTATTTGTGCCTATGGTCCCACAGAAGGTTCTACTAAGGTAGAAGTGGAGGAATTTTTTGAGGCTTTAGAAAAAGCAACTGACACAATGAAAAAGGAAAAGTTGGTCCTTGTTGGGGATCTAAATAGTAGAGTAGGAAATGATTGTGAGACATACAAAAATATTTTGGGAAAATTTGGAGAAAAGAGCAAAGCTAATAATAATGGCAAATATCTGTTGGATTTCTGCTCAGGACATGGACTGGTTATTACTAACACCATGTTCCAACATAAAAATGTGCACAAATTCACATGGAGAGAAGAGGCTAGGAATAAGAAAAGTCTCATTGACTATGTTATTGTTGATAGTGATGTTTTCTCCCTGGTGCAGGACACCAGAGTGTACAGAGGATTTGAAATTGGAAGTGATCACTATTTAGTCTTGAGCAGGATAAAATTGAATTTCATATTGAAAAGAATAACATGTAAGAAAGTTTTAAAGCGAATAAAAGTTGAGCAGCTCTCAGATGTGAACTGTAGACTAAAATACAGAAATATTATTGAAAAGAAAATGAAAGAGTTTGAGAACAGGAATCAAACCTTGGAGATTCAGTGGCAAACTCTGAAGGAAACATTGATTGGTTCTGCCAGAGAGGCATGTGGTGAGGTTGTGTGCAAGGATAAAAAAAATCAGAACTCCCTGGTGGACACAGGAAGTTAAAGAGGCAGTGAAGGAAAAGAAGAAAGCATATCAAAAGTTCCTGGCAAATAAGTCAGCTTTTACTCTTACAGAATACAGAGACAAATGTAAGAAAGCTAAACAGTGTGTAAAACTTGCTAAACAAAAGTCATGGGAGGACTTTGGCAAGAATATAGAAAATAAATATCAAGAAGGTGGCAAAATATTCTGGAGGTTGTTGAAGAAGCTTAGAAATGGAGGAAAGAGTGCTGTAAAAGGAATTACAGATGATAAAGGTGAAATGAAAACAGGAGAAAAAGATATCCTTGAAGTATGGAGTAATTACTTTGAAAAACTGCTAAATGAAACAAGCAGTGATGACAGCACAGTGATAAAAAACACTGACCAGGCATGCAGTCAGGAATACATATCCATACTTGAAGTAGAAAAAGCCATCAAATGCTTGAAATGTGGAAAGGCAGCAGGAGTAGATGATATTCGACCAGAAATGCTGAAGTATGGTGGTATAAGAGTCTTACAGTGGCTGCACTGCATAGTTCAGAAAGCCTGGACAGAGGGACGAATTCCCGATGATTGGAGTAGAGCTCTCATAGTACCCATATATAAAAAGGGAAATAAAACAGAATGTGAGAATTACAGAGGTATTTCCCTACTGAGTGTTCCTGGTAAGATCTATGCAAGTATACTTGAGAAACGGTTGAGAAGAATTGTGGAAGAAAAGCTTGGTGAAGAACAAGCTGGATTCAGGCCAAATAGAGGCTGTCAGGATCAGATCTTCACTTTACGACAAATAGTCGAGAAAGCATGGGAATATAACAAAGATCTGTATTTAAGTTTTGTCGATTTGGAAAAGGCATATGACAAGGTGCCAAGAGAGAAGCTATTCAATACGCTGCAGTTATATGGTGTCAATGGGGCATTATATCAAGCAATACGTCTTTATTTGAGTTGTGAGTCAGCAGTTAGAATTGAAGGAAGTACAGGAAGATGGTTTAATGTTAAATATGGTGTGAGACAAGGGTGTACATTATCCCCTCTATTATTCATTATCTATATGGATCACATTATGAAGGAATGTGGTATTAAACCTGATATCAAAATTGGAGATGTTAATGTCAGCTCTTTGCTTTATGCGGATGATGTTATACTTCTAAATAAATCCGCTACAAGTCTGCAAGATTCTCTGACTAAATTGAATAGCTGTTGTAATAGATATGGTATGAAGGTCAGCAATAAAAAGACAAAGACAATGAAAATAGGCAGAATCATTGAAAATGTCAACTGTGTTGTGAATGGAGAACCTGTGGAACAAGTAAAACATTTCAGCTACTTAGGCACAATTTTTACTGAAGATGGTAAACTAAATATAGAAATAGACAACAGAATCAGCAAAGCTGGTATCGTGGGAAGTCAATTGAATAAATTCATATGGAATAAGAAAGAAATTAGTCGGAACACTAAATTAGCTGTATACAAGACTGTGTTCAAACCAATTTTAACTTATGGATCTGAGAGCTGGGTCAGAAGTAAAACACTTGACCAAAGACTAGAGACCGCAGATATGAGAGTCCTGAGAAAGATTATAGGCGTGAACAGATGGCATCAATGGCAATATCATATTAAAAATGAGGATATTAGGAAAGAACTTGACATTGTCAGCATCCAGGAATTCGTTAGCAGAGCTAATCTCAGATGGTATGGTCACTTAAATAGAATGGGAGATTAAAGATTAGCAAAACAAGTGTTCTCTGCCAGGTTGGCAGGAAAACGACCCAGAGGAAGACCAAGATATAGGTGGATTGATACGGTACAAAGTGCCTTAGACGATAGAAATATAAGATCTGATAATGTTGGAGTCTTGACAAGTAACAGACTGATTTGGAGGAAAATTGTAGATAGGAAGTTAGTAATGATGTAATTTTTTCATGTAGTACTGTCATATCCTGTACACCCCTTGAGGGTACATGGCAGGAATTTGATGACGATGATGATGATGATGAATGTGTTGAATAAGGGAAATTCATGCACAGTGATATTCTTGAACTTCGCAAAAGCATTTGACTACCTCCTAATAGACTGGTGCACAAGCTGCAAGAATGAGAATGAATAGTATATTGGTTGAATGGATTGGAGATTGGCATCTCTTAATGATGCCAGCAAGATGTGGAGTGTCTGAGATAAGGAATGTGAGCAGTGGCATGTCTCAAGATTCTGTTCTTTGGGCCTATACTGTTTAATTTATTTATTAATGATATTTCATGTGGATTGGCTGAAAATCTTCACTTGTTTGCTGATGATGCACAGTTGAGAATTATAAGGAGCATTACTAATGTTAATTCCCTTTGGGGAAGTTTAAATACTTCTAGCTTGTACAAATGAGTGGGAATGTAATTTTAATAAAGTTCAAGGTGTTGCATTTTGGAGTGCAGAGATATAAGGCTGTGTACTGTAGTGGTGGAACTGTGTTTCAGGAAATGGATGAGAACCAGAGGCCATCATTGGAAGAAGTGTGTGAGGAGTAGACTTTTTCGTGGAGAATTGTGGGTGAATGAATGCATTAACAAAATGTTAATGCAAGAAGCATTCAGGATTTTAAGGTTCAATTTGATGTTTTGTTTTGGGTGAATTTCCAACGATGAGTCTGCTGACTCATCTCAGTTATTAAAGTGAGAAGAACAATAAATGGATCTAGGCTAACTGACATAATGTTAGCAGATTTTAAATTGTGAAATTTGTATAAAAATGCAGTTAATTCATTAAAACTATCTTTAACATTACACTATTAATATTACCACCATACAGTCACTCATCATGGAAATCTGCTGCAGTCTATTCTTGCAACAAGTCTGTTCATCATTCTTAATACAATCTGGGGATGAATGAGTACTATTACTCACCCATCCCCAGATTGTATTAAGTCATCACTATATGAAATCTGGACCATGTATTATTGCCTTGATGTCTACTGGCTCACTTTTCAGCAAGTCATTCAATCTGTTTACACAGCTAACAGCACTTCTGCTTCCACCCAGAATTCTGGATTATTTTTCCTATTAATAACATATGCTGACAAAAAATCTCCCTGTAAATTAGACATAATCTCCATAGAGTTCTAGGACTCATTGCAGGAGATCCATAAGTAGTCCCCATTCATCTAGATCAGTGTTTCTCAAAGTGTGGTATGCGGACCCCCGGGGTCCGCAAAAGGTCTTCAGTGGGTCCGTGGCAATTTTCGGCTATGCATCATTAATGCATGGAATAAAATTTAAGTTTGAGATCGTAAAACGTTCCTATTGTATCACTGAATAAGGCACAGAGACATCTGCAGGCTGTGTAATATGTTTCTCAACAAACAGTGCAATTAGAGACAACTGGCACTAACTAATAAATCGCATGACCCTTCCCACATAAAATGCTGTATAGTAGACAATCAAAACTATATGGTGCACTGGCAACATATGGTTTTGTTTGAGTGAACATGTTAAAACTAAGAAATATATAGTGAATGTGTTTCAGATATTATATAAGGAATTTGGTTGAAGAGAATTAGCATTTCAAGTGAACTGTTGGCTTGCCTTTGTCAATTAGTAGTGCGATCTTTTGTTAATACTGCACCAATCATATGAATGTCTTCATAGCTGCTTTATCTCTACTGGCCTACCATTGCTGTCTGTTTCGAGTTCTGCTTTCACTAGCCATTTGTTGAAGGACTATTCGTTAAATATGGTAATTTTTTTTAGCTTTCAAATTCTTAAGTATGGATCACTGGTTAAAGACTGGATTTTTAAAATGCACAAAAGAGAGGAACATAGTTGTCTGACATCTCTAAAGAACCAACTAGGAAGAAGATGAGAAAACTACGTAAGTACGATATAAATTACTTGAAATGTGGATTTTTATGGACGGGAAATGAAGAGGAACCTATTCCATTATGTGTAATTTGCAGTGAAACTTTAAAAAATGAAAGCATGAAACTATGTAATTTAAATCGCCATTTTGAATCGAAACATAATGAATGCAAGGACAAATCTGTCGAATTTTTTCAAAATAAACTGAAAAATTTAAAAGAATCTCAAAGTGATGTGGATCATGTCAGGAGGTGAAAACATGAAGGCTTTAGAAGCTTCATATCGTGTGTCGCTATTAATAGCAAAAAGTGGTGTAGTGGAAACAATTGGCGAAACTTGGGTCAAGCCTGCAGCAAAAATAATAGCGGAAATTATGATCGGAGATAATGCAAAAAGAACTTTTGATCGGATTTGCCTTTCAAATAGTACCATTCATCAAAGAATCACTGAAATGGCCAAAAATATAAAACAAACATTGTTATCCGATATACGTAAGAGTCATTATTATGCATTGCAGGTAGATGAATCCACCGACATTACAAATTTTGCAAATCTTCCAGTGTTCGTTAGGTACGAAAAAAATAAAAAAATTCATGACGACCTTTTATATTGCCAACCCTTGCCAGAACATACAACAGGAGAAGAAATATTCAACAGCATAAATACCTTTTATGCATCAAAACAAGCTTGATTGGAAAAGTTGTGTTGGAATAAGCACAAACGGAGCGAAATCCATGGTCGGGTCTAAAAAAGGGCTTGTTTCAAGGATTCAAGCTGTTTGCACCAAATGCAAAGTCGACACACTGTTGCATACACAGGGAAGCTTTGGCTACACATATGATGTCTACAGACCTAAGAAAAGTTCTTGATGATGCTGTAAAAATCATAAGTTATATTAAAGGCCGTCCTCTAAACGTCAGACTTTTCTCTCAACTTTGCAAAGAAATGGGAAGCAACTATACACAACTTCTTTTCTATACCGATGTTTTTTGGCTTTCTTGTGGAAAAGTCCTTACTCATTTATTTGAACTTCGGAATGAACTACAAGTTTTTTTTGATGAAAAGTTTGAATTGAAAAAGCATTTACATAATTGGAAATGGCTCAGTCAATTAGCATACCTTGCAGATATTTATTAGTCTTAATTTATCTTTACAAGGCAAGGAAATTTCTATATTTCATGTCCAAGATAAAGTGAACGCCACGTTGGCAAAAATGAAGTTATGGAAAAAGCGGGTTGGTAATGGAGAATTTGACGCGTTTCCATCGCTTCATGAATTGCTCGCAAGTTCAAATGAACAAATTGATGATGATGTGAAAATTACTATCATGCAGTATTTAAAAAGCTTACAAATGAATCTAGAAAAGTATTTCCCTGAATTGGACATTAATATTGAGTGGATAAGATAATACCTTTCAATAAAAACAAATTTATGCCAAAGGGTCTATCGTCAATAGAAGAAGAACAACTTTTAGAACTAGCTTCTGATGGTTTCCTAAAAAATAAATACAGCGAGAATACGTTATCATTTTGGCTACAAATACAGAATGAATTTCCTGAATTAACAGATAAAGCTCTAAGGTTCATTTTTCTATTTCCAAGTTCATGTTTTTTCTAAATCCAACTTCGCACAATATCTGTGAAGTTGGATTTTCGGCCCTTGTAGATATTAAGACGAAGAAGAGGAATTGCATTATAGATGTCGAATTGCATCTGAGATTGAAATTAACAACTATAGAGCCAAATTTTGCTGAAATTTTATCTCACCATAAGCAATTTCACTCCTCTCATTGATAAATTATTTCAAGTAAGTAAAACTTTATAGTATTTTTATAAAGTTTGTTCTATTAAAAATAAATCATATTTTTTGTTTACAGGAACATATAAATTCAAATAAAATAGATATTTAATATTTTAAATTAATTTATTAATTTTAATTAGTTTATTCATATTAATTAATTTATTTTTAATTAATTTATTTATTGTAATTAATTAATTAATTTTTTAATTAATTATGGGGTACTTGGTAATAATGAAAATTTAAGAAGGGATCTGCGGATATCTGAAGTTTGAGAAACACTGATCTAGATAAATCCAGTACAAGTTTGCGAGATTCCCAAATTTGGTATGAAATCAGCAATAAAAAGACCAGAACCTTAAAAATAGCCAGGAACATAAACTTCAGCTGCATACTCAATAGTGAACCTATAAAACATGTAAAATATTGCAGCTATTAGACAGATTTTACCTCTGTTTAAATTCATTCACTGACAATGCAATCAAAACACCCAGATGGTGTTTTGATTGCATTATCAGTGAATGAATTTTCACTTCTTCTCATGTTCATGTTAACTACATTCTTAATTTCCAGGGATAATCTTATTTTCACCCTTTCTGCTAGGTATTGAATTTCTTCAGCATCTGTTTTCTGAAATCTCTATATTAACATCCTTCTATCATATCCCTTCTCTTTTCTCTATCAACGAAATGTGGCAACTCACAGATCTTTAATATCTCCTCATGGTGAGCATTCCAGAGAGGTTTTGTCACTTGCATCTCAATTCTCACCATTACTTCTTTGAGCACAATAGCTTAGATATGGACTAGGAAGTTGCTGTTCTTTATAAGGCCTTATAAAGAACAGTAACTTTCTAGTCTTATTTATCTGTATGTATTACACACGATAAATATGAGAAGAGATTAGCTAGGCAAATCAAATATAATCCAAGGAAATTTCTTGTGCTATGCAGCAAGCAAGAGGAAAAATAATTAAGGCAGGTACTCACTAGTGGATAGTTACTGTAGCTGAGAGAGCACTGAAAATGATATAGTGGAACTCTTTAATCAACACTTGATCAAGAAATTTCCTTGGATTATATTTGATTTGACTAGCTAATCTCTTCTCATATTCTTTTTCCTTTTTAACCATACTTGTCCACCTTTCTGGACTGCAGTTTATATTCTTCATGTATCTGTTCACTGCAAACTGTCTTGTACCTTCTCCCTAACAAGTTCTTTTGCAACACTGCTTGTTTGATTTTACTGTTTGTCCACCTCACTCCTACTCTATTTATTTGTTTAACTCTTGGTATGACGCTATGCTTTCCTTGGTGGATTGAGTGGTAGAGACAGTTGTAGAACCCTCCCTCAATGAGTCTTTGGACTCCCTGGAGGTGTTACATAATAATAATATACTATCTTTTCTTTTCATTTCACATTCTTATAATTAAAATCTACCATTGTAATCACCTTCCTTTTACTTGTCCAATTAATTTGTGTAAACATTTCGCAAACAGTGCACTATACATTTCCTTCCTATAACATATTATTATTATTACATGTGCCATGGAATTGGCAGACCCATCATGGGAAATTCATTCAACTGACAACATATTTATCATACGAATCTTAAAATCCATAACACTCGTTGCATTAACAACACATTCATAACGTATTCTATTCATTAACAATTCTCCATGTAAAAATGACTCGCACCCCTCTTCACCATAATCTTACATAACTTCCAGGAATAACCTTTGGTTTTTCCCCCTCGCTACTACTCTTTTTATATCATCTGGATTAATACAATAAAATCCTCTTACTAACTTAAATGTATCTATCATATAACCTCTTTTCTACTTATCCAGTAAACTCTGCAATCCACATTTCTTCAACCTCTCTCCATAGCCAGCATTTCAAAATCCTGATATTGTCTGTCATTCATCTCTTGACCCACTCCAGTGTTTCCACATCACAATGAAAACTAGGTGACTGAATCTGAGCACAATAGTCCAAGTGTGGTCTGACCAGTGCTTTATACTGGCACAACCACTTTCTTATCCCTACATGTTAGAGTACTTCTTATCATAGCAGCACTACGATGCCTTTGCAACACTAGCATTATGCCTCTAAACTTCAGTGTACTGTCAACTATCACTCTCAAATCTCATACACTTCCTGCAGTATGGCACCATTGATATAGTACACATCCTTGTATTTCTGCACTCCAAAATGCAACACCTTGCACTTATTAATTTTATAACTACAACCCCACACCTTTGTCCAAGTCAAAAGTTCCTTCAAATTTACCTGAAGGGAATTAACATCAACAGTGTCACCTGTAATTCTCTCCAAACTTTGCATCATTACCAAACAACTGAAGATCTCTACTCAGTCCACATGATATATCATTTACAAATATGTTAAACAGCAGGGGCCTAAGAACAGAACCCTGGGCACTCCACTGATTACCCTCCTTTTTTGAGACACTGCTCCATCATACAAAACTTGCTGGTGTCATTCAGAGAGCTAATCTCTGATCCATCTAACCAATATACTATTTATTCCTATCCTCTGCAGATTGTACACCAACTTATGTGGTAATCTATCAAAAATTTTTCCAAGTCCAAAATAAAACTGTGATAATTCCTTACCGTGCATTATCAGAAAATGAAAGAAAATTGCTAAAACAAGACGTACCCTTTACAAATCCATGCCGACCATTATAAAGAATGTTATCTCCATCAACCCAATCCTGTATTCTGTATTTCTAACAAATCTTTCCAACACCTTGACCACAACCACAGTTATACAGACTGGTCTATAAATAGAAACTTCTGTCCTAGAACCATGCTTGCAAAGTGGTATTATTTTGCCTTCTTTCCACTCCTTAGGAACCTATCCACTGCAAGACTTTGATTAAATGATCATGTTAAAGGCATAGCCAACTGTGGTGCACATTCCATAAGAATACTTGGTGATATGTAATCCATTCCCACAGCCTTATTAACATCTAACTTTACCAACATCTGATAAACCTCTGATTCTTTCACTTCCAAATCTTCTAATACTTGCTTCCCTTCTATATATTGCACTATACCATTTACACCAGTATGATGTGCAACGATAAACTGCTCGTTCAATAATTCTACTATTATTGTTATAATTATTTGACACCTCCAGGGAGTCCAGAGACTCATTGAGGGAGGGCACCTACTTTGCAACTCTGTTTCCACCAACTGACCACAACTGCACCAATGCCATCTACCGCCAATCACCATTAGTATTTCCACAGATGATCACAAACATCCATGCCATGGCAGGATTCAAACCCACAGCCTTTTGGCTGTAGAGCGAATACGCTAACCACTCAGGCAACCAGGCTGGCCGAGTAATAATTCCACTATATCCTTTGCAACTGATATTCTGCTGCCATGACTATCCAGCAGCATCAGCTTGCCATAATTATTCTTTCTATTGCTTGCCATATAGCAAAAAATTCCCTTGAGTTAACTTTGGTTTGACCAGCCAATCTCTGCTCATTCTTCACCTTTTCTTTCTTTATCATGCTCATCACCTTTCTAGCCTGCACTTTATATTCTTCAGGGATCAGATCACCACCAATTGTCTTGTACCTCCTCCATAGTTTTTTTTTTTTTTTCAGCAAAACTTGTTTGATTACACTGTTCATCCATTTCACTCCACCTCTATTTATTTGCTTGACTTTTCTTTTGCAGGTATATATAGCTTTTGTCAGATATTACCTTGTGAGTTTCTATGCATTGTCAACATCTTTTCTGCTCAGCTAACTTACCCAATGTACTGATAACTAAATACAGAACTTCCTATAATCACGTGCTTGATACTTCCACATATCAATTTTTGGTAGTTATTTGTTTTTATGCTTCCCAAACAAATAACTCATGATTGTTATCACCAAATCCAAAATATTAAAGCCTCTAGTGGTTTCAGTCACAAGCTACTTAAGATATTTATCTCTCAGAAATTCAACAAACTCTTCTCTACTTGTTCCCATACACTATCTGCTCCATTCATTCTATATTCCTCTAATTAGTCTCCCATCAGGAGCACATTTTTTTTTATATGCCCAACCAATTTGCCTAAACATTTCACAATCAGTATTCTCTACATTCCCTGACCTATAACAGCATCCTATCAGATATACTAGCCTGTTAATTTCAACTTCACACCATGCATAATCAAAATATGCACATGCACTATCAACTTACACACTCTGTGGACACAATTTCTCTGCAATCATTAACAGTACTCCCCCCCTCCTCTTTTCACATTTCTATCTTCAAGAAAATTATGTCCTTCTATTGTTATTCCCGACATCACATCCCCTTCAGACAATCAAGTTTCACTTATTCCAATTATCTTTGGACATACTGACTCAATTCCTGTGTCTTTGAGGCCATTCTACCAGCACCAACATTCTCTATTCTAGCTGCTATACCATAGTTATGCATTCCATTCACTAACGATTCTCCATGTAAAAATTCTACTTATGCCACTTTTCACCACAATTTCACATAACTTCCAGGTATGACCTCTCTCTTTGGTTTGACCACTCCTGTTTTTTCCGGCTCATGACTGATTTCCATTCCTACCTGTCTGATCCTTTGTGCATTCAATCACCTTGTACTGCTGCAACCACATCTTCAACATCGTATCCATTTTCCTCCTGTCGTACAATCAGTGTAGTTGTGCTATTCTGCTTCACAAGTAGACTGATCATTCACTACATTAACTTCTTGATTCTGTGCCGTGTAAGAAAATAAGTCTTTATAAATGGCCAACACCAAACCCATTTAAATGCATTTCATCAACTTTAAACTATTCCAACTTTCCTTCAAATTCACCCCATAGATTTAAAATTGAATTCCCTTTGCCTGACACAACTCAGCCATCTTACTCTTACTAATGACTTTTCTGACAACTCTTATTTTTCTTTACCTGCTGCAACAACTTCCTGAAGTTCATATCAACTCCCCCCCCCCAACTAAGTCATTTGTTCCCACAACTACCACTAATTTTGATGCTCAGTCTTTCCTTTTCTGCAACTCATCAGTTATTTGTTTCATTGTTTAACCAGCAAAGCATGTTTTTGTGCACTTTATTAGTCATCTCACTGAATTCCCATACAATGATGTATGACTGTTCTTTGACTCTTTCTTTGTAATACTAACTTTCTCATTCTCATCAGCCAATCTCTTCTTTAGATGTTTAATATCTTTTTCCAGATGTTTAATCTTGCTTTTCATTTTTATTAACTCTTGTCTAAGCTCTTCTACTACAGTCCCGATTGTTACTCCCATTTCTAATCACTCTGTTCTATGAAGACACTTGTCATATACATTAATGCTTTCCTTGTTTTTGTTTATCCAAACAGTCCACAAATCTTTCACATTTTTCAGTGCATACATATAGCAATTTTTGCAATGCATCCACTGTGAAAAATCCAAGGCAGAGCTCAATCTTCATATCAAAGCTTTCTGTGGATGCCCTTTTCAGAAGCAGAAAGATAAACAAGAAACAAAACACAATATAAACAACAAATAATTCCAACAGCAACATCATTGAAGGACACTTGTATCCAAACTGGATACAAGTGTTGTGTCCAGATGGCTGAAAAAAATGCAGCACAATTTGTAATAAAAAGCCACACTATACACTAATTAATAACACTTTTTTAGCACAGCTCAAATCTACCACTATGTTCACTCGCAACTCTAGTGCCTCTCCATTCAGCTGATGTCCTACCATACCAGCTTTACTAATTCTTTTGTCTATATTCAAATTTAATTTGCCATCTTCACCAAAAACTGTGCCTAAATAGCTGAAATGTTTTACTTGTTCTGTAGGTTCTCTACTCAGGAAATGGTAGAGGTTTTCAATGCTTTTGCCTATTTTCATTTTTTTTTGTCTTTTTATTGCTGTTTTTCATATCAAACATATTAGTTATTCAATTTAGTTAGGGACTTGTGCAGACTTGTACAGACTTCTAATCAATTTAGAAGTTTAACATCATCTGCATAAAGCAAGGTGCTGAGATTAACATCAATGATATTAAATCTGATATGAATTTTGATATCAGGTTTAATAATCCTTTCCTTCATAATGTTATCCATATAGATATTGAGTAACAGTGGAGATAATGTGCACCTTTGATGGAAGTTTTTTTCACTTGGCCATGCTACCAGTTATATATTTGGTTTAATCCTTTATCCAAGTGTAAGCAAACAAAGTTTGCGCCTGAAGTATTTTCAGGACTGGGACAACTCATGGCAAAGGTGGTATAACTTCTCATCACTTGCCACCTTAGTATCCCATAATGCAAAGCACATCTTCTTGTGGACATGTATAATGCTATGCATTAAGGGAAGCATTAGTGCCCTCAGGATTTAATCTTGGTAGAGGGGCCCCGAATTGAGCAGACAATTTGAGAATACACGTTACACATTGCATACAACCTATGACTGAGCATCTGCAATGATCACTAATTCATAAGTAGTATAGAAATAGAAAACACGACACAACATTAATTTAAAAAAAAAAAAAAGAATTTTAATTAGGAAAAGATTTTTGGAAAATTTTCTAGTGTTTTTTTGGAGGGCCATGGTCCCCTGCTCCACCCTACTCTGGGTGCGCCACCTTTGCCACGAGTTGCCCCAGTCCTGAAAATACTATAGGCTCAAACTTTGTTTGCTTACACTTGGATAAAGGATTAAACCAAATATATAATTGGTAGCATAGCCAAGTGAAAAAACTTCCATCAACTATCTCTAATCTAGAGAATTTTAATAATAAGGTATGACACCTTTTGGCAACTCGTATATGGAAATACGACTTCCCCATTACTTCCACCTCTGGGTCTGGCTCCTGCTGGTGAGACCTCAATAAAGGTTGAAACCAGTCTTGGTAGTGACCCTTCCCTTAATGCATAGCATTATACATGTCTGCAAGGAGATGTGCTTTGCATTATGGGATACTAAGGCAAGTGATGAGAAGTTATACCACCTTTGCCACGAGTTTCCCCAGTTCTGAATACTTCAAGCGCAAACTTTGTTTGCTTGCACTTGGATAAAGGATTAAACCAAATATATAATGTGCACCTTTGTTACACACCTGCTTGAAATTGTGGGCAAACTTTTGCAAGTGAAAGTAGTTTGGGGACATAGCACTTCCAAAGGGATACTACTTAACTTAATGATTCAAAATTACATGCTAACTGCAAGTCTAAAGAAGTCAAATAAGAAAGGATAGCTGCTTTTGAGATGTGGTGTTACAGAAGGCTGTTGAGGCTGTATACTGAAAGGCAGACAAATGGATGGGTGTTAGAAAAGATCAGTAGAACTTTAATGATATTAACAGAAGAAAGTTAAAATACTTTAGACTTTTGAAGTTCCAGTACAGGAATTTCAATTTTATGTCAATCAGTACTTCCCTAGAGGTATACACATAGGAGTTGTATATGATTAACTTTGAAACAGGAATTACATGTCTTTATAAACATGCTGCAATTTGAGCTCAGATTTGTAATATTTATTAATTAATGATGGATAGCATAACTTCAGATATATTAGCTTTAAGAGACATTGTGTCATAATGATATTTAGTACAGGTAACCCTCGTATAACGTGGTACTTATACAACACGGTCTACAAATTGTAGTAACCCTTTATCTTTTCACATATTTTTCACTGCATGACTTAAAAATTAAATTTTTTCTTCGTTAAATTTGCATCTAACCTGTATTGCACATGTAGTTATAAGTAGCGAATTTATATTAGGGGAAATACCCTTCAGCACTCATGTACGTCAATTGTTTACAGTAAACGGAGACAAATGAAATTATCTTCGTTTTCTGCCAGGAAAGCACATTAAAAATCTTAAGTGTGTTAATCTCAAGCTGAGCACTTTATTTTCTGACAAATTACATACAATATGTAATGCTTTTTTATGTAAAAAATTTACTTTTATAGTAATGGCCACTTAGAGGGCTTTTGTGATATGGTTGAAAATGAAATTAGTAAATTGATGGGAAAATAGATTTAAATGAGGAGGAACTGGTACAGTTAATAGATGACATCGAAATGCGGAAAGGTCTGCCGAAGATTGATTCCGATTGTGATGAATCCGTTAAAGAATTCAGTTTAAAGAAATTAGCAGAAGTTATTTTATGGATAATGATCCCTCAATGGAGCGCTCTGGAAAATTCACAAGATAATTGGATATTAGTAATAGTATTTTTGGTTTACAGATCAAGTGTTGATCAATTTTATTAACTGAACCAACTAGTTTCGGCATACTTTTCAACCTATATTTAAGTGCCCTGAAGACGCCAACAGTTAAAGTTTGGCAAAACTAGTTGGTTCAGTTAATAAAATTGATCAACAATTGATCTGTAAACCAAAAATATTATTACTAATTCTCAGGATCAAGAAAATAAACCTTCGTTATAATTGGATATTTGTTTAGCTCTATATCATGAACTTAATAAAAAAAAATTTGCGGCATAGTGGTGGTGAATAAGGTTTTATTACTGACTTCTTGATAATTATGCCAGCCGAAGTATGCAATGAGAATTATATAAACGATGAGTCTTTGACTCCATGGGGTCTTGGGTAATAATAATAATTAAAAAAACATTTGTGCATTACGTGCAATACAATTTTTAATTTTATAAGTTTATACTATGTATATGTTTCATAGTTTATATGCTTTCTTAATTTACATGAATTAACTGATTAAATAAAAATATATTTTTGTTGGGTATGTCATTGTTATTTATATATATTTCGCAACCTAACCCTACTTTTTCTATGTGATCTGAGTCTCACATAACGTGATTTATATAACGCGGCATTTCTATGGAATCTAACATCTGCGTTATACGAGGGTTATCTGTACTCTATTTGGATACGGAATTTACATTACTTATAGAAAAGATAGTTGAGCCAAGATGAGGGTGGGCATGCTGCTGATTAGTAAAAAGTTAGATTCTGTATTGAAATTTTCTTACTATCTTACCCTCTTTCCACTTCCTTGGAGTGGAAAGAAGTAAGATAGTGCCATTGCATAAAGGTGGCTGCAAGACAGAGGTAGCAAACTACAGACCAATTAATGTATCAGGAGTGGTTGTCAAATATTGGAAAAGTTGGTGCAAGGTAAAATACATGTTATGTGTACTCTGGAAAGCACTTTAAGGAATATTGACTTAAAAGGTGGTATAAACATCAATGGAGGACTGCTCTAAATATTAATGTTTGCAGAAAATATAATACTCTCAGTTAAAGACCCTCTTTTCAACTTGAAACAATGCTTCATCAAGTGCATGATGCCTATAATAAAATAACTAAAAATGGACTAAAAATTCACCCTGACAAAACCAAGTGGATGAGAAACAAATTATTATTATTTGACACCTCCAGGGAATCCGAAGACTCATCAAGGGAGGGCACCTACTCCCCATCTCCACCACTCAAACTCATCCCCCTGTCATCCACCTACACCAACTACTGTCCACCACCACCACTAGTATTTTCACAGACAATTGCAAATATCCATGCCCACAACTGGATTTGAACCCACAGCCTTTTGGCCGGAAAGCGGATATGCTAACCACTCGGCCAACCAGGCTGGCTGCCAGATACTGCCAAACTCGCCCCATCCAACTAAATAATTTCACCATAGAAAGCATAGAATCTTACACATACCTTGGTCAAACAATAAACATGGACAAAAATATTTCTCAAGAAATATCAAAAAGAAAAGAGCTGCATGGGACCTCCTTTAATCATATCAAATTCATTATCACAGGTCCCAATCTAGATATCAAAATAAGAGCTAGCATGTTCAACAGCTGTATCCTTCCATCTTTAACCTATGCCTTTGAAACTTGGAGCACCACACAAAAAGAAGAACTTAGTCTACAAACCACCCAGTATACCATGAAAAGCAGAATCTTAGGGATAAGTAAAAAAAAAAAAAAAAGCCCACATCACGAATACAACTATCAGAAAATTAGCCAGTGTAAAAGAAGTAGCGAAAATCATATATGGCAACAAGGTACAGTGGGCAGGTCATATTATAAGAGTCAATGATAACAGGTGAACCTACCATGTCACAAACTGGTATCCAAGGTCAACCAAGAGAAAAACCTAGTAGACTCCAACTAGATGGGAAGATCCTCTAACCATGACGGAAAAGAATGGCCCAAGATTGCTATCGCTGGAAACTTTGCGACCTTCGTGGAGACACCCAGAATGAAAGAACAGGTCCATTAAGGTAAAATACAACAGTGGGTGGATAGGAATGTGATACTCTATAGTGGGCAGCATGGCTTTGTAAAGGGTAGGTCTTGTCTTAGTAACTTATTCACATTTTATAATAAAGGGACAGCAGTATTGCATAAAGATAATGGCTACATCATGATACTGCTCAACTTTGCCAAGGCATTTGACAGAATACCACAAGGAAAACTATCAGTGGCAGCTTGTACATAAACACTGCAGCACCCCCAAGTAAAAGACAAAAAAATAAAATTTTGTTTGTGTTTATAAATAATAACAATGCTGACAACATTATATAAATGCAATACAACCTTTTAAAGGTTACAGCTTATGTTTCGACATTGATTGAATAGTTAATAATTGGAATTGTTTGATTAACGCTTTAGATTACAAAACAAATGCACTGTGATCTAACGCAGTGTCAGAATTATCACGTTCTGCCAACTGCAGCCAGACTCGCCGATATTCGTTTGCACTTGTCACTGCTGTGAAGATAGAATAATAAAACAAGTCTATAGTTGAAAACCAAAGAATAAGAGAACATGAAGACCTAGAAAAAGATTAAAAGATACGATTAAAGAAGATGAAGTCTTGACAGCAACGGATTTTACATCTAATGTGTGAAGAAGAAGAAGACTTGGCACTGCATGTAACAAGTGAATCCAACACTGCTGTTTGAGCAGTGTCGCTACAGATAAATCGTATGCTTGCGCGCGTTATTTCGTGAGATACGAAACTTTTATTATTGGTGTGTGTTCGAGGTGAGGGTGAAATATTTTTAATAAAGAAATTTTTTAATATGTAAATTTGCTTATTAATAAATTGGTTACTGATTAGGAAAATTAATTATTTTTCTTGTTTTGTATATGTTGCACCTCCACTTAAAATTTTCACCGACCACCACTGAAAACTATTACAAAAACTGGAGAGGATGGGAATGGATATAAGACTAGTAGTATGGGTAGGAGATGGCTGAAAAAACACCAGAACAGTATATGGTGGAATGGAGTCTAGGAGAATGATGGTGACTAGCAGAGTACATCAGGGTTCAGTGCTAGGGCCACTACTCTTTAACTTGTATATCAATGACATAGGGAAAGATTTAAGAAGGCATATTCAGTTGTTTGCTGATGCAAAACTAGGGAGAACAATAGTTGATAAAGGTGATTTAGATATCTTGTAGGATGACTTAAATAAATTGGCATTGTGGGAAAAGGATAATGACTGTCAATTTAATGTTGCAAAATGTATGGTTATGCACTTTGGGTTGAAAGGGTTGCATATAGTGTATCATATTCATGGTATTGGTTTGCAGGAAATTGATGAGGCTAGGGACTTGGAGATAATTATTACTATTATTACGGGCAACTCCAGGGAGTCATTAGACTCATCGAGGGAGGCCCCAAATCATATTCATCACAACTATTTGACATTCATACAGTATCTATCATACCTCGCCTTAAACTCATTCACTGTCACAGCATCCACCACAGACTCAGGGAGTGCATTCCACTCATTCACTACTCTAAAAGTAAAGAACCCAGCTCTAACACCTTTACTAACCATACTTTTGCCCAGTTTCCATGGATGTCCCCTAGTCCTCCCACAACCAGCCCTGTTCTCAAAAATATCTTCTGAATTAATTTTATAGAAACCCTTCAGTAATTTGAATGTCTCAATCATATCTCCCCTTCTCCGCCTATCAAACAATTTTTGCAACCCACAAATCCTCAACCTGTTCTCATACGGTTCATTCCACAGACCTGCTATCATCTTGGTCACTCGCCTCTGGATCCTCTCCACCTCCTCCCCATCAAGAAGAAACCTAGGTGACCAAATCTGAGCACAGTAGTCTAGATGGGGTCTTATCAAGGCTCGATACAGAGGAACAATAACCTGCTTGTCTCTGCTTGTCAACGTATTCTTCAGCAACCAAGTGATTTGATGAGCTGTTTTGGTCACTTTTGCAATGTGTCCCCTAAATTTCAATTCCTTATCTACCAACACTCCTAAATCTCGTGCCTCATCAATTTCCTGGAGCACGGTTCCACCAATGCAGTAAACTGCCGCCAATCTTTTCACCCCAAAATGCATAACCTTACATTTTGCCACATTAAACTGACATCCATTCTCCTTAGCCCAGACCTCCAATCTATCCAAATCATCCTGCAAAATTTTGACGTCATCTGCATTCACTATTGCCCTACCCAACTTCGCATCATCCGCAAACAAATGAACTGTTCCTCTCAGATCATTTCCTATATCATTTATGAACAAATTAAACAGCAGTGGTCCAAGAACAGATCCTTGTGGCACACCACTAGTCACAGGCCGTCTTGTGGACTCTACTCCCGAGTAAACCACACTCTGATATCTCTCTGTCAACCACCCTCCTATCCATCTCACCAACCCTATATCCATTCCCATATGCTGCAATTTACTGATTAGAATTCCATGTGGAATCCTGTCAAAGGCCTTGGCAAGGTCCAGTAGAATCACCATAAACCCATTACCCTTATCCAGTTCAGCCGTCACTGTGTTATAATACGTGAGCAAGTTACTGAGGCATGACCTACCCTTCACAAAACCATGCTGTCCCCGATACAGTATCCCATTTTCTTCTATCCAATCTTGTATTTTTCTCTTGACTATTTTCTCTAAGACCTTGACAATGATTCCTGATATGCTAATCGGTCGGTAATTTACAACAGCAGTCTTGGAACCACCTTTATGCAGTGGAACTATTTTCCCTTCTTTCCACCCGCTCGGGACTAACCCAGACCCGAGACTCAAATTAAACAAAATGGTGAAGGGTACTGACAATTCTTTAGCTGCTTCTCGTAAAACACGAGCTGGTATACGATCCAATCCCACAGATGTATTGACATTGAGGTTATGCAATAGACTACTCACCTCCACTTCATTAACCACAATTCCCGTATAATCTACTGGTTTATTCGTTTCTGCAATGTCACCACCTGGATGATATACTTTTGCAAAGTGCTCACTCAGTAACTCAACTATCTCAACTGATTCAGTTACCTCCCTACCATCGGCATTCTTTAAAATCAATCTGCCATGTACATTTTTCCTTTTACTTGCTACATATCTAAAAAACTGTTTAGGATTCTCTTTAGCCTGCATGGCCAATGTTCTTTTGTAATCTTTTTTGCTTTTCTTACCACACTCGTCACCCTTCTGGCCTGCGCTTTATACCGTTCATGTGCCTGCCGGTCACCCTTCTCCTTAAATTCCCTCCATAATTGTTTCTTTTTTTGCAACTCAAGCTTAATGGTGTTATTCATCCATTTAACCCCTACTTGATTTATTATTCGGACTCTAGGTATACAGTCAGCCATTGCTTCATGCAAGCACTTCTTAACTACCTCCCATGCACTATCAACTTCTAGTCTTTGCAGTTGTACATGCCATGGCACTGAACCAATCAAACTCCGTAGCTTGTCATACTTTCCGAACCGATAATTCCACATGTACCCTGTCTTAATTGAAAATTCTGCACCTTTAGCCACCTCCCAAGTTAAGAACCTATGATCACTCTCACCGATTGGTGGCAATGTGGTCATATTTGTTACAGCCAAATCCTCAGATGTAATTACTAGGTCAAGCACTCGCTGACCCCTAGTATTTTCCATTACATGCTGTCGCAGATAGTTATCCCTTAATAACCGCATAAAATCCAGTTCCTTCCTCCCGTGTGTCCTCTCCTCACTCCAATCAATGCGACCATAGTTGAAATCTCCCATAATAATCACCCTCCTTCCACCCATTTCTTCTATTTGCTTGTGCATACTGTTACCACCATCTTTTCCATCACCTGGTCTATAGCAGCAGCCAATTGTATATTTAGTTCTGCTAGCCACAATCTCAAACCAAATGGCCTCAAATGTGCTCTTTTCTCTATCCTGCAATTCAACTTCTATTCTCCTTGGCTGGAGCTCATCAGCTATCATCAACAATACTCCTCCCCCCATTTTATTCTCTCTGTCATTCCTGAACACACTATACCCATCACATTCAATCCCACTAGTTATATCATCTACAGTCAGCCACGTTTCACTAATACCTATAACCTGTGGTCTGGAAGTGCCAACCATGGCCAAAAACTCTTCCTTCTTGTTCCTAATACTCCTAGTATTAGTGTACATGAATTTAAGACCCCCATTAGCCCCAACCCTACCTTGATGCCTTATATTAACTATCCCACTCAGATTTGTTGTCCTTATTTGCTCTGGCATATTATATTCATTCTTACATTCAACTGCCTCCATAAGGACTGTATCTCTACTCCTCCCCCCCCCCCCTAACAAATCTAGTTTCCCTGAATTTGCACATCCACTACATTCAGCAACACTTTCTCAAGTCTTCTTACACCGTAACCATTCAAATGCAAGCCATCCATCTTATATAGATCCTTTCGCCCATCAAACTCACTCCACACATCCACAAATTCCACACCACTCGTCATACATAACCCATGCATAAAGTCATTTGCAATTATAGCCCTCCTTTTAAACATTTCACTGTCATACCGTGGCAAAAGACTAATCATTCTAACTCTCTCACTCTTTTCTTTTGCTACCTCAAACAATTCATTCAGGTCTTCTATCATTTCCATTTTATCTCCTTTCAAATCATTCGTACCTGCCACAACAATAATTTCTTTCACCCTTTCCTTTTGCTCTCTAATAGACGCAGTTACGTCCTTTATGGTCGCACCAGGTTGGTACGATTTTGTCAAATCCTCTACTAACACACCTCGTACTAACGAGTCTCCATACAGCACTCTATCCTTCATTTTGTTCATGTTCACATTCATACGTCTATTTTTCCTGTCATACCTTTTATTATTGGTTGGTTCATTCAGTCTACTTTTGTTCATGCACTCTAGCTGCTGTTTTGCTCCTTGTATCGCACTATTCAACAAAGCGATCTCACTCAATGCATCTATCTCATCTTTTTTGTTCTCTGAGAAACCATTTATACTATCATTCACACTTTCTACATTCACACTCTCACAATTTTCATGTACAACCTTGCTGTTTCTTGTCATATCCCTATTTCCTTCATTCTGAAGGTTGACAAAAATATCACACTCACGATCCGAAATACACTTCAATTCCGCATTCTCCCTACATTTTCTACACACATTCAATCCTTTATTATCATCTAACCACACTCCGACCGCACTCCGCAAAGCGTACATTTCACAGCTAGTACACTGACTCATTTCTTTTATGCTACCGTTCTTTGATAACGATGGTGAACCTTCATTACTGGCCGCCATTTTCCTTCGCACAGGTGCCATAGTTATCTGTAACCTTATCTGGAGCTTGCACGAACACTACACATTACGAATTCATCTAGCGGTGACTTCCCGACATAGATTATATTATAAAACACTTTAGTACACTAACCACGCTAATAAGACTCCAATAATATACCAAAATTAAACGCTTAAGTCCATTAAATTGAATCCAAAACACCAATAAATCAACAAAAAACACAAATCTCTTAGGAGCTCTCCGATAACACGTCCGTTCACCAGCTAGCCTCGACACCATACCATAATGGTGGACAAAGAGTTAAAGTTCAGATGGCATATTGCAGAAGTTGGTAAAATAGCTGAATTACTTGGATGTTATAAAACACACTAACATAAGGAAGTTACTATCTGCATGGGGTCAAAACTTATCATGGGAGATCTACTCTTTCATGCAAAAGATCATTGAACTGTGCCTTATACATGTTCAGTTTCTGCACTTGCCACACTCTCAGGCAATGCATTCTACTCACCCATTGCTCTCCATGCAAAGAGCCTTCTTCTTACTTCTCTGCTCACACCCTTCTTATATAGCTTCCAGAGATGGCCTCTACCCTTGCCCCTCTCTCTCTACTGTATGAAAAATCTTTACATCAATCTGGTAACAATCCTTCACCAACTTATGTCTTAATCATATCCCCTCTTCTTCTGTTCACAATGCTTTGTAAGTTGCATTCCCTCAATTTCTCCTCATATCATACATTCCATACACCTGACACTGACTTAGTAACCCTTCTCTGGACCCTCTCCAGTACATCCCCCCCCCCCGAAAGCTGATCAAATCTGCATATATGTGACCTGATCAAAAGCTTATATAGGGGAACCATAACCTCTTTGCCTCTGAATGTCAATGTCCTCATTGTTGTTGCCATAATCCATTGAGATGTTCATACAATTTTAGTAACATGAATCCTAAACTTAGTCTGTCCACAATCACTCCTATATATCTCGTCTCTTCCATCTCCTTTAAAATTTCTCCATTAATTGTATACTCTGCATCCCAATCATCCTACCGAATTTCAAGACCTTGCACTTTGCAACATTAAACTGATAGCTTCACTCATTTACCAACTCAGTCTATTCAGATCCTCTTCACAAGATTACACCCTCCTATTCTGTCAAAATATGCAGTATCTCCTCTACTTCTGTTCCTGTCAGAACATCTTTTGTTAACCACGTTTCACTGATTCCACCAATTTTTAGACAGGCTGATGCTACTAATGTTACCACTCCTTATTTTTATATTTATTATTATTCCTCCCTAACTCCATTTGACTCTGCAATATATAGGGTTGCCAAAAAATAAAGAGGTGGTGTTCAGAGTCCTGTAGTAAAAAATATATTGGATGAAATTCAACCAAACGTGTGGTAAGTATGCTCTAGAACATGGGGGTTTTGATTTATAGGAGAGGATAAAAACAAAATTTTGCCACCAGGGACATTTGGTGCTATAAGCCTATGGTTTGGGATTAAACAATAAAATGTTTAGAAGAGACATCCTTTTCACTGCATCGTTTTCACTGCAAATCAATTTTCATGTTTGTATAACTTATGTGTTTTAACATGTCCTTCTTTCAGATGTTCTATGAACCGCATTCTGCAAATGACATTTTCTACAGCGGAATTCAACAGATCTGCATTGATTTGCCTTGCATGCTGTTTTATTCTGTCATTCAAGACAGAATAAAGCAGGAACATGTCCTTCATACACTACGTGCTTCAGATGGGCCCCACAACCAAAAGTCACAGGGGTTGAGATCAGGAGAATGAGGTGGCCATGCTGTGGGACATGCTCGACTAATCACTGTGTTCTGTGAAGTGTTTTTGTAATATTCACTGTACCAGCAATCCAGTGCGAGGTGGTGCTCCATTCTTCATGAATATAGTAGAATCAAGGCATCTTTGCTGATGTAGTTGCAGAACAACAAAGTTGTGCACATCTCTCTCTCTCTCTCTATATACACACACACACACACACACACACACACACACACACACACACACACACACACACACACGTAACAGCAGAGACGGTACAAGTCACTCTGGTCCTGCCAGGCAAAGGTCTTTGAAAGCGTATGGACCGATAATAAACAATGCAGCAAAACTACACCACACTGTGACTTTTGGTGAGTGTAAAGGAGTCTGATGGAACATGAGGATTATTTGCAGCCCAAATGTGTCAATTGTGTGTGTTAACACTACTATTCAGATAAAGATGTGCCTCGTCATTCCACAAGATATTCCACAGCCATGCATTATCCATTTCCATTTGAGCTAAGAATGTCGGGGCAAACTGCAGCCGAGTTTTCGCATCACCATGAATCAAAGCTTCAGTATGGGAGATCTTGCAGGGGAAAAACCTCAGCATTTGATGTGGGATTTTCCATACAGTTGAGTATGGCATGTCCAGTTGCCTTGACATTGCCCAAGCACTGCTGGATCCTTGTGCATTATTCATTCCATGTTCCATGACAGCAGTTGCAACTTTGTCAACTTGTTGAGGAATAATCCATTTGCACTCTCATCCTGGCCTCACTGCTAAAGATCTGCTATTTTCAAATCATAAAATCATTTTTGTAAGACTTGTTATTGTCATTGGACCTTTTTCTCCAATCTTTCAAATGCCAGAATTCTCAAAGCGCTGCATTAGTTATCTTTACCGTGTTGTTGATAGTAAAGCTTGACTAGCAATACACCTTCAGGTATGGTGAGATCCATAGCACTTCAGTCTCATCAGAATGATGCAAATCCATTTTGGTCTTCCTTATATCCACCAACTTGTCAGTAGAAATAGTGAAATCATGCAAACATCATGTGATTCTAGTGCCAATTCTCTGCTGCTGCTGGCAGAATTTTGTACTTTATTTTTTTTTTTCCCTATAAATCAAAACCCCATGTTCCAGAATGTACTTACACCAAGTTTGGTTGAATTTCGTCCAATATATTTTTCGCTACAGTGCTCTGAACACCTCCTCTATACCCTGTATATCAGTGGTTCTCAATCCTATGCCCATGGATGCATTTGCTTCCCAAAAAAACTATTTGTATGTGCCCACTGTCAATTATTAAATAAGGAAATAATAAAATGAAAACTGGGAAAACATGTCTTCTCCTAGTGATAACATTTATTAAAATTGTAAAAAAATTAAACATTTGTTATATTACGAACATTTTCTAATTCCTCTGTCTTTGAGTGCGAGTGTTACCAGTGTCAATATTGTGCATATGTTTTATGTATTTAGTCTACTGGCAACCATGCATTTGAGGGATATCACCACTTCACTGGTGTTGTTGGCATGCTTTGACCATACATTGTTTTCTTGTGTTTAAAAATTTTGCCCCAAAATAAGTAATCCAAATAAAAAACAACGAACCTATAAATTCAACAACGATTGGGAAGAAGGCTATTGTTTTATCCAGAGTAAAGATAAATGTTTTTCTTATTGTGTGATGGTTTAATTTAGTTTTATAATAAATGTTACATGTGTATTTATCCTACTTTCATAGTTAATTAATTTAATTGTCATCATTTGATATAAGCAAGTATAAATTTTCATGGAAAAAAATATTGGTGCCCGCCACTCTTTTCCCAATCTCGAATATGCCCACGACCACAACCAGGAAACAATAATGAACAGAAGTTGAAGTCTGGGGGGGGGGGGGGGGGGACTAAAAGTAGACAAAAATTTCATGAATCATCACTTGTTGAAAAACATACAAATGGAGATAAAGTTCTTGTCCTTCATTTTATAATTTTGATATAACTGTCTCTGGACTAATGTGCTTAACTGAAATCATGAGCAGCATTTTTCTTTTCTTTTCTTTTTTTTTAAATGTTGAATTATTTGCTTACCTGAGCCAGTGACAGAGAGGATATGATAAAGATAACTGGTCTATAGAATGCTTGTTATGGGAGAGATGAGATGAAAAGGTTGTCAGTTGCAAAATTTAGTTTGAAAGACAAACTGAGGTAATTTCATAAATAGATGCAAAAGAAATTTTTCAGTATGTGGCAGGAGGAGGAAGAAAACAATGAGTCATTCTTGGAAATTGTGCAAGAGTAAAGGATCTGAGGACTAGATTTTTTGCTTGAAAAGTTATGGATGCATAAAAATAAATTTCCAGGGGGTTCTGAACACATTGATAGTGAAAAGGCACTGCGCATGATAGTATGGTTTTCCTCTGAGTCGGGCTTGACATCACTACTAAATAAGAAACAAGTTTTTTGTATTTTATGTAGTGTTTCTTAATGTATTTTTTTAAAGAAACAAGTCATTAATAAACTTCTAATAAAAATTACAAACTAAGAGGTAGTTTGCATGAGTGGATGGGGGGTTGTGCATGATTAGAATTTTGTATTAAGCACAGAAATATATACATTATTGATTAAAGTAATAACTTTATATATTTATGACAGTGATTTTTTAATTTTTTTTTTTTTAGGTTTTTACATAACAATAAGCTTTCTAGAATTCCAGCAGGAGCATTTAAAAAACTTCAGAGTTTACGCCGCTTGTAAGTATATTAGTTTAATCATTACTTTATCTCATTTTGGTGATCTCAAAAAATACCTACAATGGATTAGAACAACCTTTGTTAAAACAGATATAATAAAAATTGATTGCATAATGAAAGAGGAGATAACACACCAAACATGATTTAGCTAAACTATATCAATCTCTTATATTAAAAAAAAACTATCAGAAAAAAATTAGTAGAAATATTAAGAAATACAACATGAATACTTTAAACCTACAAAGCTAAAGCATTAATTCAGCACATCTAAGAACCCTCCCATGTCCAGTTGTATACTAAATTAAATTTTCATGTGAACTTCTGTATGTTGGTGAAACTGGATGCACAATAGATATCTTGGGGGGGGGGGTACACATCTGCCTAAACCATGATGGGAAAAGACATTTCTGACCATGTACTTAGAGACCTTCCTTGGTATTGATAAGAATAGCACACAACTTTTAAACCACACAAGAACCTGATATGAAACAATTTAAAGAGGCATACAAGGCTAATAATCTTATTAGACTCAACATGCCAAATTAAAATAAAAAAAATCTCAAAATCTGTAGTTTTGGGTAACATATATGTACCTAATAACAATGCATCTTCCGATAGCTTAGTGTACCATACTGTAGATGATGCTGATCTGTGTAACAAAATAAATGACAATTAATACCAACTAATGGCTAGTTGAAGGTAGAAGTGATGTAAAAATTTTTAAAAATTGTTGACATTGGGAAGGGTGATGTACAGTTGTTTGCAGATGATGCAAAGTTGGGGTATGAGGAGTAGAACAGATATTGTAGCCTTGCAAGAGGACTTGAATGGATGAGTGCATGGACATATCAGTTCAGTGTATCAAAGTGTAAGATTTTGAAATTTGGGAAGCAAAGATGGAATACAGAGTATAAGGTTGAAGATACCTTAGAGGAGATGAAAGATCTGGAGGATGATGGTGGATAAGGACCTCAAAATTCAGGGACAATTTTGCTAAAATTGTGAGGATAAGACAGCAGATTATGGTGATGGTGCAGAGAACAATGACATATAGAAGGATATTATGATTCCATTATACAAGGATTTGAATAGACTGCATAGGGATTACTGTGCACAGATTTGGTCACCTGGTTTTCAAAAGGATGGTGAATTGTTGAAGAGGTTCGGAAACAATTGACTAATTTGGTTTTGGGACTCTGGAATGTGAAGTATGAGAGATTGAGAGAATCCAAATTGTAGAGCCTAGTGGACATAAGAACATAATTGAGACATAACTTGGTAAGGGGTCATTACTAAATTAATGTGCATGAGATTTTTCATAGAATGGTTGGAGATGGCAAGAACAATAAGCCATCCCTTGAAGCTGTATATAAGGGGGTAAGGATTAGGTTTTTTTACATGGAGAGTAGTGGGTGATAGAAATGCATTGTCCTAAAGTGTCATGAGTGCAGAGACAGTGCATGCATTTAAGTCAAGATATGATGAGGTGTGTGTGTGTGTGTGTGAGAGAGAGAGAGAGGTCTCCTGTAATAAGTCTCTTGACTCTGGAGGTCTGATGATGAGATCATGATAAAAAAAAAAAGTTAAACAGGAGAATGCATTTTTTTTTAAATAAAAAGGACTCTAGGCTATGTACAATACCACAGGTCAAACCAATGATTGAATACAACAATATAAAATATCAAGACAAAAAGTAAACTTTAATAACCAATTGTCAAAAATAAGAATTTTTTTTGATTGGCTGATGTAATTAATTAATTTTGTATATTTTAATTTATTACTTTTTTTACAAGAGGTCAGGCTTGGTGGGTTCATTAGTTTTAGTTGATGTAGCTTACTTAATGTGGTGTGCATATAGATATGTATTCCTAAAGATCACCTTAACGATAATAAAGGAGTGCATGTATGAACAATGGAGAGCATGACTTTGTCAATGAACTGACATGGAATATGTACGAGATAATGACTTCTCATCCACGTCAGATGGTAAGTGTTTTGAAGTCAGTGTTAGAGATTATGTAGCAGAGAAATGTGAGAGGGCAGATAGGCTTATTGTCCAGATATGATAATGCAGAGTTGAAGAAAAGAGCAGCAATAACAAATGATATAATAGTGCAGCATTGCACTATTATATGCGGGTGCTTGGGAGTATAATTGATACAACTGAATTTGTTTGAATTTATCTAAATGCCTGCATAGAAGGATGTAGGTATTTAGAGATTGTTCTCTGTGCAAGTAAGTGTTTTTTTTTGGGGGGGGGGGCATAGGGAAATTGGTTGCTGGAATGGACAGCAGAAGAAGTGGCCAGGGGATAGTTTGTTTGGGAGATGGGAAGATGTATGACATACTGCATAGTCAATATGTCATACATCTGGAAGGGGTTTGAGGTTATATTGTGAGTGGTTGGTGTAATTTAGCGCTTGTGTAAAATTGGCAATTTTTATGTTTTATTGTGTTTTTTCCTTAAAAATTAGTTTTGTAGTATATTAGAGTGAATTTTCATGTTTAGGGTATTTAGTATCTTTATAACATTTTTATTGTAATATTTTAATGTTAAATGCAGGTGTAAAATGGTGCCAAAAATGTAGAAGAAACAAAATGCTAACAGCAAAGTAGTGAACAAGGTTTTCTTCACTAAAGACGATGTTGAAAATAACTTAACCACTGAGATTGCTAGACTAAATCAGATTATTGGACAGATGATGAGGGAACAACATAAAGTCGAGCAGCATTTAAAGTAACGCAGGAAGAATAAAAAAGTTAAGTAGCAATATGGAAAAGAAAGCACTGAATCATGTAAGTTAGTGCATAATAGCAAAAATCTGGTAATTAAAGTTGATTAAGAAGGGTGTTATTTGGTATGGTGACTATCATAGGACATGCCATAGATGACTGGGTTATAATGTCAAGTTTTCCCATTGCAAAATTTAAAAATATAATGCAAGCAAATCAAAAACAGAAAAGAAAAGTAAATGGAATCTTAATGGAAAAGTAAATGGAATGTAAATAAAATCTTATCTTAAAAGCCAAAACATATCCAGGGGCTGCTTTGGATTAGACCATAACCCTGTGGTCATTAAAACAGCAATAAAATTAAGGAAAACAATGAAACCTCTAAACATAGAAAAATATAATCTTGACTCCTTTAAAAATCAAAATATATTGCAAGATAAATTTTTAATGGAACTGGCACAGTCCACTGCTGTTAATGTTCCTGATCCCACCAAGTCCTTACCCTAAAGATAATATTGAGGATAGATGGCAGAAATTTAAAGAGGGCATAAAAAAAGGCAGTAAAACAAACAATTCCCAAATTTGAGAAGAAAATGAGTAAATCCTGGATGAATGATAAGAATACTGAAAATGGAGGAAAGAAACACAAAAATCATCCTGAATACAAGAACTTAATCAAGGAGATAAGGAAAGAATGTAGGATTGCAAAAGAACTATGGCTCAACAACAAATGCAAGGAAATTGAACTTCTGGACAAAAAACACAAAACCAGAGAACTTCATGAAGAAGTTAGGGAGCTAACTAACAAATCTTGCAAAAGGGTAGACTCTCATTGCATTTAAGATATCAGTAGAAACATCCTAATGGAGAAAGACAAAATAAGGGATAGATGGGCAGAGTATTCAAAGGAACTCTACAATCATGGTAGAATAGATAAGCTAATGCAAGAAGATTTGGAGGGGCCTACTGTTCTTACCTGGGAAGTAACAAATGCCATTAGGAAACTGAAAGCAGGAAAAGCTCCAGGAATGGATGGAATTATGGCAGAATATCTAAAGGCTTTAGATGATAAGGCTATAAGATCACTGACTGACATATGTAACAAAATATACAAAACTGGACACCTGCCAAAAGATTTTTGAAGCACTCAACGTTCCTACCAATACCTAAAAAAATCAAAGACAATCAAATGTGAAGAATACAGAACAATCAGTCTGATCAGTCAGATGGCAAAAGATGTTATATATCATCCTAGAAAGAAATAAACATAAACTCAAAATGGAAATTAATGAAACACAATCTGATTTCCAGGAAAATAAAGGAACTAGAGGAGGACTCTTCAACATTAGTACTATTATAGAAAGATATCTGGAGAAGCAGAAAGAAGTCTGCTTATGTTTTATTGACTACACAAAGGCCTTTGACAATATACAACATGAACAACTAATCAAATGCATCAGAAATTTAGGAGTAGATGGTAAAGATACCAGATTACTGATAAATCTATATTGGGAGCAAACTGCCTCAATAAAAATATCGGGAGAAATCTCGGAGGAATTCCCAGTAAAGAAGGGTGTCAGACAAGGCTGTGTTCTTTCTCCCATATTGTTTAACCTCTAATATCTGAAAATATCTTCCAGCAATTATAAGAATTTAAAGGAGTCAGCATAGGAGGCAGGAATATAAACAACTTAAGATATGCAGATGATACAGTACTGCTAGCTGAAAATAAAAAAGATCTTCAAAACCTACTAGAAGAGATGCTGAAGCCAAGTGAAAAATATTGACTAAATTTCAACTTCAAAAAACCAAAACCATGCTGGTAACAAGAGAAAAAGGGAAAATACCCAATATAAATATTAAGATCAGACGAAATAC
The DNA here is from genome assembly GCF_054136105.1 of Typopeltis vanoorti. Lineage (NCBI taxonomy): Eukaryota > Metazoa > Arthropoda > Arachnida > Uropygi > Thelyphonidae > Typopeltis > Typopeltis vanoorti. The sequence continues at coordinate 34,614,221 of NC_143568.1, forward strand.
TTTAGATCTAGTAGAGAGTTATATATATTTGGGTCAACTAATTACAGAGAATGGAAAGTGTGATAAGGAAATGTTAAGAAGAATAGAAATTGCTAGATCAACCTTCATTAGCATGAAAAACATTCTGACCTCAAGGGAAATTCACACAAAAACAAGAATTAGGCTGTCCAAATGCTACGTATGGTCAATACTGCTATGTGGTTTGGAAGAGTTTGAGGGAAGATTGGATTTGTGTAAGAGGGATGGCCTGCACTTGAATGCATTTGGAATCAGGAGTCTTGAAAAATTATTAATTGATATAAGACCTAACACAGTCAGGGAAGCTGAACTCTGATGGGAGGAATTGTGAGAATCTGTATGTTGAGAGTGACAATGTTAGGTAACTGTGTTAATGATTGGAATGGTTATTATTATGAAAATGATATGAGGAGAGAAAGATTCTGTGTTCGTCTGGTTTGGACCTATCAAGCATGTGTAACAATGTCGGCATAAAGAGCTAGATAAGAACAGAAATCTGCAAGTTGTTGAACTGTGTCATGAAGGCCACAGACAAATGTATGCAAAGAAGCATGTAGACAATTTATTATGTCTGTACATGAATACTAGGAGTATCAGAAACAAAGGAATAGTTTGTTGGTTAATATATTAGGACCTCATGTTGTAGGCATAATGATATCAAATGTCTTGAATCCAAATTAAATTAAGGGGATAAAAATACCTTATTATTTTACAGTCAGTATATGAAACTCTAAGATACTCTTAGAGTTTTGCATTAATCTTAGAGTTTTGCATACTGGCTGTAAAATAATAAGGGATTTTTATCCTCTTAATTTAATTAACTTTGCCAGAAAAATAGCCATTTGGCTTTTCATCTTTGTCTTGAATCCAGTTAGAGTTGATGCCTATGACCGCAGTACTAGTAACAATTTTTCCTGTGGCAGTGATTTTGAAGCCATCTGGTGTGAGCTGGAGTCTAACAAAATTAAATACACAGTGTGTGTGTGTGGGGGGGGGGGTCTTTGACCTGCTGAATCACTTGCTGGTGATGAAGAAATGCATCAACAAATAAATGCAATGGCTATTGCATTTATTTGTTTTAATTTAATTGTTAAAATTTAATTGTCAAAAGCTATCGACCTGGTGTATGCAACATTGAACTCACTGCTACCTCTTCACCATATGAGGAAATTGTGGATGAGGAGGAAGTACTAGAGCTGTTGTACAAACTGAATAAGAATTCTGCAATAGGAATTGATGGGATATCAGCATGGATGATAAGAGTGTTCAGCTGAACCAGCTATTTCCTTGACTTGGCTATATAATCTGAGTCTCAAAACTGGGAAGATTTCCACAAGAGTGGAAAGAATGTATGGGAATCCCATTGTTCAAGGGTGGTGCAAAGACTAATGTAGCCAACTATTGACCAGTCAGTATCTCAGAAGTGGTGGTGAAGATTTTGGAAATGTAAGTTAGGGCTTGCATTGAGAAATGAATTGACAACGAATATCTACTTTGCAATGAACACTACCTTCCTTTGCAATACTAAAGGAAGGTAGTCTTTTAACAACTTGCTCACATTCTATAATAATGTTACCACTGAGTTAGACAAAGGGAATGGATACACCATGATACTTTTGGATTTTGCTGAGGATTTTTGATAGAATACCGCATGTCACACATGTTGATTGGATTTTAATGGTATAGATGCGAACACAAATTGATAAGAAAATAACTATTTATTAACTTAAACACTAATTATTATAATTACGGCTATTTTGCCTGCTTCAGTTTAGGAGTGCCTCTGTTTAAATGTCATTGGCTATTTACTCACGGATTCTTAGAGCATTGTAGATGTAAGTTTACCAAAACATATATGTAGCATAAGGAAGAGAAATTTACACATACCTTTTTCTGGGTGTTGCTGCTTTTCTTCTTTATGCGATGTCCGAAAACTATTGAGTGTGTGGAGGGGGGGGGTAGGCAATTTGGGAGAATTAAATTAGAAAAACCGTCCTCCCCCGTTTTATTTATATATATATATATATATATATATATATATATATATATTATATTATATTATATTACATAGGGTGGGGGAAAGGTGAAAGGGTTGATTATTTATATGGGGGGGAAGGGGGTTGACGGGGTGCGGTCCGTTTCGACTATTCTCGGTCGTCATCTGAACACATTGGGAAAGTGGATGCTATATCAGGTCAGGTAGGTGCTTCTGTTTTTGAAGTGTTTGTGTTATCGCCTATTGGTCGGGGTTGTGACCTCAATTTTATGTTGTGAAACTTCCAAACCTAGGAGATTATGTAGGGCCAGTGTATGCTGATAGAGTTCGCGTCACATTTTATGGCTATTGTTTCTGATATTCTTAGCATTGTTTCATTGTCTTGTCTGTCTACTATGATGGCCTTGTCGATCTGCGGGGTATGTTTTTGTTCAAGGGCGTGAGACCTTATGGTGGAACCTGTGCAGGTAATATCACAGTCTTTTTGGCAGGGAAATTTATAGACTGCATTGTGATGTTCAAACATTTCTTTCTGTGTGTGAGGTTTGGTGGATTTTAGGAGATTTGCCAGTTTTTGGTTTGTGGTGAATACCAATTTGTAGTCAGTATGTTTGAAGATGTATTTATAAGCTTTGTATATGTTTTGGGTGTATGGTAGTTTGATAATTTTTTGTGTTGGGAAGTTCGTTTTGGTACTTGGGTTGTTTTGGCAGTTTTTTGCCATCTTGTTTGCATAGTTAATCAGTTGTGTAGGATAGTTGCGATTTATGAAGATCTGTGTTAGTTTTTTTATTTCTGCGTTTAGATTATTCTGATTGGTTGAAAATTTGTAGGCATTTATGAATTGTGACAGATTTTTTAACAGAATATGGATGTGAAAATGGAGGTAGTTTCCGATATGCGAGGGTTTGTGGTATATTTTCGTGGCTATTTTGTTGTGTGTTCTGGTTAATGTCAAGTTTAAGAAATTGATGGATTTGTTCTGTTCGGTTTCTGTGGTGAATTTTAGTCTGTTGCTGTAACCGTTTAGGGATGTTTTTAAGGTGGTGATGTGTGTGGGGGATTACCAATGCACAGAATATCGTCCTCGTATCTGCCATAAAAGGTGATGTCGGAGGGAAGGGATGGGTGGAGTAGGAGTGATTCTATATGTGCTAGGAATAATTCTGCTAGTTGTCCACTGATGTTTTGGCCCATGGGGAGTCCAAAGATTTGAATGTTGTTGTTGTTGAACTTGAAGAAGTTTGCCGAGATTATTAGTTTTATTAAGTTAATAATGTCAGTGGGTGTTAGATTAGTATGAGAGTGTAGGGTGTGGTCTGTGAGTAGTGTGTGTGTGTGTGTGTACGATGTCTAAAGTTCTGGGGACGTCGACGTTAGTGTATAAAGAGGCCGCATCCAATGAAGTGAGGATGCCATCTTGGGATAGGGTTAGGTTTTTTATTTTTTCGAAAAGGTCGTCCGTGTTTTTTATCATGAAGTTAGACGTTGTAATTAATGGTTTGAGAAGTTTCGCTACGAATTTTGATAAAGGGGCTGTGGTATTTTTGTAGGAGACTATTGGTCTCATCGGGTACCCATCTTTGTGAGTTTTTATTTGTCCGAACATACAAGGGGTGCGTGTGGTGCGGGGGGTTGCGTTGTTCAGTGTGGTTTTGTCTATTTTATTTTCATTTTTTAGGATGTGTAGGGTACTGTTGATTTGTTTTATGAGGGCGGGGATGGGGTCAATTTGTATTTTTCGGTAGGTGTGTTGGTCGGTTAAGATGGCTGTTATTTTGTTGTAGTAATCGGTTTGGTTTGTAATGACTACAGTGTCCCCTTTGTCAGCTTTATTGATAATAATGTTCGGGTTCCTCTTTAGGGATAAAAGGGCTTTTTGTAAGTTGGGAATGATGTTTGGTTTAATTATTATTTTGCTGTTTATGATGTTGTTAATTTTGGGGAATATTGTTTCTTTGTTAGGGTCATATTCTAATTTCGCTTGCATTTCAGTAATGATGTCTCTGTTTTGTATGTACTTAGGGGATACACCAAAGTTTAATCCTTTGCTCAGGATGGTGATTTCGTCGGGCATGAGGTTGTGGTGCGATAGATCGATGATGGAATTGTTTTTTGTTGGTTCTAAGGCGGAAAAATCCGAAGGGTTGGAAGCAACGCAATTGTTTTATTGGGTGTTTGTTAGTCGATCTTCTAATAATGGCGTGTAGTCTTTGATGTGAGATTGGGTATTATCCCAAAAGACTGCCCATTCGTTTGTGGTTAGTAGCTTTTTCAATTTGTTTTTTGTTTTGTGAATGTATGAATATGCTTGTTTCTTTTTAAACCTGTTGTTTATGGCTTGTTTTATGAGGGCATGGGATGCTCGGGAGCAAATTTTTTTGTTTCCGCGGATCGTGCTGTTGCCGCGTACCGTGGCGAATTTTGGTGTGATGTTGTGATCGAGGCATTTTTTGAGGAAAGTTATGTGTATATTTTGAGCGGTGTATGTTAGGATGGTTTTTTGGTATGTACTTTTTGTAAAGTTCATGCACTCATTGAATATGTGACTTGCGACCATGACATAAGCTTGTGTTGGTATGTGCTTTAGGTGAAAACTATTTTAAAGAGTGTTTTGTGATCGGGGGGAGTTGGTGGGGAGGTTATGAGTACGCGGTATGGGGCAACAGCACGATTCGCGGAAACAAAAAAATCATGCTGTTGCCGCATACGCATACCATGCCGCCTACCTGACCTGACATAGCATCCACTTTCCCCAATGTGTTCAGATGACGACCAAGTATAGTCGAAACGGACCACACCCCGTCAACCCCCTTTCCCCTTCCTCCCTATATAAATAATCAACCCTTTCACCTTTCCCCCACCCTACGTAATATAATATATATGTTTATATATATATATATATATATATATATATATAACGGGGGGGGCGGTTTTTCTAATTTAATTCTCCCAAATTGCCTACCCCCCCTCCACACACTCAATAGTTTTCGGACATCGCATAAAGAAGAAAAGCAGCAACACCCAGAAAAAGGTATGTGTAAATTTCTCTTCCTTATGCTACATATACGTTTTGGTAAACTTACATCTACAATGCCCTAAGAATCCGTGAGTAAATAGCCAATGACATTTAAACAGGGGCACTCCTAAACTGAAGCAGGCAAAATAGCCGTAATTATAATAGTTTATTAAGAGGAGTAACATGGGAGTTTTCCCAGAAATAATATACATAATTAAACACTAATATTTCTCTGGTATTATATCCAGCATTTTCAGAACATACAAAAAACATTTGTTACGGTAGCAAGACAACTGCAATCCAGTGTAACAGTGGGACTAGTATGAGTAATTGTAGTAGATGTATTTGTAGCATCCTAGATATCTTTTCAGATGTGCCTTTAACGTATGGGATGGTGATAGTTTTGTTGTAGTATTCTGAGGTAAGGGCTACTACCCAGACTAGTTTTGACCTTTATTTAGGTCTCTTTAGTGGGAGCCAGGCCCAGATGTGGAGATACCAGGCAGAACAATAGCAAGGTCATCTCTACCTATAGGAGTTGCCAAAAGGTGTGCCACCTTTTTTTTTAAATTACTCTGGATTTAGAGAAAGATGTTGAAAGTTTATTTTTCACTTGGTTAGACTATAATAAATTTAGTTTAATCCTTTATTCAAGTGTGAGCAAACAAAGTTTGTGCCTGAAAGTATCTTTAGGATTGGGGTAAGGTAGTACAACACCGGGAAACTCGTTGCAAAGGTGGAGCAAGCTTACATCACTCCTATCTCAGCATCTCCCATAATGCAAAACTGCCTTTCCCCAGACCTGAAGATACTTTCAGGTACAAACTTTGTTTGCTCACACTTAAAGGATTAAGCTAAATTTATTATAGTCTAACCAAGTGAAAAATAAACTTTCTGTGTGTGTGTGTGTGTGTGTGTCGTAGGATGACTGTCTCCCAAATCTTTGATAGATTTATACAGCCATACTTGTTGAGGTTTGGAGTATGTTTCAGGGCTTCTGTTGATTCCAGGAACAACCTCTCTGACTTGTAAAAGCTTCTATGCAGTACTTTTATTTTTTTCCAATTGATCCTGTGTGTAGGGGTATCCGGAGAATGGTCTGCCAGACCCGACTTGCCATAGCAAAAGTGCTGGATATATTTTTTTGTGTTCACCAAGGCGGATGTCCACAGTTCTTCATGTCTGTCTATAGTAGGCTCGATGACATGATCAGGGCACTTCATAGACTCCTGGATGCGATAAAAGAGAGAATCTGTCCTTAGGTGAACGGATGAGAGTTGCCAATTTCACATAAGGTTTAAATACGGTGCATAGTTGGTGTTTGTTAAGCACCCTAAATATCTTTTCAGATGTGCCTTTAATGTATGGGATAGTGATAGTTTTGTTGTAGTCTTCTGTAGTAGATAGTTGAGGGGATTTTTTGGAGAGCATTTAGTATTTTATCTATCTTATGGGGATTATAGCCATTGGTCAGGAAGGTGAGACTTAGGTGAGAAAGTTCAGCAGTGAGAGCAATGTCATTGGAACAAGTTGCTCTAGCTCTATTGGTTAGTGTTTTTAAGATACCATATTGTTGAGAAGGGTGATGGTGTGATTGTTTGTGTAAATATCTCCCTGTATGTGTGGGTTTTCTATAAACAAGAATGATAAGGAACCTTCTGGAAGACGTGTGATAAGTGTGTCCAGGAAGGGTTAGACAGTCATTGGCTTCTAGTTCCATTGTAAAGTGGATTTCAGGGTGTTGGCTATTTAGATGGAGTGCTTAAGGGTCAAAGCTGTATAACTGAGAGGAGACCTCCATATAGCCTTTAAAGGAATGCGGAGAACCGACCAGGGCTTCTGACCTAATGTCCAATCCTCGCCTTCTCGTGGTGCACCCTGTTGGGTATCTACCTGGATACTGAACGAACGAGGATGGGCTGGCAATTTGGGATTTAGCAGACCAAATTGTATTCTTATTGGCTTAAACCAATATAGAAAATGATGGTACAACATGACAAAATTTCATGCCTGCTGGGGCGTTGCCCAGTTAAACAAGGCCCTGTTGTTTTCGCCAGGGAACCAGGGCGAACAGCGAAAAGTCGGCTACTGGAACAAATCTGAAAGCACACCCCAACTCAACATCACCAGTTATAGAGAGGTACTATCAACATAAGCCTGAATGGCAAAGAAATGGAGCTAGCTGAAGAATTAGATAAGTACCAGATCGACATAATAGGGGTGACTGAAACAAAAAAGACAAAAACTGGTGAGATCTTTCTGAGCAATAAATAGAAAATGTACAGGAAATGACAATCAAGGAAAAGGAGTAGCCATAATATTCAACACAAAATATGAGGCTAATCTTCTTGAATGGCAGGCAATCTCAAGTAGAGTGATGTGGGCAAATATCAGAATGGGGGAATTGGACAATGAGACTTATTTGTGCCTATGGTCCCACAGAAGGTTCTACTAAGGTAGAAGTGGAGGAATTTTTTGATACTTTAGAAAAAACAACTGACACAATGGAAAAGGAAAAGTTGGTCCTTGTTGGAGATCTAAATAGCAGAGCAGGAAATGATTGTCAGACATACAAAAATATTTTGGGAAAATTTGGAGAAAAGAGCAAAGCTAATAATAATGGCAAATACCTGTTGGATTTCTGCTCAGGACATGGACTGGTTATTACTAACACCATGTTCCAACATAAAACTGTGCACAAATTCACATGGAGAGAAGAGGCAAGGAATAAGAAAAGTTTCATTGACTATGTTATTGTTGATAGTGATGTTTTTCTCCGTGGTGCAGGATACCAGAGTGTATAGAGGATTGGAAATTAGAAGCAGGATAAAATTGAATTTCATATTGATAAGAATAACGTGTAAGAAAGTTTTAAAGCGAATAAAAGTTGAACAGCTCTCAGATGTGAACTGTTGACTAAAATACACAAAGATTATTGAAGAAAGAAATGAAGGAGTTTGAGAACAGGAACCAAACCTTGGAGATTCAGTGGCAAGCCTTGAAGAAAACCCTGATTGATTCAGCCAGAGAGGCATGTGGTGAGGTTGTCTGCAAGGATAGAAAAATCAGAACTTCATGGTGGACACAGGAAGTTAAAGAGGCAGTGAAGGAAACAAAGAAAGCATATCAAGAGTTCTTGGTAAATAAGTCAGCTTTTGCTCTTAGAGAATACAGAGACAAATATAAGAAAGCAAAACACTGTGTAAAACTAGCTAAACAAAAGTCATGAGAGGACTTTGGCAAGAACATAGAAAATAAATATCAAGAAGGTGGTAAGATATTCTGGAGGTTGTTGAAGAAGCTCACAAATGGAGGAAAGAGCTGTAAAAGGAGTTAGAGATGATAAAGGTGACATGAAAACAGGAGAAAAAGATATCCTTGTAGTATGGAGTAATTACTTCGAAAAATTGCTAAATGAAACAAGCAGTGATAGCACAGTGGTAATAAAACACTGACCAGGCATACAGTCAGGAATACATATCCATACTTGAAGTAGAAAAAGCCATCAAAGGCTTGAAATGTGGAAAGGCAGCAGGAGTAGATGATATTTGACCAGAAATGCTGAAATATGGTGGTATAAAAGTCTTACAGTGGCTGCACTGCACTTACAGTTCAGAAAGCCTGGACAGAGGGATGAATTCCCGATGATTGGAGTAGAGCTCTAATAGTACCACATATAAAAAGGGAAATAAAACCAAATATGAGAATTACAGAGGTATTTCCCTACTGAGTGTTCCTGGCAAGATCTATGCAAGTATACTTGAGAAACGGTTGAGAAGAATTGTGGAAGAAAAGCTTGGTGAACAACAAGCTGGATTCACAAATAGAGGCTGTCAGGATCGGATCTTCACTTTATGACAAATAGTCGAGAAAGCATGGGAATATAACAAAGATCTGTATTTAAGTTTTGTCGATTTGGAAAAGGCATATAACAAGGTGCCAAGAGAAAAGCTATTCAATATGCTACAGTTATATGGTGTCAATGGGACGTTATATCAATACTTACAACTCAAATCAATAGTTAGTCTTGATTTGAGTTGTAAGTCAGCAGTTAGAATTGAAGTACAGGAAGATGGTTTAATGTTAAATCTGGTGTGAGGCAAGGATGTACATTATCCCCTCTGTTATTCATTTTCTATATGGATCACATTATGAAGGAAAGTAGTATTAAACATGATATCAGAATTGGAGATGTTAATGTCAGCTCTTTGCTTTATTCGGCTGATGTTATACTTCTAAATAAATCAGCTACAAGTTTGCAAGATTCCCTGACTAAATTGAATAACTGTTGTAATAGATATGGTATGAAGGTCAGCATTACAAAGACGATGAAAATAGGTAGAATTGTTGAAAATGTCAACTGCGTTGTGAACGAGGAACCTGTGGAACAAGTAAAACATTTCAGCTACTTAGGCACGATTTTTGTGAAGATGGTAAATTAAATATAGAAATAGACAACAAAATCAACAAAGCTGGTATGGTAAGCAGTCAATTGAATAAATTCATATGGAATAAGAGAGAAATTAGTTGAAACACTAAATTAGCTGTATACAAGACAGTGTTCAAACCAGTTTTAACTTATGGATCTGAGAGCTGGGTCAGAAGTAAAACACTTGACCAAAGACTAGAGACCGCAGATATGAGAGTCCTGAGAAAGATTAGAGGTGTGAACAGATGGCATCAATGACAGTATCATATTAAAAACGAGGATATTATGAAAGAACTTGACATTGTCAGCATCCAGGAATGCGTTAGCAGAGCTAATCTGAGGTGGTATGGTCACTTAAACAGAATGGGCCAGGGAAGATTGGCAAAACAAGTGTTCTCTGCCAGGTTGTTTGGAAAACGACCCAGAGGAAGACCAAGATATAGGTGGATTGATACAGTACAAAGTGCCTTAGACGATAGAAATATAAGATCTGATAATGTTGGAGTCTTCACAAGTAACAGACTGATTTGGAGGAAAATTGTAGATAGGAAGTTAGTAATGACATAAATTTTTCATATAATACTATGATGTCCTGTACATCCCTTGAAAGGTACATGTCAGGAATTTGATGATGATGGCTATTTAGATGCACTAAAAATGTATTCAATGTGTCTGGGCCATGTGGTCAAATAGCAAACACATCATCAATATAGCATTGCCAGAAACTAGGTTTGAGAGTGGCTGTGTTGTTAGCTAGCTTTTCCAGATGTTCTATGTAGAAGTTGGCAGGGGGGGGAGAAGGGGGGAACTCATCTAATTGTTTGTGTATTTTCCCTTTCCATGTAAAATAACCTGCCTGTACTGTGAATTTAAATAGCTGAAAAATATCAGGGGGAAATTGTGAATTTAGTAAGTTAAGAGTTTCAGTTAATGGTACATTCATGAATAATGAGGTGATATCAAAACTTACCATTAGGTCTGAGCTTTTTAAGGTGTAGTTTTGTAAAATACTTTTAGGTGGGTAGAATGTTTAACAAAAGAGAACAAAAGAGGGAGAATTGTTTGTGCAAGTAGCTAGTAGTTTGGCTAAATGTTCAGGAAATTTATATGTGGGACTGTTTATACTATCTACAGTAGGGCGTAAAGGTGTACCTTGTTTGTGAATTTTTGGAGCTCCATATATCCTGGGTGGAGGGGTTTGAGTTTGTTGACTATTTCTTTTGGCCAGGAAGTGACTTCGTTGAATAACTTGCACACCTTATTCTTTTACGAGTTGGTTGGATCTCGATCTATAATTTGATATGCTGACTGGTCTTGGAGAAGTGCATGCATTTTGCTTTCATATTCTGTTGTATCCATCACTAAGTTGCATTTCCTTTGTCTGATTTGGTTATGGTAATGTGGTTATTATTGCATAGCTCTTTTAGAGCCATGATTTCTTTATATGGGATATTATTTCTGGGAGGCTTATGTTGGGCACATCTAATCGAATATTATTGGCTATTGTTGGAGGCAGGTCGTATATCCCATGTTCAACAGAAGCCATTATTTTGGCTTTTGGAATTTCTTTAGGAGTAACGGCAAAATTGTGTCCCCGACTCCACACACTTGCGGCTTCTTAGGTTAAGGTTACCGATGATAAGTTCACAACGCCATCATCTTGATGTAATTGCAGCTGCTGCGTAGCAATGTTTTGTTGGAGGATGTTTATATGCTCTGAAGATGTTGGATACAATACCAGCAAAATATTAGCATTTAAGTTAATAAATAGTTATTTTCTTATCAATCTGTGTTTGCATCTATACTGTTAAAATCCAATCAACATGTGTGATGAACACAAGCCTTTCCACACGATTAAGTATTCTTCATGGAGACAATGACGTATGCAAGGCACAACAATTTGGTAAGTGGAAAGTAAAATTGGCACGGCAACTGAACAGGTAGCCTTCTTAAAAAAGGTGCTGAGATACCAATTTAATACCAAACTGTATAAAAATTAAGAACAAGTTTCACTCGGCCAAAGCCCAACGTATTTATAAACGAGTGAGTTTAGCACTATTACGGGAACAGTTATACGTTATTCGCCGAGAACTATCAAAAATATATTCTTCCATCAGTGCACTACATGATATATTATCTAACATTTTGAACCCAGAACTGTGGGATATCTTGGATAGCATCTCTGACTCTACAGCCAACAAAGAATTTGCCAAAGTTAAAAACTGGCATCAGAAGAAATTTAATATTACAGAAACTGGGGAAAAAGGGGTGATATGATTGAGATATTCAAATTACTGAAGGTCTTTTACAAGATTAATTCAGAGGAAATTTTTCATTACAGGTCTGATGGTGGGAGAACTAGGGCCATCCGTGGAAAATGAGTAACAGTAGCCAGAGTCTGTGGGTGTCATGACTGTGAATGAGTTCAAAGCACAGTGTGATAGATACTGCACAAATGTTGGATAGTCCTTGACATTATATTCTGGGCCTCCCTCGATGAGTCTAAGGACTCCTTGGAGTAACCCCTAATAATAATAATCATGCCAACAGCCTTTAGTCCAAAGTGACAGAAATGAAAATTTTTCTTAGAAAATATATGCAGAGAAAATATAAGAATATATTAGAGAATATTATTTTCTGCTATCTGCATACAAAATTTTGCTTAATGCCTGTTTTTTATTCTATTTTATATGCAAATGTATTTTATTTTTTCCCTCATGATGTCGCATTATTTCCATATTCACTTTTCTTAAATACCTATCTGAATTCCACATTTTCAACTTTCAGTAAAGAAAAATCTGAATGGTAGCTGTCTAAATTGAAAACATGAAATGATGGGCCACTTTGTTATATTTCAAATATCAAGTTTAACCATCCTACTTTCTATTACTTGATTTACTGTTAGTCAAAACATGCATTCAGGGTTGACCCCTGATATGAAGAAGTACAATATGGTCTATATATTTCATCCATGCTCATTTACGTGAATAATCTAATTATTTAAATAAAGAGCCAAAAGGCTGCAGTTCGTTGATATAAAATTACATATGCAAAGGGGATATTAGATCCAGCATTACTTCAAAGCCGAATATAGATACTATGAAAGTTTTGTAGGTTGACCAGAGAGCTTGTGGGAATACATTTCTCATCATCCAGTTGCCTTAGTATGGACTATTTAAAAGAACACTACCGCTGTGAATAATGTTGGCTGAGTGGTTAGTGTATCCGCTCTGCAGCCAAAAGGCTGCGGGTTCGAATCTTGCCTTAGGCATGGATGTTTGCGATTGTTTGTAAAAATACTAGTGGTGGGCAGTAGATGGTGTTGGTATAGATGATGCGGTTCGCTGTAGTTGGATTAATGGAAATGGAGAGTTGAAGAGTAGGTGCCCTCCCTCGATGAGTTTCTGGACTCCTTGGAGGGATCACATAATAATAATCTAATATAAATATATATCTGAAAAGGAAGAGAAAAATAATTCAAATTTATTTTGCGTGGAGAGTGGTAGAACAAAAAATTAGGTTCATTCATTGATATGTTGTTATTAATCTCCTCTTTCTCCTACTGGTTAGGCTTGTGGCTTATCAGAGACAAGTAATTTTGAACACTTAAAAACTTAATTAATGCACTAAAGCAGTTAATCCTAATTGTATAGTGTCTGTCAATTGCATATACACTGCATCTGCATGGAAAGAAATTGGTGGACACAGTCATAGTAACTGTTCCTAGATGAGTCTTTGACTCCATGAGGTCTTGTTTAATAATAATAATAATATAACTGCCTTAAAATGTAAGACCTCCTTTTGCTGCGATGACTGCAGCAATCCTACAGGGCATACTTTCCACGAGCATATGATAGCAATCAATGGAAATTTTGGACTGTTCTTCTTGTAGGCAAATGAGACCTGGAATACTGTGGGACAGACATCCCTTGACCTCAACACAGCTCTGTGGAGGCCAGTCAAGTGTAGTGATGTTAATGTCCACTAACCACACAGTTACAGCAGCCTTATGACAAGGTGCATTATTTTGTTGAAAGAGATAAAAATGTCCCAAATAGGAAGCATTGCATTGTCCAGAATGTTCAAATACCTCTAGGTGTTCAAAGTTTGTGGCACCCAAACAGATCAGAGGACAAACAGGACCATGCTATCATACCACTACCTCTGAATTTCATAGTTTATAGGGTTATATTCTCTGGTAAGAGATGTTCACTGGGCATTCGACACACACACCTGTCCCTCTGCTCGGTAGAGGGTGTAGTGCGATTCATCGCACTACACCCCTTTTGTCCAATAATATCCCATTATAATTTCCAGGCTTCCACATCCCACTTAACATGTTCTTTGCACCACACTTCATGTTGGTTAAGGTAATGTGGAGCTTTTATTGTGGTCCTGCCATGAAAACCAATGTCGTGAGCCTTGGTTCTGAATGTTTTTGTGCAGATCTGTGTTCCAGTCGATGCCTGGAACTCTGCATTCAACATGTCAGCTGACAAATGGCAGATTTTACATATTATCCTTTGTAGCTCTCTATAGTCGCTTTTGATGAGTGGTGGGTTGTCCCACAGATAGCAAGTTGACTCCCTGTGCTTCCATGTCAGTATAGTCTCACTGACTGTTGACCTAGGAAAGCCCAATTTGTCAAAAATTTGCCAAACAGATAGGCCTGCAGCATGGCATCCTGTCAGAGTACCTATTTCAAATTCTCAATTCCTTTCTCACAGCAGTTGCACTGACTTGGGAACATCATATTCCTCCAATTTATACCAGCTACAAATACATGGCTCATTACATGGCATGATGCACTCTGTGCCCATGGAGGGGGGGAGGTATTTTGACTTCTTTGCAAGTAATTATTATTATTATTCGTGACAAGGAGTCCGAAAACTCATCGCGGGAGGATACCTACTATACAACACACTGTCTCCACTACTACACCGAACCTCTACTACCAATCACCTACATCAATGGCATTTACTGCCCACAACCACCACAGCTAGTATTTTTGTCTGTAAATTGCGTGTGTTCTAAAGGGCCGATTTGTGTGTATGCAGGATGAAAAACCCGAGTTTCCAGGAGGAAAAAACCCTGCTACCTCCGTATGAGATCGACTAACTCACCTTCAATTGAAAAGTCCATATAAAGATTCCTCCCATCATGACGAGAATCGAACTTAGACCTTTTCTAATCGAAGGGCGCAACGTACCGTCGTTCTTCCAATTGCGCTACGGAGGCGCTTAAAAAATGTATTCTCTGTAATGTATTCTCTGGATGTGGTTTATCCATCCTAGAAGATGAAAAAACACCAAGCTTCTGGGAGGAGGAACTTTGTGACTTCCTTATGAGACTGGCTAACTCACCTTTAGTTGAAGTTATAAGTAATTATATTCCAGACAGGATCCAAACCTCGTTTGAATTTGCCCTTTGAGCCAGAGGACATTGCTGATCCAAACTGAGCTATGCGGGCTCTATAATATTATTCATTATACTTTTTTTGTTTCTTGAAATGCTCTATGGTCCTTTGCTGATTTGTAGGACATGGATGACAAATGAAATAGCCATTCCATAGTTTAATCACTAGAACTAGCATCTTGTTGAAAAGATGGTTCATTTCTTATTGTAGTATGTGAGGAACATTTATAAGGTCTTCTTGACTAAAGGTTACACAGGATGCATGCATAAAAAAATTAGGGATTCTTCCATAATCCTGGACTTCTTAATATATTAATAATAACCCATGCAATGCCTGTAATAGCTTTCCTTATTCTTACTCCCTAAATCAACTCATTCATCACTTGCTGAGCAAAAAAAAAAATTCTTTGTGCCTTGTTAAGCATGCACTTAACTTGGATTTCAGAGATGATACTCCCCTCTCCTACTCCTCGCATACACCAGCTATGTAATGAAATACTATATCTGTATCATATAAAAATCCCTGGTGTATTTATCTTATTCCTCATAAGCTGTTCTCATTGTGTGTATTTCATACCTGATACCACTGTGATATGAATCCTGCTATTTCATCCCAATGGTGATAGGTCTCAAATCTAGACATTATTAACAAGGAATAATAACCTCCATATTCTCATCAGCGATTTTCCTTAACATCTCCGTAATCCTCTCTCTCTGCTCTCTCACCTTTGAGAAAAGGTGTCTATGAATAAGTTACTCTAAACTTGTGTTCCTGCATTTTATTGTTATTGTGAGTGTTTTTCATCAAAATTAATCATTAAAATCTTAACAGTGGGTACTAAGGGGGGAATTACTTCTGCACAACCTGTAAGTACTTATAGTACATTAATCATCTATCTTTCCAGTTCTAAATCAGCCACATGTAAGCACCCACTATGCCTGCTGTATGAAGCAAAGATGGTGGCAACAAATGCCAATGGCAAACGAGTACCCCGTGTCTCACCAGTGCAGCGGCATTGATCACTGCCAACAAACCAATGTTGGTTTAGTCTTTTGTCCAACTTTATATTTGCTAGTTGTTGGTTGACCCCACATTCAAACATAAAGAAAAAAGAAAATTTTTATTATACTGCGCCACTCTGTTTGAAATCACACAATTATTGTGAAGGAATCAAGCATCAAATAGCACAACAGCAATGTGAACTTACTACAGGCCGAAATTTTCTTACTTATACATAGGGTTTCCCAAGATTCATATTTTAACAAACGGTGCAATGAAACTGAAATTAGGCAAGCATGAGAATCAAGTTAAACAAGATATTTAATTCTCTCACAAAATTATTTTTACATAAGAAACAAGAACTCTATTAAGATTAATACAATTAGAAAATAATTTATACATTCTATAAAGTATTTATATTCTACTCAGCCGAGTGCATCGTTTACTGCTAGAACATATAAGGCTTTCACAATTCTCATCCATTAGGATTTCAACTTAGTTTCACCTTAAACAACAACAATATTCAGCAAATCACTTAAAAAGTAATTCTTTTTAGTCTCATAGAATAATCACAAACTTCAATTTTATTAAATACTTAGCTGGCATCATCAATATCTATCAGAGGATTAAAATAGTTCTTAAAAGGTTCAGTCTTGCATTTACATATACATTGTGAGATAACACATTCAAACACAAACTAATTCTTCAATGAAGTTTCTCACATTAGTTTCACAAGAAAAATGTTTTATAATATCACTCATTCAAGCCTGACTAGCTGGGTCCAGCAACACGAAATTTGACCAAGTTCTCCGGACACAACTAACACTATCACATGTTAGTTATAGAATAGATATTCTTACCGGTATGATCATATTATGGAAAACTCTTACAACACTTCTAGGCACTCGATATTCTTCCACTATAGGCAACACAAAACTTATAGTATCCCTGAGTTCAATAACTTATTTGTTAAGACTGGAAAATATATTTTCTTGCTCATAATAACTTATCTTATGATAAATCTCGATCATATTATTATCCTTTCACTCGGGTAAATTCCTTTACAAGGTGACAGGAAACTATAAATAAATATGAGTTCGAAGTAAGATTCATTAAAATCAGAACAAGTTTCCAAATCTTTTTTACGTCGTACGATCCCAGGTTAGATCACATCTCACGACCTTCCCACTCTCTCCAATTTCCTTCTGGTTCCTTCTTCCTATATCTCATAAATCCTTTCTCTCTTTCCCGCCCAAACTTGTTTTTCTCCGATCTTTCAGTTTACAATGAAATTCCCACATGATCGTTGTACAGTTCCCAACGCTAAGGCATGCGCTATCTCAAAATAACATAGTTTTCTGACAGCAGCCAATCAAATCACATTAGCAGAGTCCCTTAGAAATACTTTCACTTTCAGTAACAACTAATTAAATGCATATATTACAGTTCGCTTAGGATACATTTACAAGATAATATAAAGAATTTATATAAGATAAATAACTAAAAAAAAATTTACAATTATTATTTCAATGAACAAATAACAGTAAGTGTTTAAATTACAATTTACTTAAGAGCAAACTTAGCTCAGGAAATGCAATCCATGTTAAATCATGAATGAAGTATTAATAATCATAAAATTCTTCATTCATAATTTAACACTGATAACATGCTGCAGCTGTAAAACTGGTGTCATAGATTAAAAAAAAAAAAGAGGGGGGGAGGAGTATATTCTGCAAGTTCTGTGGCCACTGGCTGCATGCTTCCTGTGCCAAAATAAACGAATTGGTGCACAAGCTATTTATCGACCTCTACCAGCCCTTTTTCTGTTCACTGTGCCTCCCTTCTATAAAATAACTCCTGAACATAAGTAAACAAGTCGAAAACCTCGAACAGCGTATCAATGCTATGAATGAAATTTTTTCCTCCAAAATAGCAGTGGAAACTAAGCTTGAACAAATTGATGACCAGTGCAGCAATGAAAGTTCACCTTTGCCTGCGAATGAACTCCGCGACCTAATCATATCAATGGTATATGACTCGATGGAGGCCAAAAACAAAACATTCGATGCAGTTGCAGGCGTTAGACTTCTGTGGCTAATTGGTTCAAAAGATATATTTCGGTGATTACACCACATTTTTTATTATTCAGTTATACAAAATACTGAAATAATAGTTCCCGACAAGTTTCGTAAATTGTAGGATTTGCATCTTCAGGGGGTAAATAGTATAACTTAAAGTTTAAACAAGAGAATTAATAAATACAAATCATAACCGTCTGTGTATTCATAAAACTCAAATAACAGAATGCAGATATAAACATCGACAACACATCCTTTGATACCAAAAATATATGGAGTTCCAAAGATCCATGAGACAGATATATCTTTAAGACCAATAGTTTCGTAAATTGTAGGATTTGCATCTTCAGGGGGTAAATAGTATAACTTAAAGTTTAAACAAGAGAATTAATAAATACAAATCATAACCGTCTGTGTATTCATAAAACTCAAATAACAGAATGCAGATATAAACATCGACAACACATCCTTTGATACCAAAAATATATGGTGTTCCAAAGATCCATGAGACAGATATATCTTTAAGACCAATAGTAGATGGAAGAGATTCACTGACTTCCAACTTGGCGAAATACCTCACCAACATGATCTCACAATATATAGGGAAAACATCTTCCTTCATAAAAAATAGTAAACATTTCATAGAAAAAGTGAAAGATATACATATTGGTCCAATAGACATCTTAGCAAGTCTAGACATTATCAGCTTGTTTACAAACGTCCCGAGACAAGAAATTTTGAATTTCCTAGTAGACCTCTTCCCTCCAGACATCTTGAATCTTTTTTAACATTGTATAAACAATACTTTTTTCACCTATAAAGACAGAATCTGGGAACAAAAAGGACTGGCCATGGGTTCATCATTATCACTGGTATTAGCAAACCTATTTATGGAAAAATTTGAAAACAATGCTCTTAAGAATTACCATAAAAAACCAAAAATATGGCTATGCTATGTGGATGATATTTTCATCATATTCAATGGAACAACAGATGAACTTATCAATTTCAAAGATTATCTCAACAATTTGCACAACACCATAAAATTCACTTTAGAACAAGAAGAAAATAAAAAACTTCCTTTTCTGGATATTCTATTAGAAGTTAATGAAGAAAGTAAACTCTCCTCCTCACTATATAGGAAGCCAACAAACACTGGAAGATTTCTAAATGCAACCTTACACCACCATCCTTCACAAAAAATAAGCTTAATTAAAACTCTTCGAGACAGAGCATACAGTATCTCCAGCACACAAGAAAGATGTAAAGAAGTACTAAAATACTTAACACAAATCCTCCAACAGAATAGATATGAAACAAAAACCATCAAGAGAATCCTTTAAATACCTCCAGCTAACAACACAATAAAACAGGATTACAAAAATGCAATCTCGCTTCCTTATATCAAAAATGTTACAGATAAGCTAGCCAAATTAATGAACAAACACAACATAAAAGTAGCCTTCCTTCTTATGGAAAAAATCTCAAGATTCCTATACCCATCAAAACCACCTCATCATCATCCTTTTAAGAAAACCAGGAGTCTACAAAATCCATTGCTCTTGCGGGATCTGCTACGTAGGACAGATAGGAAAATCTGGAGAAATATGCATGGCTGAACACCAAAAAGACGTACAATACAAAAGAGAACAAAAAATGGGTCTTGCTATCCATACCACTTCCACTAGACACGATGTACTCGGCAAAAAACAACGATGTCATACATAGAAAACAACAGTTATATAAGAAAATTTAAAGAAGCTACTAATATGCTAAAAAACCCAACCCAATGCAATAAAAATCAAGGTTTAATTCTCTATCAAGTGTGGTCAGCTCTAATAAAAAATCTACCTCAATCTGAGCTCAGACTGTATGAATGAGAACAAGAACACGTGACATCGTCCAGTATTGTTCAACGTCAATAACATTTTATATCTGCATTCTGTTATTTGAGTTTTATGAATAGCCAAACAGTTATGATTTGTATTTATTCTCTTGTTTTAAACTTTAAGTTATACTATTTACCCCCGAAGATGTAAATCCTACGATTTACGAAACTTGTTGGGAACTATTATTTCAGTATTTTGTATAACTGAATAATAAAAAATGTGGTGTAATCACCAAAATATATCTTTTGATTCAATGCAGTTATTTTGAACTTTCTGATGGGAAAACAGAAAATCATTAAAAGAAGGCATCAACAAATTAGCAGAAAAATGCAACATCAATTCTAAAAATATTGTGAGGTGCATCGTTTTGGGCCAATAAATAAAAGAAAGGATGGAACAGACTTTCCACGATTCGTAAAAGTAAAAAACTTGTAACACTCTGACAAGCACATCAAAATTAATAATAGCAATCAACAAAGTTCAAAGATACTTGCCCCCAATCATGAATGCATGCTCTACCAGACCTAACATTTGCACAGAGGGAACAAGGACGCCATCTTCGAAGAGAAGTTGAAAAAAAAAATGTTAAAATAGAGATACCAGTTGGATTATCGACTACAAGCAAGTTGAAGTGGTGCAAAAATTATGTGATGCCACAGTGGAAACCAGTGTACAGGCATTGCGCAGGAAATGCACAAGACCTTTGCAGTCAAATTTATGCTTCCCAGAACCTTGCATATCCACTTCGCCAGCATCCGTGGCCTAAATTCCAACCTTAATAGTGTCCACTACCACCTTCAGTCTACCAAACCCCACCTGCTCTTTCTGGCAGAAACTAAAATCTCGCCTCCCATCACAGCACTATTTATCTCGGCCTTCCAAGCTACATACTCTTCAACTCCTTTCGACCCAAGGGTGGCATCTGCATATAAATCTGCTGACATACCTTGCCAGAGAGCACATAACCTAGAATCACCAAACTTTGACCTTCTTTGGTTGAAAATATCTCTTCTCCACTCAGTCAAATGTATTTGCTGTCTCTATCGCTCCCCCAATGCAAACCACTCTGAGGTCTTTAATTTTCTCTCCTTAAAAATTGATTTTCTCCAGTCCCACTTTCCCAACAGCGAAATTATTCTCCTAGGATATTTTAACTTCCAAAACGTCAGCTGGCTTTTCTCCTCTAGTTGTACAGATATTGCAGGCAGAGATGCTGAAACATTTGCCATCACTAATGACATTACAAAACTTATTCAGATACCAACCAGAATACCAGATAATCCAAACCACTCCACAAACACCCTAGATCTTTTCATCACCAACAACCCTTCCAAATAGACACTGAAAGTAGTGGGCCCCCCCTAGGTAATTCTGACCATAATCTAGTCCTCGTCTCCTCTCCCCCATGCAGCAACCCTTACACAGCCACTCCCTTATGTTGGAGGTTTAATCGATTTTTTACAACACTCAAAAAGAATTAAAATAGAATTTAATACTTCCTATATTTTGTCCTAGTCACTAGGACAAAATATAGGAAGTATTAAACTAGGACATCTACGGGGATTACAAAAACAATTAATGTAACATGCACACAAAAACTTACAATACTAAGCCCAACCACGTGGGTGACACTAAAGTCCTATCTAGGTGGAGCACCCTCTAAGGGCGGTCGTAGGTGCCCTGGAAAGTAAGGTGGGACCTCTGGTGATGAGTGTTTCCCAAATCTTCGGAAGCTTAATGCAACCGTATTTATTTAGATTTGGTTGGTTTCTGAGAGCTGCTGCTGCTTCTAAGAAAAGTCTCTCTTTCTTGAATTTGCTGTGGTGGAGCATGGTGGTTTTCTTCCATGATACTCTGTGGGTGGTGTCCAACACATGGTCAGCCAAGCCTGAATGGCCATAGTTGTGTTTAACGATGTACGACTTGTGTTCCTCCAGGCGGATGGATGCTGATCTGCCTGTCTGTCCAAAGTACGCAAGCTTACAGGAACAGGGTACTTTGTAAATTCCAGGCAGAGAGAGAGGAGGGAGCTGATCTTTCGTAGACTGGATAAGGGTAGCAAGTTTGCGGTAGGGCTTATATGCTGTGTGTAGGTTATACTTTTTTAGTATCTTGGCTATTTTTTCCGAAGTGCCATGGATGTAGGGTATGGTGATGGCATTTTTAAAATCTTGTTGACGAGAAGGACGGGGAATGGGGGAGAAATTGATTATTTTTTTGATACTGTGTTCGCTGTAGCCATTGGAGAGGAAAGTTCTGTGTATGTGGTTAAGCTCAGTAGTGAGGGCCGTTCCACTGGAACAAAGATTGTGAGCTCTCTTGGTAAGAGTTTTAATGATGCCATATTGTTGCGAGGGGTGGTGGTGGTGGGAGAGTTTGTGAAGGTATCTGCCTGTGTGTGTGTGGGTTTTCTGTATACAGTGAAGGCAAGTGTATCATTAGGCAGGCATGTGACTAAGGTGTCTAGGAAGGGTTAACAATTGTTCTTTTCCTTTTCCATAGTAAACTGGATTCTTGGATGTAGGCTATTGAGATGACTGAGGAAGGAGTCTAACGTGTCTGGGCCATGAGGCCAAATAGAGAACACATCATCTACATATTTTAGCCAGATAGATGGTTCGAGTGGGGCTGAGTCTAAGGCTCGTTTTTCGAAATCTTCCATATAGAAATTGGCAAGTGGGGTGAGAGGGGGGAACCCATGGCGGTTCCCTCTATCTGCTTGTAGATTTTGTTCTTCCAAGAGAAATACCCAGAGTTGATGGCAAAGGAAAAGAGATCCAAGATGTCAGAGGGAAAAACGTTTTCTAAGAGAGATAAAGTGTCAGTTAAGGGAATATTGGTAAACAATGAGGAGATATCAAAGTTTACTAATATGTCTGTATTATTCAAGGTTAATTTTTCTGTGAGGGCTTTAAAGTGGGTCGAGTTTTTTATATAGGATGCGGAATTTCCGGTGAGGGGGGGACAGAGAGTTGGCCAGCTGTTTAGACAGTCTGTAACAAGGTGCATTGGTGGCATCTACTATAGGCCTGAGTGGGGAATTGGGTTTGTGGATTTTTGGTAAACTGTATATTCGGGGGGGGACGGGAGCGGAAAGGTTTAAGTTTTTTCGTGACGTCAAGGGGCCAGGAGGTTACTTTTTTAAGTAGGATTTTTAATTTCTTAATTTGTGTTTTTGTGGGGTCGTGTTCTAGCGGGATGTAGGTAGCGTGATCGCGGAGGATAATGTTCATTTTTACGATTGTATTTGCTTAAAATGAATCGTAAAATGAACATTATATTTGATATCTCCTCATTGTTTACCAATATTCCCTTAACTGACACTTTCTCTCGCTTAGAAAACGTTTTTCCATCTGACATCTTGGATCTCTTTTCCTTTGCCATCAACTTTGGGTATTTCTCTTGGAAGAACAAAATCTACAAGCAGATAGAGGAAACTGCCATGGGTTCCCCCCTCTCACCCTCCCTTGCCAATTTCTATATGGAAGATTTCAAAAAACGAGCCTTAGACTCAGCCCCACTCAAACCATCTATCTGGCTAAGATATGTAGATGATGTGTTCTCTATTTGGCCTCATGGCCCAGACATGTTAGACTCCTTCCTTAGTCATCTCAATAGCCTACATCCAAGAATCCAGTTTACTATGGAAAAGGAAAAGAACAGTTGTTTACCCTTCCTAGACACCTTAATCACACGGCTGCCTAATGATACACTTGCCTTCACTGTATACAGAAAACCCCCACAAACACAGGCAGATACATTCACAAACTCTCCCACCACCACCCCTCACAACAATATGGCATCATTAAAACTCTTACCAAGAGAGCCCACAATCTTTGTTCCAGTGGACCCGCCCTCACTACTGAGCTCAACCACATACACAGAACTTTCCTCTCCAATGGCTACAGAGAACACAGTATCAAAAAAATAATAAATTCCTCCCCCATTCCCCGTCCCTCTCGTCAACAAGATTTTAAAAATGCCATCACCATACCCTACATCCATGGCACTTCGGAAAAAATAGCCAAGATACTAAAAAAGTATAACCTACACACAGCATATAAGCCCTACCGCAGACTTGCTACCCTTATCCAGTCTACGAAAGATCAGCTCCCTCCTCTCTCTCTCTCTGCCTGGAGTTTACAAAGTACCCTGTTCCTGTAAGCTTGCGTACTTTGGACAGACAGGCAGATCAGTATCCATCCGCCTGGAGGAACACAAGTCGTACATCGTTAAACACAACTATGGCCATTCAGGCTTGGCTGACCATGTGTTGGACACCACCCACAGAGTATCATGGAAGAAAACCATCATGATCCACCACAGCGAATTCAAGAAAGAGAGACTTTTCTTAGAAGCAGCAGCAGCTCTCAGAAACCAACCAAATCTAAATAAATACGGTTGCATTAAGCTTTCGAAGATTTGGGAAACACTCATCACCAGAGATCCCACCTTACATTCCATGCCACCTACAACCGCCCTTAGAGGGCGCTCCACCTAGATAGGACTTTAGTGTCACCCACGTGGTTGGGCTTAGTATTGTATGATATTTGTGTTCGTGTTACATTAGTTATTTTTGTAATCCCCGTAGATGTCCTAGTGACTAGGACGAAATATAGGAAGTATTAAATTCTTTTTTAATCCTTTCTGAGTGTTGTAAAAAATCCATTAAACCTCCAACATAATGTCCTCACAGCAGTTAAGCCTCTACACAAGGACAGCCACTCCCATACAAGAATAGTTTGGCATTATAACAGTGCCAAGTGGGACAGCCTCTGCAACTACTATGTCACATTCCCTTGGTTGGACTATTGCTTCCAGCCTTCTAACCAAAACATATGCACCAAACTTATCAAAAAAGTAATCCTCACTTCACTGGCATGGAAACATACATTCCCACACTACTCTGAACTGCCATTCCCTAACTATACCCTTGTTCTCCAAAAGATGTACCAAGGCTGTACACATGAAAAACCAAACATACCCTAAATTGTTCAAATCAAGAACCCCATCCTCCTTTAGAGCTTATACCCAAGCCCAAAATAAATGCAAAAAAAAAGAACAAAACAATCAATTCTTCCAAAACATAGCTTGAAAGAGCAAAAAGCAGGAAATTAGCAGCTTGTCCAAACGGTAGCTGGGCCTTTTGGTTTCTCACCAAAGCAATTGGCCATAACTTCTTCCCAACACTATTCCTATCTCTATCATACCAAGATGGCTTTATTGCGTCATCACCCACAGAAAAAGCTAATCTTCTTTCTTCACACTTTGCTTCCAATGCATGCATAACTGACAATGTTAGCAAACAAAGTTTGCTAGCATTGTCAGTTATATTGTCAGCATCTGAAGTACTTTCAGGACTGACGCAACTCACAGTTAAGCTGGTATAAGTTCTCATCACTTGCCTTAGTATCTCCCATAATGCAAAACACATCTCCTTGTGGACATGTATGAAGCTGTGCATTAAGGGAAGGCCCACTACCCAGACTGGTTTCGACATTTATTGAGGTCTCATCAGTGGGAGCCAGACCCAGAGGTGGTGATACTAAGGTGGAAGTAATGTAGAAGTTATATTTACCTATACGAGTAGCCAAAGGGTATCACACCCTATTATCAAAATTCCCTGAATTAGAGATAAGTTAGGAAGTAAGGTTAGTAATGGAGAAGCCTGAAAGTACTTCAGGCACAAACTTTATTTGCTAACACTTGGATAAAGGATAAAATCCAATATATAATTAGTAGTATAGCAAAGTGAAAAATCTTCCATAAACTTTGGAGTGAGGTGTGGACAGGGAATTCAAGTTTGGGAACTTATTGCATAACAGATTCTATTATAAAAGGTGTGGATGAGAAGGTGCACAAATTCTGTTTTCCAGGAAGGAGGATGAACAGGGTGATTGAAACACTGAATATGAGAAATAAGCATGCAAGGGATTTAGTGGTTGTGGTAGGAATCAGTTTAAAATATGGTAGAGCCCCAATTTAAATATCAGCTTATTATGTGTCACCCTGTCAAATGCCTTCGCTAAGTCCAAGAAAATGGCAGTATATGCCTTTCCCTCATCTACTACTCTTGTAACTTTATTATAAAAGGCTAGCATGTTACTAAAACAAGAGTTCCCCCTTCACAAATCCATGTTGACTCTCACAGATAACATTATCCTCATCTGCCAATGCTGTATACGGTCCCTCACTAATTTCTCCAAGATCTTAACAACTACTGATGACACACAAACTGGCATATAATTAGACACTTCCAGTCTGCTTCTGCCCTTATGCAATGGCACTATCTTACCTTCCTTCCATTCCATGGGCACTTTTCCCATAGCCAGATGTTCATTGAAAACCCAGGTCAAAGGAGCTGTCAGTTCTTTAGCACATTCTCTCAAAACTCGTGGTGAAATACCATTCAGTCCCACAGCTTTACTGACATCCAGAGTACTCAGTATTTGAAACACACTCTCCTCCTGGAACCTGCCCTCTAGTATTAAAATTTACTCCTCCAGGATGAAATACTCTAATCAAGTATTCATTGAACAATTCCACTATGCCCTCTGCATCAGTCACTCTATTCCCATTTTTATCCCACAATGTCATTCTTCCACAGCCATTTCTCCTCCTACTGGCCACATAGCTAAAAAAATTCCCTAGGATTTTCTTTGAATCTCAGGGCCAATTTATTCTCATATTCCAGTTTTGCCTTCCTTACCATATTAGTCACTCTCTTGGCTTGTGTCTTATATTCTTCATGCATCTTCTCTTCACCTGTCTCCTTATATCTCTTCCATAGCCTCTTTTTCGCATGCAGTTCCTGTTTAATGTTGTTTGTCATCCACTTTACTTCAAATTGTGTCCTCTTCTTCACTTGTGGAATACAGCTTACTATTGCTGCTAACAAATATTCCTTCATGATTTCCCAAGCACTAATGATATCCCATCCTTCCAATTCCTCCCTCCATGAAACTTCCCCAAGTCGATGTCTCAGACTATTATAATCACCTGCCTTATAATTCCACATGCGTTCCTGTTTCTTTGATACTCCTGCATGTCTATTCATCTTCCAGTTCAAAATCATATGGTCGCTCTCTCCGACTGTTGGGATAGATGTTTTCTCAGTTATTATCAACTCTTCTGATGCTATGACCAAATCCAAAACTCTTGAACCTCTTGTTCTCTCTATTACATGTTGACTAAGACATTTGTCCCTCAAGAATTCTAGAAATTCCATTCACTTATTGCTACATGCATCTTCCTCTCCCCAATTTATACTGCTGTGGTTAAAATCTCCCATAACAATCATTCTTCTTGCACTTGCCAAACTCAAATGTCTAAACATCTCCTGGTCCTGACCCTCTGTGTTCCTTGGTCTGTAGCAACACTCCACTAAATATCTCGTCTTGCCCACCTCTACCTCACACCATATGCTTTCAAAATCATTAGTTACTGCCTTCCAAAGCCTTCACTCTTAGAGGACATAAGTCATCACTTATCATAAGCAGTACTCCAGCAACACCACACTTCCCCTTCCTGTCCTGATGAAAAATGGTGTACCCTGCTACTTCTATTCCTGTTATTATATCCTCTTCTGTCAACCACATCTCAATGATCCCAATAATCTTTGGCCAAGCTGATGCTATCAGTGCCACCAATTCCTCTCTTTTATTCCGAATACTCTTGCCATTAGTATAAAGCATAAAAATGCTATTGTTTCTATACCCAGCATTATCCACTCTGGACTCCACTGGGCTCAGCATTACCTGATGTCATCCACTTCTCCCAAGTACCCATTCCCACAAGAGGCCACCCCTGCTACCATCCACCCTGGGACACACTGACTCCTTCAGAACAGCAATCTCTCCAGATGCCAAAGTTCTTTCTCATTCAAATGCGAGCGGTGTCTCGCATACAATTCATCTCTGTCCTCAAATGCCCTCCAAGCATCCACATATTCCAGTCCTCTCTTCTGTTAACACATTCTAGCTATTATGTTATTCAGTATTACTGATTTTCTGCTCAGCTTGTCACTATCATACCTAGGCAACACGCACACTGTCTTTCCTCTCTGTGTCTGTCTTTCGTACAACTCTCAAGCAAGAATCTCATATCTCTCGCTGCTCAATTTATATTACCTCTCAAGTTGTTTGTTCCTACCATCACAATCATCTCATCCACCCTTTCACCTCTCTTAATTGCCATAGCCACACTTTATGTTAGCTTAATTATTTATTTACATTACAGTTTCTCTCTAGCTTTCTGTTGCAGAAAAAGCGACATGAATAATAGCAACAGATATGGAAATTTGAACATAGAAATAAGATATCATGAATTAAAAAAAAAAAAAAAATATTTTTTCTTACCAGAGAACAAGTGTTCACATATGGAAGTTGTGTAAGAATATGGTTAGGGCAGAAGACTATTTTTTGCTTTGAGAGTAGTGAATGAATGAATTGGGTTGTTTCAAGAGAGAGATTATAGGCATTGGTGAATTATGTGGTTAGTGTAGATTTCCTGCAATGAGCTTTTAGGTTCTGTGAAGATGCTTCTATAAAAATAGTGGCCGATGCTAAGATGTTGGAATAGCGTATTGTGGAGCTGAATCTAGGGGAATGCAGGTGATCAATGGTATGACACAGGAGTTTGTGTTTGGATCATTAGTGTTTAATTGGTATGTTTTGCTGCTGATGCTAAGCTGTGTATGGCTGTAGCAAATGAGATGGATATTGAATCATTCTGCAGGAGAAGCTGAATAGACTTGTTTGCAGAGGACAGTTGATGTGGCAAAGTATAATGCTGAGCATTTTAGATCTTAGAGATTACAAGCTATGTTTTACTGATGGCTGCACTTCACTATGTGTAGCTGATATGTATAGGTCTCAGTACAGTGGTAGACAGGAAGAAGTTGTCAGGATATGTTGCAAAATTGGTAAAATAGTATGAAAGATTACAGGAATATTAAGACATGGAGAGTAGGGATAAAGGCATTGTTCCTCTCTTAATTTGACCACACATGGATTACTCAGATTTGACAACTGGGGTTTTGTTGGGAACAAGGAAATTGAAAATTCAGTAACCAGAATAGTTATGGAATGTTTATTAAGGAGGCTAGTTGAGGGTTACACATTTCATAGATACAAAAGATTGGAGAGAGGTTAGGTATACATGATTTAAATTAAATAGATTTTATAGGACCGTTGGAGAAGAAATATTTAACTGAGTCACTCTCTCCTGGCTAGTTCTTTATACTCTTCATGAACTGATTATTACCATTATTCATCTTGTACTTCCTCCAAAGTACTTTCTTTTTCCAGATTTCATGCTTAAGCTCCATATTCATCCATTTTACACCTATGTTTTTAGCTCTTTGCCTTTGGAATACATTCACACATTGATGCTGTTATGTATTTCTTTGTCAGTTCCCATGCAGCATTTATTTCCTTACTTCTCAACTGCTCATTCCATGTTATAGCTCCAAGCTGTCTCGTAATATATCATTACGAGACAGCTTGGAGATATGACTGGTCACAACACGGTTGATCACCTCATGATCACTTATACGAACTGGAGGAAAGTGTGAAACCCCTGTCACAATTGCATCCTCTGATGAAATGATCAGATCTAGAATTCTCGATCCTCGCATGCCCTCCTTTACGTGCTGCCTGAGATAGTTCTCTCAGGCAGCATGTAAGAACGAACTCGAGAAATTAATTTTCCTTATTCCCAAATGCTATCTCTTCATTCCAATCTGCACTGCCATAATTAAAATCGCCATAATAATTACCCTTCCTTTGTTCACTAATTCAAGTTATTAATGATTTCTTCATCACCATCCTCCACATTCCCAGGCCTATAGCAACATCCAACTAAATATGTCTTCTTCTCAACCCCCCACGTTACACTACACCCTGGGAAACATTACCCTATTTCCCCCCTTTCATGTCTATCTTATGTGGACTTAATTCCCCTGCTATCATCAACAGCATTCCCCCTCCCTTGTCCTTTCTATCCTCATGAAAAATACTGTATCCTTCCAAATACAAACTTATTTATTAATTACTGACCATTTACGAAAAACAAAACTTCATTAGTATAATAAATTTAGTGTTTTGCATTATGGGAGATACCGCAATAGGAGTGTTGGTAGCTTGCTCCACCTTTGCAACGAGTTGCCTGGTGTTGTGCCACTTTACTCCAGTCCTGAAGATACTTTCAGGTGCAAACTTTGTTTGCACACACTTGGATAAAGGATTAAACTAAATTTATTATAGTCTGACCAAGTGAAAAATAAACATTCAACATCTTTCTCTAAATCCAGAGTAATTTAATAAAAAGGTGGCACACCGTTTGGCAGCTCCTATAGGAGGAGATGACCTTGTTAATGCTTCTGCCTGGTATCTCCGAATGAAAAAGGATAGGGAGGGAGGATTTTGATGAGAACGGACGTGTTACTTTAGACTGAGCCTGATTACATTGCATACATGGTTTCTTAGTAATCTCACATTGCACTGTTGCTAACACAGTGTGATTCCTACTGTCTCCCCCTCTGCACGAAATGTGCAAGAGGTCAAATGGCTGGCAGGCCCCACCCACAATGAGGACCAGTGGTGGTATTAAGGTTTTATAGGGAGGTAGGTTTCTAACTGTGACCAAGTGAGATATTGATACTCCTTTTCCCAAATTAGTAGGTTCTAAAAAGACTTTGCTAGTAGACCAACTCAGTCTACAGGACATTTGCTGGCAGGCTTCAAGCCCTGCGGGATTATACATTGCTAGTAGTCCATCTAGGTCTACAGGATACTTTGCTGGCAGGCCCCCGGCCAGCAAAGTATCCCGGGATTATTATACTGCTTTTAACCCATTTCTGCTGGCAGGAAATCGCCATTTTGAGATGGACAACATCAAAGATCACATCCAGATCCATAACAAGGAGCAGTCTCTAGAGGTACTCAAACTCATAATAAGCAAATTAGAAACTGACCGGCCAGGATTTATAAAAGAGTATATTCACTCTAATGATCAGGATGGAGAGGAGGAGGAGATCTCACAAGAGGATCTCATTGCTGCTCTGTCACCAAAATCCCTCTGTCAAAACATCTCTCAAGGGGGAGCACTCTAACAAAAGAAGAAGAACCGTAGAAGACCAGTTGGATGAAAACACACCGACATTAGAAGCCCCAAGGAACACCGAAACGGTTCCATCAGTAATACTAAGGGACAAGGACAAATGGACCACTGTCACAACAGCCCTTAGGGAACACAAAATTGCATATTCCTGGGCAAAAAATCAAGATGGGGTCAAAATCCAACCAGCCTCAGTCACTGATTACAGACAGCTGACAAGAATAATGGATAACAAGAGTCTTCCATATCATACTTTTGCTTTGCCAAGTGAGAAAAATCTCAAGGGTGTGCTTCACGGAGTGACCGAGGGTGTCACCTGTGAAGAAGTCACCACTGATCTTGTGAGTTGGAACCTAACACCAGTGAAAGTGAGCAGGATGCTCAGGGGAGATAAACGGCCAATGCCACTGATACTCATAGAAATTGATAAGAAACAGAAAGAGATTTATGAATTAACAACGATATGTGGCCTCAGAATTTCTACTGAACCACTAAGGAAGAAGTCAACAGCTGGGCAGTGCCATAGTTGCCAAAGGTTTGGCCATGCCCAAATACTTTGCAAGGCAAATTACAGGTGTTTAAAATGTGGCGAGGGCCACCAGACCGTCATGTGTACAAAACCAAGATCCACTCCAGCTAAATGTGCCAATTGTGGAGGACCTCACCCTGCAAACTACAAGGGATGCATTACACACCCAAATAACTGAGGGTTATGAAAAACTACCCTTCCAACGCAATTCAGCGATGCTCAAGACAGCCGTGCTAGTCACACCCCAGTCCAAACTATCTCTAGCCCGAAAACTCAAGAAAGGAAACAAATGCCTAAAACTTATGCAGAGGCAGCACGAACAAAGGCTACTCCATCTCATGGCCATATAGGCTCAAATCTAACATCAGTACTAACTGCCTCACTAGCTACCATGTTACAAGAATTCAGTATGATGAATCCTTCGCCGTCCTCCACAAAAAGATTCCTACAAGGTACCCACTCAATTCCGACAGCCCTCAACAATGAATAGAAGAAAATTCCATCCCAACTCTCTCATGATCACTGCATGGAATGCCAACTGACTCAAAAACAAAATTCTAGAACTACAAGAATTCACTCACAGATACACTCCTGATATAATTCTAGTAAACGAAACACATCTCAGACCAGCTAATAATCCCAAATTATGGAACTATACTATGTACAAAACAAATACTCACCAGGAGCAGAAGAGGAACAGCTATATACATCAAAAACTACCTAAGCCACAATGTTCTGACCAGTCCCCAAACCAAGAACCTAGAGATAACAGGCATTGAAGTTAATACCAACAATGCTGGCAATATTAAAATCTATGCTGTATATAATCCACCCAGCATTCCATTGCTGGTATCTGACTTGGACTCAATTCTCGGCTTCACAGACTCCATCATCATGGCTGGTGACTTTAATGCCAAACATACTGCCTGGCATAGCTCCACAATCAACGATAAAGGTCTAATTCTAAATCATTACTCAACACAACATTCTATTGTTGTAAATGGACCCACAGAGCCCACCCATCACAGCTCAACTGGAAGTTCAGATGTACTTGACATAGTCGTCCTCAAAAACATCAGATACCAATATCAGCTGGAAACAATAAATGAACTTTCATCAGATCACAACCCTATTCTGCTTCAACTTGGTACACAAGAACAATTCTCCCCTCCCCGCTCTTTCATATCTTGGGACAAACTCCAGAATCCTACCAGATCACATTGGCCCAGTCCCTACTATTCACACTAAAGAGGAGATAGAAATGGCT
Organism: Typopeltis vanoorti; assembly: GCF_054136105.1. Lineage (NCBI taxonomy): Eukaryota > Metazoa > Arthropoda > Arachnida > Uropygi > Thelyphonidae > Typopeltis > Typopeltis vanoorti. The sequence goes on from NC_143568.1 coordinate 34,646,979, forward strand.
GCAAATGACTTTACCAGTCAAATCAAAAATGCAATAAAGTCAATTACCAAAACTACAGTTTTTCACCCTAGTGGATGGATCCCCGAGGAAATTATGGATTTAATAAGACTGAAAAACAAAACCAGAAAGAGGTATTATAACACAAAAGCCCCTCAAGATAAAGCAAATTTGAATAAATTAAACAGACAAGTACGTGAAGCCCTCCAAAAACATCGAAACCAAGAATGGGAATCTAAACTAGCAAAATTAAACCCTGAGGACAACTCCATATGGAAGTTTCTGAGAACCTTCCGCACCAAAAGACAACTTTTACCCCCAATTCAAACCTCGAAAGGAATAGCTCACACTGATAAAGAAAAGGCAGAGGCTCTGGCTGACACCTTGGAAAGTCAATGCAACCCCTCATATGAAAATTTTAACATCAATTCTCATCTACAAGATTCACTGCTGAGTTAGGCAGGCCATAACACAACAAAAAGATGACCTAGAACCTCTCACACCTACTTCTCCAACAGAAGTTATAAACATTATAACCCACCTGAACAATAGTAAAGCTCCAGGCTCAGATGGAATTACAAACAAAATAATTAAACTACTTTCAAGAAAAGCCATTGTACATCTAGTCAACATAATTAATGCCATCCTCAGACTCCAGTATTTCCCTTTAACATGGAAAATAGCAGATGTCACACCAATCAAAAAGATGGGAAAAAATGCTCAACTCCCTGAAAACTACAGACCTATCAGTCTTCTGTCTAGCCTTGGAAAGATCGCAGTAAAAGTAGTCCTTACTAGGCTTCAATCACAAACGGACCAACTACATATAATCCCAAATGAGCAATTTGGATTCAGAAAAAAACCACTCCACCATTCAGCAGATCTACAGGCTGGTCGAATACATCTCCGAAGGCTTCAACCGGAACCTTCATACAGCTGCAGTCTTTTTAGATGCTGCAAAGGCTTTTGATAAGGTGTGGCATTAGGGTCTTCTCTACAAGATCATCACATTCAATATGCCTACTGATCTAGTTAAAATCATTCACTCTTACCTCAGAGATAGATACATGCAAGTCAAAATAAATGAAACTGTATCAACCAGATGCAAGGTTCTGGCGAGAGTGCCACAGGGCTCACTCTTGGCCCCCTTGCTGTTTTCTATCTATATTGCTGATATCCCTCAAAACCCAAGCTCAACAATCACTGCTTTATATGCTGATGACACTGCATTATTAGCAAGATCACTCAGCCCCAAACTAGCTATTAAGAGACTCCAAAGCAGCATTCACACACTGGAAAATGGTTTATGGACTGGAGAATTGAAACTAATCCACAGAAGAGCTCAGCCATACCGTTCACTAGAAAAAAGCCTCAAATCAAGGAAGATATACATTTACTAGGTGTTAAAGTCCCATGGCAGAATACAGTCAAATATCTTGGAGTAATTCTGCATAAAAAATTACAATTCACCAACCATATAGAACACATAAGTTCAAAGACCAAAGCAATAGTGCAGCTCTTCCCCATGATCAACAGAAAAAGTAAATTCGATACTCAGAACAAACTACTCGTATACAAGATGGTAATACGCCCAGTCATAACTTACGCATCTCCTGCATGGAGTCATACTTCGAAAACAAATATTCAGAAGCTGCAGAGAACACAAAACAAATGTCTGAGAATGAGTTTGGATGCTCCGTGGTTTATCAGAAACTCCCAAATTCACAGAGACGTCAGCATTCCCTATATCACATCTCTTCTTCATGACCTAGCTGAAAAGTTCTTCATTAAGACAATTAATCATCCGAACCCACTGATCAAGCAAGCTTCAGACTATAATGAAGCAGATTTCTGCAAATACAAGAGATCCAAATCAATTCTATGCTCAGCTGAACACAGTTAATCTTGACTGCCCTTTCAGGGCGAGCTTAAAGCTCAATAATTCTCCACCCAAAGAACTTAACTTTTCAGATGGAGGGGAATATGAAAAGCATTTATGCTTCACCCATCAAAACAGTATCATTCTGCGTTCTGCCTGGTATCTCCACTTGGGCCTGGCTCCCACTGAAGAGACCTCAATAAAGGTTGAAACTAGTCTGGGTAGTGGCCCTTCCCTTAATGCATAACATTATACATATCCGCAAGGAGATGTGTTTTGCATTATGGGAGATACTGAGATAGGCGTGATGTTAGCTTGCTCCACCTTTGCAACGAGTTGCCTGGTGTTGTACTGCCTTGCCCCAGTCCTGAAGATACTTTCAAGCACAAACTTTGTTTGTACACACTTGGATAAAGGATTAAACTAAATTTATTACAGTCTGACCAAGTGAAAAATAAACTTTCAAAAACTACATTAGAGCCTACCAGTTTTGCCTTGAAAAAGCCAGACAACAAACTGTCTGGCTTTTTTAAGGCATTTACAGAGACATAAAAACTAGTAAATGCAAATTGGTTTGAAGTATAATGAAGATATCTTCCAGTATCTGTGGGCTTTCTGTAAATAGATAATTTGACACTATTTGATTGTTTCTTTATCAAGATGTTTAAAAAATGCAGTTGGTTGTTGTTTTCCACTTCAAGGAAGTGGAAAACAACATTCAAGGAAGCCACAATAGTGTTAATAACCGGTGGAAACCTCAACAGAAATCAGGGTGCAATCCTAAACAGTTCATGGAAAAACCCGATCCTCTCTCTAAATCGATCTGAACTACAGCTAGCCAGTAATCACATTACACATTTACAACAAACACACATGCGTGATAATGAATAAGAACAATACATCCTCTCTGTCACGCGAACGTGTAACCTTAGCTACTAGTTGGTTTACAACGTTTTTTTTATGTTCCTTTCAATTTGCATTTACTAGTTTTTATGTCTCCGTAAACGCCTTGAAAAAGCCAGACAGTTTGTTGCCAAAACTGGTAGGCTCTAATGTAGTTTTGTTTTTCGTAAATGGTCAGTAATTAATAAATAAGTTTGTATTTGAATTATATAAACGACCAAATATGTTTAGTTTAAACTGCATCCTTCCATTTTTATTCCTTTTAAGATATCGTCTTCATTCAACCATGTTTCACTTAATCCAATGAATTTTGGGGTGAAGGAACTCAATCACTGAAACTCAATCAGAAACAAGGGGATGAACCATTTCATCCCCCTTGTTTCTGATACTTCTGGCATTTGTAAACAAACACAGCAGTTCATTCTTAGGTCTATAACCAGTCCTATGCAAGCCACATGTTGGTTGTGATTTCCTTACCACACTTGCCCAGTCACCTTTATCACCACTTACTACATATAACTTAACACATATTTGTTAAAGCTATTTATAATATGTAAAAAAGAGTTTATTGCAGATCTTAAGTCATCATTCATGAAAACTGTCAACAGATGTGTGCAGTTAGTTAATACAAAATAGAAAACATTCTTTTTAGGAGATTGGATTCTAATGCTCTTGTATGTGACTGTGAATTATTGTGGTTGTCACAGATGTTGAAAGCAAATCATGCTACTACCCAGGCAGCAGCAACATGTGAATTTCCAGCACCTTTGCAGGGCAAATCTCTAATGGCACTTGGCTCTGAAGATTTCAGTTGCAGTAAGTACTCCCACCACTGTGCTCCTTTTTTTTTTTTTTTTTTACATATAAGGGTTGATTAGAAAGTATAATGCATATTACATACACTTTTCTGTGTAGTTCCCATTGTTTTGAATATACTTGGTGTGTGTCTGCAGTAGAGTGGCAAACACTGTATACCACTTACTTTTTTCTTTTTCTTTGGATTGCTTAAAAAAAAGCACTTCCTGCACATACCTTTTTAATGCCAGTCATAGATTTGCATTGGCATGCCGACCATTCTGTATTGGTAATGCCTGTCTGGATGTATTTGAATATCCCACAGCAGAACACACACATTTTCTTTATTTCATTACATTTCTACCAGCTTACTTTCAGCTCACAAAAGTCAAATCATTATACTGTTTTTTGTTGGTGTATGTAGTGAGTAGTTTCATGTGAATAATTTGGAACAGCTGATTATGATATTTCACTTAAATAATGTGGTTCCATGCTTATGCAGTCAGATTGCACTATTCTTTAAAGGTACCTGTGACATAACTATAAACAACAAATTGCATGATAACCACTATTATTATTAATATTGTTTATTATTAATATTAATTTATAGCTTGTGGCAACAGTTTTTAATTGGTAAACCAATTGTTGTATGTACCTTGTATTTCTGTTCTTTGATTTGCTTTTTTTCTACACACTGAAGTACTGTTATTTTCAGTACGAAATATCTGTAATTTCATTAAAGTTAATTGCAAATTAATTGGTTGCAAAATTTAATGATGTTAGTGTGGCTGTTATAGCACGAAAGGGTAAAGTGAAAGAGTTGATTGTTTTGGGGTGGAATGAATGATTTGAAAGAAAAGTATGGCATGAGGGAGGACATTAGAAAAATTGGAAGTAGCAAAAGAAAAGCATGACTGAGTAAGATAGTAAGTCTCTTGTCCCAGTATGGCAGAGTAGAACTGAGGAGGGCCATGATAGCAAATGACTCAATGCATAGGTTATGCAGGAGGAATAATGTGGAGTTTGTGGATGTGTGGATTGAGTTTGATGGACAAAAGGACTTAAAGAAGAAGTTTGCATCTGCAGGGATTTGGTGTTCAAAGTCTGGAAAAAATGTTGTTGAATGAAGTGAAAGTAGATGTACAAAATCAACAAACTAGAGCTTTTAGAGCGAAAAAATTGAGAAATTGAGTGGATATGCAGACATTTAGGTAGTTGAGTGTAAGAATGTATAAAATGCCTAAGTTAGTACCACTGCTAACAAACCAGAATGGGATAGTTAGTATAAAGTGCCAGGAAAGCTGTGAGCTTAGGGGGCTTTTGCACTTTATGTACATTAATTCCAGGAGCATTTGGTACAAGTAGGAGGAATTTTTGACATTGGTTCTCTAATCCTGGCCAAAGGTTATTGGCATTAGTGAGACATGGCTAACAGAAGATGATGTAGTTAGTGGGATAAAATGTGAAGGATATAGTGTATTGATTTAGAGAAAGATGTTGGAAGTTTATTTTGCACTTGGTTAGACTATAATAAATTTAGTTTAATCCTTTATCCAAGTGTAAGCAAACAAAGTTTGCACCTGAAAATATCTTCAGGACTGAGGTAAGGTGGTGCAACTCCAAGCAAAGGTGGACCAAGCTCTCATCACTCCTTGTCTCAGTATCTCCCATAATGCAAAGCATATCTCCTTGCAGACATGTATACTGCTATGCATTAAGGGAAAGGGCCACTACCCAGACCGGTTTAGATATTTATAGAGGTCTCGTCATTTGGAGGCAGACCCAAACGTGGAGATACTAAGGCAGAAGCAATAGGAGAGGTCATATTTACCTATATGAGTTGCCAACAGGTGTACCACCTTATTATTGAATTACTCTGGATTTTTGTAAGATGTTGGAAGTTTATTTTGCACTTGGTTAGACTATAATAAATTTAGTTTAATCCTTTATCCAAGTGTAAGCAAACAAAGTTTGCACCTGAAAAAATCTTCAGGACTGAGGTTTGCTTCTGCCTTAGTATCTCCACGTTTGGGTTTGCCTCCCACTGACGAGACCTCAATAAAGGTAGAAACCGATCTGGATAGTGGCCCTTCCCTTAATGCATAGCAGTATACATGTCTGCAAGGAGATGCGCTTTGCATTATGGGAGATACTGAGACAAGGAGTGATGAGAGCTTGGTCCACCTTTGCTCAGAGTTTCCTGGTGTTGCACCACCTTACCTCAGTCCTGAAGATATTTTCAGGTGCAAACTTTGTTTGCTTACACTTGAATAAAGGATTACACTAAATTTATTATATAGTGTATTGAGGATAGAGAGAAAAGAAGGGGGAGACATGTTATTGATGATAGCTGATGAACTGCAACCAGAGAGACTGGAAGTTCAACCGCAGGCCAGTGGAAATAGCACATTTGAGGCTATCTGATTTGAGATAGAGGCCAGCAGAACAAAATATACAGTTGGATGCTTCTATAGAACAGAGGATGAAAAAGTCGATGAGGAGAGTATGCATTGGCAAATAAGCTCAATGAGTGGAGAGCGGATAATTATTATGAAGGATTTCAACTAGATTAAATAGATTAAAAGGAGGAGAGGACACATGGGAGGGTGGGAAATAGAATTTTTGCAAGGAATAATGACCTGAGACAGCATGTGATGGAATATACTAGGGATCTGAGAGTGCTCGATCTAGTAATTGCATCTGAGAATTTGTCTGGAAGGTGACTAAATGTGTGGAATTTGTAGTTAAGATGGGATGCGTATGGGAATTGCAGGGCTGGTAAATATGAAAAGCTTAGGAGATTGCTTGGATCAGTTCCATGGCATGTGAAATTGCAAGGGCTGGATGTTTATAGTGCATGGAAGTGGTAAAGGAGTGCTTGAGGGAAGTAATGGCAGACTGCATACTAGATTGCTTTTAATATTTTAGGAAATGACAATGTATACTAGATTATTAATTATAACAAACTTTAATTAATGTTTTAATTAAATTTCAGCAAGTTACATTGCTATCAGGATAGAGATGTGAAAAGAGGAGGAGTGCTGTTAATGATTGTAGAGGAATTGTCTGCAAAGTGTGTAAGTTGATGGTGCATGCACAGATTTTGAATCTGTGCAGTGCGAAGTTGAAATACACAGGTTAGTATATCTGATAGGATGCTGTTGTAGGCCAGGGAATGCAGAGAATACAGATTGTGAAATGTTTAGACAAATTAGTTGGGCATGTAAAAAGCAGGTGATCCTGATTCAAGACTTTAATTACAGGAATATAGACTGGAAGGAGGAGATGGTGTATGAGAACAAGGAGTGTGAGTTTGTGGAATTTCTGATAGATAAGTATCTTAATCAGCACGTAATTGAAGCAAATAGAGGGTTTAATGTTTTGGATTTGGTGATAATTTCAAGATGTAGTTGTTAATGAAGTGTTGACACTGCCACCAGTTGGTGAAAGTGATCATGAGGTACTTGTTTGGGAAGTGATGAAACGAGAAAAGGTCACTGGCAAAAATGGATACATGTGGAAGTATAAAGCAGCTGATTATAGCATACCCTATAGTCAGTTAGCATCAGTATGTTGGGTAGATGAGCTGAACAGAAAATGCATGGAAACTCATAAGGCAGTATCTTACAAAAGCCATGTAGGACTGCTTACCGAGGGTTAAGCGAGTAAATAGAGTGGGAGTGAAATGGATGAACAGCAAAATCAAGCAAGCTGTGCTGGAAAAGAAAATGTAATGGAAATGGTACGAGATAGTCGGGGGTGATCAGATCCATGGAGAGTATAAGGTGCAGGCTAGAAAGGTGATGAGCATGGTAATAAAAGAAAAGGTGCAGTATGGGAGGAGATTGGTCTGACCAGCCAATAGAGCTGGTCATATACTTTATTAATCATATACACATTAAATGCATAACTCAAGGGAATTTTTCCACTACATGGCAAGCAAGAGGAAGAATAATTATGGTAGACTAATGCATTTTTGAAAATTATGGAGACAACTACTGTGTTTGAATAAAAACTTTAGTTTAATAATTTAATTAATTTAAACGCTAGCAATTGCCGATTTTTTTATAGTTTACTATATTTGGCATGAAACTCTGATTCCAATATTTGAGTTTCTTATTCGGTTTTAAAACAATGTGGGATTTAATATCTCCTTAATTTAGATAGTGTTTATATCACCAAAATGAAGCCTGTTGGCTCTTTATATTTAAGCAACTTAATGGGTGCACCTTTTGGACAACTCATATAGCAGAGTATATAAGTTCTTTTCACTATACCCTTTGGCATTAATTTGGTCTAGCTGCTCACTGATGAAGCCTCAAAAAAGGCTAAAACCGGTCTGGGTAGTGACCTCCTACCATAATGTAATAACAGCATACATTTCCTAGGAAATGTGTTTTTACATTATGGAAAATATCAAGAATAGCGATCTGAACTTTACTCACCTTTGCAACGAGTTGCCCGGTATTGTACTATGTACTAGGACTACTTGCATTAGCTTACACTAGTAATCACAGATTTTTTTATAGTTTACTATATTCAGCATGAAATTCTCAGATTCCAATCTTTGAGTTTCTTATTCGGTTTTAAAACAATGTGGGATTTAATATCCCCTTAATTTAAATAGTATTTAGTTAATATAACTAAAATCTAAAAGATTTTAGTTATATTAAACTAAAGTTTTTATTCAAACATGGTAGTTGTCTCCATAATTTTTAAAAATGCATTCGGATCACCGTGTAAGCCTAAAACAAAGGAAATGGTAGACTAATATTGGTGGATAGCCAGGGCAGCAGACTAACAGCTGCAAAGGATATAGTGGAATTATTGAAGGAACAACTTTATCGGCATATATTGGTATAAATTATCTGGTACGTATATATAGAAGAGAGCAAGTATTAGGAGAATTGGAAGTGAAAGAAACAGAGGTGTATCAGATGTTGGTTGGTTTCAATGTGAATAAAGCTATGGGAATGGATGACATATCACCACGTATTCTTAAGGAATGTGCTCCACAGTTGGTTATGCCCTTGACCTGGTAGTGGGTAGGGTTCCTGAGGAGTGGAAAGAAGGCAAAATAGTACCATTACAAACAAGCATGGTTCTAAGACAGAAGTCTCCAACTATGGGCCAGTCTGTATAACTACAGTTGTGGTCAAGGTGCTGGAGAGATTGGTAAGGAATAGAATACAGAGTTAGGTTGATGGATGTGGCATTCTTTATGATGGTCAGCATAGATTTGTAAAGGGTAGGTCCTGTTTCAGTAATTTACTTGCATTTTATGATAAGGTGATGAGTGTATTAGATAAGGGTGAATCATTTACACTGATATTTTGCACACGACTTTGAAAAAGTGTTTGATAGATTGCCACATGATAAGTTGGTGTACAAGTTGCAGAGGATGTGAATAAAGTATATTGGTTAGATGGATCAGAGATCGACTCTCTGAACGATACCAGCAAGTTGTATATGATGGAGCAGTATCTCAAAAAAGAAAGGTAACCAGTGGCATACTCTAGGATTCTGTTTTGTTTTTGGGCCACTGCTGTTTAACTTGTTTGTAAACGATATATCATGTGGACTGACTGAGGATCTTTATTTATTTGCTGATGATATGAAGTTGGGTTGAATTATACGTAGCACTGCTGATGCTGAATCCCTTCAGGAAGATTTGAATAGACTTTTTACTTGGACAGAAGAGTGGGGTTGTAGTTTTAATATCAATAAGGGCAAGGTGTTGCATTTTCGAGTGCAGAAATATAAAGCTGTACTATATCGATGGTGCCATACTGCAGGAAGTGGATGAGAGGGCATATCGCTAGGGTTGCACATTGTAGTACTGCTATGATAAGAAGTACTCTAACATTCAAGGATAAGGAAGTGGTTGTGCTACTGTATAAAGCACTAGTCAGATCATGCTTGGACTGTTGGACAGTTGTGCTCAGATCTGATCACCTGGTTTTCAATGCGATGTAGATACATAGGAGAGGGTCCAGTGACAAGTGACTAAGACAATATCAGGAGTTTGGAATGCTGGCTATGGAGAGAGAGAGGTTGAAGTGATGTGGATTGCAGAGTTTGGTGAATAGGAGAGAGGTAATATGATGGAGATGTTTAAGTTAGTGAGAGGATGTTATCAGATTAATCAAGAGGAGATTATAAAAAAAGTAGGTGAGAGGGAAAGAACCAGAGGTTATTCCTGGAAGTTATGTAAAAGTATGGTGAAGAAAGGTGTGAGGAATAGATTTTTTACATGGAGAATTGTCAGTGAATGGGATGCATTATCAGAATGTGTTGTTAATGCAAGGAGTGTTAAGGACTTGAAGATGCTATGTGATAAATATGTTGCCAATGGAATGAACCTCCCATGCTGAATCTATCAACTCTATGGAGGGTGTAATAATAAGAAGCACTAAAGTTTTTTATAATTAATATTCTAGTATACATTGTCATTTCCTGAAAAATTAAAAGCCATGTATAAATATAAACAACGTATAAGCTTATCTACAGGAATTGCATACCTAGAGTCAGGAGAATAAATCAACTGGAAGTTAAATGGATGAATATCATCATTAAGCCATAACTGAAAAAAAAAAAAAAAAAATGTGGAGGGAATTCAAGGAGAAAGGTTACCAGCAGGCACATGAACAGTACAAAGCCCAGGCTAGAAGGATAACTAGCATGATAAGAAAAGAAAAAGCAAAGTATGAAAGGAAATTAGCAGTGAGGCCAAAGATAATCCCAAACATTTCTTTCGAATTGCGAGTAAAAGGAAGAATAATTTTAATGAATTCTGATGGTAGGTAGGTAAATGAATCAGTCAAAATAGTAGAATTACTAAGTGATCACTTTGTAAGAGTATATCATCCAGATGAAGATATTGTAGTATTCACCTTAATGTGAATACAGCTATGCGATTAGATGGTATACCAGCTTGAATTTTATGTGAAAGTACTAGGTAATCATTTTTGACCATATTGTTTAATCTAAGTGTCATCTCTGGGTTACTCTCAAGGAGGTGGAAAGAGGGGAAAATAGTTCCATTGCATAAAGGAGGCTCCAAGACTGATGTAGCAAATCACCAACTAATCAGCATATCAGGAATTTTCAAGGTACTGGAGATGTTGGTCAAGAGCAAAATACAGGAATAAATACACAGAAATGGGATACTGTATGGGGAGCACTCAGTGACTCGCTCATGTTTTTATAATACAGTTGCAGCTGAGTTGGATAAAGGTAATGGGTTTACAGTGATACTGCTAGAATTTACAAAAGCCTTTGACAGGATACCACATGGAATTCTAATCAATAAACTGCAGCAGATGGGGATGGATATAGAGTTGGTGAAGTAGATAAGAGGGTGGTTGATGGAGAGATATCAGAGATTAGTTCACTTAGGAGTAGAGTCCAGAAGAAGGCCTGAGACTAGTGGCATGTGCCACAGGGCTCTGTTTTGGGCTGCTGCTGTTTAATTTGTACATTAATGATATAGGAAAGAATCTGAGAGAAACCATTCAGTTATAATGATGCAAAATTGGGTAGAACAATAGTTCCTACAGATGTTAAAATTTTGCAAAATGATTTAGATAGACTGGCAATCTGGATAAAGGAGAATGGATATCAGTTTAATGTGGCAAATTGTAAAATTTTGCATTTTGGGGTGAAAAGATTACCAGCTGTATACCACATTGATAGAACTGTACTCCAGGAAATTGATGAAGCCAGAGATTTGGGAGTGTTAGTGGATAGGGAGTTAAGGTTTAGAGATCACATAGCAAAAGCGACCAAAGCCACTCATCAGATTACTTGGTTACTGAAGAATACTTTGAGCAGAGACAAGCCGGTTAGTATTCCTCTTTATTCCTTGATAAGAATCCATCTTAACTACTGCACACAAATCTAGATTCACCTGGGTTTCTTGGCAAAGAGGAAGAGGTGAAGAGGATCCAGAGGCAAGTGACCAAGATGATAGCAAGTCTATGGAATGAACCTCATGAGTACAGGTTGAAGATTTGTGGGTTACAGATAGTGGTTGACAGGCAGAAAAGGGGTGATATGATTATGACATACAAATTACTGAAGAACTTTTACAAGATTAACAGGAAATTTTTCAGAACAGGTCTGGTGGTGGGAGAACTAGGGGCCATCTTTGGAAACCAAGCAAGAGTGTAATTATCAAAGGTGTTAAAACTAAGTTTTTTACTTAGAGTGGTGAATGAGTGGAATAGGTTTGCTAGAGTTTGTTGTGTGTGCCATGATCGTGAATGAGTTCAAAGCAAAGTATGATAGATACTGTGCAAATGTTGCTTAGTGCTTAGATAGTGCTGAGCATAATGTTTACGGTCTCCCTCGATGAGTCTAAGCACTCCATAGAGTATCCTATAATAATAATTACTGTGGTTATTATTATTCAACTTGCACTGCATTCAACTTAAAAGGACTAAATGAATAATGTTAAGTATACCAAGAAATTATATACTTGGTTTAATCCTTTATCCAAGTGTAAGCAAACAAAGTTTGCACCTGAAGTATTTTCAGAACTGGGGGCGACTCTTATATTGAAGCTAATGACTTCAAATCACTTGCCTTAGTATCCCATAATGCAAAGCATATATCCTAGTGGACATGTATATGCATAATGGGAAGGGTCACTACTCAGACCAGTTTCGACCTTTATTGAGGTCTCATCAGTGGGAGCCATACCCAGATTCAGATCGGGAGTTCCAGATGGCCAATCCGATTGTGATATGTGGTGGGCACATTGTCTTCAACCACTGTTGTGTGGTCCTCACCTTGTGTGCAAGGGTGAGTCTTTGGAAGGTGCACTGCCTACCATGAAACAGGTGTTGTTCAGCAGCTGTACCACAGGTTCCAACATGGGGTCTGATACACTTTGGCAGAGATTTTGACCCCTTCCTTACAGAAGTGAAACCCTTCCTTACCCCCCCCCCACCACACACACACACACACACACACACACCAAACAATTACTGATGCGGGATGATGGCCTCTGAATCCTGTGCTATGGCATATGCTGTGCGACCATCTGGGGCATATACCTGATCATTTTGACAGTTTAACGACTCTTCAAGTGAAAATATTCTCATTTGTGAAGATATTTCTGTGATCTGTTGTTTGCATACTGCAGTGAAGTGCCTTTTGATTTTATTGCCCTCTTCCACAAAAGTTGTGGTGTTATCAAGTTTCCAGAAGAATGACAGCTCTCATCCCCAAGTCATCAGTTAGTACATATGTCATTCTCCATGAAACATTCATCTCTTGGATGAATGTTTCATGGAGAATGACACATTTCATGAATCACAGATTACAGTGGAGGCATGCTTCACAGCCCTCACAAGCTATTATATCCTAATGCAGTGGGTTAACCTGTTCTTTGTGATCAGATACTGAATGCTATAATAGTTAAGTCCAATACACAAACATCCTACTGATCCCAAATGTTTTAGCATGTTGAAAATAATAGGTGGCTGCATTCCAGCCTGGTGAAGTACTATTGCAGCATAGTTCTCATAATCTCCCCACTGCATGTTAACCCGTATAGCTAGACCCCTCTCTACTGATAAACATGCAAATTGTGTCTGTGCATAGTGCCACTATTGGAACCTGGCTCTCACAATTCTGTGGCAATTCGGGTCTGTGTGGAAGTTGTAACAGTATTTATGGCAAGACTGTGCATAAGTAACCTACTCATGAAGATACATCACATGCAACTTTGTTTTCTTGCACTTGGATAAAGGATTAAACAAGAGCAAAATTTCTTGGCAAGTTTAATTTATATTTTTGTTTTAATACTTTATCCAAACATAAGCACATAAAGTTTACAATGAGGCATCTTCACAACTTGGCTACTTGTATATGAAGGCTAATGTCACACCAATTGCCTTAGTATCCCATAATGCACAGCATACTTTCTATCAGACATTCAAATTGCTATGCATTATGGGAAGTCATTACCCAGACCACTTTCAACTTTATCAAGATCTTGTTAGTAGGAACAGGTGCCAGGAAGATACTGAGGTTCAATTAATGTAGAAGTTGTGTATTTTCTGTATACAACTATTTTAATAAAATACTCTCAATCAAGATAGTTTAAAAAGCTTTTCTGCTTGGTTACAAAGTAAATTATAGCAGACAAGTTATATTGTGTTAATCCTTTAACCAAGCATGAGCAAAGTTTGCATGTGAAATATCTTCACAACTAGTCTACCTATATATATATTGTTGAATTGACAGCAATTGCTTTACTATTCCATAATGCACAGTGCAAACTTCTTTTGACGCATGTATATTGATATGTATTATGGAAAAGGTTGCTACCCAGACTGGTTTCAACTTTTGATGCTTTCATCAGTTCAGAGTAAACATGCCACAGGCCTCTTTCATCGTCAATTTCTTTACGTACCCTCAAGTGTACAGGATACTATGAGAATACTGCATGATTAAGGTTACATTATTACTAACCTCATATCAGCAATTTTCCTCCAACTTGGTCTATTACTTGTCAGCACTCCAATATTGTCATATCTAATATTTCAGTCTAGACTAGACCACTTTCAACTGAATCAATTCACATAAATCTTTGTTCTCCTGTCTTTCCAGCCATCTTGGCATCAAACACTTGCAAACCTTTTCTCTCCCATTCTGTTTACAGGGCCATACTGCCTTCAATTAGCTCGGCTCACTTATTCTTGAATGCTAACCATGTTGCATTCCTTCCTGATCTTCATTAATATGATTCCATTATTGATGCCATCTCTTCACTCTTCTAATTTTTCTCAGAACTCTACTTGCTGTCTCCACTCTTTGATCAAGTGCTTTATTTCTAAACTGATTCTTGGATCTATAACTTAAAACTAGTTAGAGCACTTCCTTGTGTGCTGGTGGTATTTTGACTAATTTTTCTCTTAAAGCTTATCAACTTATGAATGAAAAGGAGGTTAAGAGTAAGAAGCAAATATCCAAGGATGATATGGTGACTTTGTGTGGAGATTCATCATTAAAGGTGTAGTAAATAATAAGGTACACAAGACATGTTTTCCAGGTGGTACATTGAAACAAATATCTGATGCTTTGCATGGAAGGAATGGACATCAGAATTAGTAGAAGTGGTAGGTACAAATGATTTGGATGATGAGACAAGGAATGTGGAAAGGGATTTGAAAAAGTTGTTGCAGGAAGTGAAGGATAATGATGTCATTGGGAAAGTGGCTAATGTATTGCACTGATAAATAAGTGAATTGAGAAGGAGAGAGCAATAATACTGAATGAAAAGATGGATGAGTTGTGTCAAGCAAAGGATGTTTAATTGGAGACATATGGATTGAATTTGGAAGGAAGTTAGAATGGTTTAAAGCTGAACTACATTTGAATGGCTGTGGTGTTGTACATTTGGAGTGACTGTTTTTTTCCTAAAAGTACACAGTCCATGGGGAATTAGCATGGCTAAAGGGTTGGAGAGATTGAGCAGCAGGTTGTGGAAGGAGAGGAAGAAGATTGATACAAAAGTGAGGAAGTGATTATAGCAGGACAGAGTGATACAATGCAAACATCCCCGAAGCTGCATTGACCTCTTTTCCAACTAACTCCTCATTCCATGCTACACTGGCAAGCTGTCTCTTAAGCTTTTCATAATCACCAGCCTTGTAGTTTCACATATACCCTTTTCTCACACTGCTGGAAACCACCCAGGTAATCACTTCATAGTCACTCTCACCAACTGGAGGGTGATTTGACACCTCATTTATAATTGCATCCTCTGAGATGATCAAATCCATGACCCTCAATCCTCATGTGCCCTCTGTTACATACTGTCTGAGGTAGTTGGCCCTCAAAAACTCGCTCATTTTCTTTACTTCCAGTTGCTATCTCATCATCCCGGTCTATATTGCCATAGTTAAAATCACCCATAATAATCGCCCTTTTCTTATTTGCTTGGCCAATTTGATTATACATTTCATAGTCACTACCATCCACATTACCAGGTCTATAACAACATCCAACTATTTCATTCTATTTACCTCTAACTCACACCATATTGCCTCAAAACCACTGGCACTATTTCTCCTCTTTCATCTCTACTTTGTATGGACAACTCTTTCTCTATCATCAATAGCATACTCTTTCCCCTCTTTATCCTTTCTATCCTCACGAAACACATCATACGCTTCCATCTCTATTCCTGTCAGGATGTTGTCCTCATCCAACCATGTCTCACTTATTCCAACAATTTTTGGGTGAACAGACTCGATTAATGCAACCATTTTATTTGTCTTGTTTCTTACACTTCTATCATTTGTATACAAACAGATCAGCTTATTCCTGAATCTATAGCTAGTGCCACTGACACCACTTATTTGATGTAACTTTTCCATGCTTAACTCGAGCTATTTCTTTTTCTCCTTATTCATCTTTGAACCTTCTTCAGATACAACTGGTTTTCCTTGATCCCAGGTCATCACCTTCCCTTTTTGTCTACAGATGCATTCACATCCTCTTGGAGCATCTACCTTTCTCACGCTGTGTTTCTCTGTCCAACCAGAGCCTACCCATTTCCCTGTCTGTCTTACACACCTGTTCTCTCATTCTCTATACTCATGCCATTCCCTTCTTCATTCACAACTCATCTCTTCAATCTCTCCTGTTTTACTCGCCCATTCTTCCACATTGCTTACCACTTGATCAGATTCATTTTCTGCACTCACTTCTGTACCTTGCAGTAGTCTCTCCAAGAAACTCATACCAAAACTCAAATGCAGTCCATCGCTGCTATAAAGTTTACTTCATCCTTCAAACTCATTCCCCACATTAAAAAAACTGCATCTTTTCTCCTCACACATTTCTGCTAACATATCATTCATAATCCTTGCTCTCTGCCTCTTCTCACCACTATTATACCTGGGAAACATGCTTGCTACATTTCCTATCACACTATTCTCTTTTATCTGTCTCTGCAATCTCCTGATATCCAATCTGACATGTTCTTTGTTTGCAATTAAGTCATTTTGTACCTATTACAACTATCATTTGCTTGCTTACATCTCATATCTAATGCCTGAATCACTCTACTCATTCTACCTGCAGTAAAACACACTTTATGCATCCTCTCATGTAGCACACCGTTAATAATTGAATCGCCATACAATGCTACTTGCGGGTCTTTCATTACCTCTTTTATACCAACATTATTTGTTTTCATCATTTTCACTCTTCCATACATATCTGGAATTCTCTTAACATCATTCTGTATCCATTTCATCTCTTGCCTCATATTAACCAATTGATCTTTCGAATCTTGCATCACATTTTTGCTCTCATTCATTGTTTCGAAATTTCGAACCTTGCATCATACACACTTGTTCACAGTCAATGCTGCTCGCCACCTTATCTTTAACTGCACTTTGTTTTGTAACTTCCACCAGATTTGCATCACTTTCTAGTTATGTTTCTTAGATCACTCATTCTCTTTTCAAAACTTTTTTAACATTTTTTTCACTGCTCTTTTACATTGTCCTTTTCAATCAGATGAGCGCTCATCAAATCCTCATTCAGCTCACACTTTGCACACATGCCCTCCTTCCATCCACATTCACAATTTATCTATATAATCAAATGAGTACATAATGCCACATTTCATAAAATGAAATGTGACATCTTGAAATTGAATTTCTGCATGGCCAAAGCTGCCGCCATCTTTCCTTCGCTGGTTATTACTATACTGAACTAATTTCAAAGAATTTGTAAATAAACTTAAAAAAAAATCCCACACACTAATAACACTGCAAGCGCACAACTTTTATAGCAACTCTTACTCATGAGCGCACACACACACACTCATACACAATTATTTCAAAAAGCTGATCTGAAACGGGAGTCCACTTTACACACCACTACTTCTCCAATAGTAGGTAATAATATTTAAAAATTTAGTCCCCAGGATTTGAAGGGGATAAATTAACTGTAGACAGGGTACAGAGGTGGATAACAAAGATGGTTTCGGGACTGTACGATATAAGTTATGAGGATCGGCTGAGGGAATGTGGACTGCAGAGTTTGGTGAATAGAAGGAGAGGTGATATGATCGAGACTTTTAAACTGATGAGAGGTAGTTACAGGGTTGACACTGGGGAGTTCTTTTGCTTGGTGGAACAGCAAGAAGGAGCGATGCCAAGGGCCCATCCCTGGAAGTTATGAAAGGAAGCTGTGAGCAAGAGGGTGAGGAGTTGTTTCTTTGTGTGGAGGGTGGTTGAATCGTGGAATGCATTGCCTGATAGTGATGAGAGCAAGAGCAGTCAAGGAATGGTATGACAGACTTTGTGTTTCCTAGGAAGGTCCTTCCACGATGAGTCTCTTGAGAGTCATCGTGGGAGGATAATAATATTTAGTATTACCATCATGGGAGGCCCACTCATAATATTACCAATAATAGTATATAGTAGGAGTGAGATGAAGAAGAGTGAAATCGAGCAGTGTCGCAGAAGTTATGGAGAAGATACAAGATGATCTGTAGTGAACAAATGCATGAGAAATATAAACTGCAGGCCAGAAAGGACAAGCATAGTTAAAAGATGAAGCAAAATGAGAGAAGATTGTCAAATTAAAGATAATTCAAGGGAATTTTTCTGCTATGTGGTAAGCAAGAAGAAAAATAATTATGGCAGGCTGATATTGGTGGATAGCTATGGTTGCACAATGACCATTGCAAATGGTATAGGAGAATTATTTAATGAACACTTCATTAGTGCATGTCATACAGGTGTAAATGATACTGTGTGTAGCATGTAAAAAAGTCAGTATTGGGAGAATTCAAGGTGAAAGAATCAGAGGTATATTAATGTACCTCTATGATGTGGAAACACCAAGTATTGTTTGGGTTAGATATTAATAAAGCTGTGGGAATGGATGATATATCACCAGCATTTTTAAGGATTGTGCAAAATAGTTGGCTATGCCTTTGACCTGGTTATTTAATGAAAGTCTTTTGTGGTGAGGAAGGTTCCTAAAGAGAGATATTAATAAAGATGAAAAAAAAAAATAGACTGCATAAGCATGGTTCTAGGATGGAAGTTTCCAAGTATAGACTGCAGTTGTGGTAAAGGTATTGAAAAAACTGGTTCAAAATAGAACACTAGATTGAGTTCATGGACACGGGATTTTCTATGATAGTCAGCAAGGGTTCGTAAGGGAAGGTCTTGGTTTAGCAATCTATTTACATTTTATGATAAGGTAATGAATGTGTTGGATAAGGAAGGTTAATATACAGCTATATTATTGGACCTTGCAAATGCATTTGTTAATTACTACATGTCTGTATATAAGCTGCAAAAGATGGAATTAGATAACAGATTGATTACATGGATTGAAGATTAACTTTCTGAACAATACCAGCAGGTTATATATGTATATATGTTGAAGATACCAAGCTATTTTAAACCTGGTTTTACTCCATTTCTCAAGTAAGCAAACAGACAAACAAGTCAAGTTTGCACCTGCACGTATTGGAAGTCTAGCTGACCTGCAAAGTAGTGCAAGTCAAGACAACTCATGGTAAAAGTAGAATAAGCTCTGATCACTATTCTTAATATTTACCCTTAATGCACAGCCCATCTCCTTGAGGAGATGTATGATGCTATGTATTAAAGGCAAGGGGCCACTACCCAGACCGGTTTCGACCTTTATTGAGGTCTCATCAGTGGGAGCCAGGCTAGAAATACCAAGATTTTAGTAATACGGAACTTATAAGTATTTTACCAGAATAAGTTACCATAAGATGTTTTAACCTTATTAAATAAAAATCTCTGGATGAGATATAAATGTAGAAAGTATTTTACTTTGGGTATATGTGTGTGTATGATTAATCAGTCTCAGAAAAGGAAGGTGCTGGTGCATGACTCAGTGTTCTGTTCTGTTCTTGGACTCCTACTGGTTAACTTCATTGTTAATGATATTTCATGTGGATTGACTGAGGATCTTCAAATGTTTGCTGATGTGCCTTGTTAGGTAGAATTATCAGTATTGCTGGTAATTGTGTACAGGAAGATGTCAGTAGATGAGCAAGGTTGTAACTATGACATTAATAAATGAAAAAATGTAGCACTTTGGGGTTGGAACTGCTTCTGGAAGTGGATGAGATTTGGGATCTTAGGATGATGGTATACAGCAGATTAAAGTTCTGCAGGCACATTGCAAGTGTTGTGAAGACATATTACTGATATGATAAAAAGTACACTGACATGGCGATACAGATGTGGTGGCACCGCTATATAAGGCATTGATCAGATTACACATGGACCTATTGGTGGCACCTCTATATAAAGCATTGATCAGATCACGCATGGACCTATTGTACTCATATTTGGTCACCTAATTTTCATTGTGATGTAGAAACACCAGAGAGGATCCAAAGACGAATGACCAAAGTGATGTCAGGACTCTGGGGTGTTGATTATGCAGAGCGGTTGAGGGAATTTTGATTGTAGAGTTTAATGGATAAAAGGAAAAGAAGTGATAGGTTATGATAGAGATCTTCAAGTTGGTTAAGGGGTTTTTCCAGATTAAAACAGAAGGAATTATAAAAAGAGTGGATGTTAAGAATGAGAGGCTATCCCTCTCATTCTTAATTGTGGTGAAGAATGGCATAATAAGTAGATTTTTTTACATGAGGAGTGGAATGCATTGCTGGAGTGCATTGCAAATGCAGGGAGTATAAATGATATCAAGGTTTAATATAATACATGTTGCTGGTTGAATGGGCCTCCCATGAACCCTTTGAGTGTACTGACTCCATAAAGGGTTCTGTAATAATAATTATTCCTTATAATTTTATTCAGCTGGCTTCACCATACCTATTTTGCATATTCTGTTATGTTACCATATTTAATTTCCCATCTTTAAATAAAGGCTGTGCCTAAATAGCTGAAACATATTATTTGATCTCTAGGTCCTCCACTGTTGAGAATGAAGTTGTTTTCCATCTTGCTGCCTATTTTCACTGTTTCGAATTTTGTAGTGTTGATTTTAATGCCAAATTTGTTATGGCTGTTATTCAGTTTAGTCAGAATATCCTGAAGAATTGCACTAATTTCTTTAGGAGTACATCATCTGCATAAAACAGAGAGCTAATTTTGTTGTCTTCAATTCAATTAGGTTTAATGCCACTTTCTTTCATAAGTTGATCCATATGGATGATGAATAAGAGCAGTGCTTTTTTTCTGGCGGCACGCAATGGTACACATTACCGCCACCTTTTTTCTTGAGTTTTTTAAAAATTTGCTATTTATTGACAGCAAAATGTATTATAAATATTCCGGTAGGTGGTACTGTGTTCATGAATTGAATTTTCAGTTTTGATTACTCATAAGTTGGTACCCTACTTTCCTGTTTCACAGGTTGGTACATAACCGGAAACAGGAAGTTGTGTTCACTTCTGATTGCCTCCAATATTGGTTTATCAATTCCATATTCACTCTGCAACAGGCAGGTGTTCATTTGAGTTTTTAATTAATTTAAGTTAAATCAGTGCAATCATTGTTCAAAATGAGTAAAATAAGTAGTTACTTTATGCCAATGAGAAAAAAAGTAAGGCTGAAGAAGCAGAAATTGTTGAATCTACTTGTGATCCTGTAAAACAGAAAACTAGCACCGAAAATACACTTGGTGAAGAGGATCACTAAACCAAGATGAAGATCCACATGGTCAAAAGGAAGCAGCTTCTGATAATGATTGGCCCAAATGTTGGGCCAATCATTATTTGTGAGAGAAGTCATTTCTGCAAAAATGACTTCTGTGAGAGAAATGAGTGGCTGTATGTCAAGAATAAAATGTTGGGCTGCAAAGCATGTTGTGATATCGGAAGCCTTGTCGCGATAAACACATGGGAACAAAAATTTCAGTGGAGTGGTCAAATGGTAAAATCAGTCATTTTGGAGAATTTCGCAAACAACAGTTATTCTTATTTGACACCTCCAGGGAGTCCAAAGACTCATCGAGGGAGAGTGTGCCAACAGCATTGAACGATTGGCCTCCCCTTCCAACTACTAACCACGCTCAAACTTACTTAACTGAGCCATTAGTAGCAGAGACTCTACCAACCTTTGCCGGCAAAGGTTGGTCGATTAGTAGAGTCTCTGCTACTAATGGCTCAGTTAATGTCATTAAGAAAAAAGATTTACGATCATAAGGAGAGTGCATCGCACAAAGCATGCCAACAAAGCGAGACGACGAAGGCATATCAGAGGATATGTTCAAAGTGTGGAAGTTGCTGTAATAACATCTTCATGGTGAGTACTGGCACCTTTTTTTCCAGAAAAAAAAGCACTGAATAAGAGTAAATATAGTGTGTACCCTTGTCTTACACCTGATTTTACATCATGTATCTTATATTTCCTTCATTTCTAACTGCTGATTTACAACTCATATAGACTTTGTTCTGTATAATCTTCTGTTTACCCCATATAATTCTAGCATTATTGTTTTTTTTTTTCTGAGTACTGTTTTGCATAGTTTTTCAGATCTAAGTGCAGATCCTTGTTATATTCTCGTTATTTTTCAGTTAATTACAAAGTGAAAATCTGATCATGACAAGCCCTGTTTGGCTTGAATTCAGCTTGTTGAAAAAAAGAGGAAAAACCTGTTATGCACATTCATCTTATGCCACAAAGAATAGGCTATCAATATTAGTCATTAAAAGCAATCATCCCCCCCCCCCACCCCAGGAGACGTATTTCTAGATGTAACCACCTGCTGATACGACACGTGCTTTGTGCTTCTATAGACACTGCTGATGTTAGCTACTGTTCCTTTTTCTGCATTTTCCAAGTATGGCATTTAATTTCATGGAGCAAGAATATGTAGGTCATGTGTTTTGCTCAGATCAGTTTGGTGATTTAGGGCTTTGTACATTGTGAAAGCTGTAATTTGTAATGTGTGTGATACTCTTAAATTACACTTGTTAATAAATTCTTGTTTAATCCTTTATCCAAGTATAAGAAACAAAGTTTGTGCTTGAGTGGAATAGGTTGATAGTGTTGCAAGTTTTGTCAGTGAATGAGTTATGATAAGAATGAGCTGAAGAGGTACAATAGGTATATGTGAATAGTTAGTGTGAGCTATTGTCAGTGAGTCATTGTACTCACACTAACTATTCACATATACCTATTGTACCTCTTCAACTCATTCTTATCATAGCTCATTCACTGACAAAACTTGCAACACTATCAACCCATTCCGCTCATTCCCCGCTCACCAAGTAAAATAAAATAAAAAAAAAGTGGTCTGACACCCTTACTAAACTCACTCCAGCTCAATTTACAAGGACGATACCGTCTCCATTATCACTTCCCACAACTTAGTCACTTCCCAAGTGAGTACCGCACGGTTACTGCCAACCAGAGGCAGAATAGTTACATCGTTAACTGATAAGCCCTCTAACACTATAATCAAATCTAACACTCTTTGACCTTGAGTTCCTTCTGTCACATGCTGCTTGAGGAAGTTGTCCCACAACAGCTCAATAAATGCATTTGTGAGAATGTATAATTTTGGGATTACTTTATGCATATTCTTTGACCTTGAGTTCCTTCTTTCACATGCTGCTTGAGGAAGTTGTCCTGCAACAGTGTCAATAAATGCATTTGTGAGAATGTATAATTTTGTACCCATGTTCTAGTTATGATTTCTCTAACACAAGAAAAAAATTAAAATTATTCTGATATAATAGTATAAAAGTTATTTCTTACACATTTTTCTGTTCTGTGAAACCTATGTAGAAATGCCTGAACTAACTGAAGAACCAAATGATGTCGTGGTATCTTTTGGTGGAACTGCATACTTCACCTGTAAAGCTGAAGGCAATCCTGAGCCAGACATAGTATGGTTGCATAACAAGTAAGTTGTTTATTTAAAATGGCTCTGTACTCTATAAGTTTGGAGACCATTATATTAAGTGTCTCCAAGCTACAGCCTACACAGCCATGTTAACTGATCGGAGTGTAAGGGGAAAGGAATAAGTTACAGCTAAAAATGATTAATTCATTGGATTAATAATTACATGCAGTTATTATTATTAGGAGAGACATCCAGGAAGTCAGGGACTCCCTCAATGAGTCCCACATACTACACGCACTAGCTATCATACTTATTCTTGAATTCATTCACACTGCTTCCACTCGCAACATCCGATGGCAATCCATTCCAATGACACACCACCCTATGAGAGAAAAATCTAGCCCTCGCCCTCTTCTTAGGCAGCATGCATTCTCAGCTTCCAAGGATGCCCTTTTTGTCCTTTCCCCACCCTCAATAAATTGAAAAATTCCAATTGAAATCCTGTATGAACCTTACAGAAGTTTGAGTCTCAATCATATCACCCATCTTTCTCCTGTTTGCTAGTATCTGCAGTCTACAAATTTTTAATCTCTCTCTTAATAATCGGTATTACATAATCCTGATATCATTTTTAGCACTCTTCTTTTCACTCTCTCCAATATATCAGAATTGCAACTGAAACCAGGAGACCAAACCTGTGCACAATACTTCAAGTGAGGTCTTATCAATGCCTTGTAAAGAGGCAAAATGACATCCTTATCTTTATATGTGAACATTCATTTCAGCATTTATCTTTTGAGTTGTATTTACAATCTTTGCTACATGGCCTTAACTTCAACTTCCTATCTACTAACACTCCAAGATCCCTGGCCTCATCAGTTTCTTCAAGCATAATCCCACAATATAATATGACATCCAGTAGCACACTCAGGGTTTAATCTTGTGGGGGGGGGGGGGAGCGAGTTTAGTAGACTATTTGAGAATACACACTACACATCACATACGACCTATGACTGAGCATCTGCAATGATCGCTAATTCATAAGTAGTATTGAAATAGAAGACACAACACAACATAAATTTAAAAAAATTACTTTTATTAATTAGGAAAAGATTTTTGTAAAATTTTCTAGTGTTTTTTTCCTTTTTCTTTGGGGCCAGGACCCCCTTGCCCCCCCTCTGGGTGCACCACTGAAGACATCGGATATCTAATCACGCCAAAGTGCATGACTTTACATTTACTAACATTGAACTGACATCCATTTCCCATGCCCACAATCCCAGCCTATTCAAATCATTCTGCAAGTACTGCATATCTGCAGCATTCCTGATTACCCTACCTATCTTTGCGTCTTGATATTGGGAAGGATTTGACAAGTGACATACAGCAAATAGCTGTATGTCACTTGTCAAATCCTTCCCAATATCATCAATGTATAGTATGAATAACAGTGGACCAAGCAATGATCCTTGTGGTATACCACTGGTTACCTTAAATTTTGCAGACTCACATCCCCCATATACCACATTTTGATATCTGCCATTCAGCCATCCTCTTATCCATGCTCATGTTCTATAATCCAAACCCATATTTTCCAATTTATGCAACAGTCTACCATGCTGTATTCTGTCAAAAGCATTAGCAAAATCCAAAAGTAACATGTTGTATCAATTCCTCTTTTCTAGTTCAATGGTAACATTGTTATAGAATGCAAGCAAGTTTCTAAAACATGACTTTCCCTTAGTAAACCCATGTTGGTTATTGCAAAGTAGAGATTCACTGTCAACCCCTTTCTGAATGCGAACCTAACCAATTCTTCCAAACTCTTCACCACCACTCCTGAGATACTAATTGGTTGATAGTCGGATACATCGGTCTTTGCACCACCCTTATGCAATGGAATTACAATACATTCTTTCTTTCCATTCCTACAGAATCTTCCCTGTTCTGAGACTCGTATTAAACAGCCTAGTCAAAGGAATAGCCAGTTCAGCTGAACACTCTTTGAGCACACATGCTGATATCCCATCAGCCTCTGTTGCTGAATTCTTATTCAGTTTGTGCAATAGCTCTAATACTAAGTCCTCATGCACCTGAATTTCTTCATCCTGTGAAGAGGTAGCAGTGAGCTCAATGTCACATACACCAGGTTGATAACTTTTAACAAAATGGGCGCTTGTTAAGTTAGTTGAACAACCTTTTCTGCATCTGTAATCTTCACGGCATCTGCATTTAGAAGAGTTATTCTTTCATATTCTTTCTTTCTTTTACTTGCAGCATATCGATAGAATTCTTTTTGGGTTGTCTTTAGCACGCAGCGCCAGTTTCTTTTCATACTCAGAATTTGCTTCCCGTACAACAGTTGTGACTATTTTAGCCTGCTGCTTATAATTTTGATAATGCACATCATCCTTATGTACATGGTATTCCTTCCACATCCTCCTTTTCTTACAAATCTCTTGCTTAATAAGATTACATATCCATTTTACTCCTACCCTTTTTATTTTTGGAACTCTCGGGATACACTTTGATATTGCATCATTTAAGTGTTGATTAAATGCTTCCATGCACTGTTGATATTCTTCCCATCCATCAACTGATCCGGTTGGTCATAATTTCCTCCTTTGTAGTTCAGCATGTAACCTTTTTGGAATGGAACATTCATAAAGTTAGTCACTTCCTAAGTGAGTACTGCATGGTCACTGTCACAAACTGGAGGCAGAATAGTTACATCTTTAACTGAAAAGCTCTCTAACACACTTTGACCTTGAGTTCCTTCTGTCACATGCTGCTTGAGGAAGTTGTCCTGCAACAGCTCAATAAATGCATTTTTCATTCTTCTCACGAGATTCTACTGCTACCAATCAATATTTGGATAATTTGTCTCCCATTACGATTACTCTTTTGGCACTCATCTTGTCTATTTGGTGATGCATTTCTTCATTACTGGCAACTGATCCACCAGGTCTGTAACAACACCCCACTATGTAATTGATCTTGTTAGATTCCACCTCACACTAGATGGCTTCAAACTCACTGCCATATGAAATACTGTTAGTAGTACTTCTACAATCATAGGTCTCAACTCTATCTGGATTCAAGTCATCTGATATCATTAGCAGCACTCCCCCTCCTCTCCTATCTTCTATCCTTCTTAAAATTAGTGTACCCTTTACGCTCGATACCAGTTAGTTTGTCTGATTCTGATAGTCAGGTCTTACTAATGCCTACAATTTGAGGTCCCAACATATTGACTAAGGCAACAAATTCTACCTCTTTGTTTCTGATACGCCTGGTATTCGTTGGACACAGTTGGACAACTTGCAGATCTCTGTTCTTCTCTTGTGCCTTATACATGTAGACATCTTTGTACACGTACTTATTTCCACATTCTGGAAGTTGATACTGCAGCTTCTCCCTCTCAAATGCATGTTGTCTATGGCTGAAGATACTGTTATATCTCCATAGCTCAGGGCACTGTTGTTTTAACCCCCCTTCCCTTATGTAAACAGTACTGTGATTACCATATTTTTGGCTATTGTCATTATTTTACTATTATTTCACTTAAATAATATCTCTTAATTCACAATTGAAGGAAATCATTTGGCATCAGATCTCATCTGTGTATATTTCTGTCTAATTTGCTTGCCAGTTTTTGGAGAACCTGGCTTAATGCATTTTAAGTGACACTTTAAGAATAATCAAATTTGCTTCCCACTGAAAAACTGTAAACATGTCTGATTCTCTGTGCAAATACAGGTAACCTTCTTATAACATGGTACTTATGCAATGCAGTTTCGATATAATGCGATCTATAAATTGTAGTAACCCTTGTTCAACGCGATACTTATACAACGCAGTTTTGATAAAAATACAATGTCTATACATTGTAATAACTCTTTATCTTTTCATATATTTTTCACCGTGCAACTTAAAAATCAAATTTTTATAGTAGTAGTATAAGCAACGAATTTACATTAAGGGAAAATACCCTTCAGCATGCATGCATGTATGTCAATTGTTAACCATATAAAGTGTTTATTGTTGAAATTTGTCTTCTTTTTCTGTTCAGGAAAGCGCATTAAAAATCCTAAGTGTGTTAATCTCAAGCTTAATACTTTATTTTCTGGTGAGTTACATACATAATTAATATCTAATGCTTTTTTTATGCAAAAAAAAAATTTTCTATAGTAATGGCCACAAACTGCAACGAAAGGGAAAAACCAAGATTGAAAAGAAAATTTATTTCTCAGCTAATGCCTATTTGTTCCCGTATAGGGAGTAGGCAGGGCTGTTTACCCTATCTATCTTTTGGAGACTGAGTGGGCAGTTCAATCTCCACTTGTAGCCAATCAGAGAGATAGCTGGCCCAAGACTATCACTGATTCATCGGTATGCAGTGAAGAAGGCGGCAAGTTAGTGCCGCCATCTCGTGGTCCCTAACACAATATTTTTAATGTCAGAAAACAGTGTGGGTTCGACGGTCGATTTTCTTGAGTTTATGGAACGAAAACCAGAGTTTCCGGGAGGAAAAACCCGCTAGTCCATGCCAAAGATCAACTAACTTGGGAACCGGTCGAAAAAGGCTTAGAAAAATTTCCTCTAGTCGGCGACTAGATTTGAACCACCAAATCCTTTCTTCGTTCAGTCAAGCACCGTAGAGTGCAAACGCCACTTCTACTGAGCTACACAGGCTCTCTTAATTTATTTCTCTCGAAGAAAAAATTAAAATTCTTGGATCGGTTGAAAAATGGAAAAAAACACCAGGAGCTGTTGCAAGGAATTTGAATTTAAACGAATCAGCAATTCGAGCAAACAAAATAAACATAAAATCTGAGAAAGTGTTTATTGCTGGGTCAATGGTAAGTGCAAAGCACGTTGCTCGAGTTTGCAATATTCTAATGGGAAAAATAGAGAAATCTATAATGATTTGGATAGAAGATTGCACTAGGAAGAAAATTCCTTTGGATGGAAATCTTATTAAACAAAAAGCTCTCACAGTTTATAAACATTTATGATGCAGACCAGGTGTTCAATGCAGATGAATCTGGGTTATATTGGGGGGATGCAAAAATGCACCTATATTTCAAAAAATGAAAGTCAGCTCCTGGATTCCAAGTTTCTAAAGATAGAATTACTCTACTATTTTGTAGTAATGCATCAGGTGATTACATGACAAAACCAATGTTTATTAACCGATCCTCAAATCCTCGTGCTATGAAAGATAGATTAAAATCTACACTTTATTTTATTTTGCCTAAAATATTTATGCATTATGTGCAATGAAGTTTACATACAATTTGTAAATTTATAATTTTATCCTGTGTATTTGTTTCATAAAGTTACATATTTTCATAACTTGCATGAATTACCTGAATTAAATAAAAAATATATTTGTGTTGGATGGATGTGTCATTGTTGTTTATATAATTAAAAAATAAAAGAAATGATTTCGGAACATAACCCTACTTTTCTATGTGATCTGAGTCTCGCATAACGAGATTTATATAACGCAGCATTTCTATGGAACCTAACATCCGCATTATACGAGGGTTACCCGTACTTCAGTTTTGTTGATTTTCTAACACACTATTTCTATTGAATAATAGATGACTCAGAGGGTTTTTCACTCATACAAAACTGCCAATGCCATTATGTTACATCAGCATCAACTAATGGCACTTCACATTACATGATCACTAGGTGAAAACTTTACAGCAGAGAATAATCTTTCAGAATTTAGAGGTCAGCATATTATTACTATTAAGATTACAGGTGTCCATAATGTCATTTCACCAAATGTTTTGAAGAGTTTTTCATATATTAACTTATTTTTATGAATACTTATGGGTTTTTTTCACTAAATCCTATGAAACGAGTAATATGATTACTTAGTAAGTATAAGCCTACAACCTCAGACCCTTTGTCTTTAGATCCAAATAAGCACTCCATGCTCTATACTGAAGGATGACCAGCACTTCCACCTATGTTCTTTACAATTTCAGGAGTATCTTTAAAAATGTGTACTAGGTTAGGATTTTAAATAGGAAAGTTTAGTAGATCACCATTGAAACTAACTGCAGGAACCATTAGAAACTAAAGTACTTTAAAATATGGCCTATAAGAATTTTAACACACACACACTTGAAAAGTTCTACAGACACCTGATTGTTTTACAAAACTGAACACACTGTTGGCCAACCTTTGACTGCAATTATGATGCTGCTCTCCTGGATAGACCTTTCTTCAAATGTTAATATTCAGAATAGGTTTTGACCATTCTTTCAACAAAATGTAATTTTCCATGGTGAAGACATGCTACTCTTCTTTGACCAATAGAACACTTTCTCCCCTAATCTCCCACCATTTTATGAAAAATCTCTTCAACAGTGATCTTATAACAATCCCTTACCAACTTGTATGACTATCATATCACTCCTATTTCTCCTCTCTTCTAGACATTGTAAATTACATCTTCTCAAACTTTCCTTATATTCAACATTCTAGACATCAGAAACTGCCTTAGTCAACCACCTTTGGACCTTATCCAACATCTCTTCATCCTTTTGAAAACCAGGTGACCAAATCTGTGCACAGTAGTCCATATGTGACCTAATCAAGGCCTTACACAATAAAACAAGAATCTGCAATTCTTGTTCTATTGTATTCCTTACTTCTACAAGTCAGTGTCCTCTGCATTATTCCCAGAATTTGTTGTGTTGTCCTCACAATTTTGGAAAGTGTCCTCTAAATTTTAGATCATTATCCACCATCATCCCAAGATCTCTCATTTCCTCCACCTTCAACAATATATTTCCACCAAGCGTAAATTCTACATCCCATCTTTGTTTCTCAAATTTTACAACCTTGCATTTTGCAGTTGGCATCCCCACTCCCATGCCCTTCACTCGGTCTACTCAAGTCTTCTTGTAAGGCCACAAAATCTGTTCTGCTCCTCATAGTTCATCTTAGAAGTCCTTCTTCCATCCTTTCAATATGTCCAAAATATTTTAACTTTCTTTTGTCAATATCCTTAAGGAGCCTTAAAGTTCTATTGATCTTTTCTAACACCCATTCATTTGTACACCTCACTTTTCAGTATATGATATCCTCAACAGCCTTTTGCAGCAAAAGCAGATATCCTTTTCTTATCTGACTTCATTAGGTTCCAAGTCTCACATCCATAAGTCGCTGTTGGGAAAACAACTGCATCCAAAATCCTCAACTTTGTTCCCATGGAGATAGATCCATCCTTCCAGATTTTAGACAAGTCTCTGTTGTTTTAGCCATTCCTAACCTTCTTCTGATGTCTTCTGAACAGCAATTCTCCACGTTAATAATGGATCCCAGATACTCAAACTTGCTGACTTCCTCAATTCTTTCTCCATTAAGGTACACTTGTTTCTCAAGAGCTTCCCTGTTTGTATTTCCTTTGAGAACCATAATCTTTGTCTTGCTAGGATTGAGTTGAAGTCTTCTGTTATTACTGATCTTGTTAACTTTGTCAAGAATTTGTCCTAGTTTTTCCATGTCATTACAAAGGAGTACTGTATCATCAGCATACCTTAGATTACTGATCAATCTACCTCCTATCCTAATTCCTGTCTTGAGCTTATCCAATGCTTCATGCATGATGTCCTCCATATATATACTAAACATCCTTAAAGAAAAGTAAAGAATAAAATTTTGCTTGCATGAGATTTAAACTAATAGTTCTATAAAGTTAAGGGGATAATAAATCCCGTTTTATTTTATTTTTCAATTCGTTAGTAGGGGTATATGTAAGTTCGGTTCACTTAAACCTTGATATTCCAGGGTCTCACTGATGAGACCTCAATAAAGGTCGAAACCGCTCTGGGTAGTGACCTCTCCTCATAATGTGAAACAGTAATACATCTCCTAGGAGCTGCGTTTTACATTATGAGAAAATATTAAGGATAGTGACAGAGCTTGCTCCACCTTTGACACGAGTTGCATAGTGTTGTACTACTCAAGTGATGACTTATGCTTGGACTCGCCGATAGTTTTTTGGCATGAAACTCTTAGGTTTCTATGGATTTCGATCTCAGTTTCGTACACGGCTGTAAAATAAAATAATACAGGATTTATTATCCCCTTAACTTAATTTATGTCGCTGGAAAAAGTCTTTTGGCTCTTTATCGTAGTAATAATAATAGTTCTATAGTTTTTGCAAGCTTTCATATCTCCTTATGTATTGGTATGAAAACAGACTTCTTCCAGTCAATAGGCCATGATCCTGTCTCCCATATCCTTGTAATCAATCTATGAAATGCTCATATCCCTCCACCCCTGTGGCCTTAATTAACTCTGCTGGGATTTCATCTGCACCTGGTGCCTTATTGCTATTAGGCTGCTTAACTGCTCTTTCAACTTCATGCCTAAGCAGAGGTTGAGAGTTTATTTTTCACTTGGTTAGACTATAATAAGTTTAGTTTAATCCTTTATCCAAGTGTGAGCAAACAAAGTTTGCACCTGAAATAAAAATAAACTCTCAACATCTTTCTCTGAATCCGGAGTAATTTAATAATAAGGATGCACACCCTTTGGCAACTCCTATAGGTTAGGATGACCTCTCATTGCGTCTGCTTTTATATCTCCACTACTGGGCCTGGCTCCTACTGACGAGACCTCAATAAAATTCGAAACCGGTATGGGTAGTGGCCCTTGCCTTAATGCATAGCATTACACATGTCCGCAAGGAGATGTGCTCTGCATTATGGGAGATACTGAGATAGGAGTGACGAGAGCTTTCTCCACCTTTGCAACGAGTCGCCTGGTGTTATTATTATTATTGTTCCGGGCAACTCCAAGGAGTCGACAGACTCATCAAGGGAGGCCCTAACATCATGTCAAGAACAACTATTCGACATTCACACAGTATCTATCATACCTTGCCTTGAACTCATTCATGATCGTAGCACCCACAACAGACTCTGGAAGCTTATTCCACTCATTCACTACTCTCCAAGTAAAAAACCTAGCTCTAACCCCCTTGTCAACCACGCTCTTGCCCAGCTTCCATTCATGGCCCCTAGTCCTCCCACCACCAGTCATATTTTCCAAAATATCTTCTGGATCAATCTTATAGAAACCCTTCAGTAATTTGAATGTCTTAATCATATCACCCCTCCTTTGCCTATCGACCAATTTCTGCAACCCACAAATCTTCAACCTATTCTCATAAGGTTCATTCCACAGACCTGCTATCATCTTGGTCACTCGTCTCTGGACCCTCTCCACTTCCTCCCCATCACGAAGAAACCCTGGTGCCCATAACTGGGCACAGTAGTCCAGATGGGGTCTTATCAAGGCTCGATACAGAGGAACAACTTGTTTGTCTCTGCATGTTAAAGTATTTTTCAGAAGCCAAGTGATTTGGTGAGCTGTTTTAGTCACTTTTGCAATGTGCCCCCTAAACTTCAATTCCCTATCCACCAATACTCCCAAATCCCTGGCCTCATCAATCTCTCTGGTGTTGCACTACCTTACCCTAGTCCTGAAGATACTTTCAGGCGCAAACTTTGTTTGCTCACACTTGGATAAAGGATTAAACTAAATTTATTATAGCCTAAGCGGAGGAGGTTCCTAATCAAAATTTTCCTGGTGAGAGGGCTCCTCCACATTTTCTTTATCCGCTCTACTGTATACAGTTCCTCACAGTAGTCTTTCCATCTATTTTTGATTTCCAGTTTTTTTTTTGTTAGTATTGCTCCATTTTTGTCTTCGTTGACATTCAATTTGGACTTAAACTTGTATCCTTCTATAATTGAGCCTCCTCATCTGGAACTCTATCTCTTCACATTTATTAGTGTAGAACTTTTCCTTGTCCTGCTTGATGGCTCTTCTGACTTCTCTATGTAATCTCTTGTATTCTTCAGTCCATGTGTCTCTTTGTTTTTCCAACTGCCTTCTTTTGATTAGTTCCCATGTTGAATCTGATATCCATGGGTCTCTCGGTCTTCTTATTGGGCCAATATACTTCTTGGCTGTATCGTGTATTATCACCTTGACTCCTTCCCAAAGCATTTCTTGTGAGTTCTCCTTATCTGGCAGATAGCCAATCTTCAATCCAATACACTAGTCTAATATCCAATCCCATCAACTATCAAAAGCCTTTGCAAAAGCTAAGTATACTACTGTGTATCCATCTCCTTTGTCCAATGAAGATGTCACTTTATTGTAATAAGTATGTAGATTACTAAATCATGATCTCCCCCCAATAGTAAATCCATGCTGCCCATCAAAGATAGTACTACTGTTGGGAACCCAGTTCTGGACCCTGATTCTCACCAGCCTCTCCAACACCTAACTACAACAGCTGACACACAGATAGGCTTATAATTTGATGCTTCAGTTCTGTCACCTCCTTTATGAAGTAGTACAATGCTGCCTTCCTTCCACTCCTTTGGAACTTGACCCAGTGTAACACTCATATGAAACAAATATGTTAAGACAGATGTCAACTCCCTGGCACATTCCTTTAAAATACATGGCGAGGTATTATCATGTCCTGCAGCCTTATTAACATCAAGTTTGCTCAATTCCCCATATATCTCTTTCTTACTTAGTCAGTCTCTCCTCCTCATCACTATTATCGACTGCTCTCAAACTCTGCATGAATGAAAGACCTATGAACTGCTCATTAAATATCTCAGCTATATCCTCTGCAGCAGTTGTTCTTATGCCATTTTCTCCAATCAATGTCATCTTTCCATAATCTTTTTTTTGCTGGCTACATATTGAAACAACTCTCCCTAGGATTCTTTTTGCCTTCATTAGCTAAATACTGCTCATACTTCACTTTTGCTACCCCTACCAACCAAGTCACCCTCCTTGCCTGGTCTTTGTAATCCTCATGGAATTGGTTATTACCACTTCTCTCATTCTACTTCCATAATGCCTTTTTTCTCTGTATCGCATGCTTAATCTCTTCATTCATCCATTTCACCCTACCTTGTAACCCTTGGAATACCTTTAGACATTGCTTCTACTAGATAGTTCTTGAATATCTCCCAAGTACATTGATCTCTTTTCCAACTAACTCCTCATTCCATGCTACACCTGCAAGCTGTCTCCTGAGCTTTTCATAATCACCAACCTTGTAGTTCCACATATACCCTTTTCTCACAGAGGTCCTCACACTGCTGGCAACCACTTAGGTAATCACTTCATGGTCACTTTCACCAACTGTCAGGTGATTTGATATTTTGTTTATAATAACATTCTCTGATGAAATGATCAAATCCAAGACCCTCAATCCTTGTGTGCCCTTTGTTACATACTACTGAGGTAGCTGTCCCTCAAAAACTTGAGAAACTCATTTTCTTTAAATTAAAGATACCAAGAAATATTCTTTGTTTAATCCTTTATCCAAGTGTAAGCAAACAAGTGTAAACCTGAACTATTTTCAGGACTGGGGCAAGTTGCTATCTCATGATCCCAGTCTAATGATAATGATCACCCTTTTCTTATTTGCTTGTCTAATTTGATTATACATTTCATGGTCACTACCTCTATATTACCAGGTCTGTAACAACATCCAGTTAAATATTTCATTCTGTTCATCTCTTTCTCACACCATACTGTCTGAAAACTACTACTGCTATTTCTCCCCTTAGATCTCTAATTTGTACAGACATAACTCTTTCTCTATCTTCAATAGCACTCCCTTCTTCCTTTTTACCCTTTCTATCTATGCAAAATACATCATACCTTTCCATCTCTATTCCTGTCAGGATGTCATACTTGTCCAACCATGTTTCACTTATTCCAACAAATTTTAGGTGAACAGACTCAATCAATGCAGCCATTTCATTTACCTTGTTTCTTACACTTCTAGCATTTGTATACTAAACATAACAGTTCATTCCTGGATCTATAATAAGTTTCACTTTGTTAGATGTGATTTCTCCATACTTGAGCCATTTCTTTTTCTCCTTATTCATCTTACAGCGTTCTTCAGATCCAACTATTTTCCCTTGGTCCTATGTCTTCCCCTTTCCTGTTTGTGTACACACATATTCACATCCTCTTGGAGCATGTTGAGTGTGAAACAAGTTATTAATGTCAAAAGATTTGTTTTGAAATTAGTAATTAAATAACTTGTCATTGTGTGTTAGACTTATACTTTTCAACCAGTCAACATATTTTTTTTGTTAACAAACTTATAATAGTATAAGAGAGGTACTTAGAAGGTACATCGATCACAGAGTGCTGTCAATTTTTACATGCTTCACTGTATTAAAACCAGACCTTACCCAAAGATTGTTAAGCAGGTTGGCTGAGTGGTTAACATATAAGCACTTCAACTAACAGGCTGCAGCTTAAGATCCTGCTATAGGCATGTATGTTTAATTAAATTAAAGTTGCCAAGAAATTCTTGTTTAATCCTTTATCCAAGTGTAAGCAGACAAAATTTATATGTAAAGTATCTTCACAAGTGGGCTACTTGTATATAGAGACTAATGACTTGACATTAATTGCCTTAGCATACCATAGTGCAAAGCACATCCCCTTTCAGATGGGTATGATACTATGCATTTTGGGAAGCGCCACTACCCAGACCAATTTTTACTTTTATTTGAGGTCTCATCATTGGGAACCAGACACAGAAGCGATAATTGTTGAAATAATGCAGAGGTCATAAGTAGACTTTACTGCTTTAGTTTCTGCATTGCCAGATACAGAAGAGATAAGAAGTCAACCTTGGTATCTCTTCTCAGCCTGCCTCCCACTGATAACATTTAATGTTCATCTTTGGGCTTATTTGCTTTCTGGGGAGCTGCACAGTTCTCCATGACAAGCAAAAGCTTGTCATGGAGTGAAGCCACTGCTGAGCTTCCTATCCTGAATTGATTTAGATTAGATGTGATGAGTTTAGTAGTGATCCTTTAGGATCATCCAGTGAGATTTAAAGTGATTTTGTAGATCACTCAGTTTTTGAAGTGGTACCCCTGCACTTTAACAGTACCTCATTAAGTGAAGAATTTATGGAGACACAACACATGTGTTAGAATAATTACTTATCATTAAGAAAGTAACATTCAACGTTTTGACCTCTTTATTGAGGTCATCATCAGGAAATATGTAAAAGATACAAGCTACATGACACTACACTACACAAGTAGGATGAATCTAAATGTTTGTTAATCATTTACCCTAGCCTGCCCTCTGGTGGGAAAAAATACATTAAACAATTTCTAAAGTCCTTTCCTAATAAGATTTTCTTCTGTTTGGGGTAGTTCTGGATGATATACTGGTTGAAGATGGGTCCTCTGAATTCTTTGAATGATTAATTCATCATTCTTGTTCAGATTTGGATGATGTTTCAGCATCTCAGAGATGTCTTTGAATTTTCTTTCAAACCAGGTTTTGGTGTGGTGTAGGGACTTGATTTGAAAAAAAAATTCAAAGAAGTCTCTGAGATGCTGAAACATCATCCAAATCTGAACAAGAATGATGAATTAATTATTCAAAGAATTCAGAGGACCCATCTTCAACCAGTATATCATCCAGAACTACCCCAAACAGAAGAAAATCTTAATACGAGAAGATTTTAGAAATTGTTTAATGTAGTTTTTTTCCTGCTACCAGAGGTCAGGCTAGGGTAAATGATTAACAAACATTTAGATTCATTCTACTTTAGTGTAGTGTCATGTAGCTTGTATCCTTTACATGTGTATTTTGTGCTGCTGTATTGTGAAATAGTCTCCCCCACCCCCAAGTTGTGTTTCCCAAGGAATACAATATACAATCATTTAAATCAAATGTAAACAAGTTTCTCCTTTCCCAACCCATTACCCATACATGGTACTATGTACTATAGGTTGATCAACCAACCTCTCGTGTATGGGCTCACCATAAAAAAAATAATAAAAAAAAAAAACATGTCACAGAAGCTTTTCTAATCAATTCTGTGACATGTTTTTTTTTTTTTTTTTTTTTTTATGGTGAGCCCATACATGATCAACCTATAGTACATTAGTACCATGTATAGTGGGCTGGGAAAGAAGGAACTTGTTTACATTTGATTTAAATGACTAAATTATTCCTTGGGAAACACAGCAGGTGGGAGACTGTTCCACAGTTCAGCAATTGCAGGGATGAAGGAGGAGGAAAAGATGATCTGTTTATTTCAAGGTGCACTGTGAAAGGATGTTGTGCAGCAACTGCACATGTTCTAATGAGCTTAGCCCTAAGTGGGGTAATTATTGATGTTATTTCAGATGAGCATTTCCCATGGAGATATTTGTAGAATATACATATTGCAGAAACCAAACGTATGTGTGCAAGTGGGGAGGGGGTGAGTTGGTAAGAGATGGGTCATTAATAAGTCTAATTGCTCTCCTCTGTATTGGCCATTAATAAGTCTAATTACTCTCCTCTGAGTCGAGCATTTTGAGGGAACTTTTAGGGGCCCCACCCCATCTGTGAGAGCAGTATTCGATAGCTATAAAGAAATCCTAGTTATTTTGAAGCTGGCGATGCAATGGTTGTGATGTGTTTATGATAGGAGAGGTTTGATGTCAGGGTGTAGAGTGCATGGTCTGACAGGCCTTTTTATCATAGTGGTGGTATTTAATGTGGCATTTGTATTCATCTTTTATAATTGGGATGGTGTGTCCTGTATCCCCTATGTAAGGTGGGTTACAGGTACATTGAATTTTGTAAACCCCTGGGTGGTTAAGGTATGGAAGAGCTAAGTAAATTTAAAAGTATATTTAAAATTTTCAAAGTATGGATCTTTGGAAGAGCTTATTTTGTGTGTTACACAAAAGTTTATTATTATTATCTGACCTCCATGGAGTCAGACTCATAGAAAGTACACACTATTACACACAAAGCTCATCCAGCCATGCCTTAAACTGGTTTAACGTGCCTACATTCACAACACGCTCATTCAATGCATTTCACTCGCCAACCACTCTCTCTCTCTCTATGTAAAGAACCTGCTCCTCACTCCCTTGCTCACATTCTCCTTATACAGTTTCCAGGGATGGCCTCTTGTTCTGCCCCCTTTCCCATTCTGTGAAAACTCCAAAGTCAACCTGATAACAATCCTTGACTAGCTCGTGTCTCAATTATAGGAGGAGAAGGGGAGGGTGGGAATACCTTCTTCTCTTCCTGTTCAGAAGGCTTGGCAATTTACATTGTTTCAATCTGTCCTCATACTCCACGTTCCAAAGACTGCTGATCACTTTTGTGAATCTTCTCTGGACTCTAACATATCCTCATCACCATGAAAACCTGGTGACCAAATCTGAGCACAGTAATCCATATGAGGCCTGATCAAGGCTTTACACAACCTTTTCATTTCTGCATGTCAGGGTCCTCCACATCATTGCCATTATCTGATGGGATGTCTTCACAGCTTGTGCAATGTGGCCCCTGAATTTCAAGGTCCTTGTCTACCATCACGTCTAGATCTCTCATATCCTCCACTTCCTTTAAAGTTTCCCCACCAAATGTATACTTTGCATCCCATTGTTACTTACCAAATTTCAAAACCTTACACTTTTCAACATTGAACTGATAGTTCCACTTACCTGCCCATTCATGCAATCTCTTCAAGTACTCTTGCAAAGCCATAACACCTGCTTGACTCTACATTGCCCTCCCCAGTTTTGCATCATCTGCAAGCAGTTGCATATCACCAGTTAAATCCATTCCAGTATCATTATTATACAAATGGGACAACAATGGTCCCAAAACTGACCACTGCTGCACACCACTAGTAACCTTCCTTTTTTGGGATACTGCAGCCCATAACTTTCTGATACCTATCTGACAGTCAGTCACTTATCCAACTCAGAGGTCTATTATCCAGCCTCATCCGTTTTAATTTATTTAACAGCTTGTCATTTTACGGTCTATCAAATGCTTTGCAAAATCTAAGTCTACTGTTATGCATCTCCCTTGTCCAAGACAAATATCTTGGACAAGGGAGTTGCATAACACTTTGTTATAGTAATAGTACATAAATAACCTAAACTTTCTCAATTTTGGGAAGTTATACTGACTAATACTCACCATTAATGTGTTCCTTAATATGTAATTAATTTGTTTATATTTAAACATTTATTAACTTAATTATTTTATTGTAATTTATTTTGATATCTATTAATGCAGATAAAGCTATTCTACTGCAACAAGTTATGCACATAATACTATGTACTTTCAAATTGAGTTGTTTTTTGTATTCACAATGGTTGTGCAACTTAGCCAAAAATTTTACAAATGAAGACATTTAAATTAAAAAGTGATTCCGGTAATAATATTTTATGATGAAAGGTCATCTGGTGTGGGTAGAGACCCTTCCCAAAATTATTATTATTATTACTATTATTATTACGTGACACCTCCAGGGAGTCCAAAGACTCATAGAGGGAGGATACCTACTCTACACCTCTGTCTCTCCACCAACGGCATCTACAGCCCACCACTACCACTAGTATTTTCATAGACAATCACAAACATCCATGCCTATGGTGGGATTCAAGCCAGCAGCTTTTTGGCTGGAGAGTGGATACGTTTACCACTTGGCCAACCAGCTGTATAGCATTATAGCTGGCAAATTTATAGCATTATAAATGCCTGAAATGATGTGTGCTTTGCATTATGAAATAATAACACAATGTTATTGTTAGCCTCTATATACAAATAGCTTAGTTGTGAAGATACTTCACGTGTAGACTTTGTTTGCTTACACTTGGAGAAAGAATTAAACAAGAATATAGTTTCTTGGCAACTTTAATCAGTAACCTAAGTGAAATCTAATCCAAGTGAAAAAACTTTCTACGGCATGAGTGTTTGATTTTCTTTAGGTGGTAGATGAATTTCACTGCTTGGTGCAAGACCATTACTCCCACTATTCAGAGGCCTGAAGTTGCTGTGAAAAGTGCTATATTTGACCTTTACAGCAAGGTTTTTGGGTAATATTAAAATAACTAGATCAATAAAAATTAAATTTAAAAAAAAATTATATACAAAAAAATAAAATCGGGAAAAAAATGCTTGGCTCACTTGCAGTGCTAATGTCCTATGGGTTCCTATTCTTTTGTAGGTGGGAATTATATAAAAACTGTTCACAAAAATATGAGTAGCCTTAACTATAGAAATAAAGATTTTATTTGACATCAAAACCAAAAGGGGAAAAAAGGATAATTACATGAAATTCTCAACATGAGATTTCATGTATTTGAGAGGTTTCAGCCTGGTTACTAATTCAAACAAAACAATCAGTTCAAAACATTTGTCAGATTTTAATCCTTATCAAAAGTACTGATAAATAAAACAATGGGCTGTTGAGCAGCTTACGTAAGTTTATTGTAGTACTAAAGCAACACTTGTTGTTAGCTTGGTCAATTTGAAATGTAAGAGTGTTTTCCAAAAAGTAAGATAAGACAATTTTTTCCTTGAGGACATTCAATAATAGGAAGTTGAAATTATGAAACAAGCAAACATGCACTACTTCTCCACAAAGTCTCCAAATTTATTGATGCACTTGTCCCAATGATAGACCAATTTATCAATCCTAGCAACCAACATTGCACCACCTGAAGAACTTCCTCATCCATAGTGAAATGCCTTCTGGAAAGGTGTTTCTTGAGGGGACCAAACAAATGGAAGCCTGAAGGTACTAAGGCTGGGCTGTAGGGGGATGTGGCAGACTTTCCCAACAATTGCAGCACAGCTGCTCGTGAGTGGTATGTGCAGCGTATGGAGTAGCATTTTTGTGCACCAAAATCATGCTGCTTGTCAGCAGTCCTGGTTGTTTGCATTGAATGTTGTACAGTAAAGCTCTGCATTGACTGTTCCTCCCTTCAGCAAGAAATCCACCAACAGAATACCTTGGCAATCCCAGAACACTGTGGCCATGACTTTTCGGACAGCGGGAACAGTTTTGAATTTTTTGTTCATAGGAGATTATGGATGTTTCCAGATCATGGAGTCTTGTTTTCTCTCTGAGGTAAAATGATGAACCCACTAAAGGAAGCAAGGAAATCCTCACCTTTTTTTGCTGTATCATAAGAGTTTCTCCAAAAATTCCCATGCATGTTGCCTTGTGCTCCTCTAACAATTGTTGGGGGATCCAGTGGCAGCACACCCTTTCAAAAGCCAAGAATAATGCACATACAGTGGACTTACTCGAGTTCACCATTTGTGCCATTTCATACAGTTTCACTAACCAGTCTTCAAGAAAGATGCTCTTAATGTGCAAAATGTTGTCTTTGTCTTACTTGATGAAGGCCTGTCTACCCAATGTCGATCTTCAATGTCACCACAGCCTGCTTTAAATTGATTGCAGAAAAAAAACACACATGCTTCTTTGAAATCACCTTTTTACTATACACAGCAACCAGTTCACAGTGAATGTCACTTGGTGAAGCTCCTTTTGCTTGCAAAAATGAATAACTTCACAGACACCTGTTTTGAACCACATTCGCATGGTAGCTGCCATCTTGCAACTGAAATTAGCTGTGAGGTGACTGTAGTTCCACAATGAAATGGCAGTCTTTTTGAATATTATTAACTGGTCTAGTTGTCCATTGTGTTTTTATCCCATTTCCTTTTATCATTATTAAGAAAAATATGTTTTACCTTACTTTTTGGAAACTACTTTTATTAAACATTTCCATGTAAATATTGTTTTGTAGTTTGTCTACAAAACAGTAATGAATGTTTTTTTAATATGAAAAATTTATTTTCTTAATATATATAGTAAAAGGACAGTTTTTTCTATTCTTTGTGTAATTAGTTGTGAAGCTCTGTCATTCTTCATGTGTTTATTTTGTTTTTTTTCTGATTAGTAATGCATGCATGGTATGCAGACCAATGTATTATGCTGTATTATACATAAAGTACTTGTGTGAATTTGTATCCAAATATTAAATATCTAATTATCTAAATCCTTCAATAGCAATGAAATATCTCCAGAGGAAGCCAGCAGATATAGTGTTTTAAGTGATGGAACTTTGATGATAACAGAGGCTCAAGATCTGGATGAGGGTGTTTATGAATGCATGGCCAAGAATCTTGCTGGAGAAGTAAAATCGAGAGCTGCAAAAATGCATTATTCTGCTGATGATGGTAAAAAAATAAATCATTAGCTTTTAATACAGATAAGCCTAAATTATGAATGTTCTGAGATGCAGGATTGCTGAAAAAAAAATTAAAAAATTTTTTGCTTTCAAGTGAGTCTACTTTGGACAAATTATGAACTTAAAATTGCCTTATCACCTTCTCTTAGTTTTCATATAATAAGATCTTGCTTACCCTATGCTGCAATTTTTTATTAAGTTTATAATACGAAGCTAAACAAATATCTAATTGTCTCTTGAATTTTCCGGAGCGCTCCATTGAGAGATCATTATCCATAAAATAACATTCTTGCCAAGTCCATTTCTTCTGCTAATTTCTTTAAGCTGAATTCATTAACGGATTCATCACAATCAGAATCTTCGGCAGATCTTTCCCCGCTATTTGGTTCGATGTCATCTATTAATTGTACCAGTTCATCCTCATTTAAATCTGTTTCCCCATAAATTAATTCGCTAATTTCGTTTTCAACCATATTGCAAATATTGCAAAAACCTTTTAAGTGGCAATTACTATAAAAATATTTTTTTTACATAAAAAAAAGCATTACATATTGTATGTAACTCGCCAAAAAATAAAATGCTTAGCTTGAGATTTTTAATGTACTTTCCTGG
Source organism: Typopeltis vanoorti (assembly GCF_054136105.1). Classification (NCBI taxonomy): domain Eukaryota; kingdom Metazoa; phylum Arthropoda; class Arachnida; order Uropygi; family Thelyphonidae; genus Typopeltis; species Typopeltis vanoorti. The sequence goes on from NC_143568.1 coordinate 34,690,128, forward strand.
CAGAAAACAAAGATAATTTTCATCAATAAGCACTTTATACGATAAACAATTGATGTACATGCATGCTAAAGGGTATCTCCCCTAATATAAATTCGCCACTTATAACTACATGTGCGATACAAGCAGACGCAATTTAACGAAGATAAACTTTGATTTTTAAGTCGCGTGTTGAAAAATATATGAAAAGATAAAAGGTTACTACAATTTGTAGACCGTCTTATAAAACCGTGTTGTATAACTACCACATTCAACAAGGGCTACTACAATTTGTAGACTGTGTTATATCGAAACTGCGTTGTAAAAGTACCGCATTATACGAGAGTTACCTGTACTTCTTAACATAGCAGCACGCTGATGTGCAGCCTTTCAACACTAGCAATATGCCATCTAAACTTCAGTCTACTATCAACCATCACTCTCAAATCTCTAATCTCATTCACTTCCTGCAGTACGGCACCATCAATATAGTACACAGCCTTATATGTCTACACTCCAAAATGCAACACCTTGCCCTTATTGATATTGAAACTGCAACCCTACTCTTTTGTCCAAGTAAAAAGTCTATTCAAATCCTTCTGAAGGGAATTAACATCAGCAGTGTTACTTATAATTATTCCTAAATTTGCATCATCAGCAAACAACTGAAGATCTGCAGTCAGTCCACATGATATATCATTTACAAATCAGTTAAACAGCAAGCACCCAAGAACAGAACCCTAGAGCACACCACTGGTTACCTTCCTTTTTTGAGAGACTGCTCCATCATACACAACCTGCTGGTATTGTTCAGAGAACTAATCTCTGATCCACCTAACTAATATACTATATATTCCCATCCTCTGCAGCTTGTACAGCAACTTATGTGATAATCTATCAAACGCTTTTGCAAAGTCTAAGAATATCACTGTATATGATTCTTGCTTATCTAACACACTCATTCACGTTATCATAAAATGCAAGTAAATTACTAGAACAGGTCCTTTGGAAATCCATGCTGACCATCATAAAGAATGCTATTATCATCAACCCAATTCTGTATTCTATTCCTTACCAATCTCCCAAAACACTCTGACCACAACTGCAGTTATACAGACTGGTCTATAGTTGGAGACTTCTGTCTTAGAACTATGCTTGTGGAGTGGTACTATTTTGTCCTCTTAGAACGCTACCCACTGCAAGACTTTTACTAAATAACCAGGTCAGGGGCATAGCCAACTGTGGTGCACATTCCTTAAGAATATGTGGTGATATGTCATCCATTCCCACAGCCTTATTCACATCTAATCCAACCAACATCTTATATACCTCTGTTTCTTTCACTTCCAATTCTCCTAATACTTGCCTCTCTTCTATATATTCCACCACATCATTTACAACAGTATGATATATGCAGATAAAATGCTCATTCAATAATTCCACTATATTTTTGGCAGCTGTTAGTCTGCTGCCATGACTATCTGCTATAATTATTCTTCCTCTTGCTTGCCATGTAGTCGAAAAATTGCCTTGAGTCAACCTTGTCTGACCAGCCAGTCTCCTTTCACACTGCACCTTTTCTTTCTTTACCATGCTCTTCACCTTTCTAGCCTGCACTTTATACTCTTCATGGGTCCAATCACCACCAACTGCCTTGTACCTCCTCCATAACGTTTTCTTTTCCAGCACAGCAAGCTTAATTTCACTCCTGCTCTATTTATTCACTTAACCTTTTCTATGATCATATATTGCTTTCGTTAGATACTGCCTTGTGAGTTTCCATGCTTTGTCAACATCTTTTCCACTCAGCTCATCTACCCAGTGTATTGATGCTAACTGACTACAGAGCTTCCTATAATCACCTGCTTTATACTTCCACATGTATCCATTTTTGGCAGTGACCTTTTTTTTTTGTTTCATCACTTCCCAAACAAGTACCTCATGATCACTCTCTCACCAACTGGTGGCAGTGTCAACACCTCATTAACAACTACATCTTGTGAAGTTATCACCAAAACATTCAGGCCTCTAGTTGCTTCAATCACTTTCTGTTTGAGATACTTCTCTCAGAAATTCCATAAATTCACTCTCCTTGTTCCCATGCACTATTTTCTCCTTCCAGTCTATATTCTGTAATTAGTCTAGAATCAGGATCACCTGCTTTTTACATGCCCAACTAATTTGCCTAAACATTTCACAATCAATGTTCTCTGCATTCCCTGCCCTATAACATCATCCTATCTGATATACTAACCTGTTTATTTTAACTTCACACTGCACTTTGGCCATACACTATCAACTTCCATACTTTGTGGACACAAGTCCTCTGCAAACATTAACAGTATCCCCCCCCCTCCACTTTTCACATTTCTATCCTTCAGGAAAATTATATATCCTTTAGTTCTATTCCTGATATCACATGCTCCTCAGACAATCAAATTTCACTTATTCTAATTATTTTTAGGCATATCATCTCAATGCAACAAACTCAGCTCTCTCTTGTTTCAAATGCCCCTTACATTTGTGTATAAACATAACAATCACTGTGTTTGAGGCCATTCTACCCACACCAGCATTCTCTATTCTAGCTGCTATACAACACCTCTCTCTTTAATCTGACCACTCTCATTTCCCTGATCCTAATTCTGATTTCCATTCCTACCTGTCTATTCCTCACCGTACGATATGATAGTATTACATGAAAAACTTATGTCATTCCTAACTTCCTATCCACAATTTTCCTCCAAATCAATCTGTTACCTGCCAAGACTTCAACATTATCAGATCTTATATTTCTATCTTCTAAGACACTTTTTACTGTATCAATCCACTTATATTTTGGTCTTCCTCTGGGTCGTTTTGCTGCCAACCTGGCAGAGAACACTTGTTTTGCTAATCTTTCCTCACCCATTCTGTTTAAGTGACCATACCACCTGAGATTAGCTCAGCTAACATATTCCTGGATGCTAACAATATTAAGTTGTTTCCTAATATCCTCATTTTTAATATGACACTGCCACTGATGCCTTTGTTCACTTCTCTAATCTTTCTCAGGACTCTAATATCTGTGGTCTCTAGTCTTTGGTCAAGTGTTTTATTTCTAACCCAGCTCTCAGATCCATAAGTTAAAATAGTTTTGAGCACTGTCTTGTATACAGCTAATTTAATGTTTCGACTAATTTCTGACTTATTCCATATAAATTTATTCAGTTGACTTCCTACCATACCTAAGTACAGTGCAGTTGATGTTTTCAAAGCTTCTGCCTATTTTCATTGTCTCTGCCTTGTTATTGCTGACTTTCATACCAAATCTATTACAAGAATTATTCAGGGAATCTTGCAGACTTGCCTCTCTGGCTGAATCAATCAATGTTTTCTTCAGGACTTGCCACTGAATATGTTTGGTTCCTGTTCTCAAAACTCTTTCATTTTTTCTTCAATAATCTTTGTGTATTTTAGTCTACAGTTCTTATCTGAGAACTGCTCAACTTTTATTCGCTTTAAACATTCTTACATGTTTTTCTTTTTAATATGAAACTCAAGTTTATCCCATTCAAAACTAAATGGTGATCACTTCCAATTTCCAATCCTCTGTACACTCTGGTGTCCTGCATCAGGGAGAAAATATCACTATCAACAATAACATAGTCAATGAGACTTTTTTTTATTCCTTGCCTTTTTTCTCTATGTGAATTTGTGCACATTTTTATGTTGGTACATTGTGTTAGTAATAACCAGTCCATGTCCTGGGCAGAAATCCAACAGGTATTTGCCATTTTTATTAGCTTTGCTCTTTTCTCCAAATTTTTCCAATTATTTTTGTAATTAGTTGACCCAAATATATACATACAACTCTCTACTTGATCTGAGGTATTTCCTCTGATCTTACTATTTTTTATTAGGTATTTTCCCTTTTTCTCTTGTTACCAGCATGTTTTTTTTTTAAGTTGAAATTAAATCCATATGTTTCACTTAGTTTCAGCATCTCTTCTAGTATGTTTTGAAGAATTTTTTTATTTTCAGCCAGCAGTACCATATAGTCAGCATATCTTAAGTTGTTTACATTTCTGCTCATTGCTGGAATATATTTTCAGTATAGAGGGTTAAACAATATATGAAAAAGAACACAGCCTTGTCTGACACCCTCCGAGGTTTCTAATGATATTTTTACTGAAGCAGTTTGCTTCCAATATAAAATTGTGAATAATTTGGTATCTTTACCATCTACTCCTAATTTTTTGATGCATTCATTAATTGTTCATGTTGTATATTGTCAAAGGCCTCTGTGTAGTCAATAAAACATAAGTAGACTTCTTTCTGCTTCTCCAGATATCTTTGTATATTAATTCTAATGCTGAAGAGTCCTTCTCTAGTACCTTTATTTTCCTGAAAATCCGATTGTGTTTTCTGATTTTGCTATCTGACTGATTGTTCTGTACTCTTTGCATTTGATTGTCTTAGATTTTTTAGGTATTGGTAGGAATATTGAGTGCTTAAAATTCCTTCTACTTGCCACATATCTAAAAAAAAAAAAAAAAAAAAAAAAAAAAAAAATCTAGGATTTTTCTTTGCCTGATTTGCCAATTTCTGTTTATACTCTACTTTTGTTTTCTTTACTGAGTCATTCTCCTGGCTTCTTTATACTCTTCACATAACTGATTACCATTATTCATCTTGTACTTCCTCCAAAGTACTTTCTTTTTCCAGATTTCATGCTTAAGCTCTGCATTCATCCATTTTACACCTATCTTATCCAGCCTTTTGCCTTCAGAATACATTCACACATTGATGCTATTATGTATTTTGTCAGTTCCCATGTACCATTTATTTCCTTACCGCACAACTCCTCCTTCCATGTTGAAAGTTTATTTTTCACTTGGTTACACTATAATAAATTTAGTTTAATCCTTTATCCCAGTGTGAACAAACAAAGTTTGTGCCTGAAAGTATCTTCAGGACTGGGGTAAGGTGGTACAACACTGGGAAACTCGTTGCAAAGGTGGAGCAAGCTCACAACACTCCTATCTCAGTATCTCCCATAATGCAAAACACATCTCCTTGCGGATATGTATAATGTTATGCATTAAGGGGAGGGCAACTACCCAGACTAGTTTCGACCTTTATTGAGGTCTCTTCAGTGGGAGCTAGGCCTGAGTGGAGATACCAGGCAGAAGCATTAGCAAGGTCATCTCTACCTATAGGAGTTGCCAAACGGTGTGCCACCTTTTTATTAAATTACTCTGGCTCCCACTGAAGAGACCTCAACAAAGGTCGAAACTAGTCTGGGTAGTGACCCTCCCCTTAATGCATAACATTATACATCTCTACAAGGAGATGTGTTTTGCATTATGGGAGATACTGAGATAGGAGTATTGTGAGCTTGCTCCACCTTTGCAACGAGTTTCCCGGTGTTGTACCACCTTACTCCAGTCCTGAAGATACTTTCAGGTGCAAACTTTGTTGGCTCCTCCTTCCATGTTACAGCTGGTGATTATGACAAGCTAAGCTTGTCATAATCACCAGCCTTATAATTCCACATATATCCTTTTCTCACAAAAGTCTGCATATGACTAGCTATAACACAGATGATCACTTCATGATCACTTTCACCAAATGGAGGAAAGTGTGATACCTCTCTCTCACAATTACATCCTCTGATGAAATGATCAGATCTAGAATTCTTGATCCTCGCATGCCCTCCCTTACATGCTGCCTGGGATAGTTCTTTCTCAAGAACAAACTCGAGAAATTCATTTCCCTTATTCCCAAATGCTATCTCTTCATTCCAATCTATACTGCCATAATTAAAATCACTCATAATAATTACCATTCCTTTGTTCACTAATCCAAGTTGTTTATGCATTTCTTCATCACCCCTCCTCCACATTCCCAGCCCTATAGCAACATCCAACTAAATGTCTTCCTGTCAACCCCCACGTTACATCACATTGCCTCATAACCATTACCACTATTTCCCCCTTTCATGTCTACCTTATGTGTACTTAATTCTTAATTCCCCTGTTATCATCATCAGCACTCCCCCCCCCCTCCCTTCTTGCCCTTTCTATCCTTGTGAAAAATACTGTATCCTTCAGTTTTTTCTATTTCCGTTAAAGATATCATCTTCGTTCAACCATGTGATATGATATGAGAGGTGATATGATTGAGACTTTTAAACTGTTGAGAGGTGGTTACAGGGTTGACACTGGGGAGTTCTTTCGCTTGGTTGAACAGCGGGAAGGAGTGATGACAAGAGGCCATCCCTGGAAGTTATGAAAGGAAACTGTGAGCAAGAGGGTAAGGAGTGGTTTCTTTGTGTGGAGGGTGGTTGAGCCGTGGAATGCATTGCCTGATGGAGTGGTGGGAGCGAGAACGGTCAGTGAGTTTAAAGAGTGGTATGATAGACTTTGTGTTTCTCAGGGGGGGGGGGGGGGGGGTCCTCCCCTCGATGAGTCTTGACGGACTTTATGTCTTATGAAGGACCTCCCTCGATGAGTCTTTTGACTCCTTGGAGGCCTGAATAATAATAATAATAATGTTTCACTTATTCCAATGATTTTTGGGGTGAATAAAGTTGATCACTGAAACTATTTCATTTCCCTTATTTCTGATACTTCTGGCATTTGTAAACAGAGCAGTTCATTTTTAGGTCCATAGCCAGTCCTATCCAAGCTATGTGTTGGTTGTGATTTCCCCACCACAACTGTCCAATCACCTTTATCACCATTTACCATGTATATCTGCTCAGTCTCAACTTCCCCACTCACATCGCATTATACTCCATCTTCATACACACATTCACTGCCGCTGTCAACATCCTCTCTCCTTATGTCATGTTTTCCTGTCCATCCGAGCTTCCCTAATTTCCCTGTTCCTCTTGCATTCCTGTTCTTTCTTCATCTCTCACGCTACTACCGTTTCTACTGATAAGCACTTCTGTCTCTTCAGTACCACTCTCCTGATTTTTCCCTTCATCTCTTTCTTCTGATCTCTTGCACACATCACACACTGTATTCCATCCAGCCATTCTCCAGTACACTTACTCCAAAGCCATTTAAATGCAACCCAATCATGCCTGTATAATTTTATTCTTCCCTCAAACACATGCCATACATCCACAAACTGCACTCCCTTCTCCTCACGCAGACTCTGCTAGCATGCACCTTTGTCTTCACTTGATTTTAGAGTCATTTTGGCATGCCTGCTCTGCAACCAATCTGATTACATTTAGGTATGAGTGACTAAAAATAGCCTTCCCTTTGTGAGTCCTTGAACTCTTTGGGGAAAGTTTTTGCAAAAGCCACAATAGTAATATATTTAAGAGAATATTAATCTTAAACTGCTCTGAATAGAATCTATATGGATCATATTATGAAAGAAAGTGGGCATTAATAAATAAATATAAATAATAAATACTTAATAAAAATTCCAGCATAAGTATGCAGGATTCTCTAAATAAGTTAAATATCTGCTTATTAAAGGTCTGAAGTGTCTTGGAAATGTTCCATGTTTCATCTCTAGAGTTGGATTTCTGGACTATGTAAAAAATAAATTTAAAAAACTACAAAATTATAATAATTAATTTTAAAAAATAAAAAAATCCTTAGCCCACTCACACTACTAATGCATTGTAGGCTTACCTTTTGTGAATAGAAACCACATAAAAACAAAGTAAAACATTTTAGATGTTTAGGCTGAGTTTTAGTGAAGCTCAGCAGGAAGTCAGCTGAATAATTTTATGAAAGAAGTTGGCAGTGTTAACATTAGGATTGTGTTAACAGAGCTAATCCCAGGCAGTATGGTCACTTAAACAGAATGAGAGAAGAAAGATTAGTAAACAAGCCTTTTTAGGATGGCAAAAGGCTGAAACATAATACCTGATCGTGTTGGAGTCTTGACAGATGACAAATTAATTCAGAGGAAAATTGTTGAATGAAATTTAGTAATGATGTAATCTTTTCATGTAGTACTGCTATATCTTGTGCATCCCTTGAGGGATACATATTAGGAATTTGATGATTGTTCGAAATTTTGCATAACTTTTTTTTTTAAATCACAAAATATAAATCGTAAACTTTTATTTTTTAAATCACAAAAGTTAAATCGTAAAATATCTGCTATTTAGCAATACCAGATTTAAAAAAAAAAAAAAAATCTGGTATTGCTAAATAGCAGATATTTTACAGATGAATAGCATTATCATCATTAAACAGAAGCTGGAAGGAACAATGAGATGGTCAGTAGGTTCATCACCAGTACAAATCATATACAAGAAGGGTGACCAACATGGTAAGGAAGGCGAAATCAGATATAGTGGAAATTAGTTAAACAGACCAAATGAAATCTCCAAGATTTCTTTAGTCATATGCTGATCCAAAGGAAGAATGAAGGTAAAAGAATTACTTTAATAAATACAGATGGTAGAAGGTGAAAAAAAAAAAAAAAAAGAAATAGTTATCGAATCATCATTTTGCAAGGATGTATGTATATATCACCCAAGGTGGAGATAGCATGTTTGCTGATATGTGGGTGGGGAGAGGACTGATGCAAGAAGAGAAATTGATGAAATGAAAGTGCTCAGGAAATTAAGAAATATCAATGAATATATAGCTATGGAACTAGATTTGGATATTGGTTCATATGTAATGAGAATGTGCAAAAGAATTGGGATTTCCTTCTTACCTGGGTCGAGTCAGCTTAGGGAAGGTTCCAGTGTAATGGAAAGAGGGCAAATAGTTTTGTTTTATGGAGAAAGTTCCAAGACAGAGAAAGCACATTATAGACCATTTTATTCTGTAGCTCAGAATTGATGATTAAGAGGGAAAAGCTGGTTAAAGCAAACTTCTGGAATGGATGGATAGGAAGGAATATGATACTCTTTGGGAGGTAAATCCTGGCTTTGAAAATGGTAGGTATTGCTTAAATAATTTGTTTGCTTATAAAAAGTGGTTAATAGTTAAACTGCATAAAGGAAATGGCTATGTTGTTATACTGCTGGACTTTTCGAAGGGATTCAATAGAATACCACACAAATCTTATGCAAATAAGCGTAAATGTGGATGATTCAAAGCTGTTGACATGGATAACAGGGTGGCTGACAGTGTAGTATGAAAAGTGTAGAATCCAGGAGAATTCAGACAACCACTCTGTAGGGGCTGTGTTTGAGGAAGAATATGCATTTGTTTTCTGATGGTGCAAACTACAGAGGGGCAACAGTTAATAAAGGTCCTAAAATGATGTAAAGATTCTGCACGATGATTTAATAGACTTTGCAGTGTTGACAAAGGATAATAGTTTGTTAATTTAATGTGGTAAAATGTAAGTTATGCAATTCTGAATGAAAAATATTACAAGCTTTAATATTATATATTGACAGAACTGGATTGCAGGAAAATGATGAGGGATAGGAAATTTGGGATAATGATGATGGACAGGGAGTTGAGGTTTAAAATACTATTTTACCTACTTTTGTAATATCCCTAAATGTCCTATTGTCCAATTCTTCAACATCCAAGTGATTATTTGAGGAATATTTTGACAAATAGAAACATATAGGTTATTATCCCTCAGTTATCCAAGGCTTTTATACAGAGATCTTCTTAACTATATCGTGTAGATTCATTTTGGTTTCTTGGAATACTTCCTGTGAGGATAGATAGATGGAGTGTGTGTAAGAAAGTTTAGAGTGCAGAGATAGAAAAAGGATCATGATGGAACATGAGTTACTGAAGAGATTCTGTAGGATTGATGATGCAGAAGAAAGTTTTCAATAATCCATGTGTTAAATGTTTTCAATACATGACTAAGATATGATAATACGAAGCGCAGTCTGAAATTTCTGTAACTTGTTAATATAACACTGCATTTTTATCCCAAGGCAAGTATTTTTGCCATTGTTGGAAATATTGCTGGCAACGTTTTTTTTTTTTTTTTAGATTTACTTTCAGCACCACCTGCAGTTAAGTCTGGATCTCTGAAGTAGTCCTAAAATCACCATTTTTTTTGAGCTGCAGTTTCATTTGGAGAGGGGGGGGGAGGAAACACAAATCAAAGGGAACTAGTTCTTGGTGCAGGATTTTATAGCTGTGTTGTTCTTGGACAAAAACTGTTGTTCAAATGTTGTGTACGCTGAGGTAATGTTGTTATGAGCCAATAAATTCTCCGCTGTTTTTGGCAAATATCTTCCATAAAATGTTCTTAAAGACATAAAAATAATGCTTTTGGTTAATAGCTTGGCCTTTTGGGACAACTGATTTACAACTCCTTCACACTACTCAGCTGAATTGATGTTTGTAAACCCAGAAAATAAGTTCATCTTTCTCATTGCCCTTTTCCCAAATGCTATTTGCAACATTTCAGAGGTCTCTGAAGTAGTTTAATCAAGATTATAACAAGATTTTGCTTTTTTACATCACTTGTTTCAAAAAATCAGAAGACATCCCAGTATTAACAGTCCCTCACTTAAATAAGGTTTATTTATATGAAAAACTGAACTATAATATTCAATGGACACTAATTCCATAGAATTCAGCAGTACAGTGGTATCTTGCTAATCTGAACCTCTTTAGTCCGAACCCTCGAGTAATCCGAACTGCGGTTTGAAAGAAAAAAAGTTTTATTTATTACGTATTATTATTTTGTGTAATATTATTTTTATTTAATAATTATTATTTTAACTATTATTATTTATTTTATTATTATTACAGTACAGTATAACTACGGTGATACACAAAAAGAGGAAATTCAAAACGTGCATAATTTGGTTAAAAATATAAATCCAGATATTGAATTTTCACAAACAGATGTTAAGGAATGGATTACAGGTCGAACTGAAAGTGAATTCGAAATCAAATCAGATGCTGAGATTATAAATATGATGCCACAGAATGAATTAGAAGACGATGATGACGATAAAGAACTCGAAGAAGAAAAAAAAAGTAAAACATGAAGACGCAGCTGACAGTTTTAATGTGTATAGAATGGGCTAAGCGGAATGATACGCCATTCCACGAAATTTTATTGCTAATGCAGCTCCGAGAAGAAGCATTCGAAAAAAGTTTAGCTTCCAAGAAGCAAAAGAAAATCGGCAACATTTTTACAAAGAAATAATAATAATAATAAAAAAACTTTTTTGTGTTGTGTACAAGAAAATGCTATTTTTTTGCGCAAATTAAGTTATGTACTGAACTATGAAATTTTATTAAATCAGAATCCTCAACAATATAGGTACATACAAACTAAATTTTTTACTAAAATAAACTTGTGTACTGTATTATTTTTTAAGTTACAGTACAGTATAGTAGCTTTTTTTATATCAATTACTTCATTTATTACAGAATTAAATTGATGTACCATTAGAATCTGATTATTTTTGTCTTAAACACTAGTTATTGTTGTCTCTTGGGGGAAAATTCTCTAATAGGAACTTTTCGCTAATCTGAATGAGCATGGTTTTTATTAGTTCGGATTAGCGAGATACCACTGTACTTATAAGTGGCAAGTTGAAACTAAATGCTTCCTGCAAAAATTGCTCTCATTTGTCCCCATTTTTTCTCTATATTAGAAAAAATTTACATATAACTTAGGCTATTCTGACCAATATAGCAGACAATGCGTATCTGCATTGTCAATTATATCTGTAAACTGTGTGTTCTTCTGGCTGGTTTACCTGTTTTGCACAATGAAAAAACAAAGTTTTCAGTAGGAAAAACCTGGCTACCTCCATATGAAACCATCTGACTCACCTGCAGTTGATAATCCCTGATAAAGGTTCTCTGCATCATTCTTCAGGAAATTGAACTATATAATAGTCATGTTACTTGCCTCAGAAATCAGTCTCTTTTTTATGTTGTCATGCTCAAAAAAGAGAAAACTAGCTTTTCTAGGATTATGATGGAGTGTTATATATCTCCATCTCTGTGCTAGAAAAGCACATAGATGAAGATTAATTTGTAAGTTTTCTGTTTGCAAGGGGATCAACTAAAGGGTAGATGTGTTCTCACAGCTGAACTGTGGAGGTACTCCAAGGAGAGAAATGATTAAGATGCTCTGATATTGTCAAGTTCATCAGTAACAATTGATGAATGTAAGACAATATCCATATTCTTCAGGATAATAATCAGTCCTTTGGGATCTTGGACAATTCCCAAATAAGCTTTTGCAGCTTCTGTGAGAATTACTTCAAAGAGGTGGTGGTTGTTGTTGTTGCTGAAGTTGTCATTAACTGTTCCATCCTGAACATAACTGAATGTGAATAAATCTTAAATTTGGACTACTACTTTTCTCTCAACTTGTTTAACATTCTTTCAGCATTCTTTTTTTGCTCTGCTGTGTATGTGTGTTCTCTTATTTATTTAGCGATATATAGCAGGGTGGCCACAATGTGGCTCGTGAGCCACATGCGGCTTGCGTCCACACGGCTTTTCACAATCTACCAGGAAAAAATAAACAAAAAGAGAAGAGGGGACAACAAAAAAAAGGAATAAAATAAATAAAAAAAAGAGAGAGAGTAAAACAAGGTTAACAAAAATTACTGTAATAAAAAAAAGTTTAATTTGAAACACATTAAATGAAGTTTACTTTGAACAATTAGAATAATTTTAAAGTCGAAACAATTTTAGTTGCTTATTTACTAGTAGAGGCCTTGTATCCATTTTCTTAGTAAGCTCCTTAAAATTAGGTGTCTAATTAGTCAAAGCAGTTCTTACAGGCTCCTTACAACCTCGCCATGCACACACTCTCTCACTCTCATACATCGCATCAGTCAAAGGTGGAGGCTCTTCTAAAAAATCTTACCGGAATTATTTTGGCTCCAAAATGATGCATAGTTGGCTACCCCTGATATATGCAATAGTATACACTGTGTTAAAATAAGTATTGAGATGCTCACTGTTTAAAAATAATGCTCCAAAGAGTAATATGAAACTCTCCACATTTTGATGTGGAAAGGATCAACCAGAAACTCAGTCTGTAGTGATTCAGGTTGGTAGAAGGATTCTCTGTCAAGAACTCTGATTTTGGTTTCTTCTAAATAGCTGCGCATAATCACAATTTTTTTTTACTATTTTTTACTACTGGCTTTGGATGTACTTGGAGGCCTATGATTGTCCCAACGAAGTTTGGTTGTGAGAGGTTTTTACATTGTCGTGCCATTTCTCTTAGCATGGACTCCAGCCTTTGCTTATAGAGCCTGGAAATATGAACACTGACAGATATGCAAGTCCTGAATAATGTCGTGTTTCCCATTATGGTCGTTTTACAGATGAGATTTGTCTTCTTTCACATGACAGTGTACCACATATATTGCAAGTACTGTTGTGACACAGTTGGAGGAAAAATGATATCAGAAAACTTGCAGAATCCTGAATCTCAGACTATTAAAACACTTTTGGAATGTTCAGATGTGGACCAGGCCAGTGTACCTAACAGTAGTACCTGGATTGGTAATAATAATAATGTGGGAAGAATGGTCCAAAATACATTGTTCATCATAAACTTAATGGAAAGCCTATCTAAAAAAGTGAAAGTTGGGTTCAAAGAAAGGGCTATTACACTGTTGATATCTGCAATTAGGTTTCTTTGAAATGTAGTGCTGTCCAATTAATGAACATTGGATAAATAGAATTAGTGAAGAACAAATGTTGTTTCTTATTTTTTAATTTATATCAATTTGCTTGACTGGGTAGAACAAAGTTTGTGAGAATTAAGTAATGACTATCTGGCATAGTCATTACTTATACTCTCCATTATCCTTTCTCAATTATCCATCGAGAAATGGATAATTACAGATGAGAATATGTGAGAAAAATATTTTGCACACGTTGGCTTATCACAGACTTGTATGTAAAATTTTTGCTCATTAAAAGTATGAGAATTTCTCCTTTCGGCATTCACTTTTTTAAAATGGTCTTAGACAAGTAGGACTTACTCTTAATGGGGAAGTATAAACATTATAGTTACAAGATATATTTAAAAATATCTAAATCTAGGTTGATCCTGACTGCCATTTATACATCTCTGTCCAGCCAAGCCACAGTTCACAGAGAGTCCAGCGGATCATAGTGTTCCTGTTGGAGCGACAATAGTCTTTCCTTGTAGTGCTACAGGACATCCAGTTCCAACCATTTCATGGACCCAAAATGATCATCCCTTGCTCCAGTCTGCCAAGTATCAAGTATCATCTACAGGAACTCTGACGATACAAACAGTTGAGAAAAGTGATGAAGGAACATATCGCTGTACAGCTTCTAATGATCTTGGAAGAATTGCAAGTTCTGCAAAGATTGCTGTATATGGTAGGTACATTTCTTACGTTTAATTGAAACAGATACAGAAATCACAATATCCAAGCTGGGGAAAAACTTCAGCTTGCTGAATAACATGTGGGGTTAAGGAAGTGGTTATGCTTTATACAGTGATGCAACCACTTCCTTATCCCTACATGTTAGAATACTTAATATCATAGCAGCACTATGATGTTCAGCCTTTACAACATTAGAAATATGCCCTCTAAACTTCAGTTTACTATTAACCATCACTCATAAAGCTCTAATGTCATCCACTTCCTGCAGTACGGCACACCATCGATATAGTACACAGCCTCATATTTCTGCACTCCAAAATGCAACACCTTGCACTTATTAACATTAAAACTACCATTATAACCCCACTAATTTGTCCAAATCAAAAGTATATTCAAATCTTCCTGAAGGGAATTAACATCAGCACTGCTATATATGTTTCTTCCCACCTTTGCATCATCAGCAAACAACTGACGATCTGCAGTCTGTCTACATGATATATTATTTACAAACAGTTAAACAGCAGGGTTCCAAGAACAGAACCCTGGGGCCTGCCACTGGTTAACCTCCTTTTTTTGAGACACTGCTCCATCATACACAACCTGCTGGTATTGTTTTGTTCAGAGAACCAGTCTCTGACTCATCTAACCAATATACTATCTATTCCCATCCTTTGCAGCTTGTACCAACTTATGTGGTAATCTATCAAATGCTTTTGTAAAGTCTAAGAATATCACTGTCTATGATTGTCCCGTATCTAACACACCCATTACCCTATCATCAAATGCAAGTAAATTGCTAAAACTGGACCTACCCTTTACAGATACATGCTGACCATCATAAAGAATGCTATATCCATCAACCCAATTCTATATTCTATTCCTAACCAATCTCTCAAACACCTTGATCACAACCATAGCTATACAGACTGATCTATAATCGGAAACTTCTATCCTAGAACCATCTCTTTCTTTCCATTCCTTAGGAATCTTATCCACTGCAATACTTCATTAAATAACCAGGTCAAGGGCATAGCCAACTGTGGTGCACATTCCTTAAGAATATGTGGTGATATATCATCCATTCCCACAGCCTTATTAACATCTAACCCAACCAACACCTGATACACCTCCGATTCTTCCACTTTGAATTCTCCTAATAGTTTGCTCCCTTCAGTATATTGCACTGCATTATTTATACCTGTATTATACACACTGATAAACTGTTTCAATAATTCCATTATATCTTTTGCAACTGTTATTCTGCTGCCATGACTATCCACCAGTGTCAAACTGCATGAATTATTGTTTCTCCTACTTGCCATATAGCAGAAAAATTCTCTTGAGTTAACGAACCAATTTCCTCTCATACTGCACCTTTTCTTTCTTTACCATGCTCATCACCTTTCTAGCCTGCACTTTATACATTTCATGTATCCAATCACCACTAACTGTCTTGTACCTCCTTAGCTTTTTTTTTTTTTTTTCAGTACAGCTTGTTTGATTTCACTGTTCACCCATTTTGCTCTTACTGTATTTAACTTAACTCTTGTTTTGCAGGTATACATTGCTTTTGTCAGATACTGCCTTGCGAGTTTTCTCAAGGCAGTAGCTGAGCAGAAAAGATGCAATGTCAATATCTTTTCTGCTCAGCTCATTTATCAAACATACTGATGTTAACTGAATACTAATCTTCCTATAACTCCTGCTTTATATCCATTATATCCATTTTTGGCAGTAACCTTTTCTTGTTTTAACATTTCCCAAAGAAATACCTCATGATCACTCTCACCAACTGGTGGCAAGAACCAACATCTTATTAACATCTACATCTTGTTAAGTTATCACCAAATTTAAAACATTAAAGCCTTTAGTTGCTTCAATCATGTGCTGTTTAAGATACTTATCTCTCAGAAATTCCATAATCTCGCTCTCCTTGTTCCCATACACTATCTACTCCTTCCCGTCTATATTCTGTAATTAAAGTCTCTCATCAGGATTACCTTCTTTTTATATGCCCAACCTATTTGCCTTTTTATATGCTCAACTAACCATGGCATATTCTTAAGGAATATGTCATGGTTATGTCCCTACATGTTAGAGTAGGGATTTCCATTCTTACAATTCACAATCAGTAATTTCTACATTCCCTGACCTATAGCAGCATCCTATCAGATATAGCAGCCTGTTAATTTCAACTTCACATCACACAGATTCAAAATCTGCATGCACTATCAACTTCTACACTTTGGGGACACAATTTCTCTGCAATCATGTACAGCACTCCCTCCTCCTCTTTTTACTTTTCTATCCTTTCAGAAAATTGTATATCCTTCTATTTTATTCCTGACATCACATCCTCCTCAAACAACCAAGTTTCACTTATTCCAATTATCTTTGGTATACTTACTCGATGAATGCAACAAACTTCTAGTTTCAAATATGGTTTACATTTGTGTTCAAATATAATTCCTATGTCATTCAGACCATTCTACCAGCACCATCATTCTCTATTCTAGATGCTATAACACACCTCTCTCTCTTCAGTCTGACCACTCCCATTTCCCTGATCATGATTCTGATTTCCATTCTTACCTGTCTCATCCTCACATTAATGCATCATCTTCCTTTATGAATTAGTGCAGTGGAGTGAGCCTAATTCATAAAGGAACTTTCTATGAACTTCCTATAAATAAACTGCAAAGTAACTCCCTATAAACCTAATTTTTAATAATGACAGATGATAATCTTATTATAATCTTAATATGATAATCATATTGCAGATGGTTAATTTTAATTAAAATGATTATGGTCTTCATTCTAATCCTCCTCGAAGTTTCTAGAATTTCAGCTCCATATGTTAAAGGACTATCAGTGAAAACTCTGTGACTTCTCCACATTGACCTACAAGTTTCTTTCCATCCAGTTTGTAAACAAAATTACTTCTTAGCTTCTCTCAGAAAGATAAATATCCTCCTTTCTCTTTTTCTGAAATTTATAGGATCCCTTTTTCATATGAACTTTGTTATTATGGGTGGACAGGGCGTAAAGCTGAGATTTGTTTAGAAGAACATCAACATTATTTTGCCCTCTCGTGGCATCTGTTTTCTATAAATTCTTCTGTCTTTTGTGTATGGGATAAATATTTAAAAAAAAAAAAAGTATGTTTTACTTCAAGAGCCTGATCAATCTGGTTTAGCCAGCTATGCCTTATCTACTACACATAAAATTCATTGGAATAAAACTAAAGTCCTACACGAAAGTTATCTTTCCTCTTGAAAGATTATATAAAGAAATTTATGTAAATAACACCTTTACAGTCTGAATTTGAACAAAAACAAATGCATTAAACTTTCCCAGTTTTTGGGAAATCATCCTAACTAACACTCCATATTCCTGTGTTTCATAAAATTGTAATTATTTACATTTATTTCTCTGAATTCTGATAGTTGTAGATAGACTTATCTTCCTGAAGTTGATATCATATATTGTCATATGATTGCAATTTGTGTTGGTGTTATTGTGCTTATCTCTTTTTAACTGTATTGACAATTGCCAAGACAGCTAGTCAAAAATCCTATAAATATTTATTTAAATAATTTTTTTCCTAATCTAAGTGTCATTCTGTTACTTTATAATTTCATCATTAAGCAGCTGAAAAATGTCAGCAGATTAGTTAGAAAGGCACTAGGTAATTTCAAAGGAAAATCAGTAGGTAGAAAGTTTGTCTTAAGACTGATATTCATTGAATTATTAAACATTGTATGTGTGATTCTGTACACATTTTTTTGAAATTTATTTTAAAGTATTTGAAATGCAAAGAAAAGATCTAATTTTGCAGGAAAGAAAAAATGCTTTGTAAATTTGTTCAGTGTAATTATAAGACAAATAACACCTCCAACCATCAGTTTGTTTTTAAGTTCATTATATCTATGTCTTGATCATTCCATTATAAACGTTTCATGAGTAAAGCTCAAATCACATCAATATTATATTTATGGAAACAGTGTTAGAATACATGAGTTTTTTTTATTATTATTACACGTTTCAAAGAGACAGCAGACTTATTATTGGAGCATCATTCAACTGACAACTTATTTATCATACTGAATTTTAAAATCCTTAATACTCCCCACATTAACATTTCTGTGTAATGTATTCCATTCACCCACAACTCTCCATGTAAAAATCTCCTTGTACCCCTCTTTACCACATCACGACCTTCCTATACAGTTTCTAGTGATGACCTCTTGTTTTCCCCCTCCCCTTCTCCTCTTCTATGAAAAATTTCTTCCATATCACCCTGATACCCTCTCACTAGCTTATATGCCTCAATCTTATCCCCCCCCCCTCTTCCTAGTATTCACGAGGCTCTGCAACTTACATTCTTTCAATCTGTCCTCGTGCACTTCCCACCTTTGTGAATCTTCTCTGGACTCTTTCCAACATATCCTCATCACCACGAAATCCCGGCGACCAATCTGTGCATAATAATCTATGAGGCCTGATCAAGGCCTTACACAATGGCATCATAACCTCTCTATTTCTGCATGCTGGGATCCTCTTCATTATTGCAATTATCCGTTGTGACGTCTTCACAACTTGTGCAATGTGGTCCCTGAATTTCAGGTCCTTGTCCACCATCCCTCCTAGATCTCTCATCTCCTCTATTTCCTTTAAAGTTTCCCCACCAAGTGCATACTTTGCATCCCATCATTGCTAAACAAATCTGAAACCTTACACTTTACAGCACAGAACTGATAGTTCCACTTACCTGCCCGTTCATGCAATCTGTTCAAGTCCTTTGGTAAGGATAATAACATCTGCTTTACTCTGCATTGCTCTCCCCAGTTTTGTATCATCTGTAAACTGTTGCATATCACTAGTTAAACCCATCACACTATCATTAACATACAAACTGAACAACAATGGTCCCTAAACTGACCCCTGTGGTACACAACTAGTGACCTTTCGGGATACTGCACCCCCATATACAACTTTATTATACCTATCTGACCGCCAGTCACTGATCCAACTTAGAAGTCTGTTATTCCATCTGTTTCAATTTATTTAAGAGATTGTTGTGGTTGTCTATCTAAATTATTTTTCACTGCATAATCATTTAGGGAGATCATTTTTCACTATATAAGTTAGTGAAAAATGATCTCCCTTTAACAAACCACAGAGAATACTGCTGTTATTAACCCATTTCTGTATCCTATCTCTCGCCTATCTCTCCACAACTCCAGATATACAGACTGGCCTATAATATGAAGCTACAGCCTTATCACCACCTTTATGCAGTGGAACAATTTTATCCTCCTTCAACTCCCTTCCACATGCATACATAACTTCAAGGGATGACTTCTGGTTCTTCCTCCTCTCACCTTGTACTCTTTTTATAATTCTGTCTGGATTAATCCTATAAAATCCCATCACTAACTTGAACATATCTATCATTTCATCTCTTTTCTTCCTATCCACCAAACTTCTAATTCACATTTCTTCAACCTCTCTCCATAACCTGCATTCCCAAGTTCTGATATTGTCTTAATCACTCATCACTGGACCTTCTCCAACAGTTTCCACATCACACTGAAAACCATGTGACCAAATCTGAGCACAATAGTCCAAGTGTGGTTTGACCAGTACTTTTTACAGTTGCGCAATAATTTCCTCATCCCTACATGTTAGAGTATTTCTTATCATTGAGGTACTATAATGTGCAGTCTTTGCAACATTTGCAATGTGACTCTACTCTTCAGTCTAATGTCAGCTATCACTCCCAGATTTTGAATCTTATCCACTTCTTGCATTACAGCATCATCATTATAGTACACAACCTTATGTTTCTGAACTCCAAAATGCGACACTTTGCACTCATTAATATTAAAACTACAACCTCACTCCTTTGTCCAAGTCAAAAGTCTATTCAAATCTTCCTGATGGGAATTAACATCAGCAATGCTACTTATAATTCTCTCCAACTTTGCATCATCAGCAAATAACTGAAGATCTGCAGTCACTCCACAGGATATATAATTTACAAGCAAGTTAAACAACTGGAGCCCAAGAACAGAACTTTGGTTTGCACCACTGATTTCCTTCCTTTTTTTTTGTTTCGAGACACTGCTCCTTCATATACAACTTCCTTGTATCATTTAGAGAGCCAGTTACCAATCCCTCTAACCAATATACTATCTATTCCTATAATCTATACCTTGTACACCAATTTATGAAGTAATCTATCTTGCAAAGAACAACTGTATCATACTGTATTTGATTCTCCTTTATCTAACATGCTCCTTAAGTTATTAAAAAAGCAAATAAATTGCTAAAACAAGACCTATCCTTTTTGGAAGTTATTAAAGACCTACCTTTTACATACCCATACTGACAATCAAAGAATACTATGCCCATCAACCCAGTGTTATATTCTATTACTAACTAATCTCTTCAACACCTTGTCTACAACTGCAGTTATACTAACTGGTGTATAACTGAAACTTCTGTCCTAGAACTATGATTATGGAGTGGTACTATTTTACCTTCGTTCCACTCCTTAGGAACCTTACGCACTGCAAGACTCATTAAATAACTAGGTCAAGGGCATATAGCCAACTCTTGTGCCCATTTCTTAAGAATATGTGGTAATATGTCATCTATTCCCACAGCCTTATTAATATCTAACTCAATCAACACCTGACACACCTGATTTTTTTCACTTCCAGTTCTGCTATTATATGCCTTCCTTCTACATAATGCACAGCATCATATATCTTTTGAAATGGTCAGTCTTCTACCATGACTATCCACCAGTGTCAACCTGCCATTATTATTCTTCCTCTTGCTTGCCATATTGTGAAAGAATTCTCTTGAATTAATCTTGGCCTGATCAGCCAGTCTCCTTTCACACCCCATCTTTTCTTTCTTTACTACTCTATCAGCTTCCTAGCTTGCACTTTATACTCTTTATAGATCTGGTTGCCACTAACTGTTTTGTACCTCCTCCTCCTCTATAACATTCTTTTCCAACACGGCTTCCTTGATTTCACTGTATTTCACTTGATTCTTACTCTATTTACTCGCTCAACTCTTGGTATGCAGTTATGATATACTTGTCAGATACTGACTTAAGAATTCCCATGTGCTGTCAACATCTTTCTACATAGCTTATCTACCCAACATATTGATGCTAGTTGACTACAGAGCTTCCCATAATCATTGACCTTATAATTCCACATACACTGCTTGGAAAGAAATTGATGAGCAATGCTCATCATATCATGTAATGAGTCATGTTTGTAGTGAGTATAAATTTGAAGAATACAATGTTCTCAAATCAGTGCAACTGTGTCCAGGTGAAGAGGCTGCAATTAGGGAACTGACAGAGTTTGAAACAAAAGTTGTGATAGGATGCCATGTTGGCAAATTCTTGACAAATTAGACCATCTCAGATCAACAATCAGTGATACCATACTGAGATGGAAGTGCAGATAGCAAACTGCAAGTTTTACCTGCAGTAGACAGAAAACACTACAGAAGGACTATGTAAAACACTATGTAAAAATTGCCATTTTTCAGACTGGAACATGATTCTGCACAAAATTATTTAGAACAGAGGCTCACAACATGAATTTCCATGGTAGGACTGCAATATGCAAGCTCCACATTATCTGAACCAACATGCAACATCACCTTGTATAAATAGCATGTACAGTGGTACGTGGAAGCTTAGAAAGCTGTGTTATGGAGTGATGAATAACACTACACCCTCTACCAAGCACATCAACCAATGTCAGCCTGGTTGGCTGAGTTGTCAGCATATCTACTTTCCGACCAACAGGTTGTGGGTTTGAATCCAGCTGTGGACATGGATGTTTTTGATTGTCTTTAGGTGGAAGATGAATTGCATCACCTGGTGTGAGAAGGCCTGCTAATTCAGGCCTTCAATAGGCCTGAAGTGGCTGAAAAAAAAGTTCCATGTTTGGTCTCTAGAGCAGGGTTTCCAGACTATGTAAAAATAAAGAAATTACAGTATTAAGATAAAAATGATTAAAAAAAAAAAATCCTTATCTCACCCACAATACAAATGTGCTGTGGGTTTAGTAATAATAACCTTTTTCGTGGGTGGTAACTACATGAAGATGAATGGGTATGTGGCAGATGCCTGGTGAACGTCTCTTACCAGAGCGCTTAACCCCAACTATGAAATTTGGAGGTGAGAGTGTGATCGTATGGTCCAGTTTGTGGTGCTATGGACATTGAAATTAGAGAGGTATCTGAGCATTCTGGGCAACAATGCAATGCTTCCTACTTAGTGGCATTTTCACAGCACTGATCATTGATGGAACTGACACCTCTCTCTCTTTGGTCTGACCATTCTGTTCCCTTGATCCTGACTCGGATTGCCATTTATATGTCATATCCTCACCTTTATGTATTCAATCATGTCCTGCCACAACCATATCTTCAGCCTCTTATCCATCTTCTTCCTTTCGTATACAGTCATTTGGTTGGTATCCTGTTCCACAGTACCGTTTGATAACTAGCTGTGTTAACTTAATTATTCTACACCTTCTCAGCAAACAATAGCGTTTCTAAATGCATAACACCAAACCCATTCAAATGCAATCCATCAATTTTAAACCATTCCAACTTTTCTTCAAATTCATTCTGCATATTTACAAATTGAAATTAGAGAGGTATGCCCATGAACCCTTTTACCTTGCACAACTCAGCCATCTTGAAATTCATTATCTCTGCTCTCCTGAACTAACTATTGTCATATCTGGACAACATGCTAATTACTTTTCCAACAACACTTATTATTATTATTAACACCAGACCATGGAGTCAAGACTCATTGCGGTAGGCACACACTGTTGCATACAAAGCCCATCAACCATGCTTTAAACTCAATATATCTGTATTCACCACAATATCAGGCAACACATTTCACTCACAACAACTCTCCATGCAAAGAACCTGCTCCTTATGTCCCTGCTTCTTCCTCCCCCATATAGCTTACTGGAATGTCCCCCTTGTTCTACCCCTTTCTCCCGTTTGATAAAAAATTTTATAAGGCTTTGCACACTTATTCCTGCAATCTGTCTTCACATCTCAGAGACCAATTATAACCTTAGTCAGTCTTCTCTGTACTCTTTCTAGTATATTCTCATCATGAAGACCAAGGGAACAAATCTGTGCACAGTTGATCCACATGGGGCCTGATCAGTCTTATGCAGTGGAACCCGGACCTCTTTATTTCTGCATGTTAAGGTCCACTGCATCATTGCCATTAGCCAATATGACTACTTCACAACTTGTGCGATGTGTGACCTCTGAACTTCAGATTCTTGTCCACCACTACTGCAATGGACCTTGTCTCCTTACCTTCCTGCAAAATTTCCTCACCAAGTGTATACTGTGCATCCCATTGTTGCCTACTAAATTTCAGAACCTTACACTTTACATCGAACTGACAGTTCCGTATTGTTGCCCATTCATATAATCTATTCAAGCCTTCCTGTAAGGCCACAGCATCTGCTTGATTCCTTATCATCCTCCCCAGTTTTGCATCATCTGTAAACAGTTTATTACTGGTTAAACCCATCCCAATATCATTAATATACAAATTAAATAACAGTGGTACCAAAATAGATCCCTGTGGCTCAACACTAGTGACTATCCTCTTCCAGTATACTGTATCCCTCATGCACAACTTGCTGATATCTGTCTGAGAGTCACTTGCCTATCTAACTCACTAATCTCTCATCCAATCTATCTACTTCAGTCCGGTTACCAACTTGTGGTGTGGCAATGTATCAAAAGCCTTTGCATAATCTAAGTATACCACTGTATATGCTCCTTTCTTGTTCAATGCATTCAACACCTTGTTATAGTACACAAAGTGGGTAAAACATGTGACCCCCCCCTTTAAGAAACCAATGCTGACAAGCACAAGGAATACCACTGTTATATACCACTTTTGACCCACTTTTGTATCCTATCTCTCACTGATATCTTAACTACAACCCTGCGTATTCAGACCAGCCAATACTTTGTAGCCTTTGCTTTACCACCACCTTTGAAGTGGAACAATTTTGCCTTCTACTCCTTTGGGACTAGTGCAGTTGCATGACTTGTTAAACAATTAGGCCAAGACTAATGCTATCTCCTTAGAACATACCTTTAAGATTCTTGGTGTTATGTTGCCTTGTTGACATCTAACTTAATCACTCATATACCTCTTGCTCACTGATAATTAAGTCTTCTCTCATTTCATTCTCTACATTTGAGCTTCTGATTTCACACTGAGAATGAAACACCCTAATGAATTGCTTACTGAATGCTTCAACTATGTCTTCAACAGCAGTTACCAATCTCTCACTTTCATTATCATTTCATTAACATCTTACCATAATCATTCTATTTTCTATTTGCCACAATTATATATAAAACTCTCAAGGATTTTTCTTGGTTTGATTTACTAATTTCTGCTCATACTGCATTTTTGCTGTCCCTTAACTACTGAGTCACTCTCCTGGCCTGCTCTTTATACTCTTCATATAACTGATTTGCAAAGTGCCCTCTTCTAGATTTCATGCTTAATACCCTCATTTATCTATTTACTCCTAACCTATTCAGTCTTTGACCTTTTGAATACTTTCACATATTGATGCTGTTAGGTATTCAAATCTTTGTTTCCAATCAGCATTTATTTCATTACCAATCGACTCCTCAATCCATGCTACTCTAAGCTGTTTCCTAAGCTTCTTATAATCACCACAATACTTCCACATATATACTGTATGTTCCTCACAAAAGTCTTCATATGGCAAGCCACAACCCAGGATCACCTGCTGCAACCTCTTAAAATCTCTATCAATATTCCTTTTTTCACTAACCATGTCATTTGTGCCCACAACTATCAATAATTCTGATGCCCTCTCTCTTTTCTTCTCTGCAAAGCATCAGTTATTTGTTTTGGTGTTTCACCAGGAAAGCATCTTTTGTGTACTTCTAAAGATGGAGTCCCCATACAGTTATATATGATTATCCTTTGACTCATTCTTCATAACAATAACTTCCTCTTGCTTATTCACGCAAGCCAATAGGTGTTTAATCTCATTTTCTAGATGCTTCATTTCACTTTTCATTTTCACCGACTCCTGCCTAAGCTCTTCTGTTATGGTCCTGACTCTAGCTCCCTTTTCGAAATGCTCTAACCTATTAATACACTTTTGACATACGTTAATGCTTTCTTTCTTTTCGTTTACTGTAACAGTCCACAAATCTTTCACATTTGTCAGCACATACATAAAGCAATTTTTGCATGCTTGGTTGAACAGCGGGAAGGAGTGATGACAAGAGGCCATCCCTGGAAGTTACGAAAGGAAACTGTGAGCAAGAGGGTGAGGAGTGGTTTCTTTGCATGGAGGGTGGTTGAACCGTGGAATGCATTGCCTGATGGAGTGGTGAGAGCGAGAAGGGTCAATGAGTTTAAGGAGTGGTATGATAGATTTTGCGTTTCTTAGGGGGGGGGGAACCTCCCCTCAATGAGTCTTGACAGACTTTATGTGAGTCTTTTGACTCCATGGAGGCCTGAATAATAATAATAATCCACTAGGAAAAAATCCTGGACAGAACTTGATCTTCAAGCCAAAGCTTTCCATGCTACAGATGTGCTATTCTTTACAGACACCATTTTCAGAAAGCAGAAGCAGCAGGAACAAACAAGTAGCATAAACACAGACAAAATTCCTGTAACAAACTATTGAAGAAACTTGTATCCAACAGGAAAAAAATGAGGCACAAATGTATGATAAAAAGCCAGACTATACACTATTTAAAAATAATTTTCTTAGCATAGCTCAAATGTACTGCTACATTCCAATTAATGATGTTTTAGTGATGTTGATGGCACCATTTCTTGTTTTGTTGCACAAAGTGTTTGCTTTGATTTCCATGTGATGAAATTTAGTTAGATTAATAAGTCATGCCTCTAACATTGTTAGAAGAATGATGTATCCTTTAGTTGCGAAAATCTGAATTCAACCTCTTAAGAATGCAAGAGAAAACATTATTCTAAGCATTCTAGAAAGGGCAGCATTATTCATGGAGAAACTAATTGTTCCTGTGGCAAGTCATATTGGTTGGCAGGCATGTGCAGTTGACAGCTGCATCTGTGAATGGACTGTTATATATAATGTGCAAAATATTGAAATTTTAGGTATGAGTTATTCAATTAATATGGTTAGTTTTATTTTATATTCTTAATGGAAAGCATGAATTTATATCAAGTAAAATTTTACTTTCTAATTTTTTTACATATCTAGCACCTCCAGCATTTCTTGATCGACCTGGAGATCAGCTGATTATGGAAGGCAAATCAGTAGAATTCATTTGTAAGGCTGATGGATCTCCTAAACCTCAAATAGTTTGGACAAAAGGAGGTAAGACAGAAATTTTAGAATCATTATTAAAAAATTGTGTTGAATTTGTCATTTATTATCAGTGGTAAACTAGAAACTGATTTTGACTTTAAAGATCAACTCTATGGTGGACTCAAAAAAAAAAAAAAAAAGTTAGAGGCAGTTGCTGAAGAGAGGGGAAAAAGAAAAGTATAAGGCATACCCTGGTCATATGACTTTAGGTTCCAGACCACCATAGTATAGTGAAATCACTGCCTAATAACACTTTTATGCAGTCATGCTGTGAGTAAATACCATAACTAAAGCATTTATTTATGTCAGATATACAAACAAAAAATTTAGAATAATTTTTTTTTGTGAAAGTTATTCTGAATAGCTTGGCTTAAGGGAACATGCCAACCAGTTTGTTCATCAATCTACATCATTAAGCATTTTTCCATTCTTACCTCCTTTGAACTGAAGGAGGTATAAAAACTTGTCTGGTGTAAAATCAGGAGTAAGACTAGGGTGTGTACTATCCCCACTCTTATTCATCATCTATATGGATTGCATTAAAGAATGTAGCACTAAACTTGGTAACAAAATATCATGCTCTTAAATAAAATAAATAAATAGTAGTCTGCAGGATTCCTTAACTAACTTGAATAATGAACTGAAATGAGTATCAAATATCAACAATAAAAAGATGAAAAGGAAACCTATAGAGCAGCGTTTCTGAACCGTTCTAAGCTTGAGGACCAGTAAAATGCCTAAAACAATTCTACGGACCACTAAGTTATGTAATTTTTTTTTAAATGTATGTGGGGATTACCAACATTTACATATACATTTACAACATATACATATTACATTTACATATTTACATACAAATTTATATATACATATACAACATTTTACATATACATAAACATTTACAAACACATATATGGAAACATAATTAAGTTAGAGGTAAATGATTAAAAGTGTATCATCACTGAACAAAGTTTTAATTTTTATTAAACAAATAAAAGTATCGGTTTCTGATTTGCTGTGGGCAAATGAATGGGTATGTCAGCGCTGTCCTGCTGAAACCCCCATTCATCTGTCCACAACAACTTTTATATTTTATATGTCATCCCCATCCATCTATCCACACTCATAAGTTCACCACACAACAATATTTTTAGCGCTGTTATTACCATGGGCAAATGAATGGGGAAGGTCAGCACCGTCCCGCTGAGACCTTCATTCATCTGCCCACAACGACGTTTATCTTTAATTCCCTTCATCTACCGTGAAGGGAATTACTTTTATCTTCGCGTACTCTTGATTTGACCTGTGACATGTAAACTGTTCAATTTGCTAAGTGCGTTATGAGACACGTGAAAAATGTTGTTCAGGGATGTCATCCATGGATTCTCTCATGGATGACATCCCTTGTCCTGTACAAACCATTCCCTGCATATACCCAAAAATTTCACTCAGAACATCCCAAAGCCATTAATGCCCCCATCCACACACACACACCCTTCCGGCCAATACGAATCGCGTTATTTCCCTGAGGAGTTTTCCATGACAAAAAAAATTTAAGACTCCTGTTATGTGAGGTCTTTCCCGATATCTATAAACAGTCCAACCCATGATGTCACTCGCAAAGTGCCATCCACGTGGTCTGGCGCATTTTCCCACCAGCACCATATACCATATGCATGTGATTTGTACTAATCGTGTTATGATGGTGGTTTTAATTATATCCATCCTGTTTTATCCAGAGGCACAACTGGTCATTGTAAATCTGGCAGATTCATTAATCGTGTGGTGGTTTTATTTATATCCATCCTGTGGGCTGCTTATATTCATTACGTTGTGATGTGTGTTTCTGTACAATCCATGACCGCACGGCTGTTGTCTGCATGCCGTACGGTCATGGATTGTCCTTGCCAGCAGAGCTGAGCCTCACCGTCACGTCACTTTGCGTAACTTCGTTTCATCCCCGATTTTGAAAATGGATTAATTCCAAAACCAGTAACAAGAATAATCGGAAACTGTAGTCACATTAAATAATATGATATAATTATGTTATTTCTTACTTTTAATGAGATGGTTCAGCTTCTTGGCCTTTGCAGAGTTGTTGGATATCTGGCTCAATATTGGTCAACTTCAGTCGAAGAGAGCAGCACACACACTAACATGATTTCTGTATTTTGTTTTTATTTGAAGGAGCAATGCAAATCCTTTCTCACAAAGGTAGATTGTAGAAAACGGCATGACGATTTTCAGTGCTTCTTCAGATAATTCGGGAAATTCACTTCTCATTGAAAGTGAGATCCAGAATTGAGCCAAAACCAAGGTCACGGAATTGCATTTTAAGCCCACTGTCACTTGAAACCTCGATTAACTATTCTTTTTCGATAATGAAAGGTCGTTCTCGTGACTATAAGCCTGAAATAGATCTCGAACCCACAGAAATTTTTATAAAAGTTATTCAGAAAATATGTTTCAAAATTCTGTTTCAGAATTTTGAGGCGGTCACAAACCCTTTCCAGAAACTCAGAATCAACAAAAAGATAATTTTCCACTAAAAAGGATTCCAATGTTTGAAAAGGTGCAAATTATCTGTCTTTTACATAACTAATACACAACACCAGTTTTGTTTTTTTCTCGAATGACTTTATTTTGTCATAGGCATCAAGTACAGTTAAAGAATTTCCCTGAAGGGAGAGATTTAGTTCATTTAATTTCAAATAAAATGTCTGAAAGATAAGATAGTGTTGATAACCATGCTTCGTCAACAAAGAGTGATGCAAAATTAGAATTACGTTCATTTACAAACAATAAAACTTCATGCCTTAATTAAAATAACTTTGTTAGTACTTTGCCACTGAAAATCCAGCATATTTCAGAATGGAGGAAAAGTTGTATATATTCACTGTCCGTTTCATCGCAGAATATTGAAAATGACCTGTTATTTAGCTGTCGAGCCTTAATAAAATTAACTAGCTTTACAGTGTCGTTTAGCACAGTTTTAAATTCCTGTGGCATTCCTTTGGAGGCCAACCTTTCCCTATGTATGAAACAATATACCCAATTCATATCCAGAGCCACTTTCTTGACCAGAAACAACCCACTATGTCTGCCTGTAAGGGTGGGAGCTCCATCCAAACAGAAGCCCATGAATTTTTCCCAATGCATCCCTTTATGTATTATGTAATTATTGAGAGTATGAAATATTTCTTCTCCAGTTGTTCGAGATGACAGAATATCGTCATGAATGTTGTTATCATGCACATATCTTAAATAGCATATTAACTGCGCATCATTTGTAACATCAGCAGTCTTGTCTATTTGTAACGCATAATAAGGACTCTTCTTAACTCTTTCAATTAACTGAGATTCTACATCACCTGCCATGTCATTAATTCTGCGACCAACAGTGTCATTGAAAGAGGAGTCAAATCAACATCTTTTAGTAACTTGTTGCCGAACATAGTTTTTACACATCTTTTATAGTTGGAAGTAATAAATTTTCCCCTCTAGAATGAGGTTTCCCTGTTTTGGCTATGCGCAAACTTAAGAAATAGATGCTTCCAGTGCGTTGATATTAATCGAGCCCATGCGAAACTACATCTTTCCCATGATTTAACGTGGCTAAAATTGGCTTCGTTTTTTTTTTCTTTCAATTTGCTTATTTTTCACATCACAATGTTTAGTTTCTAAATGTTGGAGTTTTGCAGGTTTCATGCACTCGTTCGACAACACTTCATAACACAAAGCACATTGAGGTTTCTGTTCACTTTCATCTCCACACCAAGTAAATGTGAATTCCAAATATGAACTGTTATATTTCCTACTGTATTTTTTCTTTGAACTACTTGTTTCTTCTACTTTAACAGTGTCAGATTTACTCTCCTTTACAACACATGTATCACAATTAGGGTTAGCATCACCTGTTTCATTGCTCTTCTTTTCAAAGTCCTAGTTCTAAGCCACTTTTCTATTATTAAAAACTGTTTCCAAAAAATATATAAATACCGGGGTTAACTCACGACATGCTTTGTCCAGTTATCTGCATCAAGGTAAGTGCCATTTAGCACTTTTGAAGGTATACTGAGCCTTGGTTGAGGGTGGAAAACCTTCGGTAATAAAAAATCAATAAACAACAAGAACAATTGGTTGAAATGTGGATAACATATGTTCACTTCAAATCTGACAAAACAGCAAGGGAAGGTGGAAGCAATAAAACTATATTGTTGTTCACTTCACCCCTCTTATTATTCGTCATTCTGCCACTATAAATTATTGTAGTTAAGTACCGCCTTTGAACATTCGGATGCTATTTGTTGTTTTCTTTAAGTCTCCATTTGATTTCAATAATTTTTACCTACTTATTCAATTTTAATTTATTTGGATAACTAAAAAATATATATTTATTTAATTAATTTAAGTCTGCTTGTGGACCACCTGTCCCATCGTCGAGGACCACCTGTGGTCTGCAGACCACAGGTTGAGAAACACTGCTATAGAGCAATAAAAGAAAAGATATTTAAGCAAAATATTCGGTGAAGATAGCAAATACGTTAAACATGGAAACCATCATCATCAAATTCCTGCCATGTACCCTCAAGGGGTGTACAGGATATGATAGTACTACATGAAAAATTTACACCATTAAACTTCCTATCTACAATTTTCCTCCAAATCAGTCTGTTACTTGTCAAGACTCAAACAGTATCAGATCTTTTATTTCTATCATCTAAGGCACTTTGTACCGTATCAATCCACCTATATCTTGTTCTTTCTCTGGGTCGTTTTCCTGCCAACCTGCAGAGAACACTTGTTTTGCTAATCTTTCCTCGCCCATTCTATTTAAGTGACCATACCACCTGAGATTAGCTCTGCTAACGCATTCCTGGATGCTGACAATGTCAAGTTCTTTCCAAATATCCTTGTTTTTAATATGATACTGCCATTGATGCCATCTGTTCATGCTCTAATCTTTCTCAGGACATTTCAGCTACTTGGGACAATTTTTAGTGAAGATGGTAAATTAAATATGGAAGTGGACAACAGAATCAACAAAGCTGGTATGGTAGGAAGTCAACTGAATAAATTCATATGGAATAAGAGAGAAATTAGTCGGAATACAAAATTAGCTGTATACAAGAGAGTTTTCAAACCAGTTTTAATTATATAACCATAAGTTAATTATGGATTTGAGAGCTGGGTCAGAAGTAAAACACTTGACCAAAGACTAGAGACTGTAGATATGAGAAAACTGGTTTGAACACTGTCTTGTACACAGCTAATTTTGTGTTCTGACTAATTTCTCTCTTATTCCATTTAAATTTATTCAGTTGACTTCCTACCATACCAGCGTTGTTGATTCTGTTGTCCATTTCCATATTTAATTTACCATCTTCAGTAAAAATCGTGCCTAAGTAGCTGAAATGTTTTACTTGTTCTATAAGTTCTCCATTCACAATGCAGTTGATATTTTCAATGTTTCTGCTATTTTCATTGTCTTTGTCTTTTTAATGCTGACCTTCATACCATATCTATTACAACAGTTATTCAATTTAGTCAGGGAATCTTGCAGACTTGTAGCGGATTTATTTAGAAGCATAACATCGTCTGCATAAAGCAAAGAGCTGGCATTAACATCTCCAATTCTGATATCATGTTTAATACCACTTTCCTTCATAATGTGATCCATATAGATAATTTCCCATTGACACCATATAATTGTAGCATATTGAATAGCTTCTCTCTTGGCACCTTGTCATATGCCTTTTCCAGATCGACAAAACTTAAATACTGATCTTTATTATATTTCCATGCTTTCTCAACTATTTGTCGTAAAGTGAAGATCTGATCCTGACAGCCCCTATTTGGCCTGAATCCAGCTTGTTCTTCACCAATCTTTTCTTCCACAATTCTTCTCAACCGTTTCTCAAGTATACTTGCATAAATCTTGCCAGGAACACTCAGTAGGGAAATACCTCTGTAATTCTCGCATTCAGTTTTATTTCCCTTTTTATATATGGGTACTATGAGAGCTCTACTCCAATCATCGAGAATACATCCCTCTGTCCAGGCTTTCTGAACTATGCAGTGCAGCCACTGTAAGACTTTTATATCACCATATTTCAGCATTTCTGGTCGAATATCATCTTCTCCTGCTGCCTTTCCACATTTCAAGCCTTTGATGGCTTTTCTACTGTATTCCTGATTGCATGCCTGGTCAGTGTTTTTTACCACTGTGCTGTCATCACTGCTTGTTCCATTTAGCAGTTTATCAAAGTAATTACTCTATACTTCAAGGATATCTTTTCTCCTGTTTTCATGTCACCTTTATCATCTCTAACTGCTTTTACAGTACTCTTTCCTACATTTCTAAGCTTCTTCAACAACCTGCAGAATATTTTGCCACATTCTTGATATTTATTTTCTACGTTCTTGCCAAAGTCCTCCCATGACTTTTGTTTAGCCAGTTTTACACAGTGTTTAGTTTCTTATATTTGTCTATGTATTCTCTAAGAGCACAAGATGACTTATTTGCCAGGAACTTTTGATATGCTTTCTTCTTTTCCTTCACTGCCTCTTTAACTTCCTGTGTCCACCATGGAGTTCTGATTTTTCTATCCTTGCAGACAACCTCACCACATGCCTCTCTGGCTGAATCAATCAGGGTTTTCTTCAATGCTTGCCACTGAATCTAAAAGGTTAGGTTCCTGTTCTCAAACTCTTTTATTTTTAATAATATTTGTGTATTTTAGTATACAGATCACATCTGAGAGCTGCTCAACTTTTATTCTCTTTAAAAGTTTCTTATATGTTATTCTTTTCAATATGAAATTCAATTTTATCCTGCTCAAGGCTAAATAGTGATCACTTCCAATTTCAAATCCTCTGTACACTCTGGTGTCCTGCACCAGGGAGAAAACATCACTATCAACAATAACATAATCAATAAGACTTTTCTTATTCCTTGCCTCTTCTCTCCATGTGAATTTGTGCACATTTTTATGTTGGAAGATGGTGTTAGTAATAACCAGTCCATGCCCTGAGCAGAAATCCAACAAGTATTTGCTATTGTTATTAGCTTTGCTCCTTTCTCCAAATTTTCATAAAATATTTTCCCAAAAATATTTTGAAAATTTTTGACAATCATTTCCTACTCTGCTATTTAGATCCCCAACAAGGACCAACTTTTCCTTTTTCATTTTGTCAGCTGCTTTTTCTAAAGCATCAAAAAATTCCTCCACTTCTACCTTAGTAGAATCGTCTGTGTGACCATAGGCACAAATAAGTCTCATTGTCCAATTCCCCATTCTGATATTTGCTCACATCACTCTACTGGAGACTGCCTGCCATTCAAGAAGATTAGCCTTGTATTTTGTGTTGAATACTATGGCTACTCCTTCTTTTCCTTGATTGTCATTGCCTGAATATAACATTTTGTATTTATTGCTCAGAAAGATCTCTCCAGTTTTGATCTTTTTTGTTTCAGTCACCCCTATCATGTCGATCTGGTACTTATCTAATTCCTCAGCTAGCTCCAATTCTTTGCCATTCAGGCTTTTTATGTTGATAGTACTGATCTTTAACTCTGGTTATGTTGAGTCAGAACACTAAATTAGCTGTATACAAGACAGTGTTCAAACCATTTTTAACTTATGGATCTGAGAGCTGTTTCAGAAGTAAAACGCTTGGCCAAAGACTAGAGACCACAGATATGAGAGCCCTGAGAAAGATTAGAGGCGTGAACAGATGGCATCAATGGCAAGAATTTAGGCAAAGTACTAAATTAGCCATGTACAAGACAGTGTTCAAACCAATTTTATCTTATGGAAATGAGAGCTGGGTTGGAAATAGCAGTTGTTTGAAGACTAGATCACAGATTAGAATACTACTGTTTATTTCCCTAAGAAGAAGAATTATTATTATTACTGACAGCTCCAAGGAGTCCTTAGACTCATCGAGGGAGGCCCAACATTATGTCAAAAACAACTATTCAACATTCACATCGTATCTATCATACTTCACCTGGAACTCATTTACAGTCATGGCACCCACAACAGACTCTGGCAGCTTATTCCATTCATTTACCACTCTCCAAGTAAAAAACCTAGCTCTAACACCCTTGCTAACCACACTCTTACCAAGCTTCCATGGATGGTTCCATGGAAGCTTGGTAAGAGCCAAGCTTCCATCTCTAGTTTCCCACTACTAGTCCTATTCTCAAAAATATCTTCTGAATTAATCTTATAGAAACTTTTCAGTAATTTGAATGTCTCAATCATATCACCCCTTTTCCGCCTATGAACCAATTTCTGAAGCCCACAAATCTTCAACCTGTTCTCATAAGGTTCATTCCATAGTCCTGCTATTATCTTGGTCATTCATGTGGATCCTCTCCACCTCCTCCCCATCAAGAAGAAACCCTGGCGCCCATATTTGGGCACAGTAGTCTAGATGGGGTCTTATCAAGGCTCGATACAGAGGAACAATAACCTGTTTGTCTCTGCTTGTTAAAGTATTTTTCAGCAACCAAGTGATTTGATGAGCTGATTTTGCCACTTTTGTGATGTGTCCCCTAAACTTCAACTCCCTATCCGCCAACACTCCCAAATCCTTGGCCTCGTCAATCTCCTGGAGTATACAGTTCCACCAATGTGATATACTGCTGCTAATCTTTTCATCCCAAAATGCAAAACCTTACATTTTTCCACATTAAATTGACATCCATTCTCCTTAGTCCAGTCCTCCAAACTATTCAAATCATCCTGCAAAATTTTGACATCCTGAGCATTCACTATTGCTCTACCCAACTTTGCATCATCTGCAAAGAGATGCACAGTTCCTCTCAGATCCTTTCCTATATCGTTAATGAACAAATTAAACAGTAGTGGTCCAAGAACAGAACTCTGCAGCACACCAGTAGTCACAGACAGTCTTTTGGACTCACTCCTGAATAAACCACTCTCTGATATCTCTCTTGTCAGCCACCCTCCTATCCATCTCACCAACCCTATATCTATTCTCATATGCTGCGGTTTACTGATTAGAATTCCATGTGGTATGCTATCAAAGGCTTTAGCAAGGTCCTGTAGAATCACTATAAACCCGTTACCCTTATCCAGTTCAGCTGTCACTGTGTTATAGAATGTGAGCAAGTTACTGAGGCATGATCTACCCTTCGCAAAACCATGCTGTCCCCCATACAGTATCCCATTTTCTTCTATCTAATCTTGTATTTTCCTCTTGACTATTTTCTCCAAGACTTTGACAATAATTCCTGATATGCTAATCAGCCTGTAATTTTCAACAGTAGTCTTGGAACCTCTTTATGCAGTGGAACTATTTTCTCCCTCTTTCCACCCTCTTGGAATTAACCCAGACCCGACACTCAAATTAAACAAAATGGTCAAAGGCACTGACAATTCTTTAGCCGCTTCTCGTACGACACAAGCTGGTATACCATCCAATCCCACAGATGAATTAACATTGAGGTTTTGTAATAGACTATTCACCTCCACTTCATTCACCACAATTCCTGTATAAGCTGTTGGTTGTTCCATTTCTGCAATGTCACCACCTGGATGATATACTCTTGCAAAGTGCTCACTCGGTAATTCTACTATATCAACTGATTTGGTTATCTCCCTACCATCGGCATTCTTTAAAATCAATCTGCCATATACATTTTTTCTTTTACATGCAGCATATCGAAAAAACTGTTTGGGATTCTCTTTAGCCTGCATGGCTAATTTTCTTTCATAATCTGCTTTTGCTTTTCTTACCACACTTGTTACCCTTCTGGCCTGGGCTTTATACCGTTCATGTGCCTGCAGGTCACCTCTTTCTTTAAATTCCCTCCACAGTTGTTTCTTTTTTTGCAGCTCAAGCTTAATGGTGTTATTCATCCATTTAACCCCTACTTGTTTTACTATTCGGACCCTAGGTATACAATCAGCCGTAACCTCCTATAAATGCTCCTTGACGATATAATAAATTTAGTTTAATCCTTTATCCAAGTGTGAGCAAACAAAGTTTGCGCCTGAAAGTATCGTCAGGACTGGGGTAAGGTGGTACAACACTAGGGTGACTCCTTGCAAAGGTGGAGCAAGTTAACATGGCATTGCCCATTATCCCTCGAATAACTACTCGTCTCAATTTTGTATATGGATGATACGGACCTCTTGCCACTGACGGTAAGTGAATGACCTTTGTACTGATTGAGTCCTGAAGATACTTTCAGGTGCAAACTTTGTTTGCTCACACTTGGATAAAGGATTAAACTAAATTTATTATATTCTAACCAAGTGAAAAATCAACTTTCAGCTCCTTGACCACTTCCCATGCTCTATCGACATCCAGCAATGGCACTGATCCAAGCAATCTCCTAAGCTTGTCATACTTGCCAGCATGGTAATTCCATATATACCCTGTCTTAATCGAAAATTCCACACCTTAGCCACCTCCCAGGTCAAGACCTTATGATCACTCTCACCAATAGGTAGCAACATGGTCATATTCATTACAGTCGAATTCTCAGATGCTGTTACTAGGTCAAGCACTCTCACACCCCTAGTATTTTCAATTACATGGTGTCGCAGATAGTTATCCCTTAATAACCACATAAAATCCAATTCCTTCCTCACATGTGTCCTCTCCTCCTCCTCCCAATCAATGTTACCATAGTTGAAATCTTCCATAATAATTACCCTCCTTCCACTCATTTCTTCTATTTGCTTATGCATACTATCTCCACCATCTATTCCATCACCTGGTCTACAGTAGCACCCAATTGTATATTTTGTTCTGCTTGCCTCAATCTCACACCAAATGGCCTCAAATGTGCTCTTTTCTCTATCCTGCAATTCAACTTCTACTCTC
Source organism: Typopeltis vanoorti (assembly GCF_054136105.1). Taxonomy (NCBI): domain Eukaryota; kingdom Metazoa; phylum Arthropoda; class Arachnida; order Uropygi; family Thelyphonidae; genus Typopeltis; species Typopeltis vanoorti. The sequence goes on from NC_143568.1 coordinate 34,727,718, forward strand.
CTTGGCTGCAGCTCATCAGCTATCATCAATAATACTCCTTCCTCCCATTTTATTCTCCCTGTCACTCCTGAACACACTATACCCCTCACTCACATTCAATCCCACTAGCTATATCATCTTTAGTCAGCCATATTTCACTAATGCCAATAACCTGTGGTCTGGAAGTGCCAACCAAGGCCAAAAATTCTTCCTTCTTGTTCCTACTACTACTCCTAGCATTAGTATACATGAATTGCAGAAGCCTGTTAGTCCCATCCCTACCTTGATGCCTTATACTAACTATCCCATTCTGATTTGTTGTCCTTATTTGCTCAGGCATATTACACTCATTCATACACTCAGCTGCCTCCCTAAGGTCTGCATATCTACCCCCCCCCCATTAATAAATCTAGTTTCCCTGATTCTGCACATCCACTTCATTAGGGAAGTAAACACACCCAAGATGAGTAGAGCTAATCTTGGATGTGGTCACTTAAACTAGATGGGAAAAGGAAAGTTACAGGTGTTTTTGATGCAAGATAGGAGGGGGGAAAGATCCATATTGAGATAGATCTAGATGGATGGATAGATGGACTACAAGAATTAGATGGATGGATGCAGTAAGAAATACCATTGAAGACTTGAAATATCTGCTATTTTGGAGTTGTAACAGATAATAGACTAATTTGGAGGAATATTATTGATAGGAAGTTTAGAATTACATGAAAAGTTTATTACTGGCATAGTATCCTATACATCCCTTGAGGGTACATATCAGAAATTTGATGATTTGATCTGGAAAGTGCATGTGACAGGAAACCAAAATGATGTTCAAAATGCTACAGTTGTATGGGGCTTTATTATAAAAGCAAAACAGTCAGCATGTGTTTTTAGAGAATGAGAGAAATGTAGAAAAGCTGAGCTGTGCATAAAAGTAGCTGAAAGAAAGTCACTAGTATTGGAAATAGAAGATAAATGTTATAAAGATAGTAAAATATTTTGGAGAATGCTATCAAAACTGAGAAATGGAGTGAAGATAACAAAACAAAAAAAACTTGAGGTATTCCGAGTGGTTAGCGTATCTGCTCTTCAGTCGAAAGGCTGCGGGTTTGAATCCCACTGTAGATGTTTGTGATTATTTGTGAAAATTCTAGTGGTGATGGTCAGTGGTAGATGACGTTGGTGTAGATGATGAAGGTAGTTGCAGTTGGTGGATTGGTAGCTGTGGAGAGTTGTAGAGTAGGTGCCCTCCCTCGATGAGTCTTTGGACTCCCTGGAGGTGTTACGTAATAATAGTATTTGTACAGTAATCTGAAAAATTATTGAATGGAATATGGATTGAACACTTATTTTTAAAAGAAATTATTTTCATGGAATGTAGCAAGAAATATCAGTATTTGAGATGGAAAAGCCATTAGGTTTCTGAAATATGGAAAGGCAATTAGTAATGGCATATGAGTTTGGTGTGTGTGTGTGGGGGGTTCTGTAATTATATACCACATAATACAGAAGACTGATTACAATGATATGAATTCCAGATTAGAAAGTAGAGCTCTCATTGTATTAATTTATATATATGTCCGTGCAGTTAACCTAGTGGCTTTGTGCCTAGGATCGAACCTAGGACACTCTTTCCCCATATGCCTGGGGAAAGAGTGTCCTAGATTCGATTCCCGTCGGCAGCGTGAGGAGCTTATGGATCTTCCTCAGCCATAGCCAAGTTAGCTGGTCTTGGGCATGGACAGCAGGGTTTTTTCCGCCAGTTTATCTTGGGTTTTTCATCCCGCAAGCAGGCAAACCAGACCCATGAACACACAAGCTACAGTCATAAATATGCAAGGAAGGCAACAGGAAACCACCTTGTGTCACTATCTCCCTAGTAATCAGCTACAACCCTCTCAAGAGAGGAAGCCACAGGATCAGATCAGATATGTATATATAAAGGGAGGAGAAAGAAATGGAGAATAAAATACAAATTACAGAATTTTCAAACTGATCTTCCAGGAAATAAAGACCAGATTTTTACCTACAAAAGTTGAGAAATCATGGAAGCATAATAAAGATCTCCAAGCTTTGCTCTTAAAAGCATATGCTAAGGTTTCAGAAAATCTGTTCAAAAGTTTGAATGTCAAGTGTAAAGAGATTATACATTATCTCCACTATTATTAAGGAAAAAACTTAGTTTTTTATTCTCTGCAGATGACATTATTAACACCAGGCCTCCATGAAGTCAAAATACTCATTGTAGGCAGTACACACTGTCACACACAAAGCTGAGCAAACTGGCTGTAAACTCTGAGTCCACAGCCACCACATTGTCAGGTAACACATTCCACTCAATGAACTCTCTCCATGCAGAGAAGCTCCTTAGTCTCTTGCTCACACCCTCCTTGGTTTCTAGGGATTACCTCTTCCTCTACCCCCTTCTCCCATTTATAAAAAATTTCTTCCACATCAGTCTGGTAATAATCCTTTACCAACTTATGTATCAATCATATCCACTCTCCTCCTCCTATTTATATGGCTTTGCAAATTGCATTTCCTCAATCTGTTTTCATAAACCACATCACAAAAACCAGTTACCACCTTAGTCAATCTTCTCTTGACACTTCATAATATATTCTCATCACCATGACAACCAGGTGACCAAATTTGTGTACAGTAATCCGTATTAGGCCAGATCAATTCTTATACAATGGAACCAGAACTTTATTACTTCATGTCAAAAGTCCTCAGCATCAATGCCATAATTCGATGTGATGACTTCACAATTTGTGCAATTGTGATCTGCAAACAGATCCTTGTCTACCATCGCTCCCAGATCTCTTGTCTTTTTTATCTCTTTCAAATTTGCCCCACCAAGTGTATATTTTGCATTCCATCATTGCCTGTCAAATTTCATAACTTTACACTTTGCAACATTGAACTGACAGTTCCACTTACTTGCCTGCCTCTACAATCTAAAGAGACTTGTTGATATATCAAGTCCTACTGCCTTATTGACACCAAGCTTGCTTAACTTTTTACATCTTTCCCGCTTACTGGTATGCCATATTTTCTCATTTTTTTAACACTTTGGCTTCTCCCAATTTCACACTGAGGATGAAATACTCTGTTGAATTGCTCACCGAATACCTTGACTGTGTCCTCTGTAGAAGTCGCCAGTCTACCAGTTTCATCCAGTCTCATCTTGCCATAATTATTCTTCCTTCTACTTGGCATGCATTGAAAAACTCCAGGATTTTTCTTGGCCTGATTTTTCAATTTTTGCATAAACGTTTGTCACAAACCAATTCGCTTTCCATACCTGCTCTTTGTACAACTGATCATTGTCATTATTCATCTTGCGTTGGCTCCACAGTACCTTGTTCTTCCATTTTTCATGCTTGATCTCTTCACATTCATTTTGTCCTTTGGAATGCATTCACACATTGATGCTGTTGATTCTCTTAGTCAGTGCTAATGAAGCATTTATCTCCTTCTTGTTTAACTCTTCATTCCGTGCTATAGCTCCAAGCTGTCTCTTAAGCCTTTCACAATCACTGGCCTTGTAGTTCTACATGTATTTTTTCCTCACTGAAGTCTTCATATGGCCAGCCCCTCAGGTAATCACTTCATGACAACTCACCAACTATAGGGGAATGAGACACCCTACTCACATTCTCATTCTCTGATGAAATGATTAGATCTACTATTCTTGATCCTCACATGCCTTCTTTTACATACTGCCTAAGATGGTTCTCTCTCTCTCTTTCAAGAACCCAAAAAATTCATTTTTCTTATTATTATTATCCAGGCCTCCATGGAGTCAAAAGACTCATTGCGGGAGGTCGTTTTTAGGAAACAGTTTATCATACCACTCCTTGAACCCATTGATCATTATTCCCAAATGTTCTGTCTTCATTCTGATCTATATTACCATAATTAAAATCGCCCACAATAATCACCTTTCCCTTGTTCACTGACATAATCATCCTTAAATAAATTGGCAACAAGTCTCAAGACTCGTAGCAAATTTTACTTCATATTACTTATGAATTTAACTTCATATTACTTATGTAATACCTGACTTTTCAAGTTCCATGAAAATTGCATCAGTAAGTTCTGATGAAGTTGTTTTTTCTACTGGAATGAAATTTAGGAAGTGCTCACAAATTTCTGCTCCTTGATTGATGTTGACAAAATGTATTATTATTGACATCTGTTCAATATTGCTTACATCTGGTGTACAGTCAACAATTATCGAATAATATTTTGCCTGCTTCAAATCTAATATCTTATTTCGCACTGCAAATAACCGATGAAATAAGATATTATTTTGTCGGTTATTTTTATCTTTAGGGTAATTAATATTATCTGCTCTTGGCTTTGTTGGTCCTTTTAAAACTGCCTCTAATCTAAATGAATCTGTGATCACAGATGGCCAGGTTGCAGGATCCGACATATTATCAACGATTCCATCATCTGCAAGAACAGAATTGATCATACTATCCACCTCTCCCCATAGACATATGCAAAGAAGGCTAATTTTTCTTGTCTTTGAGGACAACATTTTCACTTATTACAGATTCTCTCAAAAGCTGGATCTTCTTTTAAGAATTTTTGTAAAGACCCCGATCTTTTTCATTTCTAATTGAATCTGAGTTTTTCTCTTGCAATATTGGACACCCAATAATTTTTTACAATCAAGCATCTTTTGTTTAACTGTAAAGTAGAAATAGTATTTTAATTTTTTATGATAATTAAATCAAAATATAACATAAAGCTGAATATTATTGTAATATTATTAGATATTTCTATGGCAGTAATATTTAAAATAAAATTGTAAATATCAATCTTCGTCACTGTAATGATCAAATACTTTAATCTCCATTAATTTCATTCCTATCGTGGTGCACCCTGTTGGGTATCTCCTTGGATACTGAATGAACGAGGATGGGCTGGCAATTTGAGATTTAGCCAACCAAATTGTATTCTTATTGGTTAAACCAAAATAAAAAATGATGGTACAACATGACAAATTTTCATGCCGGCTGGGGCGTCGCCTGGTTAAACAAGGCCCCCGTTGTTTTCGCCAGGGAACCAGGGCGAACAGCGAAAAGTCAGCTACTGGAACAAATCTGAAAACAAACCCCAACTCAACATCACCAGAGTTAAAGATCGGTACTATCAACGTAAGAAGCCTGAATTGCAAAGAAATGGAGCTAGCTGAGGAATTAGATAAGTACCAGATCGACATGATAGGGGTGACTGAAACAAAAAAGACCAAATCTGGTGAGATCTTTCTGAGCAATAAATACAAAATGTTATATTCAGGCAATGACAATCAAGGAAAAGAAGGAGTAGCCATAGTATTCAATACAAAATACGAAGCTAATCTTCTTGAATGGCAGTCAGTCTCAAGTAGAGTAATGTGGGTAAATATGAGAATGGGGAACTGGATAATGAGACTTATTTGTGCCTATGGTCCCACAAAAGGTTCTACTAAGGTAGAAGTGGAGGAATTTTTTGAGGCTTTAGAAAAAGCAACTGACACAATGAAAAAGGAAAAGTTGGTCCTTGTTGGGGATCTGAATAGCAGAGTAGGAAATGATTGTGAGACATACAAAAATATTTTGGGAAAATTTGGAGAAAAGAGCAAAGCTAATAATAATGGCAAATATCTGTTGGATTTCTGCTCAGGACTGGTTATTACTAACACCATGTTCCAACATAAAAATGTGCACAAATTCACATGGAGAGAAGAGGCTAGGAATAAGAAAAGTCTCATTGACTATGTTATTGTTGATAGTGATGTTTTCTCCCTGGTGCAGGACACCAGAGTGTATAGAGGATTTGAAATTGGAAGTGATCACTATTTAGTCTTGAGCAGGATAAAATTGAATTTCATATTGAAAAGAATAACGTAAAAAAGTTTTAAAGCAAATAAAAGTTGAGCAGCTCTCAGATGTGAACTGTAGACTAAAATACACCAAGATTATTGAAGAAAAAATGAAAGAGTTTGAGAAAAGGAATCAAACCTTGGAGATTCAGTGGCAAACTCTGAAGAAAACATTGATTGATTCTGCTAGAGAGGTATGTGGTGAGGTTGTCTACAAGGATAAAAAAATCAGAACTCCCTGGTGGACACAAGAAGTTAAAGAGGCAGTGAAGGAAAAGAAGAAAGCATATCAAAAGTTCCTGTCAAATAAGTCAGCTTGTGCTCTTCGAGAATATAGAGACAAATGCAAGAATGCTAAACACTGTGTAAAACTAGCTAAACAAAAGTCATGGGAGGACTTTGGCAAGAATATAGAAGATAAATATCAAGAAGGTGGCAAAATATTCTGGAGTTTGTTGAAGAAGCTTAGGAATGGAGGAAAGAGTGCTGTAAGAGGAGTTAGATATAATAAAGGTGACATCTATCTATCCCAATGGCTTTAACAGGCCTTTAAGGCCCACAACCTTCCAAGCATGCTTGGATTTCGTAACCGAAATACGAGGATAGAATGGTCACTCCTATGCCTCGAGGTATTCTTGGCTGTATCCATGTGTCTTCATGGAGCCGGTTTGCCTGCTTGTGGGATGAAAAACACCAGATAAACTGGCGGAAAAAACCCTACTGCCCGCGCCCAAGACCGGCTAACTTGGCTATGGCTGAGGAAGATCCTTCAGCTCCTCACGTCTTCGACGGGAATCGAACCTAGGACACTCCTTCCCCAGGCATATGGTTGCGAAGCGCAAAGCCACTAGGCTAACTGCGCGGACTAAAGGTGACATGAAAACTGGAAAAAAAGATATCCTTAAAGTATGGAGTAATTACTTTGAAAAACTGCTAAATGAAACAAGCAGTGATGACAGCACAGTGGTAAAAAACACTGACCAGGCATGCAGGCAGGAATACATATCCATACTTGAAGTAGAAAAAGCCATCAAAGGCTTGAAATGTGGAAACGCAGCTGGAGTAGATGATATTCGACCAGAAATGCTGAAGTATGGTGGTATAAGAGTCTTACAGTGGCTGCACTGCATAGTTCAGAAAGCCTGGACAGAAGGACGAATTCCCGATGATTGGAGTAGAGCTCTCATAGTACCCATATATAAAAAAGGGAAATAAAACTGAATGTGAGAATTACAGAGGTATTTCCCTACTGAGTGTTCCTGGCAAGATCTATGCAACTATACTTGAGAAATGGTTGAGAAGAATTGTGGAAGAAAAGCTTGGTGAAGAACAAGCTGGATTCAGGCCAAACAGAGGCTGTCAGGATCAGATCTTCACTTTACGACAAATAGTCGAGAAAGCATGGGAATATAACAAAGATCTGTATTTAAGTTTTGTCGATTTGGAAAAGGCATATGATAAGGTGTCAATAGAGAAGCTGTTCAATACGCTGCAGTTATATGGTGTCAATGGGGGCATTATATCAAGCAATACTTAGTCTTTATTTGAGTTGTAAGTCAGCAGTTAGAATTGAAGGAAGTACAGGAAGATGGTTTAATGTTAAATCTGGTGTGAGACAAGGATGTACATTATCCCCTCTGTTATTCATTATCTATGTGGATCACATTATGAAGGAAAGTGGTATTAAACATGATATCAAAATTTGAGATGTTAATGTCAGCTCTTTGCTTTATGCAGATGATGTTATACTTCTAAATAAATCCGCTACAAGTCTGCAAGATTCTCTGACTAAATTGAATAGCTGTTGTAATAGATATAGTATGAAGGTCAGCAATAAAAAGACAAAGACAATGAAAATATGCAGAATCATTGAAAATGTCAGCTTTGTTGTGAATGGAGAACCTGTGGAACGAGTGAAACATTTCAGCTACTTAGGCACGATTTTTAGTGAAGATGGTAAATTAAATATAGAAATAGACAACAGAATCAGCAAAGCTGGTATGGTGGGAAGTCAATTGAATAAATTCATATGGAATAAGAGTGAAATTAGTCGGAACACAAAATTAGCTGTATACAAGACAGTGTTCAAACCAGTTTTAACTTATGGATCTGAGAGCTGGGTCAGAAGTAATACACTTGACCAAAGACTAGAGACCACAGATATGAGAGTTCTGAGAAAGATTATAGGTGTGAACAGATGGCATCAATGGCAATGTCATATTAAAAACGAGGATATTAGGAAAGAACTTGACATTGTCAGGCTAATCTCAGGTGGTATGGTCACCTAAACAGAATGGGCTAGGAAAGATTAACAAAACAAATGTTCTCTGCCAGGTTGGTAGCAAAACGACCCAGAGGAAGACCAAGATATAAGCGGATTGATACGGTACAAAGTGTCTTAGACGATAGAAATATAAGATCTGATAATGTTGGAGTCTTGACAAGTAACAGACTGATTTGGAGGAAAATTGTAGATAGGAAGTTAGTAATGATATAATTTTTTCATGTAGTACTATCATATCCTGTACACCCCTTGTGGGTACATGGCAGGAATTTGATAAGTTTATTTTTGACGAGTTGTGCAATTAATTCATTAAAAAGCAAACATAAATCAATTATGAATATTATGCAATCAGTTTAAATTACTTGAGGTCACTGAGCCTTATATATTTCAGAAAAACATTACTAATAGGATCGGAAATACAACAAGAACAATTCCACACCATGAAATAATTAATTTTACTCGCCAAATACAGCTTGATGATATCATTGAACCGACCACTTTGAAAAATTAACCTTTTAACAACTAGTTAACGTAAAATCACTAAATTTAATTATCAGATGATTTGATTCCTCTTGAAATTAACGCACGAATTATGCAACCACAAATAACTAGAGATGAACACTCACTCACTACTGATGCTGTGAGAACGACAGGCCAAATGAGACTAATCTTCTAAAAATGCTTTCCTTTTGCAGGAAAGACTTGGAAACATTCTTAGAAAATCAAATCCACGAACCTCACACTTTGTATCCTTTCATCCTTTCCCTATATTGTTCTTTACATCTGAAAGCTATTAAAAGCAGTGTTTCATTTTACCCCTTAACTGGAGAAAAGGGAAAGGTTGTCGGTGACCCGAACCCTCGTCTATGGTCACCGTTCGGTCACTTTGTTAAGAGTTCAGTAAAAAAAAATCAGAGGATGTGAGAGAAACTAAGACACTGAAAAGGACATGCTCAGTTTTTCTTTTCACTTTTTAAACTGATGTCTCCAAATGACATATCCGAATGTCTTCACCCCCTTACCAGCTGAATATCTTTGCTGATTTTCCTCAGCTGCCAACACAACGAAATTTTCCAAATATTTTCGAATCAATCTGCGCCCCCAATATTTTGCCACTCCAAGAGATGTTTGGTTTGTTTTTTTGGTAGGGCCAGCCCTGCACAGATATCAGGACTGTACAATGTTACCTAATAGGATAGACTGAGGACATTCAGACTGCATAGTCTGGTTGATAGAAGGAGAGGTGATATGACTGAAACATAAACTGTTAATAGTTTCGGGGTTGAAACTGGGGATTTCTTTCATATGGCAGATCAAATAAGAGTAAGAGGAATGGCTTTTTTGTATGTAGGGTGGTTGACCTTGGAATGCATTGTCTGATATGGTAGTGAGAGCACAAACAGTGAATGAGTTTAAGTAATGATATGACAGACTTTGTATTCTTTAAGGTGGGCCTCCCACAATGAGTAATGACCCTGTTGGCAGTCCCGAATAATAATTTTTTTCTATCAATCTTTTCTTATGCCTATCCAATAAACCTTGCAGTTTACATTTCCTCAAATCCTTCCCATAACCAACATTGCAGTTTTGATATGGCTTTATCTCTGAACCCTCTTCTGAGTTTCCTCATTGCAGTGGAAAGTAGATGACCAAATTTTTAAACAGAAGTCTAAGTTTAGTCTGCATGACATGCCACCTTATATCTATTTGTAATTAGACTCTTAATCATAGCATTAATGTGCTATTCCCAACTCTTGCCATGTACCCTTTGAATCCAAGTCTGTCAACTATCACTGCAAGATCACAAATCTCATTCTGCCTTCTGCAGCATAATTCCACCAGTACAATATATATACTTCTGCATGCACTTGAAAGGACAACAATTTGCAATTTTTAACATTAAAATGTTAATCTGAATAGTCTTTCCAAGTTGCTCTAAATCTTCCTAAAGACACTTAACTTTGCACTCACTCCTTATATCCTAAACACTAAGCTGATTATATTTATTTTTATAGATGAAACATTATCATCACGTGGAAGAATTTCAATCCTAAAAGATGGCACAATTCTGCATATTGATGAAGTGCAGAAAAGTGATGAAGGACCTTATATTTGCCATGCTCAGAATGAAGGAGGAGAAAGAAACACAACAGCTTCCCTATTTATAAAGGAAAAGGGTAAGAGAAATTATTTTTTATATAGAAAATTATATAAATAATGTAAACTGTCACATATTCAACTATTATATAATGGAAAACTTTCATTTTCGGTGAAAATAAATGGACACCAGTTATAATTAACAAAAATAGTAAAGCTTGTATTATTTCATAATAGGATATCCTTCCAGTTATATATTAATGTTCACTTGAACTGTAATAGAAATCAAACTAAAACCAGATTCTTTGACCATAGAGGGATCCAATTGATTTCTTGTGGATTATGGACCACAAGTAGCCAAGATCATGATAGATGCATCTAGCTTTGAATACTAATGTATTCATGAACTCTGGTAAGTGTGTTGTGATTGTACTGTACATACTAAATCTGTAGTTTGTGTTCCCATAGACAGCTGAGGTAAGTTAACTTTAAGGTGTACTTAGCATGCTATGCTTGTGTATGCTGTGCACAAAGTGTATTGGTTTTAATTATCAATTTTTCTTGTGTAGTTGAGATAACTTGTTGACATTGTACTATATGGTACAAATGTACTTTATACATGTATGCTTGTGCTTTGCCTAATGTTGCTACTACAAATGGTTAAAAGCACAGCTAAAATGATTTCAGAAATTTTAAGATATCCTAAATTCCATATTTCATTGAATTCCATCAAGCTGGTATGGAGAGTTATCATCTGGAACTGAACTGCATGAACATCTTATATTTTAAATTCAAATTTTATTTAGTGCCATCTAGTCCTAGCTGAGTTATTACAATACATAATTTCAGCACATTGTCCTTTTTCTCCCATGCAAATAGTCTGATTAGAAAGACTTAATAGATTTTTGTAATGATTTCAAATTCAAGTGAAATCTATCCAATTAGTGTCCAGGATAACTTAGTTATGGATGGGGAAAAACCTGATGTTATGTATGATTATGTATTTTAAAAACCACACCAATTTTTGCAAAAGGATATTTGTTGATCTAAAAAATTACTAGCCAGGTGAAACCTTACAATGCATACTCATCCTGGATGTGGGGAAAATTCAGACAAGTTCAGTCCTCTCTTCATTCGGTAGTGGATGGTGTTAAGAGTCCCATATACTAAAGTGTCAACTAAATTCTCTTGCCTTAAGAGGCAATATTTCTTCCTATTTATATATATATACATAATCTACTTTCATTTCAACATCAGTTTAGAAAAGATCATCAAAAATATCAGATATTATGATAAGCTTTGCAATACAAAGGTATTGTAAAAAGAGTAATTTTTCTCTCCCAGCACACCAACAACTGAGTGGCACTGTGAGTTCTTCTCTCCCCTTCAGCCAATTCTACAAATCAACACTTAAACTAAAGCCATTAACAGAGTAATCGCACCCAGAATCGCATTTTGATTGCATTGCTGACGACTCTGCTATTTAACTTAATGGCCCTTTGACACCTCAGATTCATTTTTAGTGCATACAAACAGCCAAATGCAAAAAATACTTCACTATAGAAAAACAAGGTTTTTAATATAAAAATGTGTTTCTAGGTATTAAAAAACAAATTTTTTAATACACAGAAACAGATACAAGACATTAATAATAATAATTTAATAATGTAGATATTTCAGTTTGAATCTGAGATCATCAGTGCACAAGCAGTTCAAAACGAAGCACCAGGAGATAGTTATTATCCTTCCACAGATATGAGCTATGTTTTAGCGATACCATATGATAAATGGTGATAAAATAAAATGATAAAGTAAAAAATTTTTTTAAAAAATTAAATTTAAAGGTGGGGGGGGGAGTTACTGCTTTTTTTTTGTTTGTTTGTTTGTTTATCAGCATGACTCTCCCAAATTTTTAATGTAGATAGTCATTTTGATTTAAGTTTTTGGCATGTAAAAGTACTTCTGCATTTTCTTAAACATAAAATGACACTAATATAACAAGCAGGTATTGGACCAGAGGATGTTGTTGAAGTCAGTTCAATCCATGCTGACAAGGACATATTTTTCAGATTTACTATGAATGATGTCACACTTGTTCCAGTCATTTTTCAATAGAATGTCCTGTTTGTCCAGCAAGAATTAATCTGGTAAGCATCAAGAAGGGAGGGAGGAGAGAGACCTGTTAATTCTTCATGGAGGGTGGTAACCAGGAAGCAATTTTCTTCTTTCTCATCTGTCAAATGATGGATTGAGTTCCCTATGTACAAATCTTTTCCATCTAGTTCTATCTCTGGCCATTTCTGTCATCTCTCTAAAGCTCAATAATTGTGACCTTTCCTTCAAAGACTGTAGCCAAGTTCTTTTTGGCCTACCTACCTCATCGTCTTCTCTTCCTCCATTGATTCCATTCAAAGCTATATTTGGTAATCTTTGAAAGGGCATTCTCTGGAGATGTCCAAACCATCTTAATTGCTGTTTAAGAATTATAGCTATGATGTCTTCTCTATAAATTAATTCATGTGTGACTTGGTCATTTGTTTTGTGTTCTGACCAATGAGTCTTATTTTTCTTAAGCATTTCATTTCAAATACTCTGATTTTCTGTATTTCTTTCTGATTGAGGGTCCAAGTATCAGTTCCCTACATTACTGTAGGTATAATAATAGTTTTATAGAGTTTTTGTTTGTGGCTTTTTGAAATGCTATTATTTTTCCATATTCTGTTTAATTTATTCATATTAGACCATCCTTTAAGTCTGTTTAATTGTTTCTGTGTTGTTGAGGTTGAGAGTAGTGAGACTGTCAAGATATATAAATTATTTGTTCAAGCATGTGATTTTCTAATTTCATTGAAATTTTTTCATCTCTTCCTATTTTCATTATTTTAATTTTGCTAAGATTGATTTTCATTCCAAACGTTTTGCACTCTTCATTTAAAATTTTATTGTTTTTTCCAATTGTTCTTTAGATTCTGCAAGAATAATAATATTGTCTGCATATTTAATGTGGTTGATATTTGAGCCATTTATTTGAAGACCTGGTTCTTCAGCTATGGATTTGCATATTTCTTCAAGATAGATAATAAATTTGGGAGAGTGGGCAACCGTGGATGACTCCTTTTTCTACTTTGAATTTGTCTGTTTTTACTTTATTAAATTTGATAGTTGCTTTGGTATCTTTATAATAATTTGTAATAAAGGTTTGTAGTGCTGAATCTAATATCTTAGATTTTAAGATGTTTATCATTTTGTTTGTCAATGGAATCAGTTTTATAAATGGAAAAAAAAAAATGATTGAGTTTCTCATGGAACCCTGTCCTTATGGCAAATTCCAAATCCATATATCACAGGACTGAATCAGTTTCAAAGATTTTTAAATTGCTTCCTGGTTATCCTCCCTCCTTGGTGTTTACCAGGTTCAGTGTAATTGCCTTCATTCTTACTCTGCATAAACAGGCCATTCTGTTTAAAAATGACTGCAGGAACATTGGTGTTACAGCATCTGTAATAAGCCTGAAAAATCTAGCTTGGTGCAGAATGGATTGGACTCTGACCATTATATCCTCTGGACCTGCTTATTACATTGGTGTTATTTTAAATTTGAGTAATTGTTCAAAGAGTGCAGAAGTGCTTTTACATCACCCAAACCCATCAGAATGACTATATCCATAGTAAAAATCAGCAAGGTGGTGGGAATTCTCACCCTGATTTAAAAAAAAAAAAAAAAAAAAAAAGCAAGTAACGATCCTCTTAATTTTTTTTTACTTTTATTTCATTTTATTTAATTAGCATCTGTCATATGGTATGTCTCTGACTTGTATCTATTGAAGGGAATAACAATCCATTGTTTTTTATTATGTGGCTCCCACAATGAGTTGTGTAACTTATCACACATCTGTACTGTGTGTACTGTGTGTATTAAGGTTTTTTTACTTACTTTTATTCTTGTATTTTCATTTTTTTTTTTTTTTACCTGGTCTGGAAAATTCTCTAGAGACCAAATATGGAACCTTTTCAAGCCAGTTCATGCCTCCAATAAGTGGGGCAGTGTTGCTCCACCTTGTGAATTGCTTGTGCACTGATGATCTGTTAAATCATTATTAATTTCTTGGGTTTATGTGTTTCTGTAAATTTTAACTATAAAAAAATAATAAAATATTTGTTTGTCTTTTCTAAGACTTTATTTATTTTTCATCCAAATGGTTCACTGTTATTTTCTCTTTATAGAAAGTATACACAGAGGTATGTAAACAGTTCTCGCCATCATCCCAACAACTTAGTGTCCTTAAAACAAACATATGGGACCAAGGCTATTTGCTTTAGCACTTTATAGTTCTTTCTAAAGGTTGTAATTCTTAAAAAAAATAAAAATAAAATAAAATAAATAAATAAAACAAAATAATTATTATTATTATCATCATCATTCAGGCCTCCATGGAGTCAAAAGACTCAACGTGGGAGGTCTTTCCTAGGAAACAGTCTATCAAGACTCATCTTGGGAAGTCCCTCCTAGGAAACACAGTCTATCATACCACTCCTTAAACTCATTAACCATTCTCACTCTCACCACTCTATCAGTTAATGTATTCCATGGTTCAACCACCCTCCATGCAAAGAAACCACTCCTCACTCTCTTGCTCACAGTTTCCTTTCGTAACTTCTAGAGATGGCCCATTGTCATCACTCCTTCCTGCTGTTCAGCTAAGCGAAAGACCCCCCCCTCCCCAGTGTCAACCCTGTAACCACCTCTCAACAGTTTAAAAGTTTCAATCATATCACCTCTCCTTCTATTCACCAAACTCTGCTAGTCCACATTCCCTTAGCCGATCCTCATAACCAACATAGTATAATCCTAAAGCAATCTTTGTTATCCACCTCTGTACCCTTTTCACAGTTAATTTATCCCCTTCAAATCCTGGGGACCAAATCTGAGAATAATAGTCTAAGTGGTCTGATCAGGGTCTTATACAACGGAATGATAACTCTTTTATCTCTGCAGGTGAGCATCCTTCTTATTATTGCAGCAATCCTCTGTGTTACATTCAACACCTTTGCAATATGTTAACTCAATTTCAGGTTTCTATCAATCATCAACCCCAGATCTCTTGTCTTCCCTACTTCATCCAGTATAGTTCTTCCAATGGAGTATGCAGCATCCCATCAATGTCTCCCAAACCTCAAGACCTTACATTTTGCTGAATTAAACCGACACCCCAATCATTTGCCCATATGTCTAGCTTATTCAAATCCTCTTGCAGGGCTACCACATCTGCAGTATTACTAATAAACCTTTCCAGCTTCACATCATCTGCAGACAACTGAATATCCCCCTTGCAATCCACTGACAATGTCAGTGATATAAAGATTAAACAATATAGGTCCCAGTACTGGTCCCTGTGGAACCACACATGTAACCCTCTGCCTCCTTGAAACTGCCCCACGATACACAACTTTATGATACCTATTGGACAGCCAATCCTGAATCCAGTTGACCAACCTGATATCCAAACCCATATGCTGCAACTTAAATATCAGCTTATCATGTGGCACCCTGTCAGATGCCTTTGCTAAGTCTAGGAAAATGACAGTATATGCCTTTCCCTCATCTAATGCTCTTGTAGCTATTGTAAAAGGCTAGCATATTACTAAAACAAATCCATGTTGACTCTCACAGATAACATTACCCTCATCTGCCCAATGCTGTATACGGTCTCTCACAAATTTTTCCAAGATCTGAACAACTACTGACATACAAACTGGCCTATAATTAGACACTTCCAGTCTGCTATTGCTCTTATACAATGGAACTATCTTACCTTTCTTCCATTCCCTGGGCACCTTTCCCATAGGCAGGTCAAAGGAGCTATCAGTTCTTTAGCACATTCTCTCAAATAATAAAAATTCTCTAATAATAATAATAATAAAAACTGTGTATAAAACATCTGTGTCTTATAGCACAGATTTTTAAAGCATAGAAGATATGAAAAAGGAGCTTGAGAAGTTAGTTTGATATGTTTTGGAGCTCGACAGTGAATGGGTGGTAACTAGTAGCTACTTATGGCTAGAGGTGTAAGTCATTCAAAAAAAAAAAAAAAAACTTGTCTAGTGTGAAGGATCTGGTTATTATTAAAAGTGAGGAGAGGTAGAATTTGGTGGTCTTCCTATGAAATAAGGCAGAATTGTGTTTTGGTGCCATTGTTCTTACCACACTAAAATATAGCCAGGAGATTCAATATTTATAAAAGCATTGATTATGCTCTTGTAGCTTGGGATATGGGCAATACAAAGTTTGTTAATTGATGGAGCATGTTGTCATCAGAACTGTGGATAGGATTTGAGGTTAGTAGTAGAATCTTGTTTATGAACAAGAGAAAAATTATGGGAAAAAGTACAGTTTCTTTAGAATGGTTTGGTTATAAGCTTGCTTCCATGCTGGAGAGATGTCATATTAGTATGACATATTGTAAAGACAATACAGGCTGGGGGTTAGTTCAGGCATATAGTGTTATATAGAATTGAGAAGATGACTTGTTAGTATTCAAGTTATTAAAGATCCTTCAATCTTTCTAGAAAGACTAGAAGGTATGCAGTAAACAGTTATTGGTAAAGTGTTTGGGGAGGATACATTGCCTGATAATTAATGCAGAAGTTGGAGAAGAATGCTGCAAAGAGGTCAGCCTTATCTTTGGGTCCAACTCCTGTAGTGATGATATTGGCAAACTAGGAAGTACTTTGCCTTGAACTATCTCCTAATTTTTTTTTTATCATAAAGACATCAGATATTATAATAGTATTTGTAGTAACACAATGTCAGAGGCAGAAACAGGAGTGGGCAGAAGTTGCACTCGATGTCTTGGATGAGGAAAATAGAAGGCTCAACTGCCATTTGGATAGGAAGCCAAGCTTTTTTGCACTTGTACCTGCCAAAATCAGATTTTGATTGGCTGACAGTCTTTTTGTAGCTGTTATACAATGCTTTGCAGACTGAGTGAGATGCAAGAATTTTGCTTTCAAGCTTGCAGAATGCTGAATCTTTCCTTGAACTGCTCTGGCACACATCCTGGAAAACCAAGCTTTCGGATGGTAGTCTGGACTCTTCAGTGGAATTGGGGATGAGGCTTCATTTCTTTCAGAATTATTTCAGTTGTTCAGTTAGAGCAAGCATATGAATCAGAATATAAAAAAAAAGTCTAAGGAAAGGAAAAGTAGAAATCACTTGGGTCCTTTGGCATTACAATAGTGCCAAACGATATGAGGCTGAAAGTATGAGAGACATTTGCAGGAAAGGAGACTAGGAAGAAGTTGTGGTCTAAGAAGAAAACATCTACAGTGCCTTTGTCAGGAGATCTGCTTAAGAAGAGGTCAAGGGTGTTGGAAAGATGGAGAGGATTTCTATGAAAGATCATTACTGACAACAGTTTTCTCTGCCAGCATAATCAGTGGAATTGGAGAAGAAAAGCTATTCTAAATTGTGAACATGGTGTTCTCCAAGAAAAATAGCCTTATTTTTTGGACTATAGTTGATCAAGCTGTCAAACATGGGAAAAGTCAAAGTGGTTATCAAAATTTGGAGAGCGATAGAAATAGCAAATGAATAATGAGGCAAGGAAATTTTGAGAACTGTAGATTTCTTATACCCTTTTGGTAGAAGAAATAATGCATATTATTATAACACATTATAACAAATTCATAAAGGTTGTCCAGTAAGGCCCCACTGTGAATTGTATTGACTCTTCCACATATAGAATTGCTAAATTTCTTTCATGTTTATGATACTGCCCATATTAGACAATCCAGATCATTCAAGAATTCTACACATGTTCTTGAAAAATACCAACATTCAATTATTTTACTATACGATGAATACCTCCTGATGTTGTGAAGATTTTTGAATTTGTTATACAATCGGAATATTTCAGCTGGAAAAAAAAAAAAAATCTATAAACAGATTGAAGGCACAGCCATGGGTAGCCCTCTGTCTCTCCATCTTTTGAACTGCTTTTTGAACCATCTAGAAGATGCCCTGTTCTCATCCATTCACCCTCATTGGTTTCATTACATCAATGAATTTTTGCTGTTTGGCCCCATTCTGAAAACAAACTTACCACATTCTTACATCGATCACTAACCTTCGCCCATGCATTCAGTTCACCACTGAAAAAGAAACTGCTGGTAGTTTAACATTCTTGGATATCCTTCTTACTCATATAGCCTCTGGTACTTTGACGCCCAGTGTTTATTGGAAACCTGCCTTTACTGGCAAATACATTCACCAAAAGTCTGCTCATTACACCTCCAAAAATTGATGTTGTCAAGTCATTAATTAAGAGCACACAATGTGTGCTCCTTTCCCTCAAGCTTAGAACCAGTTCTCACTACCAAAACATTAACAGAATTAAATAGTTGACTCTCAAGTCCAACAGATAACTGGACTCCTATATTCTGACACCTAATGATTCTTCGACAGACTGCTTGGTTCCAATCCCTTATGTTTCTGGTATCTCTAAACTATTGGTAGAATTTTGAAGATGCTTTATCTTAATCCCACATTTTCCTATCAACAAAATTTCTCATCTGTTACCATCTGCAAAAGACACTGTTGCTTCTATCCTTAGCTGGTATTTATCAGGTCTCTTGTAAATTTAATTTGACATACTTTGCACAGACCTTATCCCTTATTTAACACACTTGTCACCTTATCATAAAATGCAAGTAAATTACTGAAACAGGACCTACCTTTTACAAATCCATGCTGACCTTTATAAAAAATGCCATGTCCATCACCCCAATTCTGTATTCTATTCCTTACAAAGGTATTTCTCTACTGAGTGTTCCTGGTAAGATTTATGCAAGTATACTTGAGAAACGGTTCAGAAGGATTGTGGAAGGGAAGCTTGGTAAAGAACAAACTGGATTCAGGCCAAATAGAGGCTGTCAGGATCAGATTTTCACTTTACAACAGATAGTTGAGAAATCATGGGAATATAACAAATCTGTATATTTAAGTTTTGCAGACCTGCAGAAGGCATATGACAAGGTGCCAGAGGAAAAGCTACTCAAAATGCTACAGTTATAGGGTGGCAATGCTTAGTCTTTATTTGAGTTGTAAATCAGCAGTTAGAATTGAAGTACAGGAAGATGGTTTAATGTTAAATCTCGCATCAGACAAGGATGTACATTATCCTCCCTGTTGTTCATTATCTATATGGATCACATTATGAAGGAAAGTGGTATTAAACGTGATATCAAAATTGGGGATGCTAATTTCAGCTCGCTATATGTGGATAACGTTATTATTACATGACATCTCGAGGTAGTACAGGGGACTCATCGAGGGAGAGCACCTACTCTACAACTCTGTCTCCACTAACTACAACATACTGCAATTAATATCATCTACACCAACATCATCTACCACCCACTACTGGTATTTTCACAGTGAATCACAAACATCCATTCACAGGGTGGGATTCGAACCTGCAGCCTTTAGGCTGGAGAGCAGATGTGCTAACCACTCAGCCAACCAGGCTGGCAATTATACTTCTAAATAAATCCACTACAAGTCTGCAGATTCCCTGACTAAATTGAATAACCGTTGTAACAGATATGGTACAAAGGTCAGCAATAACAAGACAAAGACAATGAAAATAGGCAGAAGCACTGAAAATATCAACTACATTGTGAATGGAGAATCTATAGAACAAGTAACACATGTCAGCTACTTAGGCACGATAAATAGTGAAGATGGTAAATTGAATATGGAAATAGACAAACAGAATCAACAAAGCTAGTATGGTAGGAAGTCAGCTGAATTAATTTATATGGAATAAAAGAGAAATGAGTCAAAACACTAAATTAGTTGTATACAAGACAGTGTTCAAACTAATTTTAACTGATGGATCTGAGAGCTGGGTTAGAAATAAAACACTTGATCAAAGACTAGTTACCGCGGATATGAGAGTCCCGAGAAGAATTAGGGCGTGAACAGATGGCATCAATGGCAATATCATATTAAAAATGAGGATATTAGGAAAGAAGTTGACATTGTTAGCATCCAGGAATGTGTTAGCAGAGCTAATCTCAGGTGGTATGGTCACTTAAACAGAATGTCAGAGGAAAGATTAGCAAAACAAGTGTTATCTTCCAGGTTGGCAGGAAAAAGACACAGAGGAAGATCAAGATATAGGTGGATTGATACAGTAAAAAAGTGCCTTAGAAGATAGAAATATAAGATAATGTTGGAGTTTTGACAGGTAACAGACTGATTTGGAGGAAAATTGTAGATAGGATGTTAGTAATGATGTAATTTTCATGTAGTACAATCATATCCTGTACACCCCTTGAGGGTATATGTCAGGAATTTGAAGTTTGAAATTCTCTTATGTAAATATCAAAAAATTTAATATTAATTTTTAATATTGATTTCTAGCAAGCAGAAATCATTTTTAATTGCTAAACAGATTGTTGTTTGTACCTCGTATTCCTGCTCTTTATTATTATTATGTGACACCTCCAGGGAGTTCAAAGCTTCATCGAGGGAGGGCACCTACTCTATTGAGTTGTTTCCACCACTCAATCCATCAACTACAATGAACCCCAACTACACCAGTTCCATTTACCACACACCACCACTAGTATTTTCACAGACAATCATAAACATCCATGTCCATGACGGGATTCGAATCTGCAGCATTTTAGCTGGAGAGCAGATACACTAACCACTAGAGTTGTTTCCACACAGTGATGTACTGTTATTTTCAGTATGAAATATTTGTTAAAGTTTACTACTGTGGTTATTGTGCACTTTTTTTGTTTTATAGTTACAGGTACAGAGTTGCCACAGGAACCTCTAAATTATTTAATTTTATGTATACAAACTGAACTATAAGTGAATTTAAAATGTCAGTATTCTAACATGGGAATGAATGAGTAACTTTTTTCTTGTTGATTGTTGTTCTCTGTCTTATATGAGGGGGTACCCAAAAATAACTGGAATCTGTGGTGTGCGCACATTTTCTAGTTACAGATGATGCTGCTAAGCATTGTGGGTGTGCAGTTTTCTGTGCTAATCTGGCAAGTGGTGTCATCCTGTGTGAACTGGTTCGTTGTTCTGGCTGCTTTTTTTGTTGGTGCTTACAAGCAAGTTTGGAGATCTTGTTATGACTGACCACAAGAAACGCATGTGAAATTTGGTTTTCTTTGGGGTAAAACTGCAGCTGAAACTAATATGCTTTAACTAGCCTTTAAGGACGATGCTTTAGGTAAAATGCAGATCTTGCAGGTCTAAGCAAGTTTCTGAAGAGACAAATTTGTCATGGAGTTTATAGCAGTGAATTTTAACATAAGATGTGTGTCTGCTAAATTTGTGCCACATTTGCTCACAGAGGATTAAAAAAAAAAAAAAAAAAAATGAGTGAATGTTTGCCATGATTTGAGAGAGCAAGTTCTTAATTTCATAACTTTCAAAAGTTGTAACTAGGGATGATTCTTGGTGCTACGGTTATGATCCAGAAACAAAACAAGCATCAAGTCAATGGAAACATGCAAATTCACCGAGACCCAAGAAGGCACGTCAAAATGATGTGAATGGAATTGTACATAAAGAATTTGTTCCTCTTGGACAAAACAGTGAACCAACGTTTTTATCTAAACGTTTTGAGAAGACTGTGTGATAGTGTGGAACAAAAACAGCCAGAAATGTGGAGTAGCAGAGATTGGTTGTTGCATCATGACAATGCCCCAGCCCACCTGGCCTTGTCTGTCCAACAGTTCTTGATGAAAAACAACATGGTGGTTGTTCCTCACCCTTCCTTCTTGTCCAGTCTCTTCATGTGACTTTTTTTTTTTTTTTTATTCCCACGGCAAAAGAAAACAATGAAAACTACAGTGATTCGTTGATGAATGAAGTGAAGTAAAAGTCTCTGTAGGCCATAAACAGTATTATTATTATGTGACACCCTCCAGGGAGTCCAAAGACTCATCGAAGGCACCTATTCTACAACTCTGTCTCCACCACTCAATTCACCAGCTACAACAAACTGCAACTACCTTCATCATCTACACCAACGGGATTCGAACCCGCAGCCTTTTGGCTGGAGAGCGAATACACTAACCACTTGGCCAATGAGGCCAGCTTATTCCAGTTGAACAGTTCCCAAACTGTTTCCAGTAGTGGAAAAAATGTTGGGACAATTGCATTGACTCACATGGAGAGTACTTTGAAGGAGACCAGAATATGGTATTATAAACTAAGATGATTTTTTTAAAATAATTCAGCCTGGTTGGCCGAGTGGTTAGCATATCCGCTCTCCAGCCAAAAGGCTGCAGGTTTGAATCCTGCTGTGTCATAGATGTTTGTGATTGTCTGTGAAAATAGTGGTAGTGGTGGTTGTCAGTAGATAGCGCTAGTATAGATGATGAAAGTAGTTGAGGTTAGCGGAGAGTGGTAGAGACGGAGAGCTGTCGAGCAGGTGCCATCCCTCGATGATTATTTGGATTCCCTGGAGGTGTTATGTAATAATAATAATTCGGGCTATTTTTGGGTACGGTACCTGTCTAATATATTAGAAGTATTATTCAATGATTCAATTTTTTGTCATTAAAAATAATTTTAGCCTTTTATGTTTTCTTAAATTTGTTAACATCAAACAACATGAAATAAGATACTGATTTTTGATTGTGGAATTGAAAAATATAGTTACTGAAAGAAATATTTCTTTTTCTAGCACCTCCTGTCTTTTCTAGAGTGCCAACAGACACAGATGTTCTTTTAGGATCAGCAGTAGAATTGCCTTGTAATGCCATAGGTGATCCCTCTCCTCTGATTACTTGGAAAAAGGATGGAATATCTTTATTAACAGAAGACGAATATCATCGTATTAGTGCAGGTGGCGATCTGTATATGTTCAATATAAAGAAACTAAATGAAGGGATATATGAATGCATTGCAGAAAATGAAATTGGATATGCTTCAATTTCTGTTCATTTATCTGTGAAAGGTAAACAAATGCTATATAGGACTGTTATCCCTAAGCCACACAAGCCGACATAAGATAAGATTTATAATCATATAGGGCATTAATAATCATTATGTATCATCATCATTATGTGATTACTGTTAAATGTTTACAGGATTAATAATACCCAGACAGGGATACAAACAGAGCATATTTGCAAGCTCTGGCTTGCAAACATTTTCTCAGCACAAACAAGAATTCTGCTGCAACATTAAAGTCTTTGTAGTCAGTGTTATAGTGTCTCCATAGTGCAGTTTTTATATCAACCCACAAGTGCACACAGGAGGCCACAAAAACCACAATGTGTCATACTGGGCAAGAAGAAAAAAAATCTGCTGATTTTTGAGAAAAAAGGATGAGGAAAATTTCTCTAGAAAAAGTAGAATGAAAGAGGAGTATAAATTGGCTGTGTATGTTTGAAGCTGAAAGAAAGCAAGAAATGGTAAAAATTCCTAATTTCATAATTTGAGACCGATAACATTATTGTGATGGAGATGGCTTTATATACAGTATATGTATACTGAAAATGAGAGACAATATTCATGAACTGAAAAAGTGTTGCTTGTTTTTGGATAGTTTTAGGTTCAGTAGCAGAATTGCCTTATAATGCTATGATCCATATTCTTTGATTATGCGGTAAAAGGACTGGACATCTTTATTAGCAGAAAGTGGCTACCATTGCATTAGTGTAGTTAGTTAGTGACCTGTATATATTGAATGTAAAGAAGTTGAAGGGATATGAATGCACTGCAGATAATAAAATCAAACTATCAAAAGAAGCTTAGAACTGATTTTTTTTCCATAATACTGCAGTCCCCCTTCCTTATCCACCGTTTCACTTTCCGTGACTTTAGTTACCCACAGTCAATTGCAGTCTGAAAATATTAAATGGAAAAATTCCAGAAATAAACAATTCATAAGTTTTAAATTGCATGCCGTTCTGAGTACGTAATTAAATCTCATGCCGTCCCGCCCAGGATGGAAATCATCACTTTGTCCAGCGTATCCTTGTTGTACTGTATATGCTACCCACTCGTTAATCACTTAGTAGCCATCTCGGTTATCATGGTTTCACACTGCTTATGTTCAGATAACCCTTAGTTACTTAATAATGGTCCCAAAGTGCAAGAGTAGTGATGCTGGCAGTTCAGATATGCCAAAGAAAAGCCATAAAATGCTTACTTTAAGTGAAAATGTGAACGTTCTTGACTTGTAAGGAAAGAAAAAAAAATTAGGTGCCGAGGTTGCTAAGATTCCATTCACATTCATAACTTTTATTACAGTATATTGTTATAATTATTCTATTTTATTAGTAGTCGTTAATTTCTTACTGTGCCTAATATATAAATTTAACTTTATCATAGGTGTATACACACACACACATACACACACACACTAAAAGGTTTGGGATTATATATCTGAAACCGCTCAGGATCTTGGAACATATACCCTGTGGATCGGGGGAGGGGGGGCAACTGTAATAAGTTTTCCCACATTTCTTGTGCATGTAATAAGTGTGAAGGAGACTTCGAAATATGTCCATGTACCTTATTTTCATCAAGTTGATGGAAATAAGATACTTGGACTACCATTGCATGTTTGTGCAGAAGTAGTTTATTACTGTTAGGTACATAAGGAGGCTCCTGCGTAATTAGGAATTGCAAAATTTGCAAAAAAATTCAGATGCCAAACTATAGGAAGGAATATTTGTTTGAGCTCTTTTTGAGGAACAGTTATAGGAATTCTAAACTAAAATAAAAAGGCTAGAAATTTAAAGAAAAAGAAGTGTTTTGGGACAAAAAGTAAAGGGGGGGGCTCCTTGTTCCCTAACTTATCTTATGCTGAAAAATCTCTTCTGCATCAGTCCTATGAAAAAAATCCTATGGCAACTTATATATTTCTATCATCCTTTCTCCTTTACTGTCTATCAACCAGTTTGTAATTAGCAAATTTTAAGTGGCAAATTGGCAAATTTTAAGCAGTGGAATATCCTCATGGAGGATATTCCACTGCTAAAAATTTGTAGCTGGTCTTTGGATCCTCAACACCTCTTTTTCAAACCTTGCAAACCAGGTGATCAAATCTATTTACCGTAATTCCAATGTATGTGGTCATATAAAATCTTATATAAAGTTATAATAACCTAATTCCTGCTTGTCAGTGTTTCTTAACATCCAAGTGATCCTTTGAGTTGTTTTGTCCAATATGTTCCCTGAACTTAAACTTCATGTCTACCATTACCTCCAAATCCTTTGCCTCATCAGTTTCTGGTCTCCTCCCATTCAGTGTAGAGTATAACTTCTGTTTCATCCCAAAGTGCATAATTCTGCATTTTTCCACATTAAAATGGCAACTATTATATGTCACCTACACTGTCAGTCTATTTAAATTGTCCTGGAGGATCTTTATATTATTAACTACTACCCTCTGAAGTTTTGCATAACTAGCAAATAACTGAATTAATTAGGGGGTGGAGAAGGCAGGTAAATAAGTATATACAAGACTAATTGAACTCTTCAATTTCATTTATATATTAATAAAATAGGAAATGAAATTGAAGTAGTCTAATTACAGTCTTGTGGTATATTGCTTGTTACCTGCCTTCTACTCCTCTATATACTATTGTCTGTTCTATCAAACATTCATATCCCATTTCATATTCATCTATGTTTTCCTCATTTTTATGTAAGAGTTCCATGTTCTAAATCCATGGTCCAGTTCTGGTGCTGAATCCTTTTCGTTTGAAAATGAGTCTTTCATCCTCAAATTTATCAGGCCACTCATCAATCTCCACCCCAGTACAAAACCAATTGCACATCTCTTGGTAGCAAAAATAAAAAAGGGAAGAAACATTGGACACTTAAAATTAGACAATCTTTTTTTATTATTATTATTATTCATCTGACAAGTGAACATCTGACTGGGAAAATGATTCCATTCTTTGTCCAAAAGAGTTTGGAAGAGTAATATTAGTTTGCTCCAAATTTAAAATCATGATTCTCATATGATTCTTGTATCCTAGTACCAACTAGCAATATCATCCATGTGTTTAAAATCCCCAACATCAATGAAAGCAGGGGTATCTTAACTGTCATGTGTCTTTGACAGTTAAGATACCCTGTCTTTCATTTCAAGCTGTATATCCCAAACCCTTTGTGATGATTTAAATGTCAGAAATACAGTTATGTGCTTGCTGTCTGCCACCTGTGCCCAATGGATATGGTAGTAAAGAGAATAAAAATAATGATTAAGTGAAAAATACCCAAAGCTGCTAATTGTGAGAGACCATCCAGCCTTCTCCTGAGCATGCCAAAAGTGGAAAGATGAAAAGGAGATTCAAAGATCAAGACTTAGAAAAACATACTGGGGGAGTAAAGAGGAAGTGTACCATAACATGTGAAAAATTCTCTTAGAGAAGGCAATAATAAAGAAGATATCTTGGGGACATTAACATCTATGGCTAGCCCACCTTTTCAGTTATATCATCTCTGAGTGGTATGATTTACTCATAGTGGATTAGAGAAAAAACTGAAGATAGTGTTGTCATTACTCAAAAAGCACTAATCATGATTTCACTATTATTACATTAAATTACAACTCTCTGGCATAGCATTGCTTTGGTATCAAATGTCATTAATGTAAAGAGTGAAGAACAATGAGCCAAGGACTAATCCTTGTGTTTTGCAGATTTGCATCCCATCTCCAAACTACTTTTTTGATATTTGTTGGTCAACCATCAATCCCATATCTTTCAACTTATGTAACAGTTTTCCATTTTCTCCTGTTTGCTTTTATCTCATACCAGATATTCTCAAATTCACTATCCTCTACATTCCTTTTCTGATTCTTTTCTTTCAAAATTTACCCAACTCCAAAAATATCATGGTGTATCCATGATATTTTTGGAGTTGGGTAAATTTTGAAAGTTTTGAATCAAATACCCTTGATTAACTCAGTGATGTCATTATTATAAAATGTGAGCAAATTGCTGAAATGTGACCTTCCATTAATCAACCCATGCTGTTCACTGCAAAGTGTAGATTCTCTGTCAACCCATTTTTATATGCGAGCCCTAAAAATTTTTTCTAAAATCTTTACTACCTCTCCATATATAGTTGGATACATCAGTCTTTTCATCACCCTTGTGCAATGGGATTACCATGTATTCTTTCCACTCCTGTGGAATCTTCCCTGTTCTGAGGCTCAAATTACATAGCCTGGTCAAAGGAACAGCCACTTCAGCTAAACACTTCTAGCATCTGTGCGGATATCTCATCAGTCCCTATTGCCAAATTCCTATCCAGTTGTTGCTCAGCTTTAGTACTTCCTCTTCATACACCTGAGTTTCTTCATCTGGTGAAGTGGTAGCAGTGAGCTATATTTCATACATCAGGTTGATAACTTTTGTCAAAGTGGGCACTCATTAGTTGAACAATCTCTTCTGCATCTGTCACCCCCCCCCCACACACACACACATACCATCTATATGCAGTAGTTATTCTGTTATTCTTACACATTCATTCTTTCTTTTATTTATAGCATAACAAAATAAATCTCTTTTGGTGTATTTAGCTTGTATACTCAGTTTCTTTTCATACTTTGGCCTGCTCCTTATTTTCATAACTGATATCATTCTTATGTACATAGTATTCCTTCCATATTATCTTTTTCTAAAGAATTTTTAGCTTAATAAGATTGCACATTCATTTGATCTCTACCATATTTTAATCTTTGAACTCCAAGGACATATTCCAATATTGCATCATTTACAAATATTTTAATGCTTCCCATCCAGCAATTGATATCATGAGACAGAACCTTGTATACTTCTTAGTTAATCATAATTTCCTACTTTCTAGTTCAGCATGTAACCTTTTCTGATTGGAACATTCATAAACTTAGCCACTTCCCAAGTTAGTGAAGCATGATCACTCACTAGCCGGAAGCAGAACTGCTACAGATGTGACCACCTCCCAACACCATAATCAGAAACACTTTGGCCTTGAATCCCTTCTGTCACATACTGCATGAGGAAGCTGTCTTATAACAGACCAATAAATTTGGTTTCATTCTTCTTCTTCTCATGAGATTCCACTGCTACCCAATCATTGTTTGGATAATTAAAATCACTCATGATTAGTCGTTTAGCACCACCATGTTTATTTGCTAATGCATTTCGTCATCACCAGGAACCAATCCACTGAATCCATAACATCCCACTATGTATTTGATCCTGTTAGAATCCATCTCACACTAGATGGCTTCAAAATCACTGGAAAATTGCTACTAGTATTGCAGGTCATAGCTTTCTATCTTAATGGGATTCAAATAATCTAATATTAGAGTGCACACACACCCCTTGTCTCATATCCCATCTCTCCTTCCTAAAAATACTTATACCTGTTATATTCAATACCATTTAGTTCATCTGCCTCTGAGAGCCAAGTCCTAAAGCCTGCAATCTGAGGCCCACCATATTCACTCAAGCAATGAACTATAATCTTTTATTTCTGATACTCCTGGCATTTGTACAGACATAAGTTTACCTGTATGTTTTTTGTAATCGTTTCTGTATTCTGCATAACTCAGCTGGATAACTTTCATATCTCTATTCTTATCTAATGCCTTACTTATGCAGACATCCTTGCACAAGTGTAATACCGTATATTATCGCATATAATGCAATCCACGTATAATGCGAACTAGAAATTTTGTTTGAAAACTAGCCCTAAAATGCCATGTCCATGTATAATGCAGTCTGTTAATCTTGTTCCATAACATTATAAATAATATAATATGAATTAACGAAAGAAATATTTATTTTAAAACAAAATGTCAAAATATAATACGAATTAACGAAAGAAATATTTATTTTAAAACAAAATGTCAAAATCCTTTAAATTCTTCATCTTTTGAGTCATCAAACATTTCATTTATAAATTCATCTGTAGGGATTGCGTCATCAGTGTAACAGTTGTTGTTGTCATCTTCATGCTCTCCATTTTGTTGTGCGTCATCCTCGCTTTCGTATATGACGTAACCTTTGGATCCATCCATTGAATTACTTATTCCACATTTAAGAAATGAGCATTGGATCATTTCAGATGGTTCCCATGCTTCTTTAATCCAGCTGGTGGCTATGGTGATCTCAGGCTTCTGAAAATTCCCACCGTTTGTCATCTTCACCAAACCAGATGACATCCATTCTCTTCATTTTTCACGTAAGTGATCTTTAAATGGCTTATTCAAGCTGACATCAAGCAGCTGCAAAACGGAAGTTAAACTACTTGGTATGACTGCTAGATCTGTACATAGCTCACGTGCTTTCTCTTTGCTTGCCTCTGTTAAATGTGCCTAGAACATATCCCAGACTAGCATGCTTTGTTGATGTAACAAGCTACCTGGACGTATGTTCCATACTTGATCCAGCCACAATTGCACACCTTCTTCATCCATCCAACCTTTCTGATTGGCGCAAACAATTACACCTGGTGGAAATTTCATATGCTTTGGAATTTTCTTCCTTTTAAATATCACTGTTGGCTGTAATTTGGTTCAGTCTGCCATGCATGCTAGAACAATGGTAAAATGCGTTTTTTCATGTCCCGTTGTTTTTATGTAGACATCCTTTTCACCAACTGAGTTTACTGTTCAATTCCCAGGCATATCAAAGTACGTGGGCGTCTCATCCATATTGCCAATTTGGGAAAGTTCTTATCCGTGACACTTCCGTAATTTTATGATAAATTTATGGAAAGACTGAACTTTTTCTTCAAGCTGCTTTGGTAACTTCTGCGCAATTCTGTTCAGTGTCGTAATGTTAATGCTTTGTGTTCCATAAATCTGTTGCACCACCCAAGCGAAGCAAGAAAAGATGAAATACCTGGTGTGTCCTTGAATTTACCATTCTTGAGTTGTAGAGCTCGAAAACGAATTGCATTTCTTGTTACTATAATGCCATCTTGTCGTTGCATCAAAATCCATTCATTTAGCTCTTCTTCGAGTTCTGGAAAGGATGCTACATCTCCATGACGGCCACATTTCGTTTTGGGGATTTTTTCAAGACTGTCTTTTTGCTTATGCCAAGGTCTAATATTACTCTCTGCTACACCAAATTCTCTCATAGCAACACTGTCATTATGTTCTTCTGCAAACTGCATGACACACAATTTAAATCCTGCTTCAAAAGATGAACGTTTCTGTTGGTTCATTTTCAGGCTAGGTTTGTTTAACGAATAATATTTAAAATGAACTGTGGTTAAACTGATAGACCTAACTGTGCTCTATCATTTGGCGACGGAGCGTGCATCGTATCTGTGCATAAAGCCAGTAACGTAAGTAGCTTTATGCGCAGATACGATGCGCGCTCGGTCGCCGAATGTGAGTGGGTCAAGTAGATTTGGTTGTATGGGCATTAGGTAGTATATTATTATTATTTGACACCTCCAGGGAGTCCAAAAACTCATCGAGGGAGAGTGTGGCAACAGCATTGAATGATTGGTCCCCTTCCAACTACTAACCGTGCTCAAACTTACTTAATTGAGCCATTAGTAGCAGAGGCTCTACCAATCGACCAATCTTTGCTGGCAAATTGTGTGTGCAAGTCTAATAAGATGTTATATTTTTTAGGATCCGCATATATTGCGAACCCCTAACTTTAAGTAGTATTTTTTACCATAAATTTTTCGCATTATATGCGATAATATATGGTAAGTCTGAACTGGATGAACACACACAATTCTTTCCTCAGTCATTTATTTCCATGATAATGCACATTCCTATCATTAAGAGAGTTACATAATGCAGTTGCTCTTATGCACAGATTTCATCATTCCTTCTATCATAATCTAATAAATTTAGTTTAATCCTTTATCCAAGTGTGAGCAAACAAAGTTTGCGCCTGAAAGTATCTTCAGGACTGGGGTAAGGTGGTGCAACACCAGGACAACTCCTTGCAAAGGTGGAGCAAGATACTAACACTCCTATCTCAATATCTCCCATAATGCAAAACACATCTCCTTGCAGATATGTCTAATGTTATGCATTAAGGGAAGGGCCACTACCCAGACTAGTTTCGACCTTTATTGAGGTCTCTTCCGTGGGAGCCAGGCCCAAGTGGAGATACCAGCCAGAAGCATTAGCAAGGTCATCTCTACCTATAGGAGTTGCCAAATGGTGTGCCACCTTTTTAATAAATTACTCTGGATTTAGAGAAAGAAAGGATTAAACTAAATTTATTATATTCTAACCAAGCGAAAAATAAACTTTCAACTATCATAATCTAGTTTCCCCGGTTATCTAGGTTATACTAATTAATAATTTTTTTCAGACACTAAATTTCTTCTGATACCAAATGCATTTGAGCATAGGCTATCCTTCTTCAAACTCACTCCAACCATCTAAAAACTTGCAACCATTCTTTCCACACAGCATACTCGTTGAATCATATAATTCATCTTAACTGACTCCTATTATATCTTAGTAATACACAAAGAGTTTTGACTTTCTCACTCTTCAGTCTTATTTCTTCCAGCAATACTTTTATATTCTCTCATACTGAACTGACCACTAGTTAAATCATTAGTACCTACTAGAATTACCATCTCTTTTCTTTTCTGTTTTCAACTGCATTTGCTATATTTTTGCTTTGGAAAAGCTTAAAGTAATAACATGGTTATCAATGGCATATTTCATGAGGGAATTGCCATATCAGATAATATCCTTTTTATAATTGACTTTATCTAAGTGATTATTGTTATGCAGCAATGATAATCTGTAGGTAAATGAATGGTAAATGAATCTTTCCTGATTCATTGCCTTGTTTCTCATTTTGCTGCTTAGCTTTCTTGTACTTCCTATGTTCATTTAAATGTTTCTTGACGTTTTATAATTCCTACATTATCTGTCTGATGTTTGAATACAATGATTTTGGAGTTTGTTTTGAACATTGTCAAGTTTCTCTTTAGTTAGAAAAACCTTCTTGTTCTCTACCTTACTACTCTTGTCAGTGTTCCATTTTGTTGCTGCTTGATTCTTGTGTATGTTTTGGTGCCATTTTACAATACTATTTAATACTACAATATCTCAGTTGCAAAATACACCAATTACAATAAAAACACAAATTAGCATTAATATACTATAAAACACTAATTTTCTAATAAAAAAAAAAATACAAAACAGATAAAAATTGTCAATTTTACACGAGCTTTGAATAAACTAACCACTCATGATGTAGCCTTGAACCTGATTTTTGCATAATTGAGTTTATAATTCATCTCTGAAAGCTGTTTGAATTTTAAATCTTTTGTACATTTTGTACAAAATTTTCAATATAATTACTTACTTTTATTCTTGTCAAACTAAATGGTGATTTCTTATTTCAAATCCCCTCATGGATATCCTTGTATCCTGATTCAGTGTGAAGATATCACTATCAATAGTAACATAATCAGTAAGACATTTCTTATTTTTTATGTGCTCACCATGTAAATTTATGTTTAACTTTGTTTGGAACTTGGTACTAGTGATGAACAGTACCAAGGATTTCTATGGATTTCTATTCATTTTCAGAACAGAAATCCATCAGGTACTTATTGTTAGCCACTTTTTTCTTCAAATTTTCTGTAATTATTAATGTCTATTTGGAATTCATTTCTCGCTCTGCAGTTTGTCTTCACCAAGAAACAGTTTTTTTTCCTTTATGTCTGCTTCCCTCTCAAATAACTTAGTTTCTCTATTTCTTCTCTATGCAACTAGTAGAGCCACTGAAATGCACAAATAAGTATCGAAGTTCCCATTCTGAAATTTGTCTGAATCACTCTTGTGGTACATTTGAAGTGTATGGTGATTGGCAAGGCACCCAGTCCTTAAATCAAATCGACACCTGGTATGGATGTAAATTTAAGGAGGCCTGTGAGATTCTTCTCCAAGAATTTGTATGTTTCATCTACAACACAAAGCATTTAGGAAAAGAACTAACAGTTTTTCAAGCCATAATAACCGACATATTGGATACCAGGAAGAATAGAAATTTAATTTGATAACGAGCCAGCCTGGCTGGCCGAGTGGTTAGTGTATTCGCTCTCCAGCCACAAGGCTGTGGGTTCGAATCCCACTATGGGCATGGATGTTTGTGATTGTCTGTGGAAATACCAGTGGTGGTGGTCGGCAGTAGATGGCATTGGTGTAGTGCGGTCAGTTGGTGGATTGTGTGGTGGAGAGACAGTTGTAGAGTAGGTGCCCTCCCTCGATGAGTCCTTGGACTCCCTGGAGGTGTCAAATAATAAAAATAACAATCCAGTGGCTCTCGGACAACAATCAGAACTTAAAATAACAGGACTATAGGAAACTAAACCATTAACTTGTAGTAACAATTGATGTAAATTTTTGTTGATTTATTTATGACATGTTTTTTGTTTTTAGCAGAGGTCAGGCTAGGATAAGTGGACCTAGAGCCGTTATATATATATATATATATATATATATATATATATATATATATATATATATATTGCTGTAGTGCTTATCAATGTAACTTGCCATTCAGCATATATGTTATATGTACAGTAGAATCCGCTTATTGTGATTACGGATAATATTATCAATCGGCTATTATTATCAAAATCAGTCGGTCCCAAACACACTGTTTAAATTTAATTAAAAATAATCTGTCTATTATAATCAGAGTTCTGGTTAATGTTATCAAAATCGTCGAATGTTTAGCCTTTTGCATCTCAGAATTAGGAACTTTAAGGGTTAATTATGAGAAAATTTGACAAAGAACATTTGTCGAGATCTGACTTTTGTGTTAATCTTCTTTTAATCTTATTCTTCAGTCAATCTTATATCTTCCAGGCCAATGCAGGTGGGTTATCTTCTTATAATCTTAATCTTCCATAAATGTTAAATCTTCCAGGAATGCATGTGGATATAAATACAATCGAATCGTGATTTTTCGAGTTTATTTTCATGCTTTTTCAGCAAGTGAATTTGACTTTAAGTGCTCATTAAAACAGCCCTTAGCATTATGGCAGACACAACTAAAAAATGTAAAGATTTATCTTTTCAAGAGAAGCAAAGAATTTTGGAATGCTATGATAAGTTGCCCAAACAAGTCAGCATAGTGCAGCTGCAGATTTAAAAATTTCACAATCACTCTCGTGTAAGATCTCAAAAAAAAAAATGAAACATTGAAACTTCAGCTCTTACTAATGAGAACATGGATCGGAAGAGAGAATTCATGTGGATATAAATACAATTGAATTGTGATTTTTCGAGTTTATTTTCATGCTCTTTCAGTAAGTGAATTCAACTTCAGTAATTCAGCTTCAATTCATACTCAAGTTGAATGCAACATTAAAAATTCGTTTAATAGTCTTTGTGAAAAGAATACATCGATTAATGGGCCTATTATTATTCAGGCTTCTATGGAGTCAAAAGACTCATCGTGGGAGATCCTTTCTAAGAAACAAAAGTCTATCAAGACTCGTTGAGGGAGGTCCCTCCTAGGAAACACAAACTCTATCATACCACTCCTTAAATGCATTGACCGTTCTCGCTCTCACCACTTCATCAGGCAATGCATTCCATGGTTCAACCACCCTCCATGCAAAGAAACCACTCCTCACCCTCTTTCTCACAGTTCCCTTTCGTAACTTCCAGGGATGGCCCCCTTGTCATGACTCCTTCCCGCTGTTCAACCAAGCGAAAGAACTCCCCAGTGTCAACCCTGTAACCACCTTTCAACAGTTTAAAAGGCTCAACCATATCACCACCCCTTCTTCTATCCACCAAACTCTGCAGTCCACACTCCCTCAGCCGATCCTCATATCTAACATTGTACAGTCCCGACACCATCTTTGTTATCTGACTTTGTACCCTTTCCACAGTTAATTTATCCCCTTCAAATACTGGGGACCAAATCTGAGAACAATAGTCTAAGTTTGGTCTGATCAGAGTCTTATATAATGGAATGATAACCATTTTATCTCTGCAGGTCAGTGTACTTTTCATTATTGCAGCAATCCTCTGTGTTACCTTCACTACCTTTGCAATATGTCCCCTAAATTTCAGGTTTCTATCAATCATCAAACCCAAATCTCTTATCTCTCCTACTTCCTGCAGTTTAACTCCTCTAATAGAGTATGCAGCATGCTATCGATGTGTCCAAAACCTCAACACCTTACATTTTATTATTATTATTATTATTCAGGCCTCCAAGGAGTCAAAAGACTCATCGAGGGAGGTCCTTCCTAAGACATAAAGTCTGTCAAGACTCATCGAGGGGAGGTCCCCCCCCTGAGAAACACAAAGTCTATCATACCACTCTTTAAACTCACTGACTGTTCTCGCTCCCACCACTCCATCAGACAATGCATTCCATGGCTCAACCACCCTCCACACAAAGAAACCACTCCGTACCCTCTTGCTCACAGTTTCCTTTCGTAACTTCCAGGGATGGCCCCCTTGTCATGACTCCTTCCCGCTGTTCAGCCAAGCGAAAGAACTCCCCAGTGTCAACCCTGTAACCACCTCTCAACAGTTTAAAAGTCTCAATCATATCACCTCTCCTTCTTCTATCCACCAAATTCTGCAGTCCACATTCTCTCAGCCGATCCTCATAACTATCCTTGTACAGTCCTGAAACCATCTTTGTCATCCGTCTTTGTATCCTTTCCACAGTTAATTTATCCCCTTCAAATCCTGGGGACCAAATCTGAGAACAATAGTCCAAGTGTGGTCTGATCAGAGACTTATACAATGGAATGATAACCCTCTTATCTCTGCAGGTCAGTGTTATTCCTTCTCATAATAGCAACAATCCTCTGTGTTACCCTTTCCTTTAGGCTTGCACGGTGATCCGAATGCATTTTTGGAAATTATGGAGACAACTAACATTTTTGAATAAAAACTTTAGTTTAATATTACTAAAATTTTATAATTCGATGTTTCGACCTTTATGTCAAGGTCATCTTCTGGAGTGTACAAATATACACAAGAAACAAGCTATACTACAATCATACTGGTTCGTTAAAGACACTGACTAACCGCTACCACAATTGTAGTCCTGACCTCTGGTGGAAAAAAAAAAATAAAATTATTATACATCAACGCTAGAGTCCTATTATTTGTGTTGTCTACTATATACATATATTAACATCATTCCAGCCAGTTGGAGTGGAATGGTTTCTAATACTAGCGGGTTCGCTAGAGTCCTGATTTATGTTGAATCTTTCATATTAGGTTGGCTGAATGTGTGCCATCCAGATCCTTGGAATTTTCATACCATCTTTATTGTTGATATTTGGGTGGTTTATCAGGATTTTGCAGGATTCTTTAAATTTTCTTTCGTACCATGTTTTTGTGCGGTGTAAGGAGCACGGTGCTTTTCCAGTTGATTTGGTGTAGGGTGTTAAGTGCATGGTCTGAGAGGCCTGCTTCACCATAATGGTTATATTTAATGTGTCTAATGTGTTCTTTCTTGCGTATAGGGATTGTCCGTCCTGTTTCACCAGTGTACGGTAAGTTACAGGTGCAGTGGATGCAATAGACTCCAGGATGTGCTAATGGGAGGAGAGGATCCTTAGAGGAGCTGAATATTGTTTTAAGTTTAGTGGGTGGTTTAAAGGTGACATTGAGGTTATAATGTTGTAGGATTCTGTTGATTTTTTCCGATAACCCTTTAATGTATGGGATGGCTATGGTTTTACTGTAATCTAGATTCATTTTTGTTGTGGTTTTATAGAGTATTTTATTGACAGTATTCTTGTTATAGCCATTGTTTGTGAATGTGTCACTAATGATTTTTAGTTCTTGTTTCAGGGCTTGCTGGTTAGAGCAAATAGTTGTGGCTCTGTTTTTAAGGGTGTTTATGACTCCATATTTTTGTGCTGGTTGGTGGTATGAATTCGCATGTATGTATTGGCCTGTGTGTGTCAGTTTTCGGTAGACTGTGAAGGATAGACTGCCTGAAGGAAGAAGTGTAACTAGTGTGTCTAGGAACGGGAGCAAATTTTGGTTTTCAATTTCAATGGTAAATTGTATGTGTTCGTGTTGTTTGTTTAGGTGGCTGAGGAATGTGTTTAGCGTTTGTCGCCCGTGCAGCCAGATCGCGAACACGTCATCAATGTATCTGAGCCAGATTGTCGGTCGAAGCATGGCTCTGTGTTTCCTTCACCACCTTTGCAATATGTCCCTTAAACTTCAGGTTTCTATCAATCATCAACCCCAGATCTCTTGTCTCCCCTGCTTCCTCCAGTATAACTCCTCCCATAGAGTATGCAGCATCCCATCGATGTTTCCCAAACCTCAAGACCTTACATTTTGCTTCATTAAATATTTATGAATCTATCTAGCTTATTTAAATCCTCTTGCAGGGCTACCACATCTGCACTATTACTAATAATCCTTCCCAGCTTCGCATCATCCGCAAACAACTGAATATCCCCCTGCAATCCACTGGCTATGTCATTGATATAAAGGTTAAACAATATAGGTCTTAGTACTGAGCCCTGTGGGACCTCACTTGTAACCCTCTGCCTCCAGGAAACTGCTCCACCATTCACAACTCTCTGATACCTATCAGACAGCCAATCCTGAATCCAGTTGACCAATCTGACATCCAGACCCATGTGCTGCAACGTAAATATCAGCTTATCATGTGGCACCCTGTCAAATGCCTTTGCCAAGTCTAAGAAAATTGCAGTATATGCCTTTCCCTCATCTAATGTTCTTGTAACTTTATTATAAAAGGCTAGCATATTGCTAAAACAAGAGCATCCGTTCACAAATCCATGTTGATTCTCACAGATAACATTACCCTCATCTGCCCAATGCTGTATACAGTCCCTCACTATTTTCTCCAAGATCTTAACAACTACTGATGACACACAGACTGGCCTATAATTAGACACTTCTAGTCTGTTACCACCCTTATGCAATGGCACTATCTTATCTTCCTTCCATTTACTAGGCACCTTTTCCAAAGCCAGACTTTCATTGAAAAGCCATATTAAAGGCACTGTCAATTCCCTAGCACATTCTCTCAAAACTCGTTAAATTTCATCCAGTCCCACAGCTTTACTGACATCCAGAGTACTCAGTATCTGAAACACACTCTCCTCCTGTACCTCCAGACCTCGAACC
Organism: Typopeltis vanoorti; assembly: GCF_054136105.1. Taxonomy (NCBI): domain Eukaryota; kingdom Metazoa; phylum Arthropoda; class Arachnida; order Uropygi; family Thelyphonidae; genus Typopeltis; species Typopeltis vanoorti. The sequence continues at coordinate 34,766,116 of NC_143568.1, forward strand.
AGTCCTATCCCTCTAGCATTAAAACTGACTCCTCTAGGATGAAATACTCCAATAAAGTGTTCATCGAACAATTCCACTATGTCCTCTGCATCAGTCACTCTATTCCCATTTTTATCCCACAATATCATTCGTCCACAGTCATTTCTCCTCCTACTGGCCACATAGCTAAAAAATTCCCTAGGATTTACTTTGGATCTTAGGGCTAATCTTCTCTCATATTCCAGTTTCGTTTTCCTCACCATGCTAGTCAGTCTTCTGGCCTGTGTCTTATACTCTTCATGCATCTTCTCCTGTCTCCTTATATCTCTTCCACAGCCTCTTTTTCACATGCAATTCCTGTTTAATATTATTTGTCATCCACTTTACTCCAAATTGTGTCCTCTTGTTCAATCGTGGTATACAACTTACCATTGCTGCTAACAAATATTCTTTCAAATTTCCCACGCACTAATGATATCCCAGCCTTCCAATTCCTCCCTCCATGAAACTTCCCCAAGTTGACGTCTTAGACTATTATAATCACTTTCCTTATAATTCCATATATGTTCCCGTCTCTTTGATATGCCTGCATGTCTATTCATTTTCCAAGTCAAAACCATATGGTCAATCTCTCCAACTGGTGGGAGAGATGTCATCTCAGTTATTATCAACACTTCTGATGCTATAACCAAAATATCACCAAAACTCTTGAACCTCTTGTTCCCTCTGTCACATGTTGCCTAAGACATTTGTCCCTCAAGAATTCTAGAAATTCCATTGCCTTATTGCTACATGCATCTTCCTCTTCCCAGTTTATACTACTATAGTTAAAATCTCCCATAACTATCATTCTTCTTGCACTTGCCAAACTCAACTGTCTAAACATTTCCTGGTCTCCACCCTCTATACTCCTGGGTCTGTAGCAACATCCCACTAAATATCCTGTCTTGCCTACCTCTACCTCACACCATACACTCTCAAAATCATTTGTCTCAGTTCCTTCCAAATTCTCCACTCTTAGAGGACATAAGTCATTACTTATCATAAGCAGTACCCCACCACTACGCTTTCCCCTCCTATCCTGATAAAAAATGCTATACCCAGCGACTTCTATTCCTGTTGTTATATCTACTTCTGTCAACCATGTCTCAGTGATCGCAATAATTTTTGGCCAGGCTGATGCTATCTGCGCCACCAATTCCTCTCCCTTATTCCGGATACTCCTGGCATTAGTATAAAGCATATAAATGCCATTGTTTCTATACCCAGCATTATCCCTTCTAGACTCCACTGGGCTCAGTGTTACCTGACATTGTCTCCCTTCTCCCAAGTATCCATTCCCACAAGAGGCCACCCCTGCTATCATCCTCCCTGGGACACACTTACTCGTTCAGAACAGCATTCTCTCCAGATGCCTACATCCTTCCTCATTCAAATGTAAACGGTCTCTCACATACAATTCCTCTTTCCTCAAATGCACTCCAAGCATCCACATATACCAGTCCTCTCTTGTCACACATTCTCGCTATTATGTTATTCAATATCACTGCTCTTCTGCTCAGCTCATCATTATCATACCTAGGCAACACGCACACTATTTTTCCTCTGTCTGTCTTCTTCCATACAGTCTCAAGCAAAAATCTCATATCTCTCGCTGCCCGACATACATTACCACTCAAGTCATTCGTTCCTACCATCACAATCATCTCATCCACCCTTTCACCTCTCTTAATTGCCATAGCCACACTTTCTATTGTTTCTCCTGGCAAACACTCTTCACGCATCCTATCTTGAACACCACGGATCATTGAGTCGCCATACATTATACCTCTTACCATTCCCTCGCTCCTATTGTTTCCATTCTCTCCTCTTCTTTCATTCCCACACCTCTCTCTTCTACTGTTTCCATTCTCTCCTCTTCTAGCACTCCCATACATCTCTCTCATTCCCTCTCTCCTACTGTTTCCATTTTCTCCACTTCTAGCCATTCCATATCCCTCTCTCATTCTGTCTCTAATACTACTGTTTCCATCCTCTCGTCTTCTAGCATTCCCATACCTCTCTCTCATTCCATCTCTCTTACCGTTTCCATTCTCTCCTCTTCTAGCACTTCCATATCTCTCTCTCATTCCCTCTCTTCTACTGTTGCCATTCTCTCCACTTCTAGCACCCCCATACCTCTCACTCATACTCCCTAAATTCTCTCTCTCTCTGCTACTCTGATTCACCTTGCATTTATCTCTTCCATTCTCCTAATCTTATCTTTCATACTTCTGCTCTCATTCACAAGACATTCCACCTCCTCTTTCAACTCATCTATCTCCCTCTGCAGGTCAGTCACTCTTAATCTAAATTCACTCTCCCAAACAAAACCATCTCCTAAACTTTCACAGTCACTCGCACATTTTGCTGCATTAAACTGACCCCCATTCATTTGCCCATCTATCTAGCTTATTCAAATCCTCTTGCAGGGCTACCACATCTGTACTATTACTAATAAACCCTTCCCAGCTTCGCATCATCTGCAAACAACCGAATATCCCCTTGCAATCCACGGACAATGTCATTGATATAAAGGTTAAACAATATAGGTCCCAGTACTGAGCCCTGTGGAACCTCACTTGTAACTTTCTGCCTCTTTGATATTGCTCCACCATACACAACTCTCTGATACCTATCGGACAGCCAATCCTGAATCCAGTTGACCAATCTGACATCCAGATCCATGTGCTGCAACTTGAATATCAGCTTATCGTGTGGCACCCTGTCAAATGCCTTTGCTCAGTCTAGGAAAATGGCAGTATATGCCTTTCCCTCATCTAATGCTCTTGTAACTTTATCATAAAAGGCTGGCATATTGCTAAAACAGGAGCACCCCTTCACAAATCCATGTTGACTCTCACAGATAACATTACCCTCATCTGCCCAATGCTGTATATGGTCCCTTACTATTTTCTCCAAGATCTTACTAACTACTGATGACACACAAACTGGCCTATAATTAGACACTTCCAATCTGTTACCGTCCTTATGCAATGGCACTATCTTACCTTCCTTCCATTCCATTGGCTCCTTTCCCATGCCAGACTTTCATTGAAAAGCTAGGTCAAGGGCACTGTCAGTTCCTTAGCACATTCTCTCGAAACTCATGGTGAAATACCATCCAGTTTCACAGCTTTACTAACATCCAGAGTACTCAGTATGTGGAACACATTCTCCTCCTGCACCTCTAAACCTCGAATCTGCTCTATCACTAGTATTCAAATTGACGCCTCCAGGATGAAATACTCCAATAAAGTGTTCATCGAACAATTCCACTATGTCCTCTGTATCAGTCATTCTATTCCCATTTTTATCCCACAATGTCATTCTTCCACAGTCATTTCTCCTCCTCCTCAGGCCAGATAGTTAAAAAAAATTCCCTAGGAGATTCCTTGGATCTAACGGCCAATCTTTTCTCATATTCCAGTTTCACCTTCCTTACCATACTAGTCACTCTTCTGGCCTGTGTCTTATATTCTTCATGCATCTGCTCTTCACCTGTCTCTTTATATCTCTTCCATAGCCTCTTTTTCGCATGTAGCTCCTGGTTCAATGTTGTTTGTCATCCACTTTACTTAAAATTGTGTCCTCTTCTTCACTCGTGGAATACAGCTTACTATTGCTGCTAACAAATATTTCTTCACAATTTCTCAAGCACTAATGATATCCCAACCTTCCAATTCCTCCCTCCACGAAACTTCCCCAAGTTGACGTCTATGACTATTATAATCATCTGCTTTATAATTCCACATACGTTCCCGTCTCTTTGATACTCCTGTATGTCTATTCATTTTCCAAGTCAAAACCATATGGTCACTCTATCCAACTGGTGGGAGAGATGTCATCTCAGTTATTATCAGCTCTTCTGATGCTATAGCCAAATCCAAAACTCTTGAACCTCTCATTCCCTCTCTTACATGTTGCCTAAGACATTTGTTCCTCAAGAATTCTAGAAATTCCATTCCTTTATTGCTTTTCTTCCTTTCCCCAATCTATACTGCTGTAATTAAAATCTCCCATAACAATCATTCTTCTTGCACTTGCCATGCTCAACTGTCTCAACATCTCCTGTTCCCCACCTTCTGTGCTCCTTAGTCTGTAGCAACACTCCACTAAATATCTTGTCTTGCCCACCTCTACTTCACACCATATTCTTTCAAAATCATTAATTACTGCCTTCCAAAGCCTTCACTCTTAGAGGACATAAGTCATCACTTATCATAAGCAGTACTCCACCACCACACTTACCCTTTCTATCCTGCCGAAAAATGCTGTACCCAGCAACTTCTATTCCTGTTATTATATCCTCTTCTGTCAACCACGTCTCTTTGATCCCAGTAATCTTTGGCCAGGCTGATGCTATCACTGTTACCAATTCTGATTACTCCTGGCATTGGTATAAAGCATAAAAATGCCATTGTTTCTATACTCAGCATTAACCCCTCTAGACTCCACTGGGCTCAGCATTACCTGATATCGTCCTCCTTCTACCAAGTACCCATTCCCACAAGAGGCCACCCTTGCTACCATCCACGCTGGGACACACTGACTCGTTCAGAACAGCAATCTCTCCAGATGCCTACATCCTTCCTCATTCAAATGCAGGCGGTCTCTCGCATACAATTTCTCTCGGCTCTCAAACACACTCCAAGCATCCACATATTCGAATCCTTTCTTCTGATACATTCTCGCTATTATGTCATTCAATATCGCCACTCTTCTGCTCAGCTCGACATTATCATACCTAGGCAACACACACGCTATCTTTCCTCTCTGTGTCTTCTTTTGATGCTTCAAAAAACAGAACTTGCAAAAACAATGGACAAAGAAAATTTCACTGCAACTGATGGATGGTTTAACAGGTGGAAAAAGCATGAGGAAAATATTCTCTACAAACTTATTCATGGTGAAGAAAAAAGTGCTGATTTTTTATCAGCTGATGCGTGGATTAAGACCACGTGGCCAAAAATTATGGCTGAATATTCTCCTGAGGATATTTACAATGCAGACGAAACAGGACTATTTTCGTGCAATGCCTGAGCATGCTTATTTGTTTAAAAATGAAAGTACAAAAAGATTTAATACTTCAAAAGAGCAAGTGACAGTTCTTTGTTGTGCTAATATCAAAGGCGAGAAATGAGAGCTCCTAGTGATTGGAAAAGTAAAAAATCCTCGGTGTTTTAAAGATGTCAAAAGTTTGACTAATGTTCTAGTGCAAATGCTTGGATGACTAATGACATTTTCAACAATTGGTTAGTTAAGTGGGATCTTAAATTAAAGTGAAAAATTGTCTTGTTGGTAGACAACTATTGTACTCCACTGCACACACAATTTATCATTAAAGAACATCAAAGTAATCTTCTTGCCTTCGAACACTGCATTGTTAATTCAACCATGTGACCAAGGCATCATGAGCTTTTAAAGCTTATTATCGCATGGAAGTTTGTGCGTGAATTATAGCTGAACTTGGTTATATAAAAGACCAATCTGATGCAAGTGCTATTGCAAAAAAGATTTCCCTTCTTGATGCATTGCATTCGGTAGCAGTGTCGTGGAAGCAAGTCTCAGAGAAGACAATTGAAAACTGCTTCTAAAAAGGTGGATTTTTTAAAACAAACTATGAAACTCCTTTCAAAGAATTTGAATATCTTATAAATGAAAATTTTGAATTTCTCTGAATGCCAGCCTGGTTGGCCGAGTGGTTAGCATATCTGCTCTCCAGCCAAAAGGCTGTGGGTTCAAATCCCGTCATGGGCATGGATGTTTGTGATTGTCTGTGGAAATACTAGTAGTGGTGGTTGGCAGTGGATGCCATTGGTGTAAATGATGAAGATAGTTGCGGTTGTTGGAGTAGTGGAGACGGAGAGCTGTAGAGTAGGTGCCCTCCCTTGAAGAGTCTTTGGACTTCCTGGAGGTGTTATATAATAATAATTGATGACGTTGAGGTGGTGGCTACAATGACAGTGTCAGACAAATGTCAAGCTGCTTCTGATGAGAACTTGAAGAAAACTAGTAGAAGAAAGTGAACCTAATACAAGTATAGAAAAACAAATTTTAGAAGCTCCAACCAATGCCCAGATGCAAGAAGCTCTATGAATACTTCATCGCAGTGTGCAACATAGAGTAACAAACTTCGAAAGGCATTTTGAATATAAGCAATTTATTCATGCACTACTATATTCAAACACACAACAGACATCACTAGATAAGTTTTTAAAATAAATTTTATGTTGTTGCTTATTAAAGTTATAACATTAAATAATGTTCATAACAATAAATGAAAATAAATGATGCAATTTTTTATATCCTTTGCTTAATGTTATCAGCTGATTGTTATTGAAAGTGACTGTCCCAAAGTGATCACAATTAGCGGCATTTACTGTATTATGTATTCCAAAGGATGATCTTCATCCTTAGGAATGAAAAGTCAAATATCAAGTATTGTTTTAATCTAAAGTAGGTTTTTCTAACATGGTAGTTTGTTTCCATAATTATTCATAATGAATGCTGATCCCTAAAAGAAGGAAAATGGGTTTTTGAACATGTACATTTGTCAGATGGAATATGCTGGCTTTAGTAATTAATCCAATCTTTTTGAGTTTCTGATAAAAAAAAATTTTTTTTTTTAAATTTCATTCCTAATCTCACTTGCATCTTTCATAATAAGTATAAGTTCTCACTTGCATAATAAGTTCATTCTTTTCTGTTCAAATAGGTGATTCATCTGGACAGCATCCAGGGGACCGTTATGTAATAACAGCATTAGAAGAGGCTAAACAAGAAGTTGACAAAGCTATTAATCATACCTTGCAACATCTTTTCAATAAATCACACCAGCATTCACCTTATGAACTTGTTCAAGCCTTTAGGTTTCCTTCTCATGAAGCAAGAGATATAGCTAGAGCAGCAGAAGTATATGAAAGAGCATTGCAGTTAGTATGGAAGCATGTAGAATCAGGAGAAAAATTTAATTTGACTGGTAAGCAAATTATTTCATATTAAATGTTTTTCAACTGTGTGAAATTAATTTGAAAGCTGAAAAGTGAATTATTATATAAATTGATGGAAGTTTATTTTTCACTTGGTTAGACTATAATAAATTTAGTTTAATCCTTTATCCAAGTGTAAGCAAACAAAGTTTGCACCTAAAATATCTTCAGGACTGAGGTAAGGTAGTGCAACACCAGGCAACTCCGAGCAAAGGTGGACCAAGCTCTCATCAATCCTTGTCTCAGCATCTCCCATAATGCAAAGCACATCTCCTTGCAGACATGTATACTGCTATGCATTAAGGGAAGGGCCACTACCCAGACCGGTTTCCCTTTGTTTAAGTGCGGGGATACCATTCCAAAAACATAAAATCCCCCGGATCACCCAGTAATGAGCAACCTGCAGGATCAGAAAGTCAGAAACTCTCAAAAGGGTAACAGCAACAGCCATGCCTCAGTTAACTTCACAGGCTACAGCATTGCCATTCATTACCCCATCATGCAGGCCCTGGGTGATAGCAACAGTCGAGCCTCAGTTAAAATTTCATGGGCTACAGCATTGCCATTTATCACCCAAGCTTCCAACTGGTTTCAACCTTTATTGAGGTCTCATCAGTGGGAGGCAGACCCAAACAAGGAGATACTAAGGCAGAAGCAAGACGAGATGTCATATTTACCTATAGGAGTTGCCAACAGGTGTACCACCTTATTATTAAATTAATCTGGATTTAGAGAAAGATGTTGGGAGTTTATTTTTCACTTGGTTAGACTATAATAAATTTAGTTTAATCCTTTATCCAAGTGTTGGACTATAATAAATTTAGTTTAATCCTTGATCAAAGTGTAAGCAAGTGAAAAATAAACTTCCAACATCTTTCTCTAAATCCAGAGTAATTTAATAATAAGGTGGTACACCTGTTGGCAACTCCTATAGGTAAATATGACCTCTCCTATTGCTTCTGTCTTAGTATCTCCACGTTTGGGTCTGCCTCCCACTGACGTCAATAAAGGTTGAAACCGGTCTGGATAGTGGCCCTTCCCTTAATGCATAGCAGTATACATGTCCACAAGCATCTCCTCGCAAGATGTGCTTTGCATTATGGGAGATACTGAGACAAGGAGTGATAAGAGCTTGGTCCACCTTTTCCTGGTGTTGCACTACCTTACCTCAGTCCTGAAGATATTTTCAGGTGCAAACTTTGTTTGCTTACACTTGGATAAAGGATTAAACTAAATTTATTATTATAAAAATTGAATTTGACTTTGTTGTTTTTTATGATCAGTGATGAAATTTCAAGAATTACTGCATTTACATTCATATCTAAAAGAACTTATTTTTGTAATTTTGAGATTAAATTTTAAATATTTTTTGTTACTATTTCATACTTTAGTACTTCTGATGCCCCTTGTGTTCTGGTGGGAAGGGGATTATTTGAAATAATTCTTAGAATTGCAGCGAAGGGAGGGGGGGGGGTTAGTGTTCACAGAATTAGCAAAACTGCAAATAGACATCAGAATGATGTCTATTATTATCATCATCATCTCTGAACTCCATGGCATCACACTCATCATGGGTGGTACACACTATTGCACATGATACTAATCCAGTCGTGCCTTTAACCAATTCAATGCGTCTACATTCACAACACACTTAGGCAATGCATTCCACTCACTAACCACTCCCCATCAAATAACCTGCTCCTCACTCCTCTGCTCACACCCTCCTTATACAGTTTCCAGCATTGGCCTCTTGTTCTACCCTTCCTTTCCCATTCTCTGCAAAATATTTTCCGTGTCAACCTGATAACTTATTATTAGCTTATATCTCTCAATCATACCTCCACCCCCTTTCCTGCTATTCTCAAGGCTTTGCAACTTACATTCTCTCAATCTGTTCATACTCCACATTCCAAAGACCACTGACCACCACCTTTGAATCTTCTCTGGACAGTTTCCAACATATTCTCGTCACCATGAAAACCCAGTGACCAAATCTGTGGACAATAATCCATATGAGGCTTGATCAAGGCCTTATACAATGGCATCATAACCTCTCTATTTCTGCATGTCAGGGGCCTCCACATCATTGCCATTATCTGATGTGATGTCTTCACAACTTGTGCAATGTGGCTGCTGATTTTCAGGTCCTTGTCCACCACCACTACCAGATCTCTCATTTCCTCTACTTCCTTTTAAGTTTCTCAACTAAGTGTATACTTTGCATCCCATTGTTGCTTACCAGATTTCAAAACCTTACACTTTGCAACATTGAACTGAGAATTCCACTTACCTGCCCATTCATGCAATCAATTCAAGTACTTTTATGAGACCATAACATCTGTTTGACTCTGCATTGCACTCCCCAATTTTGCATCATCTGCAAACAGCTGTATGTCACTAGTTAAACCCATCCCAATATCATTAATACACAAATTGATTTGGTCTCAAAACTGTCCCCTGCGGTGCACCACTAGTGACTTTCCTCTTTCAGGATGCTGCATCCCCATATACAACTTTCCGATACCTATCTGACACCATTCTCTGATCCATCTCAGAAGTCTGTTATCCAATCCCATCTGTTTCAATTTATTAAAAAGTCTAGAAGATTAAATCTTCTAGACTTTTCTAGTCTATCAAAAGCTTTTGTAAAATCCAAGTACACCACTGTATATGCATCTCCTCTGTCCAAGATATTTGTCACCTTGTTATAGAACATAAGTAAGTTAGTAAAACATGATCTCTCTTTAACAAACCCATTCTGATAACCTCAGATAATATTGCTGTTATCAACCGATTTCTATATCCTACTTCTCAACAATCTCTCCAGTACATTCACCACAACTCCAGATATACAGCCTGGCCTATAATTTTAAGCTACAGCCTTATCACCAACTTTATGCAGTGAACAATTTTACCCTCCTTCCACTCCGTTGGAACCTGTCCTGTTGTAAGACACTTATTAAACAGGCATGGCAATGCTACTGCCAATTCCTTGGAACATTTATGTCATCAAATCCTATTGTCTTATTGACATCATGGTTATTTATTTCCTCAAATATCTTCTGCTCACTCATAATTAAGTCATCCTCTACACTTAAGTTTATCATGATTCCCTCAACACTGTATTCTTCAGCAATTACCATTCTACCATTTTCATCCATTAACATCATCTTATCATTCTTCCTTCTACTTGCCACATATCTTAAAAAAAAAAAAAAAAAAAAACTCTCTGGAGGTTTCCTTTGCCTGATTTGCCAATTTCTGCTCATACTGCACTTTTGTTTTACTAAGTCACTCTCCTTGGTTCATGTAACTGATTATTACGATTATTCATCTTGTACTGCCTCCAAAGTACCTTTTTCTTCCAGATTTCATGCTCAAGCTCTTCATTCATCCATTTTACACCTACCTTAGTCAGCCTTTTGGCTTTCAGAATACACTCACACATTAATGCTGTTAATTATTTCTTTGTCAGTTCCCAAGCAGCATTTATTTCTTTACCACTCGACTCCTCATTTTCAATAACTGTTTCATCAAATCTTTCATTCTTTCACTCTGTCACTTTTACTGGCTTTTGTTTCATTTCCATTTCTTTCATTTATATCTTCTATATTTTCAATTTGTTTTGCATTCATTGCCTGGTGGTCTAATAATATACCGTACTTCCTAGATGAAAAAGTCAAACTATCATTCTGATGTTTTTTGATCCTTTGTCTGTACCTTCAGCTGGAACTTTTCTGAAGTTAAGGGTATGATGTGCATATTATAATTAACAAAACTGCAAATCAGAATATTATTTTTGTATGTTGAGTAGTAATTTGAGAAGGTCTAATATTAGGAGGTCAGGTCTTGTAACAAACTGTGTGTGTGTAACATTAAATTTTAGGAACTGGTTTAGGTTGTTACTATCTTATATATACTTCGCATTTTAAGGATATACTTGAGAAAAAAAAAAAAAGAGGTAGAAAGTGTTGAAGAATGTGAAAGGAAAATGCAAAGCAGTGTGTACTTAAATATTCAATTTTTATATAATAAAAATTGAATATTTAAGAAAGAAAGACTATCTTACAGAATTTTATCTACACATTAGGAAAATAAACTGCATTTATTATCCTATATTTCATGACTAACAGTCCTTGTAGAGGCCTTGCATCTTCTCACCTGTTTCCACCTCTCTCTCTCTCTCTCATCCAAATGGCACTGTTACATCACCCAGAGAAAAAGCTGAGCTCCTGGCATAACTTCTCCAACTTCTGCACAGATGACAAAGACAAATCTCCTTCTACCATGGTGATATGTCGTCAAATCCTATTGCCTTATTGACATCGTGGTTATTTATTTCCTCAAATATCTTCTGCTCACTCACAATTAAGTCATTTCTCATATTACTATGCCTCCTGTGGCTTTTTTGACAAAAAGACATAAGAAGAATATTAAATAACCTAGACACTAAAAAACTCTCTGGATCCCGATGTCATCTCTGCAGCTGTACTCAAACATTTGCTCCAGAACTAACACCTGTCCTGTGTCATAGCTTTAATCTTCTAGACTCAGCTGAAATTTCTCAACACATGGAAATAAACAAATGTTCAACCTTCTAAAAAAAAAAAAAAAAAGGGAAAAGTCCATCAATCCATATACTGACCAATCACAGTCACCTTAATCCTCTCTAAAATGATGGAGAAATTTGTCAACTTCCCCACCACTTAATCAGCAACCACCAATATGAATTCTGCCAATTTAGATCCATGGGTGATCTCTTGGCATATATCACCTATCACTGGACATGTGGCATGGAAAAGTTCAGAGAAACATGCTGGTGCTCTTGCCCTGGACATCTCCAGGACTTTTATCACCGTAACATGCTTAGCAAGTTGCTTCCATCAGTCTGCCTATCACCCCTCTGTAATTAGATGGCCAGTTTTCTCTGGATTTGCAGAACATCATGATGAATGGCACCCTCGAAGAGAAGCTGCCATCCACCGTGACAGGCTAATTCATCAATGCAGGGATGCCTCTGGGCTTTTCTATCACCTACCTTCTTTCTCTTGTAGATAAATGACATACTCTCAATCACCACCAATCCTATCCACAGCTCCACTAATAGCAGCACACTACATTTATCCTACTCTTTTTTTTTTGTAAGGATGAACGAATTTGGCCCATCCTTAGAATACTGTTAACACTTTTATTTTATTTTTTGGATGGGAAGGGGAGTACCTATAGCCCCTCCCTCCCCTAAAAATGCTTGTTGTCCACAGGAGAGCAATTCAGCTCATAGATGATCCTTCCCTCACAGATTCACTTTAACCTTTATCTTACAGATGCACTTTTCAACTCTCTCCTATGAGTATTTCCACAGCCACTGCTCCTGTTCATTAGGAGTAGTGACCATGGAAGTACTTGCTCCAGTGAACTAGCAAACATCATTCCTCTGCTTTCTGTTGTACCCATTAAAACAAGAGCAACAGCTGCTTGCATCTCTTGCTAATACAACTATTAAACACATTGAACCTACTTCTTTCCTTATTTATTCAATCTACTTCTGTCCTCTGGAACAGTCTTCCTCATAAGTTGTTTCTCAACATATACATCTTTTAGCTTTTCAAAAGAAATGTCATTAGATTTCTTTTTTCTCAATCCTTACCTGCACCCCATACTTAACATTACAGGTTAAGTATGGGGTGCAGGTGAGTATTGCCAGAGGTTCGTTGTACCTCTTGTGTGTGGATTAAATATATATAAAAAAAATTTTTAAGAATTGTAATGTAATTTTTACTTAATCCAGAAACTTTTCTCTAGAGACCAAACATGGAATATTTCAAGCCTCCATTAAGCACAGCAGTTGTTTTGCATCACTCAATGACATTCTTCTTCCACAAGACATTCACAACCATTTGTGACCACAGAGAGATTTGAATTGGCAGCTTGTTGGTTCAAAAGATAGTCTGATAACCAGTCAGTCAGTCAACTGGTTATCAGATCATCTGATAACCAGTTGGCTGGTAAAAGACAGCTTCTGCTAGTTGGTGACAGAAGTTTTGCAAGAAATTCCAGTGATTGAGTGTTTATTGAAAGGGATTTTAATGACCATGTAGGGCAAAGAAATTATGACAAGAGTACAGAGGAAGAGGTTTTAGGTATAGGAACCAGGGAAGGGAGGGGGTTGAATACATTTCACCATGAGCATTGGATAATTCATACTTTGACAACCAGAAGGAACAACTTTTTATGAGGAGAGTGGAGAAAGAATGTCACTGATATTTTTGTATTGTGTAGGTGATCCTAACTGTCCTCAGACATCCATGGAGTTACTTATTTGCGAGAGGTTCCTCTATTATACACACAGCTCATCATACAGTGTCCTAAATACGTTCACATTCTTTGCAGACACCACACTCTCGTGCAATGCATTCCAATCATTTGCCACTCTCCATGCTTCTCATTCCTTTGTTCACACCCTCCTTATACAGCTTCCAGTGATGACCTCTTGTTCTCCCCCATCTCTCACTGTTCTATGTAAAACTTGTTCAACATTAATTTGGTAAGAATCTCTTATCAATTTATGTCTCTATCATATCAACTCTCCTCCTCTTACCCACTAGACTGTAAATTGCATCTTCTCAACCATTGTTCATACTCAACATTTCAGAAATCATCTTAGTCAACTGCCTCTGGATTCTTTTCCAATACCTCTGCATCCTTTTGAAATCCAGGTCACCAAATCTGTGCACAGTACTCAATATGTGGCCTAATCAAGGTTTATACAATGGAACTAGAATCTCCTTACTTCTGTAAGTCAGTGTCCTTTGCATTATTGCCAGAATTCGTTGTATTGTCCTCACAATTTTGTCCTCTAATGGAAGTTAAAAATCAGTCATCCCAGGAAAAGCGATTATTCGATAATGTGAATGCTTGTTATGAATGCAGTACTAAGAGAGAATTAAGAGGAGGAAAGTTTAAAGTGCTGAAGAATGGTGGAATGAAAATGCAAGAGCAGTGAATTATTTGAAATAGAAATGCTTAGAATGACATTGAGAAAGCTAAGAGAAATAAAACTATGGTAGAGTATTGAAGTACAACAAAAATAAATAAAGGAGAATAAAAAAAAAACAAGAGCATTGGAAGCATCCCAATATGAACATGACTAAAAAATGTACAAAATAGCTTTAAGGAAGCAAAAAAAAAAAAATAATAATAATCAGTAGCAGTTACTAAGGTACAACATCTGAATCAAATTTGTGAAAAACTGAACACAAGTGAAGACAAAAGAAGGAATATTTAAAATTGAAAGAAAGAATAAGGCATCAAGGAATATTATTCATATTAATAGTTAAAGAGTAAACATAGCTTAGTGCTAAAGGAATAGGATCTAAAGCCAAAATGTAACAAACTCTTTGAAATCTTCCTTTGTGACAATAAGATGAGAAGCAAGAGTGTCAAAAATGAAGGAAGAGTCATGGTAACTAGGGTTTGAGGTGCAATTCACCTTCTGATTTTGCACACTATGAAATATAGGCAAGAATCTTGAATAAGAGACTGTTCCACATTAATTTGGTAAGATTCTCTTACCAAATAATTAAATTGAAATATATATATTGATCTTTAATTGACCATGATTTATAAACATTTAATAACAAGTTTTGCTGACGGGGCTGTCCGGCTTCTTCAGGGCTTATAATAGAAAATATAAGAGAAAAACTCAACGTGGCTAGTACAGAGAAAGTGGAAACTTGTTTGTATTAGATGCTTATAAATCATGGTCAATTAAAGATCAATATATATTTCAATTTAATTATATGTTTGAATGACCAAATATACTAACCAACTTATATGTCTTATTAATTTATATATGAGAGAAGAGTTAGCAGAAGAATAGCTTGTAATTTTGCCAAAAAGTATAACAAATGCAATGTTTGTCGTGGAAAACTTTATGCTAGAAATATAAGGATGCAAAATAGCATTGTATATGATTTTTTATTGAACTGTAGAAAACAAGATAGCCCGAGGAAAAAAAAAATAGGGGATGACCAGAAATATATATATATATGGTTGATAATGTAAATGTACAGCATTTACATTATCAAATAATTTATTTCAGAATATATAGGAATAGTATAGGACAAACAAAGTTGGAGAATACTAAGAATTAGCATTTAGCATTTATACTTTGATATGGATGCAGTTAACAGGGGTGAGGAAAGAAGTACTATGTATCCTATTTGATACACTATTCTATGCCAAGAATAAAATATTGAAACTCAGGAAAATGAGAGAAAAATAGATGATGGCGGACCTGATACAAGTATAACTAAACAGAGCATAGATGCTTTAATGTAGAAGGGAAAAAAGTCTGTATTCATGAGAAAGAAATAAAATAATAAGATTTTAATACTTGGGATATCAGTGCAGACAGAATGGATAAACTGGTAAACCATCAGGCTTGTCAATCAACAGTGTGAATTCAAATCCTACTTTGACATGGATGTTTGTGAATATCCTCGATAGAAGAAGATGAATTTTACCATCCAGTATAAGACTGTGCTTGTTGAAGGCCTCAAGTAGCTTGAAAAAACACCAAGTTTACTTTCTGGATTACAGGAACTGGATTATCTCACCTTAGTCTGCCTGCAATAACACATGTAGATCAGAACCATTATTTTTATATATATTATTATTATTCAGGCCTCCATAGAGTCAAGAGACTCGTTGTGGGAGGTCCTTCCTCGGAAACACCAAGTCTGTCATACCACTCCTTAAACTCATTGACCATTCTTGCTCTCACCACTCTATCAGGTAATGCATTCCATGGTTCCACCACCCACCACACAAAGAAACCACTCCTCACCCTCTTGCTCACAGCTTCCTTGTGTACTTTCTAGGCATGGCTCTTTGTTATCACTCTTTCCTGCTGCTCCACCAAGTGAAAAAACTCCCCAGTGTCCACCCTGTAACTGCCTCTCAACAGTTTAAAAGTCTCGATCATATCACCACTCCTTCTTCTATCCACCAAACTCGGCAGTCGATAAATTTCTTTATCGACTTTCTTTCAGCTGATAAATTTCCACAGGTAATTTATCTCCTACAAATCCTGGGGACCAAATCTGAGAACAATGGTCAAGTGTGATCTGATCAGGGTCTTATACAACTATAATGTTAAAACTTACCAAACTCCACATTAAAAGATATTTCAGAATAGTAAATACTCTAAATAAATGGTCTTAGAACTATTTTCAATCCTAAAAATCATACGATAATTAAACTCCATTAAAAATTGACATAACACTTATGCTGGTATTCAAAGAGTTAGCTATATACAACATTGATAGTTATTTTGGCCAAACAAAATGTTCTGTAAAAGACTTGAAGATTTACAATTTCTAAACCAGGGAAAGTTTTGTCTTGCAAAATATACCATTATGACAAATCAAAAAATAAAGTGGGAAGGAAAAAAAAAAAAAACTTAGTTACAGATTTATAAATTTAACTATTTAATTTAAGCATTCCTACAGAAAAACTAAAATTAAAACATAATGACTCCATATAAATTAATGGAATAGTTAAACCATTTATGCCACTCATGCCAACTGCTATATAAAGGCTCTGTTATGATAATGACTGTACAGATAATGGACAAAACTCATTTGGCAGCATTTTAATTCTGTTACTAACGCATCCCCCTTTTCCAGATGATTTTATTAGCTCTATATTTAAATGTAGGTTGCTGTTACAGTTCCTCTTCCTCCTTTGCTCAATATGTCCTATATTTACTGCATTACTTTATTTCTTCATATTTTTTGTGTTGTTCTATCTAAACTTCGATCTTTGTCTTCTGCATTTCTTTGCCAATTTCACTTGTTCATAACTCTACAGTTGACATGCTACCCATCCCACTATAACACTTACGTGAATCCCATCCATGAAAGATTGGGAACCTATAGTACATTAATATTAGTAGTTGTGAGTAGGCTAAGAATTAACTAATCCAGTAACCCTGCTCTGGAGACCATGGAGACATTTAACTTTTTCCAAGCCACTTCAGCCTCTTATAAACAGGAGAGGCTTTCAGTGATTTAATTGTTGCTCATATCCTCTTGGTCCTAATTCTATCTTTCCTGCTAATATCACACATCCATCTCGAGATGGATGTGTGATATCACCACACCAAATCTAGCACTTCACAACATTGCTGGTGTTGCTGCACTATTTAAACTTTTACTTTTCTGCATTATTTAGCTGTCATCTATCACAAATGTCCCCTCCCCTTTCTAAGTTTCTTCCAGTGTGAAACATGCCCATGAAAGATTGTAAATAAGGTTTAATGCATTAAACCTTAAACTTGATGTTTAATGCAGCAAAATGTAAAGTCTTGAAGTTTGGGATACATCGATGGGAAGCTGCATACTCGATTGGAGGAGCTGTACTGGAGGAACTAAGGGAGACTAGATCTGGGGGTGATGATTGATAGAAACCTGACATTCAGAGAACATATTACAAAGGTGGTGAAGGTAACCCAGAGGATTGCTGCAATACTGAGAAGGATACTGACTTGCAGAGATAAGGGTTGTCATTCCATTGTATAAAGCCCTGATCAGAATAAAGTATATAGATCAGTATAAAGACCACACTTGGACTATCTTATCATCTTCCTTTTACCCTTTTAACTTGCGGTGTCGAGGGTTTATTAATCATCATACCTCAAACTGTTCACAAGATAAGGTGGTCAGCCCTACGCCCCGGAACTCAACACTATGGACATCCTATGTCCATAGTGTTGAGTTCTCAAGGCCGATTTGCCTGCTTTGCTGAATGAAAAACCTTACTGTCCATGCCCCAAGACTGGCTAACTTGGATATGACTGAGGAAGATCCTTCAGCTCCTCACATCACCGACAGGAATCGAACCTAGGATGCTCCTTCCCCAGGCATGGTTGCAAACTGCACGGGCACTAGGCTAACCGCGCGGCCTTGGACTATTGTTCTCAAATTTGGTCTCCAGGATTTGAAGGGAATAAATTAACTGTGAAAAGAGTGCAGAAGTGGATAATAAAGATGGTTTCAGGACTGTACAGTGTCAGTTACAAAGATCGACTGAGGGAATGTGAACTGCAGAGTTTGCTGGATAGAATGAGTGGTGATATGATTGAGACTTTTAAACTATTGAGAGGCAGTTACAGGGTAGACATTGGGGAGTTCTTTCACATGGTGGAATGGCAGGAAGGAGCAATGAAAAGGGGCCATCCCTGGAAGTTACAAAAGGAAGATGTGAGCAAGAGGGTGAGGAATGCATTGCCTGAGAGAGTGGTTAGAGGAAGAACGGTCAATGCGTTCAAGGAGTGATATGATAAACTATGTGTTTCCTAAAAACGACCTCCCACGATGAGTCTTTTGACTCCATGGAGGCCTAAATAATAATAATAGTTTTCTGTTACATTTACCGTGAAGGGATTTTCCAAATGCTGCAATTAATTATTTAGTATATTCTCTGAGAATCAGATGGAAAGGACTCTGGTGGTTTGATGATAATCAAAATGTAGTTGATATTATTATTATTATTTAGGTCTCTATGGAGTCAAAAGACTCATTGTGGGAGGTCCTTCCTAGGAAACACAGTTTATCATACCACTCATTGACCATGCTTGCTCTCACCACTATCAGGCAGTGCATTCCATGGTTCAACCACCCTAAATGTAAAGAAACCACTCCTCATCCTCTTGCTCATAGCTTCCTTTTGCAACCTCCAGGGATGGCCCCTTGTCATCGCTCCTTCCTGTTCCACCAAGCGAAACAATTTCTCGGTGTCAAACTTGTAACTACCTCTCAACAGTTTAAAAGTCTCAATCATATCACCTCTCCTTCTATCTGCCAAATTCTGCAGTCCACATTCTCTCAGCCAATCCTCATATCTAATATTATACAGTCCTGAAACCATCTTTGTTATCTGCCTCTGTATCCTTTCCACAGTTAATTTACTCCATTCAAATCCTGGGGACCAAATTTGAGAACAATAGACTAAGTGTGGTTTCATCAGGGTCATATAGAATGGAACGATAACTCTTTTATCTCTGCAGGGCATCCTTCTTAGTATTGAAGCTATACTCTGGGTTACCTTCACCACTCCTTTGTAATATGTTCCCTGAATTTCAGTTTTCTATCAATCATCATTCCCAAATCTCTTGCCACCCCTACTTCCTCTAGCACAGTTTCTCAAATTAAGTATGCAGCCTCCCATCAATGTATTGCAAACTTCAAGACTACATTTGATCTGCATTAAACTGATACCACTATTCATTTGCCCATTGGTCTAGTTTATTCAAATCCTCTTGTAGGGCTGCTGCATCTGCACTATTACTAATAACCCTTTCTAGCTTCATATCATCTGCAAACAACTGAATATCCCCTTGCAATCTGCTGACAATGTGATTGATATAAAGATTAAACAATACATGTCCCAGTACTGAGCCCTGTGGGACCCCACTTGTAACCTACTGCGTCCTTGCTACTGCCCCACAATATACAACTCTCTGATACTTATCAGTCAGCCAATCCAGTTGACTAACCTGACATCTAAACCCATGTGCTGCAACTTAAATACAGCTTATCATGTGGCACCCTATCAAATGCCTTTGCAAAATCCAAAAAAATTGCCTTGACTTCATTAACTGCTCTTGTCACTTTATTATAAAAGGCATTCATATAACTAAAGCAAGAGCACCTCTTAACAAATCCATGTTGACTCTCACAGATAACATTACCCTCATCTGCCCAATGCTGTATATGGTCCCTCACTAATTTCTCCAAGATCTTAACAACTACTGATGTCACAAAAACTGGTCTATAATCTGACACTTCCAGTCTGCTACCACCCTTATGCAATGGCACTATCTTCCATTCCTTGGGTACATTCCTGTAGCCAGATTTTCATTGAAAACCCAGGTCAATGGAGCTGTCAGTTCATTAGCACATTCTCTCAAAACCCATCGTGAAATACCATCCAATCCCACAGCTTTACCATCCAGAGAACTCAGTATTTGGATCACACTCTCCTCTTGCACCTCTAAACCTCGAACCTGCCCTATCACTCTAGTATTAAAACTTACTTCTCCAGGATGAAATACTCCAATAAAGTATTTATTGAACAACTCCACTATGTCCTCTGCATCAGACTCCATTTCCATTTTTATCCCACAATGTCATTCTTCCACAATCATTTCTCCTCCTACTGGCCACATAGCTAAAAAAATTCTCTAGGATTATCTTTGAATCTTAATACCAGTCTCTTCTCATATTCCAGTTTTGCTTCCTTATATTAGTTGCTCTCCTGGCCTGAGTCTTATATTCTTCATGCATCTGCTCTCCATCCCTCTCCTTATATCTCTTCCATAACCTCTTTTTCACCTACAGTTCCTGTTAGATATTGTTTGTCATCTACTTCACACCAAATTGTGTCCTCTTTTTCACTCATAGAATACAGCTTACTATTGCTGCTAATAAATATTCCTTCATAATTTCCCAGGCATTAATGATATCTCACCCTTCCAATTCCATGCTTCATGGAACTGACTCAAGTTGATATCTAAGACTTATAATCACTCGCCTTATAATTCCACATAAATTCTCTTCTCTTTGATACTCCTGCATGTCTATTCATCTTCCAAGTCAAAACCACATGGTCACTCTCTCCAAGGTGGGGAGATATCATCTCCATTAGTATCAGCTCCTCTGATGCTATGATTTAATCTAAAATTCTTGAACCTCTTGTTTCCTCTATTACATGTTGCCTAAGACATCTGTCCCTCAAGAATTCCAGAAATTTCATTCTCTTATTACTACATGCATTTTCCTCTTCCCAACTTATACTGCTGTAGTTAAAATCTCCTTAACAATCATTCTTCTTGCACTTGCCAAGCTCAACTGCCTAAACATCTCATGCTCCCCACCTTTTGTGCTCCTTGGCTTGTAGCAACATCCCACTAAATATCCTGTTTTGCCCATCTGTACCTCACACCATATGCTTCCAAAACTATTAGTATCACTGCCTTCCAAAGCCTCCACTCTTAGAGGACATGTCATCACTTATCATAAGTAGTACTCCACCACTGCATTTTCCCTTCCTATCCTGCCAAAAAATGCTGTACCCTGCTACTTCTATTCCTGTTATTATATCATCTTCCGTCAACCACATCTCAGAGATCCAAATAATCTTTGGCCAGGCTAATGTTATCAGCACCACCAATTCATCTCCTTTATTCTGGATACTCCTGGCATTAGTATAAAGCAGAAAAATGTCACTGCTTCTATACCTATTATTATCTCCTCCAGACTCCACTAGATTTAGTGTTATCTGATGTCATTCCCCTTCCCCCCAAGCACCCATTCCCACGTTTCCCTGCATTGACGCACCGACTCGTTCAGAAAACAGCAATCTCTCCAAATGCCTACATCCTTCCTTATTCAAATGCAAGCTGTCTCTCACATAGAGCTCCTTTCTGTCCTCAAATGCCCTCCAAGCATTGACATATTCTGGCTATTATGCTATTCATTATTACTGCTCATCTACTCGGCTCATCATTATCATAACTAGGTAACACACACGCTATTTTTCCTGTCTGCGTTTTCTTTTGTACAATCTCAAGCATGTATCCCAGATCTCTCGCCATCTGATTTACAGTGCCTCTCAAGTCATTCGTGCCCACAATCACAATCATCTTATCCACACTTTCACCTTGCTTAATTGCCATAGCCATACTTTGTATTGTTCCTCCAGGCAAACACTCGTCAGGTATCCTATCCTGCACACCATGGATCATTGAGTCTCCATACATCATACCGCTTACCACTCTGTTCCTTGATTGCTCCTGCTTCCCTCACTCTCTCTCTCTCTCTCCCCCCTCTAACTCTTTCTCTCTGTGTTCACCTATTTACCTGCTGTCTTGGCATCACTCTATCCCTGGTTCCAGCACTGTCTCGCATTCTTCTTATTCCCACGCTCTGACTATTTCCATTCCTCCTCTTCTACTGTTTCTATTCTCTCCTCTTCTATCATTCCCATAACTCTCTCGCTCCTACTCTGATTCTCCTAATCTCATCTGGCATACTTCTCATCTCATTCCCAAGACATTACACATCCTCTATGAGTTCATCTCGCTTTCTCTGCAAGTTAGCCAATCTTGAGTCTATGGTAATCTCCATAGAGTTAACAGACACATCATGGGAGGTCAACCAGCAACATGTCTGTCATGATGAGTTTTGAAGTTATTTACATTACCTGCATTCACAATGCATTCAGGCAATATATTTAACTCACTAACAACTTTCCACATAAAAAAACTATTCATCACACCCTTCTTCACCACATCTTTATACAACCTTCAGGGATGGCCTCTTGTTCTTCCCATCTTAAGATCCACTCTTTTTATGATTTCTTCTCTATTAATCTGATAGAATCGCTTAACTAACTTTAAGATCTCTATCTTATCTCATCTTTTCCATAAACAAAGCGATTTCACTTTGGTTATTCATCTTTGGACACTCACTCTCTCTCTCTAGTGTTTCCACATCCCAATGAAAACTAGGTGACCAAATCTGAGCACAGTAGTTCAATGTGTTCTGACCAATATAGAGCCACCACCACCTCCTTACATGCCAATGCACTTTTTATCATGGCAGCTATACAATGTTCAGTCTTTGCAATACTTGCGATGTGTCCTCTGAACTTCAGTCCACTTCCTACCATCACTCCAAGATCCAGAATCTCATCCACTTCCTAAGTACAGTTACACCAGTACAGTACATAGCCTTATATCTCTGTGTCCCAAAGTGTAACACCTTACATTTATTAATATTAAAACTGCAACCCCCACTCATTTGTCCAAGCTAAAAGTCTATTCAAATCTTCCTGAAGGGAATTAATATCAGCAGAGCTACTTATAATTCTTCCCATCTGTGCATCATCAGCAAACATTTTAAGATCCCCAGTCAGTTCACATGAAATATCATTAATAAATAAGTTAAATCCTGACGTATGCCACTGGTCACCCTATTTTTCTGAGACACTGCCCCATCATTCACAACTTACTGGTATCGTTCAGAGAGCAATCTCTGATCCATCTAACCAGTATATCTATTTCTGTTATCTGCAGCTTGTACACCAACTTTAGTAATCTATCAAATACTTTTGCAAAGTACACCAGCATAATGTCTTTTAACACATCAACAAATATATCGTTATTTCCTTTTTTCTTCCTTGCCCAGTGACAAAATTAGTGAGCTGGGTGGATTTCACTGAAATAACAGAGGAAACAGTTCAATTTTTAACATGTCCTCTGTAGAGTTGACTCAGTGCAGAAGGTCCATATGTACCAGTCCTTAAACTCATTCACTGCCTGCTTCTCTATTACTACCCTCTTGGTATACCACTCTTCAGGTGCATTAAAAAAAATATACTGCTTACAACTCCATCATGCAACTTCCAGGGATGGTTCTTATCCCAACTTCTTATTCTGCTCTTGGAAAAACCATTGTTATGTCTGTCTGATAAATACAGCTCAATAATTTAAATGATTCAGTCATTCCTTTGTCCTCATCCCATAACTTTGTCTTCTGCTCATCAAACTTTGCAGATTACATGCTGTCAGTTTTTCTCCCAGTAAACATTGCACAGTCCTGATATCATTTTTATCTGCTTTTGTACTTCCTGTAAAGTTTTTCATCCTCTTGAAATCCTGGGAACAGATATCAATGTAGTAGTCTGGATGTTGTTTAATTGAACTTATATACAAGTGAACTAACATACTTTTATCATGGTTGGTCCAGGGTTCATCTCTTTCATGCTGTGAAGATTTATTTTGGTATCACAGCACCAAAATAAATCTTCAGAGCATAGCTGCTGTTTACAACACACAAGCAAAAATGAATATAATAAATTCAAATTGTAAAAGACAAAAGGCCTAGAGTCCCAATTTGGAATCCTTTGATGTTATGTAAATTTTTTGCAGTTGTTGGGTTGTAAGATTATTATCATCCAAATTTTTGGCAGATTAATGCAGATATTTTTTGAGGTTAGGTGAGTATATCATAGTTGTTGTTGCAGACTCAAAAATAGTCTTTCGAACGTGTAATGACTTACATAGCACAATGGTTTCCTTCCATCTGATCATGTATTTTGGGGTGTCCAAAGCATAGTCTGTTAGTACTTACCATAATGATGGTAGTGAATGTATTTTGTTCTCCATGGTGTGTTGTTAACAGATCTTCCTGTCTATTCACAGTAGTGTCATGTATAACATGACACTTTATGCATCCCAAGATGTGATAGAGGATGGCTGGATGGAGATAGTAAAAGGGGTGGGAGAGAGAATCAGGATTGCTAGTTTGAAGTGTGGTTCAAACTAGCAAAAGGAGCGGGTAGTGGGACATTCCACTATCTTGTCACCTGCCTCTGAATCCTACCTACCACCTCTTAATAACTCAGGGCATTTTTCAACATGCACTGATTCCTTATGTTATGTTATTCAGTTCTGCAAACATGTCCTTTCAACTTCCTAACATCATCCCAAAATTTTTCTGATCAATTTCTTGTGCCATCCCATGAATGTTACATATAGCTTTTAAACTTTTTTAGTTAAATCTTACATATTTGCAACATTGAAACAGAAACCCAGATGGGTGAGTGGTTAGCACACATATTATCCAACCAACAGTCTGCAGGTTTGAATACCATGGTGAGCATAGATGCCATGTGAATTTATTTAGGTGATAAGTGAATTTCATCACCTGGTGCAAGATGACTACCATGTTTTATTTGGAGGACTGTAATGGCTCAGTTACATAGAGAAGTGCTACTTTATCTAACCCTTACTAAGTCTAGTACTTAAAGGCTTTAATAGCCTTTTGTGGATGGGACTGGTATTTATTTTTTTTAAAGTATCCTTTTAACAGCATATGTTTGGGTTGGGGAGAGATTGGACTACTTTGAAATGTATGGAAAAGTGAGTTTGGATTATATAAGTTACATTGAATTTGCCTCTTTGTATTTTTAATTTTGGCAAGTGTCAAGAAATGCAACATTCTTTCTGCATTGTGCATATACATTATTAAGTAAATGTAATCGTGTTTTACACTATACACAACACATTCAATCTGTTTAATGGATGGTTGGACAAATTTTGTGTGTGATAATGTGTACCTCCCATGATGAATCTCTGACTCCATGGAGGTTAGATGTTAATAATAATTTCTGATAGTGAATATTATGATAGTGAAAATTTCTGATAGAATTTGATAGTGATTCCTTTTTGAAAGCCTTCAAATGAAAAGAAAACTTCTGTTTTCTTTTCATCTAGGAGTTGAGACTAGTGAGATAGTAAAATATTTAAATAATAGTCTGATTTAATCTTGAAATACCACTACATATCTTTGATTCTTGATTTTTTTTATCTCTCATTTTCTGAGTTTAAGACAATTAGGTAATATGTCAATAAATTGTAACTTATACTAAAAATTATGTGTCAGTTATATGCAGAAAGTTTCAACTTTTCAGGTTTTTCATATAGCAATCTGCTTTCCCCAAATCACCTAGAATTATTGGCCAATTTATCAGGATGCTTGGTTCATCGTCCACAACTGGAATGTTCTGATATGTGTTTCCATCGCAAGTATCGTACATATGATGGTTCATGCAATAATTTTCAGAACCCAACTTGGGGTGCTTCATTAACACCTTTTATCCGATTGCTTCCTCCTATCTATGAAAATGGACTAAATACACCTGTAGGTATGTTTGTTTAATCTTTCTTTCTTCAATTTGTAATGTTTAAACATTTAGTGAATACAGCTAACAAAAATGGCAGTGTATGCTTATAATCATACTCTAGCTCATTGAAAAAGTCTAGAATTAGGTTTGCTTTTTTTTTATCAACACTACATGAGAGCTTGTAAAATCTATAGCATATCTGTACCATGTGTGAACAAGTTGTAAAGAAGAAACAAGTTATTTCTTTTAATAAAATCTTTAATCTTTTCAAAGTGCAAAAAGTATATGAAAAATGCAAGCAGTTGGTTGAGTTTTTAAGCTGAACACCGAATTAATGTTGATCAGCAATTATTCATGTCTATAGGTTAAAGAGAAAGTGGAGGAACCGTGGCAACCTAGGGATTAGAAAATACCTATAAAAGAGACATAAAACAAAAACAGACCATCTGGAGGGAAATGAATGAGGTGAGTCTATGAAAAAATGATTATTAACTAACTGAATTATCCTCTTCTGGATAGTATCAAGCAGTTTTAGGAAAGGTTTTGGTGTAACATCTCAAATGTGAGAATAATATTCTAAAGCAAGGTAGACTGGGAATTCACATAATCTCAGTAGATGCATGAGTAAGAAAAAGTATCTTGAACAATAATGTGCACCTAGTTGAAGTTTGAAGGAGCCATGGTTATGGTGTTTATTTGGAAAGTCTTGAAATGCAAGTCAGCCCAAAAGGAGAGATCTGGCCTTACATGGACATCTAGGTATTATCAAACATGAATGGAAACAAAATGTGATCGTTCTTGCGTGAAATAAGATGGTTTTGGTTAACAAGGTTGTCCTCACTTCCACTAAAATGTGGTACAGGAGTTAGTGTTTATAGTATTGATTATGGAAGATTTTGTTGCTTACGATATTTGAGTGCTGCAAGGTTTGTCAAATGAGGTATAATGTTCATATTATATTAGAAAATTTCTCCATGGTAATTTGTTCCTTAACTGATGATATAGTAAATGATTTCCATTATTTCTCCCTTCTCACCTTCTCCAGACATATTAAGCTCAATGACCTGTTGAAATAAATTAAATTGGCTTCATACAAACCTAATTAATACTCTGATAAGATGGCTAGTTAATCCTCTCAGCATAGTCTGCTTTGTTTCCTGGATGAAAAAAAAATGGTATGTTTTAAATAATGGCTTCACACATGTAAGAGAAAACTAAATAGAATTTATTACTTCTATATATTTTTCTCAATATATCATGAACTTCATTCATGGAGAAGGCATAAGAACTGGTAACAACATTTAAATTCTGAAAACAAGTCATACAGCATGTGTATAATATCACATGTCTAGTTTTGGCTGTACAGTAGGAGGAAACACTATTGAGTTAAGAGATGTGGGTATAAATCTCAAATTAAAAGTCTGAGATAAGCATACAGATATAAGCATGATTCAAAAAAAATAAACTATGAAATTTGAACCTACTGTAGTATAGCATCTTGGCATGGTTCCGGTGACTCTCTAGTGTTGATGGTATAAGAAGCAACATCTGAACCCTCAAATTCAAAACGTCTTATGCAATCTTGATGTTCTTGGTTCTAACAGTAGCAGAACAGCTAGTCTGTCCAAAGTAGCAAAGATGACAACAACAGGGTATTTCATAAACACTAGTTTTTTGTAACATTGATCAAAGATATTTGATACATTCTTTGCAGATATAATTTGTATACCATCTTCAAACCAACCTAGAAGTTGTCATCTTTCTTACTGCCCTCAAAGATACATTTTCACTTCTATCCTTGCCTGGTGTTTATCAAATTGTTCCTTCTATGATTATCTTAGTATTACAAAAACTAAGAATTCATTTCCAGAAAAATTAAAGTTTTTGCTTTGATTAGTCATAGTCCAACAGGATCTTAATTTCTTTATGCTTCATTTTTAAACTTTCATTTGTCTAGTACTGTTCACCACAAAATATCCTACCTTTTTCATTGCTTATGATTTCTAATATCATAATTGTTTGGAATTAGAACTGAATCAACTAGGGCCACAAGATCAGTGTTTTATGTCTGCTACTTGCATGTGTTTTTCTGACCATTTGATTGTTTTGCAGGATGAAAAATGCTTCTAGAAGGGGAAAACCATGCCATCTCCATATAAACCATTTCATTATAATTATTATTATTACTACTATTGTTATTAACACCAGACTCCATGGAGTCAAAAGTCTCATTGCAGGAGACACACACACTGTTACATACAGAGCCTGTCAAACCATGCTTTACTCTCTCATTCTATGTATCTGCATTTACCACAGTGATACGCAACACATTCCACCCACCAACCACTCTCCATGCAAAAACCCTGCTCTTTATACCCATGCTCACTCCCTCCTTATAGAACTTCCAGGGATTTCCACTTGTTCTGTCCCCCTTCTCCCATTCTACAAAAAATTTATTATTACTATTACCCTAAGACACTATAGTCAAACTCTCATTTATAAAGTCCTTTTCTCATACACACTCATCATACCATGCCTTAAACACATTAAAATTCTCTGTAGACACCATACTCTCAGGCAAGGCATTCCAATCATTCACAACTCTGCATGCAAAACACCTGCTTCTTACTCTTCCCTTATTCACACCCTCCTTATATACAGTTTCCAGTGACGACCTCTTCCCTTTTCTCCCCTGATCTCCCACCATTTTATGAAAAACCTCTTCAACATTGATCCTATAGTAATCCCTTACCAAGTTGTACGTCTCAATCATATCACCCCCTCTTCCTCCTATCCACTAGACTTTGTAAATTGCATCTTCTCAACCTTTCCTCATATTCCAGAGATCAGAAACTACCTTAGTCAGTGACCTCTAGACCCTTTCCAACATATCTTCATCCTTTTGAAAACCAGGTGACCAAATCTGTGCATAGTAGTACATGTGTGGCCTAATCAGAGCCTTATACAATGGAATAAGAATCTCCATACTTCTACAAGTCAGTGTCCTCTGCATCATTCCCAGAATTCTTTGTGTTGTCCTCGTAAATCTATTCAAGTTTTCTTGTAAGGCCATGTCTGCTCTACTCCTCATAGTTCATCCCAACTTGCGTCATCTGCAAACAATTGAATATCCTCATCCAAATCTTCCCCAATATCACATTAACATATAGGTTAAACAACAATGGCCCTTGAAACAGACTCCTGAGGCACACCACTAGTGACTTTCCTCTTCTGGGGTATTGCTCTCCCATATACCACTTGCTGATATCTATCAGATAGTCAATCTCTGATCCAATGCACTAATCTAATATCCCACCCCATCTGCTCTAGTTTGGCTATCAACTTATGCTGTAATCTATCAAAAACCTTTGCAAAATCAAAGTATACTACCGTGTATCCATCACCTTTGTCCAATGAAGCCATTACCTTATTGTAATAAGTAAATTACTAAAACATGACCCCCCCCCCTTTAGCAAATCCATGCTATCCATCAAAGATAATACCATTGCTGTCAACCCAATTCTGGATCCTAGTTCTCACCAGCTTCTCCAACAACTTAACCAAAACACCTAACACACAGATAGGCATATAATTTGATGCTTGAGTTCTATCACCTCCCTTATGAAGCAGCACAATGTTGCATTCCTTCTACTCTTTTAGAACTCGACCCAGTGCAAGACTCATACTTAAAAAAAATGTCAAGGCAGATGTCAACTCCCTGACGCATTCCTTCAGAATATGTGGTGATAACCACATATTCTGAAGGATATATTATCAAGTCCCACAGCCTTATCAACATAAAGTTTGCTCAATTTCCCATATAACTCTTGCTCACTTAGTCAGTCTCTTCTCATTATCAACTGCTCTCAACTCTCCATGATGTCTCACATTCAGAAGAATGAAAGACCTTTATGAACTGCTCATTAAGTATTTCAGGTGTATCCTCTGCAGTTGTTCTTATACATTTTCTCGTAATGTCATCCTTCTATAAACATTATTTTTTGCTGGCTAAATATTGAAAGAACTCCTTAGGATTCTTATTGGTTTCATTAACTAACTGCTGCACATACTTCACTTTTGATACCCTTACCAACCAAGTCACCCTCCTGGACTGTTCTTTGTAATCCTCATGGAATTAATTATTACCACTCCTTCCCAGAAATAATATTTATATTACCGCTCCTCTTATTTTTCCTCCATAATGTCTTTTTTTCCTCTATATTGCATGATTAATCTCTTCATTTATCTATTTCACACCTACCTTATGTAACCTTCTGATCCTTGTACATTTAGATATTGCTTCTACTTGACAGTTCTTAAATATCATTCAAGCTACATTGATCTCATTTTCAAACTGCATTCCATCCATCTGTCTTCATATCCCACATCTCAAAGACCAGTTACCACCTTAGTCAGTCTTCTCTGGACTATTTTCAGTATATCCTCATCACAATGAAAACCAGGGGATTAAATATGTGTACAGTAATCTATGCAAGGCCTTATACGCTGGAACTAGAACCTCTTTATTTCTGCATGCTAATATACTCCACATCATTGCCATTAGCCAATGTGATGACTTCACAACTCATGCCATGTGTGACTTCTGAACTTCAGATCCTCATTCACCACCACTGCAATGTATCTTGTCTCCTTACCTTCCTCCAAAATTTCACCACTAAGTGTACACTTTGCATCCCATTGTTGGAAACTGATTAATCCTTCAAATTTTTTTGGTAAGCATCAATAAAATTTTTGGACATTTTCTAACGAAAATGCGTTCTTTAATGTTTCATTGTGTTGTAATTCAAAACTTCCACCTGTAGTTGGTTTGGTACGTCATCAATGTCGACATTAAAAGGGTTCAAAAATAATCGCATTTCGATGCTATTTTTGTGAAAATCCACAAATCTTGTTGAAAATTCCGTTTGTAAATCTTCAATAGTACCAACAAAAAAATTTCCTTTTGTGTTTGCCATTCAACTGTAGATGCAAATTTGCAACAAATATATTGATGTAGATTTTTTTCCATCATATGTTTCTTCAACAGACATAGTTTGCCTTCAAAAGCTTTTATGTCAGAAAACAGTTCTGCTAATAATTTGCCTTAACCCTGCTGGTTCAAATTAAGTTCATCAAGGTACGTTGTAATATCTCCCATAAATGGAAGAGACATAATCCATTTTTTATTCCATAGTTGTGGGACAGTATTTTCGTGTTCCGTCATGAAAATATCTATTTCTTCACATAAATTAAAAAAATCTTTTTAGTACAGCACCTCTGCTTAACCATCTAACAGCTGAGTAGTAGATAACGTCCTCATACTCCAATTCTATTTCTATCAAGAATTCTTGAAATTGATGGTGTTTCAGACTGTCATGTCAGATGTAATTTACAGTTGATATCACGATGTTCATAACATCTTTCATTGATGACAAAATTTTGCTACAAAGTGCTTCCTGATGAATAATGCAGTGGAACACCATAAGATTATCATAACCTAAATTCTGTAATTCGCACAAATTCGACCTTCTGCACTGGCGTTAGAGCCACAAATATTTCTTCCATTATCGGTTATCACACTATATAATTTTTTTCCAGTCCAATTCTAAAGAATCAATAGTTTCTTTTACCTTTATGAACAAGTCATTGCGGGTTGTAGTACCTTTTTTAAACCACACAAACTGAATGATTCTTCATGAACATCAAAGTCGCTATCGATGCTTAGAATAAACATCATTAACTGCGCAGTGTCTGTTACTTCAGTACTTTCATTTATTGCCTGCGCGTAACACTTAAATGATTTTGCTTTAAATTTAAGCTGCTCAAATAAATTGATACCGATTTCTTCTACTCGCCTTGTACAAGTCCTGACAGATAACTAATATTTTGAAATAACATCTTCTTTTCTGGGCATATTTGTTCATTTTCAGCTAATAAACATCGTTTAATAAATTCTGAACCTGTATAACAGCTTATTTCTTTCGCAACAAGTTCCCCTGCGACATAACTAGTACGAACAATTGATTCATTATGAATACTTTGCTTCTTAAATGTCTTTTGCTGAGCAGTCAAAGAAGTTTGTAATTTATTAATTTGATTTTTTCCAAGTTCATGGTTCGAATCCATGTATTAGCTTTTATGTTCATTCTCGTAATGACGTCTGATATTATCTTTCTCATTTTCGTTTTGCCCTCTTTTACTTTGCGGTGTCGTGGGTTTATTAATCATCGGACCTCAAACTGTTCACAGGATAAGGTGGTCAGCTTATGCCTCGGTGGATCCTATGTCCTGTAGTGTTCAGTTCTCAAGGCCGGTTTACCTGCTTTGCTGGATGAAAAACCCCAGGATAAACTGTGGCAAAAACCTTACTGTCCATGCCCAAGACTGCTAACGTGGCTATGGCTGAGGAAGATCCTTCAGCTCCTCATGTCACAGAGGGGAATCATCGAACCTAGGACACTCATTCCCCAGGCATATGGTTGGAAAACGCATAGCCAAGCTAACCATGCGGACACGTCTGATATTACATTCTTTCATAACACAACTTTTATGACAGGTAAGACAAAGGGAGCTTACCCCTATTTTTAAAAAGAAGTACTTGTTGTTCCTTTCATCATTAAATCTTCTTCCTTCATCTGCAATTTTCCATGTTCTTGAACCCATTTTTGAAATTATTTTTAACAAATATACATTCTCTGAAAATAATAGTTGATGTTATTGAATTATTAAATTATATTAAAAGACGAACGAAGGAACGTGACTGCAAAAGTGCGCCAAAATCTTGGTTGTTGTTGGATGAAGTCAGTTTTGTTATCCCCACTCCTGATGACTCACACAGTTGACTTGCGCCAAGTTGCACGGCGATTTCACAAAGTATAGGTATAAAATTGTGTTTAATTTATTATTCATATTATAAAATGTATTATTTAAATAATTCAACATATGGGGCCACATGCCATGTAAGTATGGTCAACCTTTTATGGGCTGCCAAAAATACACGTTTGGGCAGCATATGGGCCTCCGGTTGCCGACCACTGATGTAAAGGACCGACTCCAAATAGATGGGAAAAAAGCGTGTGAAGAAGAAGACTTGAGAAGCAGCTAAGAAAAATTGTGGAATGGAAGTTTGGTGAAGAAGAGGCTGGATTTAGGCCAAATAAAGATTGTCAGGATCAGATTTAAGAACAGAGAGTTGAGAAATCTTCAGAATATAACAAGGATTTGTATTTAAGTTTTGTTGATCTGGAAAAGGCATACAATAAGGTACCAATAGTTTCCCCTTGAAAGCTCTTCAAAACGCTACAATTATATGGTGTAAATGGGACATTATATCAAGAAGTGCATAGTCTCTAGTCAGCAGTTAGACTTGAAGGAGGTACAGGAAGATGGTTGGAGGTAATATCAGGTGTGGAAAAGGGTGCACATTATCTTCACTGTTATTTATTATGGATCGCATATATTAGTTCTTTACTTTATTGCGAATGATGTTATACTTCTGAATAAATCCAGATCAAGTCTGCAAGATTCCCTGACTATAGTGGTGGTCGGCGGTAGATGGCGTTGGTGTAGTTGCAGTCAGTTGGAGGATTGTGAGTGGTGGAATCAGAGTTGTAGAGTGGATGCCCTCCCTTGATGAGTCTTTGGACTCCCTGGAGGTTGACTAATAATAATAAAATGTCAGAACCTTACACTTTAAAACATTGAACTGATAGTTCTATATTGTTGCCCATTTATAAATTTATAAAATACATTGCAGCCTTCCTGTAAGCACTCAACATCTGCTTGATTCCTCATCGTCTTCTCCATTTTTGCATCATCTCCAAACAGCCGTATATCACTGGTTAACCCCATCCCATACACAACATGCTGTGTATCTATCTAAGAGCTAGTTGCCAACTTGCTAATCTATCATCCAATACATCTGTTCCAGTTAAGTTACCAACTTGTGGTGTGGCAATCTATCAAAAGCCTTTGCAAAATCTAAGTATACCAATGTGTCTGTATATTCCTTGTCCAATACATCCATCATCTTGTTATAATACATAAGCGAATTGGTAAAATGCAACCTTCCTTTAAGAAATCCATGCTGACAATCACAAAGAATACCATTGTTATCAACCCACTTTTGTATCCTATCTTTCACTAATCTCTCCAATATCTTAACTACAATCCCACATATTCTGATTGGTCTATAATTTATAGCGTTATCTTTTATCACCACCTTTATGAAGTCGAACAATTTCACCTTCCTTCCACTCCTTTGGGACTTGTGCTGTTGCAAGATTTGTTAAACAGATAGGCTGATACTATCTGCTTAGAACATTCCTTTAAGACACGTAGTGTTATGTCATCAAGTTCTATTGCTTATTGACATCTAACTTAACTCCTCATATACTTGCATTTTATGATAAGGTGACAAGTGTGTTAGATAAGGGAGAATCATATACAGTAATGTTCTTAGACTTTGCAAAAGCCGATCAGATGATCCAATCATCTGATCTTAGATGGATCAGAGATTGGCTCTCTGAACGATACCAGCAGGTTGTGTATGATGGAACAGTGTCTCGAAAAAGAAGGGTAACCAGTGTCGTGCCCCTGGGTTCTGTTCTTGGGCCCCTGCTGTTTAACTTGTTTGTAAATGATATATCATGTGGACTGGCTGGGGATCTTCAGTTATTTAATGATGATGCAAAGTTGGGAAGAATTATAAGTATCACTGCTAATGCTGAATGCCTTAAGGAAGATTTGAAGAGACTTTTTACTTGGAGACAGAAGAGTGGGGTTGTAGTTTTAATATCAATAAGTGCAAGGTATTGCATTTTGTAGTGCCGAAATATAAGGCCGTACTATATCGATGGTGCAATACTGCAGGAAGTGGATGAGAGTAGAGATTTGGGAGTGATGGTTGACAGTAGATTGAAGTTTAGAGGGCATATTGCTAGGGTTGCAAAGGTTGCACATCGCAGTGCTGCCATTTTCATTCTACAGCTAACCTCCACACCAATCTCGCCCACCTTTAGACACAGCCCATGGAAAGATGGAGAAACCCATGCTGTCACACTCAATACTTCAAAGGTCTTCTATCGATGTCTGGCACTGAGGCCTCCTGAACAAGTTACAATCTTATAGCCTCCCTGCTACACTCTGTGATTGGATTTCCAGCTTTCTCACTGGTTACTCATTGCAATATCATGGTAGATGGCTTTCTCTCGTTAAATTTCTCTGGCCAATTTCTCTGGAATACCCTAGGGTTTTGTACTCTCACCCCTGCTTTTCCTCCTTAACATCAATGACCTTCTCTCTCTCTCTCTCTCTCTGACTTCAAATCCCATTCACAGTTTTGCTAATGACAAGTACTCTTCCTCATTTGAGAAACCCTATAGTACTCAAATGATAGAAGCCTCAGGAGTTTCAGTAACCAGTGACTTTGTAAATTTCAATGCCATAAGAACTCTGGCTGTTTATTATTTATACATGCAAGGAAGATCCTGCTTCACTTACATTCTGATAATGTTCCAATTTCCTTTCAAGGTCAGCTTTCTCGTCTTGGGCTGACTGTCACATCCAGTTTATCATATCACAAACATTACATACATAGTCTCCTCAGCCCCTAAAATATTTGTTCTTTTCCATTCAAAACATTATTTCTGCTCAACTACAACACTTTAAGTCTTGGATGGATCTAACCAACCTTAGAATATTGTTCCTATATATGCAGTGGTACACCCTAAACATCCCTAAGAATTTTGGAAGTTTTCCCCCACTTGGTTAGACTATAATAAATTTAGTTTAATCCTTTATCCAAGTGTAAGCAAACAAAGTTTGTTCCTGAAGTGTCTTCAGGACTGCATTAGATTTATTATAATCTCTAAGAATTCTTGATGATATATAAAAGTAGGTGATCTGCTTAATAGGTGACCCTTCCCTCATACTCCTTTCAGTTACTTTCCCATAGGCATTCTATTTCTGCGCTATGACTTTCCAATAGGTAGGCCATTGTTCCTCTTAATTGACCACCTCCATTCCTCCACTTTCTTCTAACCATGTAAGAACCACAACATCCACTGACCAACATTTATACACTGTCTAGCTCCAAGCATATCAAGCTTCTTATCCTCTTTCATTCCAAAGATATCAAGCTTCTTATCCTCCTTCATTCCATCCACCTCTATTCTTTAGGACATTCTCCCCCCCCCATACTGTATTTCTTCCTGTGTACAACCTTCATCTCTTTAAATTTCTTTCCCCATAAACATATATACACTGCAGTGCCCCAACATGGCAGTATTATGTTATAGGTCCTTTCATGTGTGGAGATCATACTTATATATAATAAGTGAATACCATCCAAGTTGTTGAGATATTATAATGTCAGGTGTGACAGTGACTGATATAGTAGAATAAAATAACTGTAGATGAATTGTATAATAAATTTAGTTTAATCCTTTATCCAAGTGTGATCACACTTGGATAAAGTTTGCGCCTGAAAGTATCTTCAGGACTGGGGTAAGGTAGTACAACACCTGGGCAACTCGTTGCAAAGGTGGAGCAAGATACCAACACTCCTATCTCAGTATCGCCTATAATGCAAAACACATCTCCTTGCGGGTCTAATGTTATGCATTCTGGGAAGGGCCACTACCCAGACTAGTTTCGACCTTTATTGAGGTCTCTTCAGTGGGAGCCAGGCCCAAGTGGAGATCTGAAGATACTTTCATGCGCAAACTTTGTTTGCTCACACTTGGATAAAGGATTAAACTAAATTTATTATATTCTAACCAAGTGAAAAATAAACTTTCAACATCTTTCTCTAAATCCAGAGTAATTTATTAAAAAAGGGTGGCACACCATTTGGCAACTCCTATAGGTAGAGATGACCTGCTAATGCTTCTGCCTGGTGTCTCAACTTGGGCCTGGCTCCCACTGAAGAGACCTCAATAAAGGTCGAAACTAGTCTGGGTAGTGGCCCTTCCCTTAATGCATAACATCAGACATATCCGCAAGGAGATGTGTTTTGCATTATAGGAGATACTGAGACAAGAGTGTTGGTAGCTTGCTCTACCTTTGCAATGAGTTGCCCTGGTGTTGTACCACCTTACCCCAGTCCTGAAGATACTTTCAGGCGCAAACTTTGTTTGCTCACACTTGGATAAAGGATTAAACTAAATTTATTATACTCTAACCAAGTGAAAAATAAACTTACAACATGTAGATGAATTGATACTCACAATTTGGCAGAACCATATACAACCATGATCATGGGATTAGATGGCATATCAGCCTTTGCATTATAAGAATGTACAGGGGAATTGGCACCTCCTCTGACCAAGGGGTGGTTTAATTTGAACCTCAGTTCTGGAAAGGTGCCGAGGGATTGGAAAGAAGGCAAAATAGTTCCAGTGTGTATAGGAGGCTCCAAGACAAATTGAAAATTATAGGCCAATCAATATCTCAGGAGTGGTTGGTAAGGTGGAATTCAGGATAGGGCGTATAGGAATGTGATACTTATTAACGTGCAAATAATAAAATGACAACTGATTTGAATGAAGGAAATAGTTACTTAGAGATACTGCTGGACTTTTCAGCGGCATTTGACAAGATTCCACAAGGAATTCTTGAAAAATTGGAACAAATCTGGTTGACATTGTCATCTCTAGACCTCCACAAAGTTGCTTATTGTGGGAAGTTTCCTTGTCATACAAACACGTCATCATGCTGTGCTTAAATACATGATTGTTCTTTGCAGACACTACACTCTCAGGTAGTTGTAATTATTCACCACTCTCCATGCTAAAAAATTACTTCTCACTTCTTTGTTTACACCATTATACAGCTTCCAGATGTGACCTCTTGTTTTCCTGCCTCTCTCCCAACATTCTCTGTGAAAAACCTCTCCAACAATAGTTGTTGGAAGTTTTTCCACTTAGTTATACTATAAATTAAAGATACCAAGAAATTATATACTTGATTTAATCCTTTAATCAAGTGTAGGCAAACAAGTTTGGGCCTGAACTATTTTCAGGACTGGGGTAACTCATATAGAGACTTATAACTTCACATCACTTGCGTTAGTATCCCATAATGCAAAGCACATATCGTTATGGGTATGGATAATGGTATGCATTATGGAAGGGTCACTACCCAGACCAGTTTCGAATTTTATTAAGGTCTTGTCAGTGGGAACCAGACCCAGAGGTGATACCAAGTTGAAGTAATGCAGAATTCATATTTTCATATACAAGTTGCCAAAAGGTGTTGCACTTTATTATTAATATACTCTGGATTAGAGATAGTTGTTGGAAGTTTTTCCACTTGGTTATACTATCAATTAAAGATACCAAGAAATTATATACTTGGTTTAATCCTTTATCTTAAGTGTAAGCAAACAAGTTGTTCTTCCAATGAATGGGTACCAGAAGGTCATACAGTTAACCAAGATTTTGGCCAAGCTGAGAAAACAAGTGAGAAAGAAGAGACCTGATCTGTGGAAGAACAATACTTGGATT
This sequence comes from Typopeltis vanoorti, assembly GCF_054136105.1. Taxonomy (NCBI): domain Eukaryota; kingdom Metazoa; phylum Arthropoda; class Arachnida; order Uropygi; family Thelyphonidae; genus Typopeltis; species Typopeltis vanoorti. The sequence goes on from NC_143568.1 coordinate 34,804,385, forward strand.
CTCCATCAGGACAATGCTCCAGCCCACAATGCAATGTCTGTAAAGTATCTGGCTGATAAGAAGACCCAGTGTTGGACCATTCACCTTTCTCACCAGACTTAGCTCCATGCGACTCTTACCTTTTTTCCAAAGTTGAAATCCACATTGAAGGGCACCCATTTTCAGTCAGTGGATGAGGTAAAGGAGAAAATGGCAGTGCTACTGAAGCAGATAACACCTGATGACTTGCAGCACTGCTTCCAACAATGGAAAATTCATATGCAACGGTGTATAGATAGAGGGGAACATGTTGAATGGGATAACAATTAAGTTGTACAATTGTAATAATAAACCACATTTTTGCAACCAGTCTTGTTATTTAATAGCCACACCTCATATATATTTGTTCTTCAAGAAGTATTTCTCATGTGGCTGGCAGCCACCCAGATAATCATTTGACACCTCATTTATATTGACATCCTCTGATGAGGTGATGAAATCAAAGACCCTTGACCCTCCCATACCCTCTGTTACATACTGCCCGAGGAGTTTTTCCTTAAAAAGCTCAAGAAATTGTTTATTTCTACCTGCTATCTCATAATTCCAATCAATATCATAATTAAAATCACCCATAATAACTGTCCATTTGCTTAAGCAATTTGCTTATACATTTCATGGTCACTATCCTCCAAATTACGCACGTCTTATAGCAACATCTGACGATTCCATTCTATTCACCTCTATCTTGCATATACTGCTCAAAACCACTGTCACTATCCCTTGCATTTCTACCTTGTATGGACATAACTCCATTTCAGTCATTAACAGAACTCCACCTTCTTTTTTTGATGTTTGTCTTCCTGAAAAATATCGTACCCTTTCATCATCTCTAGTCTTGTCAGGATGTCATCCTTATCCAACCATGTCTCACTTATTCCAACAATTTTTGAATGATGAGCTCAATGCAATAATTTTGTTCTTGTTCTGATACTTCTATAATTTGTATACAAACATAACCGTTCATTTCAAGTTTCACTGATGCCATTATTAGATGTGACTTCATGCCTGCCTTTTGAGCCATCCCCTCTCTCTCCTCATTACCCATTCCCAGAAAATCCTCTTGAAACCCAACTGTTCCCTCCCCTACGTCCTCTCCTTTTTTTTTGTCTATTCACACTTGCACTTCCTCTGAGTATTGACCTTTCTCATGCTGCATTTTTATGTCCACCCTGAGTACTCATGTTTCCCTGTCTGTCTTGCACACTTGTTTTCACTCTGTGCTTGTGCTACCCACTTCTCCATTCATGAGCACCACTTCAGTCTCTCTTTCCTTATTCTTCTACTCCTCCACATTGCTTCTTATTTGCTCAGATCCATTTTCTGCATTCATTACTCTCCCTTCCTGCAGCAACCCCTCCAAATGACACACTAAAACCATTCAAATGCAATCCATCATTCATACAACTCCATTTGACATTTAAACTCATATCACACATTCACAAACCACACTCCTTTCTCTTTGTACTTTCCATTAAGATATCATTCATAATCCTTGCTCTCTGCCTAAGTTAGTGTGTTGCCCAGAGATGGGCAAAACACTGACTGCCTTTCCTGTCGCACTAACTTTTATTCTTCTAAACAACTTCCTGATATCCAGTCTTATGTTCTCCTTTTCCCAGTCAAGTCATTTGTTCCTACTGCCTCTGTCAACTCTTTTGCTAGCTTACTCTTCATATTCATCACCTCAATCACTCTACTCATTCTACCTCCTGATAGAATGAGTAGAGCGATTAGTAGAGTGAACAAACTTTGCATCTTTTTCCCCACACCTCTAATAATCAAATAATCAAAGGTAATAAAAGACTCACTTGTGAGTCTTTCATTACCTCTTTCATTTGAACATCATTTCTCTTCTTCACTCTTCCATATATATCTTCATCAAAGGTTAAGTAAGACTAGATTTTTTGATTGGTGGATGGGTAGAATGCGTTGCCAAGAGATGGTTGACTGATTCATTGGTGAATGAGTTCACTGAGAGGTATGATATGTATTGTGTAAACATTGGTTAGATTGGGTCTCCCATGATGAGTCTTTCTCCATGGAGATGCCTAAGGCATAATAATGTATATCTTAATGCATTTAATAAAGAAAGTTTTCTAAGTTTCTAAAGAACTGGGTGAATTATTTCATCTTTAATTTTATCATCAATTTATGACATTATTTATTTTATTATTTTAGGTTGGTCCCATTCACACCTATATAATGGATTTACTAAGCCAAGTTCTCGTTTAATATCATCAAGAATAATCTCTACAGATGCTGTTTCAAAGGATTCTGAATATTCCCATATGTTAATGCAGTGGGGCCAATTCTTGGATCATGATTTGGATTTTTCGATGCCTTCTGTCAGCCATGAAAGCTTTGTTGATGGAGTTGATTGCAGAACGTCTTGTGAATATGCCTCTCCTTGTTTTCCCATTGAGGTTCCACCAGAAGATAAAAGAATAAGGCATTATCGTTGCATGGAATTTACAAGATCTAGTTCTATCTGTGGATCTGGATTGACCTCGGTATTTTTTAATCAAGTGATGCCACGTGAGCAAGTTAATCAGTTAACATCTTTTATTGATGCATCCAATGTTTATGGGAGCACAGAATCAGTTGCTGTTCATCTGAGAGATCTGTCTCCTAATTATGGACTTCTTCGATCTGGAGTATTAATGGAAACTGGAAAACCTTTATTACCATTTAATGATGGTCAGCCAATAGACTGCAAGAGAGATCATTCTGAGAGTAGTATTGACTGTTTCTTGGCTGGAGATATTAGGGCCAATGAGCAGCTAGGACTTCTTGCTATGCATACACTTTGGATGAGAGAACATAATAGAATTGCAGCAGAGCTTAGAAAAATCAATCCTCATTGGGATGGTGATATACTCTATCATGAAGCCAGAAAAATTGTAGGTGCCATAATGCAACACATTACTTATTATCATTGGTTACCTAAAATTCTAGGGTCTAAGGGAATGAAAATTCTTGGTTCTTATACAGGGTATAACCCTTCAGTGAACCCTTCTGTGGCAAATGTTTTTGCTACTGCTGCCCTTAGATTTGGTCATATGTTGATCAATCCAGAATTGCTGCGTCTAAATGCTACATTCCAACCAATAAGGCATGGCAATATTCCTCTGAGGAAAGCATTTTTTTCACCATTTCGTCTTCTTGAAGAGGGAGGTATTGATCCCCTTATGAGAGGTCTCTTTTATGGTGCTGCCAAAGCAAGACAGCCAGATCAGATTTTGAACTCCGAACTCACTGAACACCTGTTTACGGTTAGTATTATTGTAATATTATTTAGTAAAGTTATGCTTATCTTGCTTCTAAATGTCATAGCAGTCAACTTGCAATATAGTGACCTTTTAAGAACAAGAAAAATAGTTGTAATGATATTTGTCATATAGAAAATTTTCTTCCCCTCCAGAACTGGTTCTCCTGAACATGGTCAGAATATCTTAACATTAAATATGTGGGGTAGTGTTAAAAAGATGTAAGGACTAAAATCATTATTTTTATCTTTAAAAATACTGTCAACTCTTACTACAGTCAACATTACAGTAATAGCTGAAAAGTGCAACCAGAGCTTAGTTTTAGTGCTTAACTAATGGAAATTTACTAACACATTAGCCTGTCATTGTAATAACTTACTTCTTTGATCCCCGTGAATTTGCTATTGTGAGGATTAATTTCACTACATCATGAAATGTCTGATATGTATCCTCAAGGGATGTACAGGATATTATGATAGTACTACATGAAAATTTTGCATCACTGTCAACTTGCTATCAGTATTTCTGAAATGACTCTAATATTGTCAGATCCTATTTCATTTGTCTAGGGCACTTCTTACTGAATCAATCTGTCTTGATCTTCTTCCTATCATCCTAGCAAAAACACTTGTTCTGTTAACATTTCCTGTCCTATTCTATTTAAGGGATCATACCACCTTGGATTAGTTCTGTTCCCACATTCCCAAATGCTAACAACAAAACATTCCTCTCTAATATTTTCATTTTTAATATGAGGATGTTAGAATAGTCTGCCATTGATGTGATCTGTTCACTCCTAATTTTTTCTCACTCATCTGCAATCTTCAGTCTTTGATCAAATTCTTTATTTCTAACTTGGCTCTCAGATCCATAAGGTTAAAACTGGTTTGCCCATCTTTATACAGCTACTTTAGAGTTTGACTGATTTCTTATAAATTTATTCAACTAACTCTCTGATACTTCGCTAATTTTGTTGTCTAGTTCCATATTTAAGTTGTCATCTTCAGTAAAAATGTACCTAAATAAATTGGTTTTACTTGTTTTATAGGTTCTCCATTCAGCATGCAGTTGATGTTTTCACTGTCCCTGTCTATTTTTGTAGTTTCTTTTTATTGCTGATTTTCATAAAAAATTTTGTATAGCAGTTATTTAATTTAGTTAGTGAATTCTGCTGGTTTCTACCAAATACATTTAAGACTATAACATCCTCTGCATATAAAGTAGAATTCAGTTGAATATCTCCAATTCTAATAACAGGCCTAATGACAGTCCTTTATAAAGTGATCCATGCAGATGATGAATAATAGTGGCAATATGTATCCTTATCTCACACGCATCAAACCATTCATCCTGTACTTCTAATTCTAACTACTGAGTTGCAGTTCAGATATAGACTATATATATTTCTCAATATAATGTCCCATTTATACACCATATAACTGCAGTATCTTGAAAACAGCTTTTTTCTTTCTCGAGACTGGAGGGAAACTAAATACAGTGATTGTGGGGGTGGGGACTGTTGAGGCCATGTACGAACAAGAGCCTGAGTTTCCTTTGTGTGGGCAGTATGTTCATGTCATCCTGTTCTTGTCATCGAGCCTACTATGGACAGACAGGAAGAATTGTGGACATCCACCTCAGTGAACACAAAAAATAAAAAATATATCCAGCACTTTCGCTATGGCAAGTCAGGTCTAGCAGACTATGCTTTGGATACTCCTGCACACAGGATCAATTGGAAAAAAACAAAATTGCTGCACAGAAGCTTTTACAAGTTGGAGAGGTTGTTCCTGGAATCAACAGAAATCTTGAAACATACTCTAAACCTCAACAAGTATGGCTGTATAAATCTACCAAAGATTTGGGAGACAGTCATTCTAAGACCAAATTAATACTTGCTTTCCCTCTTTTTTTTTTTTTTTTTTCTAACTTAGATGGTGCCTAATTATGACTTCAGGCTTTGTGTTGCATGCTACAATTGCTCATACTAGTCCCACTGTTACACCGGATTGCGGTTGTCTCGCTACTGTAACAAACTTTGTTTGTGTGTTCTGAAGATGCTGGATAGAATACCAGCGAAATATTAGCGTTTAAGTTAATAAATAGTTATTTTCTTATCAATCTGTATTTGCATCTATACCATTAAAATCCAATCAACATGTGCGACGAACATATAAGCCTTTCAACACAGTATGTTTACAAGTCTGTCACCTCTCACTGTATGCCTTACTTTCTTTTTATCTCTTCATCACCACATATAATGGATCACAACCCAAAGAAATGAGATTTTATTGTAGATCACAAAAATTCTTCCACAAAAAATAGTTAGAAAAAAATCCAACCAAATCTACCCCCACATCCTACCCAAACAACTCATCAACATTAATTCTTACCAAAACAAAAAAAAAAATCAGCATCTACTTCACCAATATCTCTGGCCTAAACAGCAATATAAACTATGTGCACCACCACCTCCAATCATCTAAACCAGAATTACTATTCTTATCAGAACTCTCCACCTCAGCTGCCCAAACTACACATTACACAGTTCTTTCGACCACAAGGGCAGCATTTGTGCAATTATCAGAACTGACATACCATGCCAGAGATTGCACAACCTTGAATCCCCACTTGTTTGATCTGCTTTTGCTAAAAATTTCCCTACCAAATCAACCTACTCTTTTCACATATTCTATCATTCTCCAAACTTCATTAACCACTCTGACCTCTTCAATTATCTCTCTCTGAAGCTTTACTTTCTACAGTCAAAATGAGGACTTCAATATCTGCAATTCACATTGGCTTCCCTTCTCTAATTTCACTGCCCAAGCAGGCAGGGATGTCAAGGTGTTTGCCATTAGCAATGGCCCATTACAAATAATCAATCTCCCTACTGGAATACCCAACAACCTCCTCCAATTTGCCAACACACTTAACCTCTTCCTAACAAGCTCCCCTTCCAAGTATACTGTGGTCAGTTCTCCTCTTGGTAACTGAAATCACAACACCTCATACAAGTCTCTTTTGCTACAGAACAACTTTCACTCACCAGTTGTCAGTCTCATGTCCTTAGGGACTACAGGGATGCCAAATGGGACAACCTCCATGACTTCTGTTTTTCCTTCCGGTGGTCTGACTACTGTTTCAATTCTTCTGATCCAAACCTACTTAGAACAAATAACAGAAATCATCCTCACAGGAATGAAGGCTTTCATCCCTTATTCCATTCCAAATTCTCTGCCTCCATCCAAGCCTTGGTTCTCAAAAAAGTGTGCCAATGCATTAAAAGAAACAATTGTGCATACCATGAATGGCTCAAGACTAAAACTTCAGCTGTTCACTCTGCCTATACTGCTGCTGCTTGCAACAGCTATAAAAGAATCATCACTGAATCCAAATCAGACTTTTGAAAGGGCCAAATGCTGTAAACTTGTCTCCTGCCCAATAGCAGTCACTCCTTCTGGTTCTTCCCAAGGCCATTGGGACAACGTTTTGCCCATCCAGGTTTCCACCACCACCACTCATATTCAAATAGTACTGTAGTTACCTCACCTAAAGACAAGTCTGTCTTACTGTCATCACTCTTCTCTTCCAATTCCTGCTTGATGACTGGGCAAAGTTCCTTAACTTCACCAAGAGCAACTCTCTTCATATCACTCATTGTCTTCTACCAGAAAGAAATCTGAAAAATCCTTAATAAACTGAACACAAATAAGATGTCGAGTCCTGACTGTATCCCACTTACTGTGTTAAAAAAAAAATTGTGCCCCAGAACTAACACCTAGCCTGTATCACCTATTCAATTTATCCTATTCAACTGGCATCTATCCTAAAATATGGAACCAGGCATGCATCCAGCCCATCACAAAGAAAGGTGATAAACATCAACCAATGAACTACGGTCCAATTGCTCTCACTTCCATTTACTCTAAAATTATGGGGAAGGTCATCAGCAACCGACTCTTGCACCACCAAGAGACCTACCAACTAATCAGTGACCAGCAGTATGGATTCTGCCACTCACAATATACAGCTGATCTTGCTGTATATTGTGAGTCCCTGGCGTGAGTCCACATCTGGACTCACGCCAGGGAAAAATTTGGAGAAACTCATGTGGCTGCCCTTGGCATTTCAAAGACATTTGATAGGGTTTGGTACAAGACCTACTTAGCAAACTATCACCCTATGGCCTGCCTTCCACATTCTGCAACTGGATCAGCAACTTTCTCACTGGTCACTCACTATATGTCATAGTGGTTGGTTTCCTCTCCTCAGATTTACCCACCACTGCAGGGGTACCCTAGGGTTCTGTTCTTTCACCCACTCTCTTCCTCTTGTATATAAATTACCTGTTCTCACAGACGTGCAATCCACATAGCTTTGCTGAAGACAGTACACTCCATTCCTCCTTTTCATTTGACACCTTGTAGTGCTCAAGTATTATAACCTTCAAGATCCACCAAGACCAGTGTCCTGAATTCTGATCTCTTAGCAATATCCCAGTGGGGCAAGGATAACTTTGTAGACTTCAATGTCACCAAAGCTCATTCTCTCTCTGATTTCACAAGAAAGAGCTTGCATCACCCCCCCCCTTACCTTCAATAATACTGAGATATCCAAACATGATCAGATTTCCCTTCTTGGGCTGACCTACACCTTTTGAGTTTTCTTGGTATAAGTACATTTTAACTATAGTTTCTGCAGCAGCCAAAACATTTGGAGTACTTTTTTGCACAAGACATTACTTCACACCTGCTAAATTTATACAAATTTGTCTCACCATGGACTATTTGCTCCAATTTTGGTGACATTGCACCAAAATCCTCTCTAAAATTGCTGGATTCTATTCAGAAGGACAATTGGGTTAATTAATGATCTCACATATCCACTTCAATCCCCATTTCACGGATGTTCAGTTTCTGCCTTGTGCCTCTTCTACGTATATTTTCGTGGACAATATTCTGCTGAATTGGCCACTATCATTCCTCCACTTTCCTCCAAAATCATTAGAACAAGAGCCACTGCTAACCAACACCATTTCACAGTCCATCTTGAAACTCACTGAATGAACTTCAATGCCTCCCTCCTCTTTCATTCCATCTACGTCTGTTCTCTAGAACATTCTCTCCCACTCCGCCTTCCACAAAGACAACTTTTAGCTGTTCAAACAAAATGTGAACAGATTCCTCCTTTCTTCTTGCCAATACATGGCATGGCACTAATGTACTATAGGTCTTATGGCCTTTCATGTGTGGATCAGATGTAAATAATAATAATCATAATAATAAACACTTATCCTTCATTTCTAAGCTGCTTCAATAACCTCCAGAACAATAGCAAGGCCTTCTGCAATGAGTTCATGGACTCCTTGAAAATGTCACATGATATAATAGTAATACCAAAAAAAAAAAAAAAAAAGTTCTATCATGAACTTAGGTTCTTTTACAGTGTTCTACCTTTACATTTTTCTCTGTATTCTCTCAGAACACATGTTGGTTTACTTTCTAGTACCATTTGTTATGCTTTCTTCTTTTCATATGCTGCCTCTTTAACTTCCTGAGTCCACCTTGGAGTTCTGATTTTTCCAACCATATTGATAACTTCATGTGGATGAATCATTGTTTTCTTCAGATTTTTTCACTGAGTCTTCAAGGCTTTATTCTCATCTTTGAATTTTTTCTTGAATAATATTTATATGTTTGCATCTACGATTCCACCCATGAAAGCTGCTTGACTTTGAGTCTTTTTTAAAACTTTCATATACACTTTTCAGTGTGATATTCAATTCTATCCTACTCAAATCTAAATGGTTATCACATTTTTTAAAGTACATTTAATTATTCTCTTCCACCATAATTGAATAATGTGCAGTATTCACTGTAAGATTTACTGGCAATGGTGGTTTGAAATGAAAATAACTTTAGTATTTTTTTTTTATTTTTTATTATTATTCTTAAAATTTACTGCTTGATGTTTTGCCCTTCATATCAAAGTCAACACCTGGAATAGACATGAACACAAAGAGACAAAAGTTAATCCAACATTGTGCTAAGATATTTGCCTACCCTACATAAGCCAGTCTACCCTGACAATTTGGGAAAGGAGGAGAAATAAATCAAGAAATTATCAAATGAGATGCTCCTTTGATTTATAATAGATGAACACGAACTGGAAATGTTGAGTAGACTAGATGGTGATAAGGATGTGATTGGATGAAATACATTTATAGTTTTCATGAAGTGTTACGGAGACAGAATAGAGACTGTGAAAGAGTGCATGATGGCCACGGAGTGGGAATGATGAACCAGGAAGGAGAGAGGGTTTTGGTAGCATTTGATCTGGCAATTGTGAACTCGTTTTTCTACAAGAGGGAAGAACATTCGATAACATTTAGGAGTGGTAACAACAGTTCACAAATTGACTACATTTTGACTAGAAAAAAACATCTTAAGGTTGGGACAAATTGTAAAGTAATTCCAACAGATCAAGTGGCACAGCAACACCGACTGCTGTGCGCAGACTTTAAAATAAGATCGAAGATAAGAACTTCTGGTAGCAATGGGATGAAGACAATTAAGTGGTTTCGCTTAAAAGAAGAGAGTGTGAGGAATCGTTTTAGGGAGAGGGTGTTAGAGAGGATTTCAGATGGACAGGAAAGTGTACAAGATTGGTGGAAACATAATTCAAAAGTAATCCTGAGTGCGCAATCGAGGTGCTTGGTGAGACATCTGGTAAGATTAGAGAGCAGAAGGAGGGTTGATGGTGGAATAATAATGTACAAGTGGCAGTGACAGCTAAGAGGAAGGCAAAGCAGAAGTGGGATGAGTCAAGAGTGGAAGAGGACAGAGAGGTGTACAGAGAGAGAAAGCAAGAAGCCAAGAGAGTTGGGGCACAGGCGAAGCCCATGGCATATCAAGATCTGTATGATCAATTAGAAACAAAGGAAGGACAGAAAAAAATTTACCAACTAGCGAAATGTAGAAATAAAGCAGCAAAGGATCTGCCTCACATCTGCCTGATCTGCCTCACATCTTACATGTGAGGCAGATCAAAGACACTGAAGGAAGAGTATTATGGAGGGATGTGGACATAAGAAACAGATGGAAAATATACTTTGAGGGACTTTTGAAGGAGGAAAATGCAAGGACTCACAGAGAAGATGTGCAGCCTTCTGAGGGGATGGTGCAGAACATCAGTAGAGTGGAAGTGACAGAGGCCATGAAGAGGATGAGGAATGGAAAATCGGTGGGCCCCGACAGGATTCCAGTGGAAGCATGGAAGGCACTGGGGGAAGAGGGAATCGACCTGCTGTGGGATCTGTTCATGAAAGTTTTCCAACAGGAAAATATACCCGAGGAACGGAGGGAGAGTTCTCTTGTCCCCATCTACAAGGGTAAAGGGGATGCACAAGACTGTAAAAATTACAGAGGAATAAAGTTGATGTCCCACACAATGAAAATCCTAGAAAGGGTTCTTGATGGAAGATTGAGGAAGGAGGTGGAGATTGCAAAGGAACAATTTGGCTTCATGCCTGGTAGATCAACAACAGATGCTATCTTTGGGTTAGGGCAGATGATGGAAAAGTTTCGAGAGAAACAATGGGAGCTACATCTGGCATTTATTGATCTGGAGAAAGCATGCGATAGAGTGCCAAGGCAAGAACTCTGGAGGTGTCTGAGGGAGACGGTTCCAAAGAAATGTGTCAGGTTGGTGCGGGAGATGTACAGAAATGTGAAGACAAGTGTTTGGACCTGTCTAGGACAGACAGAAAGTTTTCAAGTAACAGTTGGCTTGCATCAAGGGTCAGCATTAAGTCCGTTTCTGTTTAATATTGGGATGGAGTTGGTGACGGAGGAGGTGAGAGAAGATGCACCTTGGACAATGTTGTATGCAGATGACATCTTGCTGTGTGCAGATTCAAGAGATGAAGCAGGAACTAAACTGGAAAGATGGAGAAAAGTACTGGAAGAGAGAGGTATGAGACTGAGCAGAAGTAAGACAGAGTATATGTGTTGCACAGTGGGTGGCAGCCAGGAGACAGATCTGGAGCTGGAAGGAAATATCATCAGGAAGGTGAGGGACTTTAGATACGTAGGTTGAACAGTGGAAGAAGATGGAGGAGCTGAGAAGGAAGGGGGATGCATGATACAAGCGGGTTGGAGGAACTGGAGGGAGATTGCTGGAGTGTTATGTGATAAGAGGGTGCCGATCAATCCGAATGGCAAAATCTATAGGACAGTAGTGAGGCCAGCTATGATGTATGCTATAGAAACTGTGGCCCTGAGGGAAAATAACATCAGCAGGATGGAAGTAGCAGAGATGAGAATGCTTAGGTGGATGTGTGGTGTGACCAGAAAGGATCGTCTGAGAAATGACTATGTGAGGGGGAACAGTGATAGTTACGAACTTAGGAGTGAAGATACAGGAGGCAAGGTCGAGATGGTTTGGTCATGTGATGAGGAGGGAGGACAAATATGTGGGAAGAAGGGTCATGCAGATGGATGTGCAAGGAAGGAGGAAGCTTGGGCAGTGAAAGAAGAGATGGAGGGAGCTGGTAGAAGGGGACTTGAGGATGAAGAACTTGGATGTGGCGACAGCCCAAGACAGGAGGATGTGGAGGAGACTCATCATCAACGGTGACCCCACTTAAGTGGAAGAAGCTACAGAAGAAGAAATAGTTACCAGAATCCTTTTGAAGTATCTGTAAGATGCTCAGGTTAACCATTATAGTTAGTCCTTCTGTTGATGGTTCATGCTAGATAAATTCACACTAGACCTACCTATCTAGCCATCCCCCCCACACACACACACATATGTGTGCATGCACGATGGGAGGGGGGAAACTGGAAAATTCTGATAAACACCTAGAACAAATGATATTAAAGCAATTGATATAACCAAAAGAAAGAACATATCTTAAAACCCTTTAAAACTCCCATGTTTCATGAAATTGTAATAATTTGTTCTTTTTCTTTTAGGATATATAAGAAGACATAAAATTAATTGATTTTTGTTCTGGTATTTATCAGAACTTTCCAGACCCCACTCCTCATGTGTACACGCGTGCACACATAAAATGAATGAGTAGTATAAGATGCTAGTTGTACCAAAGAAAAATCCAAAAGAGTTCTTCTAATGTGTGATAAGTAGGTACAAGCAAGAATAATTACAAAAAGCTGTCACTAGTCAAATGGTCATAGTGGTAAGCAAATGAACTGGAAGTGTTGAATAGATTAGATGATAATATGGCTGTGAGGTTAGATGTTACATCACTACATTTTTTATGGAATATGTGAGGGAATTGGTTATACTCTTGACTTTGTTGTTTAATGAGAGCTCTGAATTAGTTACAAAGGAATGGAGGGGAGGCAAAATAGTACTACTGCATGAGCAATATTAAGATAGTCATTTCCAGTTGTGGATTAGGCTCTATATCTGCAGTTGTGGTTCACCATACTTAATAGATTTATTAAGACTAGAATGTAGGATTGGGTTGATAGGTGTAGACTGTGAGGGTTAGCATGAATTTATAAAGAGATTTTTAGGTTTACAGCAAATCAGCAACCTGTTGAGTAGCAACTATTTATTAATATATCTCACATGTTCACACCTTTAAGAGTTAATATTTAACTTGCTATCACCTGTAGAGCAATCCAATAAACAAAAGAAAGCCAGGAATATACTAAGATGTCTTAATTTGTGCTTCTTGATATGGACTGTAATTGTACATCACATGCATGTGATCTAACATAAACCTGCATGTAGCTATGTAGGTAACAATGATATCTCCTGATCTGAAAGACTTCAGTTCGAATATCATCTGAGATGCAAATAACCATAATACTTTTTTTAGCTGAAGGTGAGTTAGCCAGTCTTATATGAAAGTGGCAGGGTTGTTGTTTCCCACTTAATATTTATTTATGTTATAAATAGGACTCCATGAGGTCTTGGAGTAGTAATGTGATGGCTGCAAGGAGTTTGAGTGTGTTTAAGACACAGTATGATGAGCTGTGTGTGATAAAAGGACCTCCCAGATGAGTCTTTGATTCCATGAGGTCTTGGGGTAGTAATAATAATAGCAAACTGGCTAGAAGAACACCCATTAAAGACATTAATTAAGACATATACTGGCCTAAAAATAGCCTTGGTCATAATTAAAAATAAATAAAACACCTAGATGTTGAAAGAGATGGTTGAGATCTTTAGAGAAACTGAGAAATTTTGGTAAGAGGATTTGAGTGGTTTTAGTTAATATTTATTTCATGCATTTTTAACAGACATCTGGAATATGGGATGATGATGAGTGTCTGTATATTCAATGAAATAAATTATTTCTAGTCCTCCACAAGTCCAAAGGGAAGTCCACACAATGCTTATCATACCTCTCTGATGTATAATAAGCATTGTCTGAATTAAGATTAGTAATATATGAGAGAACTCAGAGCTATTTCTTGCATTCTATTCTACTTTTTTGTCCATTTCCAAACAAAAAATCTTGTCCTCTCATCATTGTGAGGACAAGATTTTTTACATCTACACCCTCAACTTCCAGAAGTATTCTCTTGTTCTTCCCTCTCTCGTGTATTGAAAAATTTCATTTATCTAGAATTCCTTAACAGCCTGCATTTCTTTCATTTCACCTCCTTTCTGACTTCTAACAAATGTTTTAACCTGCAAATCTTCAGTCTATGCTTATGGGAAGAAGCATTGCACAGACCTATCATCATTTTCATTGTCTTCCTTGAATCATTCCTACTTCCTCATATCAAAAGAATACTCAGGTGAACAAATCCTGCCTCCTACAGAGTTGGTAATTCCCCCTCCCCTTCACCGCAAGGTTTTATTCCTCTTGTGAAACAACTGACCAGAAGGATACATACTGCAATTAAGAGACATAATAAATTGAATATACTGGCCTCTTAGCCCTAGTTGTTTTGGCCATAATTTCAAAACAATATACCTGAATATTAAAGGAATAGTTGGCATCTTTAGGGGATCTAAGTTATCACAGTAATTTAGGTGTGCATATAAAGTTTTATAAAGAAAGTTGAGTTTTACCACCAAGTCCTTTGTGCTATTTTGAATACTTAAATAATTTGTGCCTTGTCCACAATCATTCCTAAATCCCTGGCCTCATCAATTTCTTGCTCTACAGTCAAATCAGTATAATCTTTTCACATGTATGTATTGAATTGTAGCCATTATCCTCTGCCTACATGGCAGTCTACTTTAAATCATCCTGCAGGATCTGTACATCACCTTTTTCACAATTACCCTCACCCAGTTAAACATAATTAAAAAAAAAAAAAAAAAAAACATAAATTCTCTTTCTCCTCCAAAAAAAAAATCTCCACTATCATTAAGGTACAAATTTAAACAGCAGCAATCCAAGTGCCGAATCCTATGGAATACTACTTGTTGTATGCCATTCTTCTTAATGGACTCCTCCATATACTATTGGCTGTTCATAAAACCATCCTCTTTATTTATGTCACCAGCTTTGTGTCTACTTTCACAGGGTTCTGTGCAGAATCCTGTTAGGTACCTTTGCAAAGTATCATGGTGTAGCCATTTCCTGTATTCAACTTGTAGCTGACATGGTAATGTAGAAAATTAGTAAATTACTAATCTTTAAGGGTACCTGTGGCATGACTGTGGTTATCGTGTAATCTGTTCTGTAAATGTCCTAATTTAACATGAGAGTTGTTATATTAGAGTCCTTAACTCTAACATAACAATTCATGTTGTTATATTAGAATTTTTTTATTTTATATTTCAAGCCACTTCAGGCCTCCAATCAGTGGGGGGGGTGGTCTCACACCAGGGGATGAAGTTCATCCCCCACCTAAAGACTATCACAAACATCCATGCCTATGGCAGGATTTGAACCTGTGAATTGTAGTTTGGAGAGTGGGCATACTAGCCACTCAGCCACCTGTTGAATTTAACTGCAATTGCAGTTCTCCTTTTTGAGCTTACTTCTGTCATACCATGAAAAGAGACTCAGTGTTGACTCTTTTTATTTCATCTCATTTCAAATCGTTCATTTTAACCAACACAGTCACATTCTTATTATTATTCAGGCCTCCAAGGAGTCAAAATATTTATCGCCGGAGGTGCTTCCTCGGAAACACAAGTCTATCACAACTCATCGTGGGAGGTCCCTCCCAGGAAACATAGTCTATCATACCACTCCTTAAACTCATTGACTGTTCCCACACTCACCACTCTATCAGGCAATGCATTCCATGGTTCAACTACCCTCCATGCAAAGAAACCACTCCTCACCCTCTTGCTCACAGTTTCCTTTCATAACATCCAGGGATGGCCCCTTGTCATCACTCGTTCCTGCTGTTCAACCAAGCAAAAGAACTCCCAGTGTCACCCCAGTAACCACCTCTCAACAGTTTAAGTCTCAATCATATCACCTCTCCTTCTATCCACCAAACTCTGCAGACCACATTCCCTCAGCCAATCCTCATAACTAACATTGTACAGTTCTGAAACTGTCTTTGTTATCTGCCTTTGTGCCCTTCTCACAGTTAATTTACCTTCAAATCCTGGGAGACCAAATCTGAGCACAATAGTCTAAGTGTGGTCTCATCAGGGTCTTATACAATAGAATGACAACTCTTGGTGCAGTGGTGTCGAGGCTAGCTGGTGAACGGACGTGCTATCGGAGAGCTCCTGAGAGATTTGTGTTTTTTGTTGATTTATTGGTGTTTTGGATTCAATTTAATGGACTTGAGTGTTTAATTTTGGTATATTATTAGAGCTTTATTAACGTGGTTAGTGTACTAAAGTGTTTTATAACATAATCTATGTCGGGAAGTCGCCGCTAGATGAATTCGTAATGAGTGGTGTTCGTGCAAGCTCCAGATAAGATAAGTATCATTTTCAGTTATCGATACAAATTACTTAATATTGTGTAGTTTTGTTTTGTTTGCCTTGCGTATTTTAGTGCGTCTAATTTTGGTGTGTTATAACGTTTAATTTGACAAAACACGTTACAGATAAATATGGCACCTGTGCATAGGAAAATGGCGGCCAGTAATGAAGGTTCGCCATCGTTATCAAAGAACGGTAGCATAAAAGAAATGAGTCAGTGTACTAGCTGTGAAATGTACGCTTTGCGGAGTGCGGTCGGAGTGTGGTTAGATGATGATAAAGGATTGAATGTGTGTAGAAAATGTAGGGAGAATGCGGAATTGAAGTGTATTTCGGATCGTGAGTGTGATATTTTTGTCAACCTTCAGAATGAAGGAAATAGGGATATGACAAGAAACGGCAAGGTTGTACATGAAAATTGTGAGAGTGTGAATGTAGAAAGTGTGAATGATAGTATAAATGGTTTCTCAGAGAACAAAAAAGATGAGATAGATGCATTGAGTGAGATCGCGTTGTTGAATAGTGCGATAGAAAGAGCAAAACAGCAGCTAGAGTGCATGAACAAAAGTAGACTGAATGAACCAACCAATAATAAAAGGTATGACAGGAAAAATAGACGTATGAATGTGAACATGAACAAAATGAAGGATAGAGTGCTGTATGGAGACTCGTTAGTACGAGGTGTGTTAGTAGAGGATTTGACAAAATCGTACCAACCTGGTGCGACCATAAAGGGCGTAACTGCATCTATTAGAGAGCAAAAGGAAAGGGTGAAAGAAATGATTGTTGTGGCAGGTACGAATGATTTGAAAGGAGATAAAATGGAAATGATAGAAGACCTGAATGAATTGTTTGAGGTAGCAAAAGAAAAGAGTGAGAGAGTTAGAATGATTAGTCTTTTGCCACGGTATGACAGTGAAATGTTTAAAAGGAGGGCTATAATTGCAAATGACTTTATGCATGGGTTATGTATGACGAGTGGTGTGGAATTTGTGGATGTGTGGAGTGAGTTTGATGGGCGAAAGGATCTATATAAGATGGATGGCTTGCATTTGAATGGTTACGGTGTAAGAAGACTTGAGAAAGTGTTGCTGAATGTAGTGGATGTGCAAATTCAGGGAAACTAGATTTGTTAGGGGGGGGGAGTAGAGATACAGTCCTTATGGAGGCAGTTGAATGTAAGAATGAATATAATATGCCAGAGCAAATAAGGACAACAAATCTGAGTGGGATAGTTAATATAAGGCATCAAGGTAGGGTTGGGGCTAATGGGGGTCTTAAATTCATGTACACTAATACTAGGAGTATTAGGAACAAGAAGGAAGAGTTTTTGGCCATGGTTGGCACTTCCAGACCACAGGTTATAGGTATTAGTGAAACATGGCTGACTGTAGATGATATAACTAGTGGGATTGAATGTGATGGGTATAGTGTGTTCAGGAATGACAGAGAGAATAAAATGGGGGGTAGGAGTATTGTTGATGATAGCTGATGAGCTCCAGCCAAGGAGAATAGAAGGTGAATTGCAGGATAGAGAAAAGAGCACATTTGAGGCCATTTGGTGTGAGATTGTGGCTAGCAGAACTAAATATACAATTGGGTGCTGCTATAGACCAGGTGATGGAAAAGATGGTGGTGACAGTATGCACAAGCAAATAGAAGAAATGGGTGGAAGGAGGGTGATTATTATGGGAGATTTCAACTATGGTCGCATTGATTGGAGTGAGGAGAGGACACACGGGAGGAAGGAACTGGATTTTATGCGGTTATTAAGGGATAACTATCTGCGACAGCATGTAATGGAAAATACTAGGGGTCAGAGAGTGCTTGACCTAGTAATTACATCTGAGGATTTGGCTGTAACAAATATGACCACATTCTCACCAATCGGTGAGAGTGATCATAGGGTCTTAACTTGGGAGGTGGCTAAAGGTGTAGAATTTTCAATTAAGACAGGGTACATGTGGAATTATCGGGCGGGAAAGTATGACAAGCTTAGGAGTTTGATTGGTTCAGTGCCATGGCATGTACAACTGCAAGGACTAGAAGTTGATAGTGCATGGGAGGTAGTTAAGAAGTGCTTGCATGAAGCAGTGGCTGACTGTATACCTAGAGTCTGAATAATAAATCAAGTAGGGGTTAAATGGATGAATAACACCATTAAGCTTGAGTTGCAAAAAAAGAAACAACTATGGAGGGAATTTAAGGAGAAAGGTGACCGGCAGGCACATGAACGGTATAAAGCGCAGGCCAGAAGGGTGACGAGTGTGGTAAGAAAAGCAAAAAAGGATTATGAAAGAACATTGGCCATGCAGGCTAAAGAGAATCTTAAACAGTTTTTTAGCTATGTAACAAGTAAAAGGAAAAATGTACATGGCAGATTGATTTTAAAGAATGCCGATGGTAGGGAGGTAACTGAATCAGTTGAGATAGTTGAGTTACTGAGTGAGCACTTTGCAAAAGTATATCATCCAGGTGGTGACATTGCAGAAACGAATAAACCAGTAGATTATACGGGAATTGTGGTTAATGAAGTGGAGGTGAGTAGTCTATTGCATAACCTCAATGTCAATACATCTGTGGGATTGGATGGTATACCAGCTCGTGTTGTACGAGAAGCAGCTAAAGAATTGTCAGTACCCTTGACAATTTTGTTTAATTTGAGTCTCGGGTCTGGGTTAGTCCCGAGCAGGCGGAAAGAGGGGAAAATAGTTCCACTGCATAAAGGTGGTTCCAAGACTGCTGTTGTAAATTACCGACCGATTAGCATATCAGGAATCATTGTCAAGGTCTTAGAGAAAATAGTGAAGAGGAAAATACAAGATTGGATAGAAGAAAATGGGATACTGTATCGGGGACAGCATGGTTTTGTGAAGGGTAGGTCATGCCTCAGTAACTTGCTCACGTATTATAACACAGTGACGGCTGAACTGGATAAGGGTAATGGGTTTACGGTGATTCTGCTGGACCTTGCCAAGGCCTTTGACAGGATTCCACATGGAATTCTAATCAGTAAATTGCAGCATATGGGAATGGACATAGGGTTGGTGAGATGGATAGGAGGGTGGTTGACGGAGAGATATCAGAGAGTGGTTTACTCGGGAGTAGAGTTCACAAGACGACCTGTGACTAGTGGCGTGCCACAAGGATCTGTTCTTGGACCACTGCTGCTTAATTTGTTCATAAATGATATAGGAAATGATCTGAGAGGAACAGTTCATTTGTTTGCGGATGATGCGAAGATGGGTAGGGCAATAGTGAATGCAGATGACGTCAAAATTTTGCAGGATGATTTGGATAGATTGGAGGTCTGGGCTAAGGAGAATGGATGTCAGTTTAATGTGGCAAAATGTAAGGTTATGCATTTTGCGGTGAAAAGATTGGCGGCAGTTTACTGCATTGGTGGAACCGTGCTCCAGGAAATTGATGAGGCACGAGATTTAGGAGTGTTGGTGGATAAGGAATTGAAATTTAGGGGACACATTGCAAAAGTGACCAAAACAGCTCATCAAATCACTTGGTTGCTGAAGAATACGTTGACAAGCAGAGACAAGCAGGTTATTGTTCCTCTCTATCGAGCCTTGATAAGACCCCATCTAGACTACTGTGCTCAGATTTGGTCACCTAGGTTTCTTCTTGATGGGGAGGATGTGGAGAGGATCCAGAGGCGAGTGACCAAGATGATAGCAGGTCTGTGGAATGAACCGTATGAGAACAGGTTGAGGATTTGTGGGTTGCAAAAATTGGTTGATAGGCGGAGGAGGGGAGATATGATTGAGACATTCAAATTACTGAAGGGTTTCTATAAAATTAATTCAGAAGATATTTTTGAGAACAGGGCTGGTTGTGGGAGGACTAGGGGACATCCATGGAAACTGGGCAAAAGTGTGGTTAGTAAAGGTGTTAGAGCTGGGTTCTTTACTTTTAGAGTAGTGAATGAGTGGAATGCGCTCCCTGAGTCTGTAGTGGATGCTGTGACAGTGAATGAGTTTAAGGCGAGGTATGATAGATACTGTATGAATGTCGAATAGTTGTGATGAATATGATTTGGGGCCTCCATCGATGAGTCTAATGACTCCCTGGAGTTGCCCGTAATAATAGTAATAATAGTAATCTTTGCAGGTCAGCATCTTTCTCATTATTGCAGCAATCCTTTGTGTTACTTTCACCACCTTTGCAATATGTCCCTTGAATTTCAGGTTTCTATTAATCATCAACCCCAGATCTCTTGTCTCCCCTACTTCCTCCAGTATAGCTCCTCCATTAGAGTATGCAGCGACCCATCGATGTGTCTCAAATCTGAAGACCTTACATTTTGCTGCATTAAACTGACATCCCCCATTCATTTGCCCATATGTCTAGCTTATTCAAATCCTCTAGTTTATTCAAAACATTCAAATATCATCTGCTCATTCTGATATTTTTTTTCCCATCAGCAACCCTTGCATATTGAGGTGGTTTATGAAATAGAACTATTATGTTCCATCAATAGTTGCATAGCAATGAGATGAATTATGACATGGACGTGGGGGGGAGCATCGAGGAAAGAAAGCTTTTAGTTAGTAAATTATCTGTTTATTATTAATAGTAATCTTTAAATCTTAGATCTCATATATACTGAAGGTTTCAAAAAACAGTTCATATAATTAATATATTTCTTTATCCAGCCAGCACATTTAGTTGCTCAAGATCTTGCATCCTTGAATATCCAACGTGGTAGAGATCATGCTCTTCCAAGTTATAACAAATGGCGTCATTTTTGTAATTTGTCAGTGGCTGAAACATTTGATGACTTCAAACAGGAAATTCAAAGTCCAGCATTACGTGAGAAGCTACAGCAACTGTATGGGCATCCAGGTGAGATGTTTCTGTAAGCACCATTAATATTACATTTCAATTTTTTTTTTCAATAAAAAAATTTTTTTTTCATTTAGCATTTAAAATCTTAGTATCCACTGAGCTATTGTGAGAGGCCCAGTCTGTCTTGCATGCACCTTTTTCTTTAAAGAATTTGGCACTGCAGCATCATTTGATCTGGTGGCAAATTCTGTTTTCTCTGCTGCATGAAAAATTGTGATTTTTTTTTTTACAACTTCTATAAATTTTCTCTAGACATTCAGTCACATCTCTTATTTTCTATCATTTCATACTGAAAAGTTTGAAATATAGGCATTTCATGCTTTTCAAAGGTGAGTAAAATTAGCTCTACAATCTACATCATGTAACTCCAAATCATATAGAAGATTAAGGGTGATTACCGATGTCCTATGTCATTTCTTGGACAATATTTTGCATACCAATATCTATTAAATAAAAAATAGGGCAAGCTTCTTCTGAAGCACCATTAGTTTGATAACTTGCAAAATAAATATATAAATAAGATTACATTAAGCAAATGGAAGAGATGAATGCAAGGCAAATCAGAATAGGAGTGACAGAGAGTTATGGGAATGATAGAAGATGAGAAAATAGAAACAATAGAAGAAAGGGAATAAGAAGAATGCGAGGGCTGGAACCAAGGATAAAGAGATGCCAAGAGAGCAGGGAAGAGGAGAGAGAGAAAGAGAGGGATGCAGGTGAGCAATCAAGGAACAGAGTGGTAAGAGGTGTGATGCATGGAGACGCGATGATCCATGGTGTACAAGATAGGATGGCAGAGGAGTGTTTGCCTGGAGGAATGATAGAAAGTGGCTATGGCAATTAAGAGGGGTGGATGAGATGATTGTAGTGGTGGGCATAAATGATTTGAGAGGTAGAGTAAATCAGGTGGCGAGAGATCTGAGATTCATGCTTAAGGTTGATATAGAAGAAAACTCATAGAGGGAAGGTTGGTTGTGTGTGTGTGTGTGTGTGTGTGTGTGTGTGTTACCTAGGTATGTTAATGACAAGCTGAGTAGAAGAGCATTAATAATGAATAGCATGATAGCCAGAAAGTGTCAGAAGAGAGACTTGGAATACGTGGATGCTTGGAGGGCATTTGATGACAGAAAGGAACTGTATGCAAGAGACCATTTGCATTTGTATTTGAATGAGGAAGGATGTAGGCATCTGGAGAGATTGCTGTTCTCTAAATGAGTTGGTGTGTCAATGCAGGGAAACTAGAATTCCCAGGGTGGATGGTTGCAGGGGTGGCCTTCTTGTGGGAATAGGTGCTTGGGAGAAAGGGGAATACATCGGGTAATGCTGAGTCCAGTGGAGTCAGGAGGGGATAAGGATAGGTATAGAAACTGATATTTTTATGCTTTATACTAATGCCAGGAGTATCCAGAATAAAGGAGATGAATTGGTGGCTCTGATATCATTCTATCTGAAGATTATTGGGATCTCTTAGATGTGGTTGACAGAAGAATGATATAATAACAGGAACAGAAGTAGCAGGGTATGGCATTTTTTTGAAAGAATAGGAAGGGAAACCATGGTGGTGGAGTACTGCTTATGATAAGTGATGACGTCCTCTCAGAGTGAAGGCTTTGGAGGGCAGTGACAGTAATGGTTTTGACAGCATATGGTGTTGAGGTAGTGGTGGGCGAGACAGGATATTTAGTGGGATGTTGCTAAAAGCCAAGAAGCATAGAATGTGAGGAGTGGGAGATGTTTAGGCAGTTGCGCTTGGCAAGTACAACAAAAATGATTGTTATGGGAGGATTTTAAATATAGCAGTATAAGTTGGGAAGAGGAAAATACATGTAATAAGGGAATGGAATTTCTAGAATTCTTGAGGGACCTTCATGTCTATTACATGTCTTAGGCAACATGTAATAGAAGGAACACGAGGTTCAAGAGTTTTGGATTGCTCATAGCATCAGAAGAGCTGATAATAATGGAGATGACATCCCCCCCCTCCCCATTGGAGAGAGTGACCATGTGGTTTTGACTTGGAAGATGAATAGACATGCAGGAGTATCAAAGAGAGGGGAATTTATGTGATTTTATAAGGTGAGTGATTATAATAGTTTTAGATATCAACTTGAGTCAGTTCCATGAAGCAAGGAATTGGAAGGGTGAGATACCATTAATGCTTGAGAAATTATGAAGGAATATTTGTTAGCAGCAATAGTAAGCTGTATAGCTGTATTCTATAAGTGAAGAAAAGGACACAATTTGGTGTGAGTATATGACAAACAATATCAAACAGGAACTGCAGGTGAAAAAGAGTTTATGGAAGAGATATCAGGAGAGGGATGGAGAGCAGATGCATGAAGGATATAAGACACAGGCCAGGAGAGTGACTAATATCATAAGGAAGGCAAAACTGGAATATGAGAAGAGACTGGTATTAAGATCCAAAGATAATCCTAGGGAATTTTTTAGATATGGGGCCAGTAGGAGGAGAAATGATAGTGGAAGAATGACATTGTGGGATAAAAATGACTAATGCAAAGGACATAGTGGAGTTGTTCAATAAACACTTTATTGGAGTATTTCATCCTAATAATTAAGTTTTAATACTAAAGGGGATAGGGCAGGTTCAAGGTTTAGAGGTGCAAGAGGAGAGTGTGATCCAAATAATGAATTCTCTGGATGTCAGTAAAGCTGAGGGACTGGATAGTATTTCACCATGAGAGAATGTGCTAAAGAAATAACAGCTCTATTAGACCTGGCATTTCAATGAAAATCTGGCTACGGGACCCCAAGGAATGGAAGGAATGGAAGATAGTGCCATTGCACAAGGGTGGTAGCAGACTGGAAGTGTCAAATTATAGACCAGTTTTTGTTTCATCAGTAGTTAAGATCTTGGAGAAATTAGTGAGGGACTACATACTGCATTAGTCAGATGAGGGTAATGTTATCTGTGAGTCGACATGGATTTGTTGAGAGGTGCTCTTGCTTTAGTTATATGATTGCCTTTTATAATAAAGTGACAAGAGCAGTTAATGAGGTAAAGGCATATTCTGCCTTTTTGATTTTGCAAAGGCATTTGATAGGGTGCCACATGATAAGCTGATATTTAAGTTGCAGCACATGGGTTTAGATGTCAGGTTAGTCAACCGGATTCAGGATTGGCTATCTGATAAGTATCAGAGAGTTGTGTATAAAGGGGCAATATCAAGGAGGCAGAAGGTTACAAGCAGGATCCCACAGGGCTCATTACTAGGTCCTGTATTGTTTAAGCTAAGCTTTATATCAATGACATTGTCAATGGATTGCAAGAGGATATTCAGTTGATTGCAAATTATGTGAAGCTGGGCAGGGTAATTAGTAATAGTGCAGATGTGGCAATCCTTCAAGAGGATTTGAATAAATTGGACAGATGTTCAAATGAATGGGGTGTCGGTTTAGTGCATCAAAATGTAAAGTCTTAAAGGTTGGATATATCGATGGGAGGCAGCATACTCTTTTGGAGGAGCTGTACTGGAGGAAGTAGGGGATACAAGAGATGTGGGAGTTATGATTGATAGAAACCTGACATTCACGGAACATATTGCAAAGGTGGTGAAGGTAACCCAGAGGATTGCTGCAATACTGAGAAGGATGCTGACTTGCAGAGATAAGAGTTGTCATTCCATTGTATAAAGCCCTGATCAGACCACACTTGGACTATTGTTCTCAAATTTGGTCCCCAGGATTTGAAGGGGATAATTTAACTGTGAAAAGATTACAGAGGTGGATAACAAAGATTGTTTTAGGACTATACAATGTTGGTTATGAGGATCGGCTGAGGGAATGTGGACTGCAGAGTTTGGTAGATAGCAGGAGAGGTGATATGAAGAGGTAGTTACAGGTCTGACACCAGGGAGTTGTTTCGCTTGGTGGAACAGCAGGAAGGAGCATTGACAAGGGGGCCATCCCTGGTAGTTACGAAAGTAAGCTGTGAGCAAGAGGATGAGGAATGGTTTCTTTGCATAGAGGTGGTTGAACTGTGGAATGCATTGCCTGATAAAATGGTGAGAGCATGAATGGTCAATGAGTTCAAGGATTGGTATGATAGACTTTGTTTTCTAGGAAGGATCTCCCACGATGAATATTTTTGTGGGAGACCTGAATCATAATAATAATAAAGGTGGCTGCAACTTACCTATGATTTCCTTTCTTGAATTTATGTTGCCAGTTTCATGTTTTTTATCTGCTCAATCAATTCTCATTCATTATACAGGCTATTCCAAATGTTTGTACATGCCAAGCAGAAGCAGTGTTGTATTTGTCCTACAGATGTCTTTTATTTTAGTGAATTTTAGTAATTTTAGTAATTATATTTGGTTATATCTTCCTTACTGTAGATTGTGAAGTTTGACTGTGTGTTTGTTTCAGAAATATAACATGGAATATCGTTTAGAACAGTGCTTCCGAAACTGTGGTCTACTGCCCCTCTTTGGGCCGTTAGTTTTGTTCGGGGGGGGGTGAAATAATGAAACATAAAATGTTTTAAGACTAATAAGATAGATAATATCTATCTATCTATCTATATAAAAATATAAGATAATGTGGCATGTCAAATGCGATGCTAAAAATGTAATATTTGCATTTCATTTTTGGAATATTCACTGTGTATGTTATGCAATAGATATTATGATAACATATGTCTGTATTATGATTTTTTTTCGATAGGGGCCATGAAATATTTTAATTTTTTCAAAGGGGCCTTTACATCCATAAGTTTAGGAAGCACTGGTTTAGAAAGTGTTTTTTTATGGCATTGATGTATAAAAGGAAAATGGCAGTCCAGAGTTCCTTGTTCAAAGAGTTCAGCATGAAGGATTTTGTATGATGTATGTTCTATGATGATGAGGTCACAGTAAGGAATGAAATAGTGCATTTACGTGGTATCTTTCACAGGAGAAAATAGGAGCTAGAACGACTTGAGAAAGGATTGTTATGTGGTGCAGCAGGCAGGAGAATGAAAGAAAAAAATGAATGGAAAAAGTATGAAATTTCAAAGAACTGGAAATAAGGAGAAGGCATTGCATGGAGATTTGATGATAAGAGGTATAATTAATGAGAAAGTGATGAAACCATGTTTCCCAGGTGTGAAGATCAAGGATGTTAATGAAGCTATTAGTTTGCAGAATAGAGAAGTGAAAGAGTTGATTGGTTTGACAGGAACAAATGATTTGAAAGGAGAGAAAATATGAAAGTCTTGTTGAAAGAAACAAAAATGAAGAGTGGGTAAGTAAAGATTGAGTCGGCTGCCTTGGTATGATAGAACAGAGTTAAGAAGAGGTGCTGTGGTTGCTAATGAGTCAATGAAAAGATTGTGCAAGAGGAATGGCATGCAGTTTTATAGATGTATGGAGTGAATTTTATGAATGAAAGGACTTATGTGCCTGATAGACTACTTTGAATGGAATTGGATGTTATTATTATTAGTTGCCTCCAGGGAGTCCAAAGACTCATCGAGGGAGGGCATCTACTCTACATCCAACACTCACGATCCACCAACTGACTGCAACTACACCAATGCCATCTACTGCCGACCACCACCACTAGTATTTCCACAGACAATCACAAACATCCATGCCCACGGCAGGATTCGAACCCACACCTCTTGACTGGAGAGTGGACACGTTAACCACTCAGTTTGGAGAAAGTGTTTTTTACTGAGAATTTGGGAGTGCAAAACCATAAAAACTAGAGATATTAGGGGGAGATGCAACCAACCATGTCTGGCCATCCCTTGGATAAATGAGTGCATGTTACAGAAATGATTGTGTAATGCTGAATGCAATTTCACAGGGTTCAGATTTGAGTAGATTGGTAATGGCATTTCAAGGGGATGTTAAAATGCATTCCACTTATATTCCACATTCCACTTGTGTAATGCCATTACCAATCACTGTATACATTCCACATCCAAGTGAAAGTGGAACGTATACAGTTGTTGAGGGATAATTACCTGAAACATCTTAAAAAGAGACCAGAGGTTTGAGGAGTGCTGGATCTAGCAACAGCATCAGAAGACAGATTGTCCACCTTGGTTATGGATATGTCTCCATTTGGGGAGAGTGAAATAGCAGAAATGAGGGAGAGGAGTTTTTGGTATTGGTCAGCTCAACTTGGCCAAAAATTACAGGCCTCAATTAGTTCTGGTTGACAGAAAATTATAGTTGCAGGGATAGAATGTAAAGGGTATTGCATTTTCATTGAGGATAGAGGGAATAGGACAGGAGGTGGAGTATTGCTGATGATAGCTGAATAACAACAAAACTTGAATTTAAAGGGGATTTTAGCTCTTTGGGAGATGATTCGTTTGAGGCTGTTAGCATGAGACAGAGACCAGTGGGAGAAGATATTTTGTTGGTTGCTACTACAGATTATGGGGTCCAAAGGAAGATGTAGATGCCATGTATCAGCAGATTAGCACAATGAATGCAGGCTGAACAATTATTATGGGAGATATCAACTATGGAGACATACATTGGAAGGATGAAAGGGAGCATGGCAAGATGGAAGTGGAATTTCATAGAGGTGGTTGAATACAGTTTAATGGAATAACTACAACACAAACAAACAGCAGGATTAATCGTTTCATTATTTTGTCTCTGTTGCAGAGACATCTTCGGGAATACAATGTTAAAATTGTAATAACATACAGGAAACAATAAGCGGAAGGAAGGATATTACACTGTATTGAAGACTAAAGTCTTATGACTGGTACCCTCTACATGTGCTGTTGGCTAGCCTTAGATATTGGTGGAGGCCTAAGAATTAGTTTTCCAAATCTTGGGAAGTTTAATACAACTTGAAGATGTCTCTAGAAAATAGACGAAATATTGAAATGATTAAACCTGCTGTTTAATTATTTCTCTTTTTTCTACGTTTTTGAGTGCTGAATTGTTTCTCTGAATACGAGTGTACTTCAGTGGTTGTTTTTCGGAAGTTAGTTGCTGTCGCGATATAATATATGTTGGTACCGTCAGAATCGAACGCGTAACGGTGGAAGACAAAACGAAGCTAAGTTACTGTATTTAGTTATATTTCATTTTATTTAATTATATTAGTACTTGAATGTTCTGATGTTTGTACTTTTTTCCCCTCTTATTTATTAATTGAATAATTATTAAGGATTACGCTACTCGGCAGTAAGGAATGATGGTGGATTCAGCAGCAGTCGCAAGTGGCGTAACGCCAAGTCCTCCGCCATTTAAGAACTCAATTATTAGCAATATCATAAGGGACTTTGTGGCATGCAGTACTTGCGGCATGTATGCTTCTAAGGAATTACATATGTGGTTTGTTAAAGAGAGTGGAGAGCGTATGTGCGCAAAATGCAGGCAGTTGGAGGAAATAAGTACATTAGATATATCGATATCCGACATTGTTGCTCCAGGAACGGAGAATGAATGTAGGAAGACAAGTAGTATGATAGGAGAGAATGAGAAAATAATGGTTGATAGTGTGGAAGGTGTGAGTGACTGTGGAAGTTTAGGAGATGGTTTTGTTTGGGAGAGTGAATTTAGATTAAGAGTGACTGACCTGCAGAGGGAGATAGATGAGTTGAAAGAGGAGGTCGAATGTCTAGTGAATGAGAGCAGAAGTATGAAAGATAAGATTAGGAGAATGGAAGAGATGAATGCAAGGCGAATCAGAGTAGGAGAGAGAGAGAATTTAAGGAGTATGAGTGAGAGGTATGGGGTGCTAGAAGAGGAGAGATTGGAAACAGTAGAAGAGAGGGAATGAGAGAGAGGTATGGGAATGCTAGCAGACGAGAGGATGGAAACAGTAGGAGAGACGGAATGAGAGAGAGATATGGAAGTGCTAGAAGAGGAGAGAATGGAAACGGTAGGAGAGATGGAATGAGAGAGAGGTATGGGAATGCTAGAAGACGAGCGGATGGAAACAGTAGTAGGAGAGACAGAATGAGAGAGGGATATGGAAGTGCTAGAAGTGGAGAAAATGGAAACAGTAGGAGAGAGGGAATGAGAGAGATGTATGGGAGTGCTAGAAGAGGAGAGAATGGAAACAGTAGAAGAGAGAGGTATGGGAATGAAAGAAGAGGACAGAATGGAAACAATAGGAGCGATGGAATGGTAAGAGGTATAATGTATAGTGACTCAATGATCCGTGGTGTTCAGGATAGGATGCGTGAGGAGTGTTTGCCAGGAGGAACAATAGAAAGGGTGGCTATGGCGATTAAGAGAAGTGAAAGGGTGGATAAGATGATTGTGATGGTAGGAACGAATGACTTGAGTGGTAATGTAAGTCGGGCAGCGAGAGATATGAGATTTTTGCTTGAGACTGTACGAAAGAAGACAGAGAGAGGAAAAATAGTGTGCGTGTTGCCTAGGTATGATAATGATGAGCTGAGCCGAAGAGCGGTGATATTGAATGGCATAATAGCGAGAATGTGTGACAAGAGAGGACTGGTATATGTGGATGCTTGGAGTGCGTTTGAGGAAAGAGAGGAGTTGTTTGCGAGAGACCATTTACATTTGAATGAGGAAGGACGTAGGCATCTGGAGAGATTGCTGTTCTGAACGAGTCAGTGTGTCCCAGGGAGGATGATAGCAGGGGTGGCCTCTTGTGGGAATGGATACTTGGGAGAAGTGAGACAATGTCAGGTAAGACTGAGCCCAGTGGAGTCTAGAAGGGATAATGCTGGGTATAGAAACAGTGGCATTTATATGCTGTATACTAATGCCAGGAGTATCCGGAATAAGGGAGAGGAATTGGTGGCGCAGATAGCATCAGCCTGGCCAAAAATTATTGCGATCACTGAGACGTGGTTGATAGAAGGGGATATAAAAACAGGAATAGAAGTCGCTGGGTATAGCATTTTTCGCCAGGATAGGAGGGGAAAGCGTGGTGGTGTGGTGCTGCTTATGATAAGTGATGACCTATGTCCTCTAAGAGTGGAGAATTTGGAAGGTAGTGAGACAAATGATTTTAGAGCGTATGGTGTGAGGTAGAGGTAGGCAAGACAGGATATTTAGTGGGGTGTTGCTACAGACCCAGGAGCACAGAGGATGGGGACCAGGAGATGTTTAGACAGCTAAGTTTGGCAAGTGCAAGAAGAATGATTGTTATGGGAGATTTTAACTTCAGTAGTATAAATTGGAGAGAGGAAGATGCATGTAACAATAGGGGAATAGAATTTCTAGAATTCTTGAGGGACAAATGTCTTAGGCAACATGTAACAGAGGGAACAAGAGGTTCAAAAATTTTGGATTTGGTTATAGCATCAGAAGAGTTGATAACTGAGTTGACGTCTCTCCCACCAGTTGGAGAGCGTGACCATATGGTTTTGACTTGGAAAATGAATAGACATGCAGGAGTATCAAAGAGACGGGAACTTATGTGGAATTATAAGGCAGGTGATTATAATAGTCTTAGACGTCAACTTCGGGAAGTTTCATGGAGGGAGGAATTGGAAGGCAGGGATATCACCAGTGCGTGGGAAATTGTGAAAGAATATTTGTTATCAGCAGTGTTAAGTTGTATACCACGAGTGAAGAAGAGGGCGCAATTTGGAGTAAAGTGGATGACAAACAATATTAAACAGGAATTGCATGCGAAAAAGAGGCTATGGAAGAGATATAAGGAGACAGGTGAAGAGATGCATGAGGAATATAAGACACAGGCCAGAAGAGTGACTCGTGTGGTAAGGAAAGCAAAACTGGAATATGAGAGGAGATTGGCCCTAAGATCCAAAGAAAATCCTAGGGAATTTTTTAGCTATGTGGCCAGTAGGAGGAGAAATGACTGTGGAAGAATGATATTGTGGGATAAAAATGGGAATAGAGTGACTGATGCAGAGGACATAGTGAAATTGTTCAATGAACACTTTATTGGAGTATTTCATCCTAGAGGAGTCAGTTTTAATGTTAGAGGGATAGGGCTGGTACGAGGTCTGGAGGTACAGGAGGAGAGTGTGTTTCAGATACTGAGTACTCTGGATGTCAGTAAAGCTGTGGGACTGGATGGTATTTCGCCACGAGTTTTGAGAGAATGTGCTAGGGAATTGACAATACCTTTAACGTGGCTTTCAATGAAAGTCTGGCTTTGGCAAAGGTGCCCAGGGAATGGAAGGAAGGTAAGATAGTGCCATTGCATAAGGGTGGTAACAGACTGGAAGTGTCTAATTATAGGCCAGTCTGTTTGTCATCAGTAGTTGTTAAGATCTTGGAGAAAGTAGTGAGGGACCGTGTACAGCATTGGGCAGATGAGGGTAATGTTATCTGTGAGAATCAACATGGATTTGTGAAAGGACGCTCTTGTTTTAGCAATATGCTAGCCTTTTATAATAAAGTTACAAGAGCATTAGATGAGGGAAAGGCATATACTGCAATTTTCTGAGACTTGGCGAAGGCATTTGACAGGGTGCCACATGATAAGCTGATATTTAAGTTGCAGCACATGGGTCTGGATGTCAGATTGGTGAACTGGATTCAGGATTGGCTGTCTGATAGGTATCAGAGAGTTGTGTATGGTGGAGCAGTTTCCAGGAGGCAGAGGGTTACAAGTGGGGTCCCACAGGGCTCAGTACTAGGACCTATATTGTTTAACCTTTATATCAATGACATAGCCAGTGGATTGCAGGGGGATATTCAGTTGTTTGCGGATGATGCGAAGCTGGGAAGGATTATTAGTAATAGTGCAGATGTGGTAGCCCTGCAAGAGGATTTAAATAAGCTAGATAGATGGGCAAATGAATGGGGGTGTCAGTTTAATGCAGCAAAATGTAAGGTCTTGAGGTTTGGGAAACATCGATGGGATGCTGCATACTCTATGGGAGGAGTTGTACTGGAGGAAGTAGGGGAGACAAGAGATCTGGGGTTGATGATTGATAGAAACCTGAAGTTTAGGGGACATATTGCAAAGGTGGTGAAGGTAACACAGAGGATTGCTGCTATTATGAGAAGGACACTGACCTGCAGAGATAAGAGGGTTATCATTCCGTTGTATAAGTCTCTGATCAGACCACACTTGGACTATTGTTCTCAGATTTGGTCCCCAGGATTTGAAGGGGATAAATTAACTGTGGAAAGGATACAAAGACAGATGAAAGATGGTTTCAGGACTGTACAAGGATAGTTATGAGGATCGGCTGAGAGAATGTGGACTGCAGAGTTTGGTGGATAGAAGAAGGAGAGGTGATATGATTGAGACTTTTAAACTGTTGAGAGGTGGTTACAGGGTTGACACTGGGGAGTTCTTTCGCTTGGTTGATCAGCGAGAAGGAGTGATGACAAGAGGCCATCCCTGGAAGTTACGAAAGGAAACTGTGAGCAAGAGGGTAAGGAGTGGTTTCTTTGTGTGGAGGGTGGTTGAGCCGTGGAATGCATTTCCTGATGGAGTGGTGGGAGCGAGAACGGTCAGTGGGTTTAAGGAGTGGTATGATAAACTTTGTGTTTCTCAGGGGGGGACCTCCCCTCGATGAGTCTTTATGTCTTAGAAAGGATCTATGACAGACTTTGTCTTAGAAAGGACCTCCCTCGATGAGTCTTTTGACTCCTTGGAGGCCTGAATAATAATAATAATAATAATAATAATATTCCATGAAGTTGTATTATGAGTGCAAACAAGCACTTAAGCCTAAATACTTGGAAGTGGAATGTATACAGTTGTTCGGGGATAATTACCTGAAACAAGTTTCAGTAAGGAAATACCGTGAGTAGACATATTACTAACTATTATAATAACGGAATTAACTCGTGTAAATTATTCTTTATTCGTAGAATTTTCACCTGAGTATCACAGGCATCATCAGTACAGGTACAAGGCTAATTAAACAATAACTGTTATATTCACAAAGCGTCACCTAAGTAGCTAAGGTTAACTTTCCTAAATTTATTTAATCATTATTATTAATTTTTATTTATTTTATTTTATTATTTTTAAATTATTTAAATTTAATTATTAAATAATAATTATTTAATTATTCAATTATAATAATTTTTTTTAAAAAAATTTTTATTTATTTATTTTTTATTTTATTTTATTTTTTTTTTTATAAATATATATATGTGTATACAGTTATATGTTAGTAAAGCTTTGCTGCTTTATAAAGTACTATCTCCCACAAAGGGGAAAGACGTAGACCAGGGGTATTCAATCTGTCGATCGCAGAGCGATTTTTGGTCGATCTCTTGTGTAAAACATATTTTATTTATCATTATTTTGTATTATTTTTTAATTCGCTTTAAGTGTATTGTTATTGTTTATTTATTTTTCTTTAAAATTGTCAAATCAGTAATTTTCTTATAAGTCCGGGTAAATGAATTAATTTGGATCAGTGGAAGTCAAACAGCGAACTGAGTGAATAAATTATAAGCAAAGTGTAAAAACTCGATTGTAGCTTAAATATTAAATATTCCAAAGCACATTACATTGATTTTTTTTACTTAGGTTAAGTCCCATGTGAATATTATAAAAAGAATAAACTTTGTTTGTCTCGGTATAGTTTGTATTAGATACTTTTGTAAATAACTCTTTTGAAGCTAACTGTATATACTGCTTTAATAAGAATATATTAGAGTGTTAAAAATAAAGGTAATGTTTTTGTCGCCGAAGCTGTATATGGCGGCATTAGAAAGATTGTTATTGAAACTTGTATGTATGAGAAAGGCTTGCAGGCTCTAAGTGTAAACATCTCCGAAGTCAGTCTGAAAGAGTTCAAACAACTTTCCGATGGCCGGCAACTTACAATCAAAAGAAAGCGGAGGAGAACAAAAGGCATGCTGAACTTGAAACTTAAGATGAAAGACTTGTACCGATTCTTTGGGGGTTGCCAAACTTCATGCGAGATCTCAGAGGAGGCCTAATAAAAAAAAGGGACTGAAGCAAGCAGAAGGGATCCCGGTTCCAGAATTGCTGTCAGAGAGGAGGGCGCCCGGTCCAGAGTCGCCATCAGAGAGACTGCCCAGATCCACGTTGCTTGAGAGAGGAGTTTCCTGCTTCCAGAAAGGAGCTTCTTGGTTCGAGACGTCACTAGAGAGAGATTACTTCTAGGCTGCAGACAAGGTTTCAAATTGCCGAAAGGAAGAGTTCCAATTGCCGGAGAAAAGTTTCCAGGCCAGTTAATGTCAGATATTCACCAGTGTGTTGCGTTTTCATTACAATCTGATGAATCAAATGACTTCACTGATATTGCTCAGTTAATGGTATTTATTCACATGGTATTTCAAGATTATTAAAGTAAAGATTATACATTTCTTCCGTTTTTAAGGTTCTGATTAGGGTTTTCCATATCTCTGGGAGTATTAGGCCTTGATTTCTGTTAAGGTTGACAGTAGAATGGGTGACTGTGGCTGCCTCTTTGAAAATTCTTGAATGGTAATCTTCCTCTATATAAGGGGAACAGCTTTTGTCTCCTCAAACAACATAAAATAAGCATAACATTCAAACCAATAGAATCTATTAGTAAACTACTAAGATCTCCAAAAGACAACCATCCTTTCTACAAATATGCTGGAGTTTATAATATTCCATGCTCATGTGGCTCTAGTTACATCAGACAGACTTCAAGAAGCCTCGAAATCAGGAAAAAGGAGCACATTGGCTATGTCAAAAACAACAGACCGGACATTTCTGGCCTATCGTCTCATTTCTGTACAACTAACCATGTCATCGAGTGGGACAAAAGCTGTTCCCCTTACATAGAGGAAGATTACCATTCAAGAATTTTCAAAGAGGCAGCCACAGTCGCCCGTTCTACTGTCAACCTTAACAGAAATCAAGGCCTAATACTCCCAGAGATATGGAAAACCCTAAAGATTATACTGTTATTGGGAAGGACTAGGGGAGAAGACATTTTTTCGGCATTTGATGAATTTGTGAAACAACACAAACTTCCTCTTTTTAAACGTGTCTATTACTACTGGTGGTGCTCCTACAGTGATAGGTAATAAATCAGGCTTCATTTCATTATGTAAAAACGATGACAAATATCCAGATTTTTTAATGTACCACTGTATTATTCACCAACAAGTACTGTGTAGTAAAAGATTAAACACGAAAGATGTTTTGGATATTACATTTAAAATTGTAAATTCTGTTCGAGAAAAACCCCTGCAATGGTGGTTATTTAAATTACAGGCAGATGATGATGATAAGGAACTTCTGTTGTACAATAATGTTCACTGGCTCAGCAGAAGTCAATTTTTAGAAAGATTTCTTGTATTAATTAACGATATAAAAAATTTTTCTTGATGAAAAAATAGATATTTATCCACAATTGAGTGATAAAAGATGGTTGTTACTTATCAGTTTTAGTAGATTTCTGTACTAAATTAAGCAATTCAAATTTAGAGTTACAAGGTAGAGATCATCATCATACGTATCAAGGATTTAGGCCTAGCATGGCCTGTTCCAGCCTTAGAAGTCATCGTTGAATCGTTTAAGAGGACGTCCTGGTTTTCTTTTTCCTAATGGCTTGTACTTTAAGGCTTGTTTTGGTAATCTTTCTGTTTTCATTCTTTGAATGTGTTCCATCCATTTATGTTTATATTTTTTAATTTTTTCTATTACTGGTTCTTGGTTTAATTCTTTCATAATATCTTCTTTTCTTTTGTGATCAAATAGGGTATACTTTGCAGTTTTTCTCATAAACTTCATTTCTGCTGTTGTTAATCTTTGTTTGTCTTTTTGTTTTATTGTCCAGATTTTGCTTCCATACATTAAGACTGGTAAGGCTATACTTTTTTGGGTAAAAAAGGTAAAAGTATATACCAGCCTTTCTTAAAGGCTGATATGTACTTTTAGCCTGGTTTGTTTTTGAACTAGGCAGATGATGATGGTTTGGTTTAAATATAGAGTTAATTACACCTGTTATTTTTAAATATTTTGCAATTTTTACGTTTATATCTTTTTCATTTTCATATGTGATCATACATCCTAGGTAGTTAAATGAATTCACCTGTTCTAAGATCTTGTTATCTATTACTATTTTAGTTCCTGCTCGATCTTGTCTTTAAAGGCCATAGTTTTTGATTTTTCCATTGATATTATCATACCATAATCTTTGGATATCTCATTTAGATTTAAAATAGCTTTCTGTAAGTTATCTTCAGAATTTGTAATTATTATTTGGTCATCTGCAAAGAGGAGAGTGTTTAAGTTAACTGTAGGTGAAAGTTGAATTCCTTGATGTAAATTTTTACTCCATTTTATTATTATTTCATTTAAGTAGATATTAAAAAGAGTTGCTGAGAGGGGACATCCCTGTCGGACCCCTTGGTTTATCTCTCTTGTATATGATAGCTCGTGATTTAATCTTATTTGTATTTGATTATTTTCATATATACTTGTGATAGCTTTTAGGATATTATTTGGTATTTGTCTTTCTTTTAATATGTTAAATAATGTTTCTTTTAACTTTGTCAAATGCTTTTTCAAAGTCAATAAATGCAATATGTGTTTCTAAATTATATTCTCTTCTTTTCTCTATTAATATTAATTTTAGGCAAAAGGCTGGGTCTATACATGACCGTCCTTTTCTAAATCCATTCTGTACCTCTAGAATAAAGTTTTCGGAATATTTCATTAGTTTGTTATTTAAGATTCTGCTATATATTTTGTAACAGGAATTTAGTATACTAATACCTCTATAGTTTTTAGGGGCATCTCTATTACCTTTCTTAAAGATAGGAATCACAATTGCTTTTTTCCATTCTATTGGGGGGGGGGGATACCAGTTGAGTAAATTTTATTTAAAAATAATAAGAGTCTTTCTTTGAATCTTGTTCCTGCGTATTTATATAGTTCTGAACCTAGCTTATCTGCTCCAGGTGATTTTCCGTTTCTTGTTTCTTTCAGGCTGATTTCTAATTCTTCTTCAGTTATTTCCTTTTCATTTTCGTTAATTGTTTGCCAGTTGTCTTTTTTAAAATATTTGTCTGTCCACAGTTCTGTGTAGTAATTTAGAAATTCTTCTAATTTCAATTCAGTGTTTAATTTTATGTTTTCTTTAGTATCTGCATTTAAGTGTTTCAAAATCTTATATACATTGGGTCTTATTTTATATAAATCATGTTCTAAATTAGAAACAAATTTATTCCATGATTCTCTGTCTTTTTCTGACTTCTCTTTTAGCTATGGCTCTTATTCTTTTATATTCTATTTCATCTTCTAATCTTTCACTGCTTAACCATTTGTGATAGGCTTCTTCTTTCTTTTTGATTATTTCTTTGATTGTATCATCCCAGATCTTCAGTTTTTTTTCTTTTATTGAATTTTTTGGTCTTTCCTAAGCTTTCATTTGCTGCTGCATTTAGTATCGTTTTTATATTAAGCCATTCTATTTCTTCATTTTGTTTTATTTTATCTAGATACTGGTTAATTCTTTGTTCATATAGCCATTGTACATTTGTGTCATTCAATAGTCTAGTTTTATAAACAAATGTTTCAATTTTTCTTTCTGTTCTTGTTACTTGTAGCCATTTAGGTGGTAATCTTAATTTTATTTTAACAAGGAAGTGGTCGCTGCTTATTTCATATCCTCTGTGAACTCTAACATCTAGTGAAAATTTTGATGTCTTTTCATTTAATATGAAGTAATCTAATATTGATTTCCATCCTCTTGCTGCCCAAGTATATTTATGTATGTCTTTATGTTTATAGAAGGAATTCATTATTTTTAGGTTATTATAAACTACAAAGTCAATCAATTTTTTACCATTTCTGTTTAGAGTGTGTTCTCCATGTATTCCTATATTATTATTAATTTTCATGTTTCCAATTCTTGCATTTCAGTCTCTTGCTAAAATTATGTAATCATTTTTATTTATTTTATTATATATGTTTTATAGCTGATTATAAAAATCAGTATTATCCTGTTCTCTTCCTTCTTCTGGGGCATATAAACCAATTATTGTTGAATAGCCTCTATCTATTTTTATTCTAGCTTCTATTATTCTTTCATTCCATAATTTATAATGTTTTAACTGTTTTGAAAGGGAGTTATGAATCCAAATCATGACTCCTGCTTGTGCTCTTTGGTCTCTGTCGACTCCACTGTATATCACATTAAAATTTTCAGTTCTCATATTTCCTTTTAATTTCTTTTTTTTTTTTTTTTGTTTCAGTGATTACTGCTATTTTAAAATTTCTTTCATTTAATAACTGGTCTAATTCTATTTCTTTATATGCTATTCCTCTTACATTCCAGTTTGCTATGTGTATTATATTTTGTATTATATTTTTCCATTTTCATTTTCCCTTTTCCATTGCAGGGTCGTTTCCCATAGATTCAATCCGATTATCTTTTTCTATCAGCTTACAAGTAGGATTATGTTCTCCATGTCAGGGGACTAGCCTGACAATGGAATAGTTCAGTGGTAGGGCTGCTACCTTAAGGCTTCTGAACTAGCCTTCTTCCGAATTTAAACCCATAGGAGGAATAGGGTATATTGAAGGGGAAGGAGTAGATTATAGAAGAAATATAGTAAGGTTTATAGAGAGGGCAGAGTTGTAAGGCCAGAAATGAAAAGACCCCATGGCCCTCGAGTACTCTAATAGCATAAGGGTCATAAAGTAAGAAGAGTTGGCTGATAAGGCCTTATTGGAAAGATTAAAATAAGTGGATCTTCCTCAAAGTAGAAGGAGAGGATAGATCCAGCTAGGGGTCCATGGGAGTGCCGCTTCCCTTACAATCAAGATGATTGCCTCTTATAGCCCTGTTGGTCCACGAGTCCTTATTCAGTATATTCGGACCACCCCACCACATATATATATATATATATATATATATATATATATATTTTTTTTTTAAAAATAGATTTAATGACTTAAAAACCGAAATTACCTATTAAGATTTAATAAGATTAATATTGATACATAAAAAACGTATTTTTTTAAGTTTTCTAACAGACATGCCATTGTTTATTGCAAGTATGCATGCAGACTCACGTGAACACCAATATTGAATAACCTTATTCAATATTGGCGTTCACATGAGTCAGTAAAATTACCTGAAACATCGTAAAAAGGGACCAGAGGTTTGAGTGCTGGATCTAGTAACAGCATCAGAAGATATATTCATAACCGAAGTAGACAATCTGTCTTCATTTGGGGATAGTGACTGTGTAGTTTTGTTTTGGAAAGTTCCAAACATATAGAATTCTCAGTCAAGAAAGGGTTTATGTTGTGAACTATAAAGCCGGTAATTATGACAGACTTATGAGACATCTTGGAACAGTGCCATCACTTGAAAGGCTACAAGGGAAAAATATCAGTAGTGCATCAGAAGTGGTCAGAGATTGTTTGAGAGAAGCAGACTACGTAACCAATGTCAGGAGGATAAACCAAGTGGATAAATAGATAGAAAGTAAGAGTTGCAAAAGAAAAAAAAACGCTGTGAAAGGAAAAAAATAAGGTAATACTTGTGAGCAGTATAAAGTGCAAGAAAAAAGGGAATAGTATGGTAAAAAAAAAAAAAAAAAAAAAAAAGGCCAATCCTTATTATGAGAGAGAATTAGCTAAGCAAGCAAAATTAAATTCAGAAGAGAGTTTTCATTATGTATCAAGAGTTAAAATTGATATGGTAGGATAATTTTAATCAGTACAGATGGTAGGAAGGTGACATAGGCAAAAGAAATAATTTAGTTCCATTTTGCAAAGGTGTCTCATCCATGTGGAGATTTTGTAGTTGATGTGACAAATGCATATGAAAACAGAAGGATGAAGAGGAAGTGTTTAGCATATTGAAAAACATCAATGTGAATACAGCAGTGGGACTGGATGGCACTTCAGACCATCTACTACATGAATGTGCAAACGAATTGGCATTACCTCTTATGAAGTTGTTTAATCTAAGTCTTAGTTATGGCAGAGCTCCAAGGGAATGGAAAGAGGAAAATGTAGACCATCAGTATATCCATACCAAACATCTGCAATGTCCCACCCTAAAAATATAACATAAAACTTATTTTTTAGTTACTTAAACCTACAAGTTTTGTTATGGCTGCAACAGGATCTCAAAGAATAACTATTCATTGTGAATCTACATTGTTCAACATTTCCATCATTATTATGTCTTCAATATTTAATTCTTCACTTAAAATCTGATACAGATCCACACAAGAATTTGACAGAGACATGTGTGAACTAGAGAATGCATCAACATAATTTCCAAAATTTTAACTGGGGATATCCACCACAGAGTGAGAACTCAAGTTATCTTCAGTAAACTGAGGTGCTGTCTGATCAAATGATTTTTTTTAGTTATTCTCTGAAAAGTATCCAATTCAGAATCCTCTGATAAATTTCATGGTATTATTTATTAGAATGAAATTTTCTCTTTCTTTTCAGAAAGAACAGATCTTTTAATTGAACTTTTATCAGAAATAAATTTTATCAAGTTAATTCCTTAGCCTATAGTAGTTTTTTTTATCAAAATATTTCTTTAATCTATTGCTATGTGCTATAATAAACTTGCTAGGGTGTTTAACATCTACTATTTTATGTCACTGGAGAAAGTTTCTTCAGTATTCTATGTGGACCTGAAGCTCCCACACCCAGCTTATCCTTTTCCTTAAATTGCTTTTATCTTTGAGTAAAACAAGGTCACTCAGTTTGTACATCTCTTCTAAATCTGTTTATCTTTAATCTGTTCCTTTCTGAGTAAGATTCACTTGCACATTTAGCCAAAGACCTTGTGTCAAATTTTTGCACTATACCAGACAAATATTCATTATGTCAGCAAAACTAAAATTTACAGAATCTAAATATAGATCACTAGATCACCAAAGTTGATTTCTGTGATCTTTTAATGCATACCGAACATGGTTTGTTTACTCTGTTAACTGCTTGTTTATCTATTGGATCCATTGTTCTATGATATTGTCTTCGTAGCTTGGTCTTTTCTTGGATAAGTTGTTTGATTTCCTCTGGGAGTCTGTTTGTGCACATGTTGTTATATTTGTTACATGTGATATTTTTGCTAATATTTGTTTTTCAAAGGTTGTCACTGCCTTTTCTTATTTCTTCGGTGGATGCTATATGTGGAACTGGGTCGAGGTTTTCCTGGAAAGCTGCAGGGAGTTGTTTCCAATTAATAAAGGTGGTGGTGTTCTGGTGTTTTCAGTTAGATCTTGTGTGGTGCCTAATTGCAATATGATGGGGTTGCGATCAGAATTCAAATCATTAATTGCTTGAATTTGATAGCCATGTGCTATGTTTTTGAGTATTGCTATATCAGGGACATTTGGACGGCCAGTTGTTCCATAGTCAGTAGGTTCTGTGGGTCCTATTACTGTCATACTTTTCATAGCAGTATGTGAATTGAGTATTCTGCCATTGATGTTTGAGTTTTTACTGTTCCAGATGGAATGTTTGGCATTATTGGTCTGAGAGAGAATTTTGAGTTTCACGGAAGGTGTGTGGCCCGTGGGGCCTTGTCGGTGGATGTTTTTTCCTGTAATATGAGCAGTTCTGCTCAGTGGTAGGGTGAGCCTGTCACTGAGTAGAACTAATGCTGAGTTGGACGATATTTCGGTGACTCATAGGGAGTGGTCCAGTGGATCGCCTAATTTTAGAGAGGCCTTTACTTATGCAGTGTCTCTGATGAAAACCAACTAGTTTGTCAGGCCAGTGAAACTTTATCAAAATGGACCAACAGGAGGTGAATATATGGATGCTTTCATAGTAGGCATGTCTCCTATAAGGTCCGGCTAGGGCAACTCATAAATACCAGAGAGTGTATTCCCGTAAGCTCTCTGGTCAAATTTCATACAAAACTTTTATAGTTTCTGTATTCGGCTTTGAAATAATGCTGGATTTATAAGCTGTTTGATGAATGCCTAGAACAAAAATTCTATTAAAGGAACTGGTATAACCACAAGAAAGAAAAAGAACACATTATTACAATTTGATGAAACATGGGAGTTAAACGATTTTAAGATATGATCTTGTGGTTATATCAGTTGCTTTAATTATCATTTCTGTTCTACGTGTTTATCAGAACTTATAACCTACCCTCCTATGTTTTTCAATTCTTTGTTAAACCATGAAATGATATTGTGTATATGTTGTATAAAATACTGGGGCTGACCAATTTGTGTTGTGT
Organism: Typopeltis vanoorti; assembly: GCF_054136105.1. NCBI lineage: Eukaryota > Metazoa > Arthropoda > Arachnida > Uropygi > Thelyphonidae > Typopeltis > Typopeltis vanoorti. The sequence goes on from NC_143568.1 coordinate 34,846,517, forward strand.
AGGGAGAGGGAACTCTACTGCCTTCATATTATTATTATTTAGGCCTCCAAGGAGTCAAAAGACTCATCGCAGGAGGTCCTTCTTAGGAAACAAGTCTATCAAGACTCAACGTGGGAGGTCCCTCACACAAAACAGTCTATCATACCACTCCTTAAACTCGATGACCGTTCTCGCTCTCACCACTCTATCAGGCAATGCATTCCATGGTTCAACCACCCTCCATGCAAAGAAACCACTCCTCGCCCTCTTGCTCACAGTTTCCTTTCGTAACTTCCAGGGGATGGCCCCTTGTCATCACTCCTTCCTGCTGTTCAACCAAGTTAAAGAACTCCCCAGTGTCAACCCTGTAGCCACCTCTCAACAGTTTAAAAGTCTCAATCATATTGCCTCTCCTTCTATCCTCCAAACACTGCAGTCCACATTCCCTCAGAAGATCCTCATAACTAACATTGTACAGTCTGGAAACTGTCTTTGTTATCTGCCTCTGTACCCTTTCCACAATTAATTTATCCCCTTCAAATCCTGGGGACCAAATCTGAGAACAATAGTCTAAGTGTAGTCTGATCAGGGTCTTATACAACGGAATCTCTGCAGGTCAGCCTCCTTCTCATTATTGCAGCAATTCTTTGTGTTACCTTCACCACCTTTGCAATATGTCCCTTGAATTTCAGGTTTCTATCAATCATCAACTCCAGATCTCTTGTCTCCCCTACTTTCTCCAGTATAGCTCCTCCAATAGAGTATGCAGCAACCCATCGATGTGTCCCAAACCTGAGGACCTTACATTTTGCTGCATTAAACTGACATCCCCATTCATTTGCCTCTGTCTAGCTTATTCAAATCCTCTTGCATGACTACCACATCTGCACTATTACTAATAACCCTTCCCAGCTTCACATCATCTGCAAACAACTGAACACCCCCCCCTGCAATCCACTGACAATGTCATTGATATAAAGGTTAAACAATATAGGTCCCAGTACTGAGCCCTGTGGAATCCCACTTGTAACCTTCTGCCTCTTTGATATTGCTCCATCATACACAACTCTCTGATACCTATCGGATAGCCAATCCTGAATCCAGTTGACCAACATGACATCCAAACCTATGTGCTGCAACTTAAATATCAGCTTATCACGTGGCACCCTATCAAATGCCTTTGCTAAGTCTAGGAAAATGGCAGTATATGCTTTTCCCTCATCTACTGCTCTTGTAACTTTATTATAAAAGGCTAGCATATTACTAAAACAAGAGTGTCCCCTCACAAATCCATGGTGACTCTCACAGATAACATTACCCTTATCTGCCCAATGTTGTATACGTCCCTAACTAATTTCTCCAAGATCTTAACAACTACTGATGACATGCAACCTGGCCCATAATTAGACACTTCCAGTCTGCTACCACCCTTATGCAGTGGCATAAGGGCAGTAGCAGACCCATATGAGTAGGCTAACTTTCCTTTGGTTAAAAGTCCATTATTTCTTGCCTGCCAGATGAAATTTGAACTGAGGTTTTTTCCAGCTATGGGACATGAGTTTTTTTGGATATTATGCAGAGGCATTTTTGATTAAAGAGATCTAAATTAGCCTTGAAATGTGATCTTTTTTTGAGGATGTTCTACATCCAATAATTTACAATTATGTCTGTGGCAGGTAGCATGCAGCATTTGATTTAATCTGTTATAAATTATGATTTTGTTAGGAGAAACATGAAAATTTTCATATACCTAGGTTCATTTATTTCAAAGTATGATATTGTGGTAGTTTCATGAGTGAAAAATACTTCTAAATGAAATCTTACTTTTTTTCTTATAATCAGTTGTACTATACTTCTATTTTTTTTTTTTTTTTCAAGTGTGGTCCACAGCTTGGTACCATTCCTTCAAAAAAAAATCTGTACACAATTTAAAAAAAATTAAGTGACAGGAATGAAACTATAGTTCATTCAAGTTTAACATGAGTTAAACTTTTCTAGGTTTGTTACCTAATCAATATCAAATATTTTTACTGGTTTTACCTATCTACTTATTTAATTCTGCAAAATAGCAAATTAAATACATGCATACAAGTATGCATACATTTGAAAAAAAAAAAAACTGGTTTCTAAATATTTAATGTTTGAGAAATGCTGTCCTGCATTATATGAAATTACTTGTCATATGATATAATTTTATAACCTGTTTGGCTGAGTGGATATTATTGCCACTGTCCGGACAACAGGCTCTGGGTTCATGTTACAATACGAGTATGGTTGCTCATGTAATTAATTTTTGTTGTCCAGTTTGAGTCCGCTACCCTATTTATTGGAGGTGTGAAGTGGCTTGAAAGAGAACCATGTTTAGTCTCTAGAGCAAGATAACCAGATCACCTAAGATTATCATAGCTTATTAACAGTACTAAATTTACAACTACAGTTGTAAATAGGTTTATGACCTTTTAATGGGCACAATTCACAACAAAGAAAAATACTTTGATTTATATTTGCTGAAAGGTTCTTTAATAAGTGCACTTTTTATATTGTACAACTATTTGTTTTATGCAGATAACGTTGATTTATGGGTTGGAGGTGTAAGTGAAGATCCAGTAAGTGGAACAAAAGTGGGTCCAACTTTCCAATGCATACTTGTAGAGCAATTCAGGAGAGTTAGAAATGGTGATAGGTAATATCTTTATTCCACTGTTACTTTTTTTAAGAAAAAAAACTTTTTTGGGTATAAAAAAAGCCATAGTGTGAATTTCTGTAACATATATACTAAAATGAAATATTTTTTTACTAATTTTATGCATTTTTTATAATGATACTGCTAATTAAATAAAAAAAAAAGAAGAGAAAAATGCAATTTTATACCATTAAGCTCCAATGCTGAAGATGTGACAGTTGCTTGCTTTCCTCTTTATCATGAAAGTGAATGCTCACTATAGTGTGACTTGTCTGAGTTTCAAAGCATTCCACCAACAGAAATTAACTTTACAATTTTTTCCAGCTAATGTACCAGAATGGTTAGCTGAGAAATTATAAGATTAAACATTAGAGATGGGGTAATAGGAAGCTGACACCAGCATCCCCCATGCAAAGTGAAACGTGCCCAAACCGAATGCAGACTGTGGGGCTTCCAACAGTATATCGCAATTGATGAAATGAGTAAATGTGGTGATGTTAGTGACTTTTGATCATGGATGTATTATGAGAGCAAGACAGATCAATCATTCTATCCCAACTTGTAAGAACTCTAGGGTAACCAGAGGGCAAGTGGTGGCTGACCACACACCATTGATGACTGGGGTTGACATAGACTGTTCAGGCTTATACAGGCTGACTGCAAGTCAATGGTGATGTAAATCACATTCAGTTTTAATGTTGGAGGTCCAAGCAGCATAAGCAAGTGAACGGTATGCCAACCCCATAATAGTGTATCACTGTTGACAGCGTGTCATTGGGTATTGTGCCTCACCTGGTGTCAGAACCATCAGAACTGGACCTCTGCAGAGTAGATCAGAGTCGTGTGGCGTGATGAATCCCATTATCAGTTGTACTGAGTTGATGGGAGAGTGCAGGTGTGGTGTCAACTCTATTCAAGAAGGTCGTGGCTCTGTGATGGTTTGGAGAGCGTTCTAATCTGACACATTAGGTTCCTTAAATGCTACCAGAATGTGCTGACTGGTCACCTACACACGTTCATGACCTTTGCACATCCTGCAGGCGATAGTTTGTTTGAGCAGGACAATGCATTGGCTCACCGGGCCATAACCACTCAGGCATGGATTGAGGAACATTCATCATATGAGTTTGGAACCATCCAGTGGACCCTAAGTCCCTGAATTTAAATTTGATCAAATCTCTCTGGGATGCTGTAGAGCGAGACAAAAGATCCATATATCTGGGAATGATGTCTAAGGTGCAGTTGTGGACAATGCTGCAACAGGCATGACTGGAATTACCTCCAGCAACCCTCTGACATCTGGTGTAGTCATTGCCTCAGAGAGTATAGGCTGTTATTTGGGCTAGATGACGACCAATACACTATTAGGTAGTTATCTCTAATGTTTTGTCCATTGAGCATATATGCTCCATCCAACAGGCTGCAGATTCAAATCCTGCAGCCTGTTGGATGCAGGATTTGAATTCCTGCAGATTCAAATCCTATGGGCATGGATGCTAATGATTGTCTTTAGGTGAGAGATGAATTGCATCACCTGATACGAGGCCACTGACCCACTAATAGGACTCCCCAAGTGGCTTGAACATGTTCTGTTTGTTTGTTTGGTCTCTAGATCATGTGGTGATAAACTTTTTCTGCTAGCAGCCAGGTAGTAAATATTTTAGACTTCATGGGCCAAGAGATAAAATTGAGAATTGCTTGGGCCATTGTTTAATTTGTATATAAATGATATAGGAAATGGCTTAAAGGGAGATATTCAGTTGTTTGCTGATAATGCAAAGTTGGGTAGCGCAATAAAAAAATCACGCTGATGCTGAAAGTTTGCAGGATGATTTAAATAAGATGTTAGAATGGGCAAAAGGTAATGGATGTCAGTTCAATGTGGAAAAGTGTCAAGTTATGCATTTTGGAATTAAAAGATTACCAGTTGTGTACTACATTGATGGAACAGTACTCCAAGAGATTGATGAGGCTAGGGACTTAGGGGTGTTGGTAGATAGGGATATGAAGTTCAGGGGACACATTGCTAAGCTGTCCAAGATTGCACATAGGATTACTTGGTTGTTGACATCCAGAGATAAAGAGGTTATTATTCTCCTTTATAAAGCATTGATACTTCCACATTTGGATTACTGGGCTCAGGTCTGGTCACCTTAATTCCTTGGAGATGAGGTGGCTGTGGAGAGGGTTCAGAGAAGAGTGACTAAGTTGGTGAGTGATGTAAAAAATGCTCCCTACATTGATAGATTGAGAGCTTGTGGATTGCAGAGGTTGATTGATAGGTGGAGAACAGGGGATATGATAGAAACATTTAAATTACTGAAAGGTTTTTATAGGATTGATGCAGGGGAAATGTTTCAGCTGTGTTGATAGTGATGGAAGAACAAGAGGTCATCCCTGGAAATTAAAAAAGAGTGTGGTTAACAAGGGTGTGAGAACAAGGTTTTTTGCCTGGAGGGTGGTGAATGAGTGGAATTCATTGCCTGACTTAGTTGTGAGCTCTTTGCCTGTAAATGAACAAGAGGTCATCCCTGGAAATTAAAGAAGAGTGTGGTTAATGAGGGTGTGAGAACAAGGTTTTTTGCCTGGAGGGTGGTGAATGAGTGGAATTCATTGCCTGACTTAGTTGTGAGCTCTTTGCCTGTACATGAACAAGAGGTCATCCCTGGAAATTAAAGAAGAGTGTGGTTAATGAGGGTGTGAGAACAAGGTTTTTTGCCTGGAGGGTGGTGAATGAGTGGAATTCATTGCCTGACTTAGTTGTGAGCTCTTTGCCTGTAAATGAACAAGAGGTCATCCCTGGAAATTAAAGAAGAGTGTGGTTAATGAGGGTGTGAGAACAAGGTTTTTTGCCTGGAGGGTGGTGAATGAGTGGAATTCATTGCCTGACTTAGTTGTGAGCTCTTTGCCTGTAAATGAACAAGAGGTCATCCCTGGAAATTAAAGAAGAGTGTGGTTAATGAGGGTGTGAGAACAAGGTTTTTTGCCTGGAGGGTAGTGAATGAGTGGAATTCATTGCCTGACTTAGTGAACTCTTTGCCTGTAAATGAATTCAAGAAGAGATATGCCAGATATTGTTTTGCTAGTTTAGGTCTCCCGCGATGAGTCTACTGACTCCATGGAGATACCTGTAATAATATTATTATTCAGGTCTCCATGGAATCAAGAGATTCATCGTGGGAGGTCCTTCTTCGGAAACACAAAGTCTATCATATCACACTTCTTGATTCATTGACCATTCTTGCTCTCACCACTTTCTCAGGCAGTGCATTTCATGGTTCAACCACCCTCCATGCAAAGAAGCCACTCCTCACCCTCTTGCTCACAGCTTCCTTTTGTAACTTCCAAGGATGGCCCCTTGTCATCACTCCTTCCCATAATTTCCTAAAAATATGTCTGTGTACAGACATATTTTTAGGAAATTAGTAAGAATTATTGAATTCTTTCGGGCAGAATTGCACTTAATCATTGAAAACAATTACAAATACTCATGAGAAAGGGTAATCTGATGAGTAATGATGGCTAATCTCTAATGAGATTTTACGTATTTCATCTGTCTTTTCACACAGATAGTTAGTGTCAACTATTGACATTGCTCCACAAGTAAAAGATTCCAAGGTATTTATGGAATTCTTTCAAGCATCATTTTTGTTGTTTGTCTTTTATGTGCCATTGTATTACAGAATATTCATTTCCAACTGAAGGTTATATGGAAGTTCCTTGATAGCAGAGTTAAATGGATTTTTGAAAGATACTTATTTCTTTTTACACTTGCATCAAGGTCAGAAACACACTGACAGTATTGTATTTTGAGGTCAGAAAGGATCATCATCAAATTCCTGATCTGTACCCTCAGAGGGTGTACTGGATAATTATGACAGTAATACATGAAAAAGTTACACCAATACTAACTTCCAATCAACAATTCTTCCTCATAATTAATCTGTTATCTGTCAAGATTCCAATATTATCAGATCTTATTTCTATCTTTGAGGCACTTTTTCTGTAGCAATTGACTGACATCTTGGCCTTCTTCTAGGTCTATTTCCTGCCAACCTGTCAAAGAACATGTGCTTTGCTTATCCTCTCCCATTCTCTTCAAGTGACCATACCATTTGAGATTAGCTGTACTAACACATTCCTGAATGCTAACAATGGCAAGTTCTTTCCTAATATCCTCATTTTTAATGTGATACTGCCATTGATACCATCTTTTCACTCCACTAATCTTTCTCAGAACTCTCATATCTGTGGTCTCCTGTCTTCAATCAAGCTATTTTATTTTTAAAATAGCTATCAGATCCATAAGTTAAAATTGGTTTGAACCCTGGCTTGTATACAGTTAATTTAGTGTTTTGACTAATTTCTTTCCTATTCCATATAAATTTATTCCGCTGACTTTCTACCATACCAGTTAGACTAATTCTGTTATCTATTTCCATGTTTAATTTATCATCTTCACTAAACATTGTGCCTAAATAGCTGAAATGTTTTACTTGTTCTATAGGTTCACCAATGAGTTCACAGTCGATGTTTTCAATGTTGGAAGTTTTTCCAATTGGTTATACTATAAATTAAAGATATCCAGTAATTATATACTTGGTTTAATCCTTTATCCAAGTGTGAGCAAACAAGTTTACGCCTGAACTATTTTCAGGACTGAGGCAACCTATATAAAAAAGCTAATGACTTCCATCACTTGCCTTAGTATCCCATAATGCAAACCACACCTCCTTGTGGACATGTATAATGCTATGCATTATGGGAAGGGTCACTACTCAGACTGGTTTAGACTTTTATTGAGGTGAAAAAGTGAAGAGTTGCTCATCATAGGCCTAGAGTAGTTAGCATAGAGGTACAAGAGAGCCTGATAGTATTAGGAGAAAGAAAAGACAGATGGGTAACATGATAGAGAAAAGGCCTCAGCTCGTTTATGTCATCATGTAGCCAAAGGTTATCAGTTTTCCTTTTTCACCAATCTCATAGATGAACAACCAAAAGACCAATTGAAACCAAAGTGCAAAGATGACTCATATCCAGGTGGTGGTTAGTCCCATCTGGATTAACTGCCTTGATTTGGCCTTCTCTGCCTGGGATTGCTCTCCATTCATCCCTCCATTTGATGGTATTGACAGGAAGGCAGCCATATACTATTCTCTAAACAAGATCCCTTCTGTTAGGGTACCCTTGGTCTCATCAGTGTGAGTCAGACCCAGAGGTGATACTTCAACTTCAATTTTACTGACTCCAAGAGTGAAGCAAGATGCTTTCATATTCCATGGTGTCTGAATGGATACAGTGAAGAAAAAAGTTTGAGCAATATGCTCGCCCTGAGAGAGCAAGGGGATTATAGAAAATTTCTTGAAATCAGGATGGCTTTAGGTCTTTTGTGTTTGTACAGATCTGTTTCATCATAGTCAGTAGCTTGTTGCACCAGTGGATTGGGATGAGCAAATGTTTTTAGGAAATACTTTGCTGCAAGAGACTGGAGGAAAGAGTATATATAGGGGATGTCTATATCCTGATGAAGTTGAACAACTCTGCAAACCACGGGACGTTCAGAATCATACGAAGGCACTTGTTTTGCACTTGCTGCAGTTTGAGGATATTAGTATGAGTGGTGTGGCTCCACGCTGGCGAAGCATATGTAATTATAGGACTAATCATTAGTTTGTGGAGGAGCAGTTTAATTCTGGTGTGTGATTTAATGTTTCTGTTTATTAGGGGATAGAGCTGGGCGATGGCTTTGATGCCTTTGCGCACGAGTCCTTGAAGGCAAGTCTTTTGTCCAGCAGTACACCAAGGTATCTGACTTCTGTTTTCAAAGGAATTTTGGTGTTAAACAGGAAGATGTCCCCTGTAGGAGATACTGTTCTTCTGGAGAAGTGCACAGCTATGCTCTTCGAGGGGTTTACTTATAATCTCCAATTGGAGAACCATTTTTCTAATGTATGTAGGTTTTCTTGGAGTTTTTTGGTGACTAGGTGTGGGCGAAGAGAGCTGGTTAGTATCGCTGTGTCATCAGCATACAGGGCCAAGATAGATGACATTGGATTGTGTGGAATATCTGCTATAAATATCGAGACCAGAATTGGGGCCAGTAATGATCCTTGTGGAACACCAGCCAGAAGTGGATGAGGAAAGACCAGAATGAGGAAATACAGCACCGAATAACATGTGGCTGGAGGAAGATGAGTGGGGTCCTGTGTGACAAGAGAGTGAGTTGTAAGATGAAAGGAAAGCTGTATAAGATGGTGGCGAGGCTGACGATGCTCCATGGCACAGAGACGTGGCCTATAACAAAGGCACAGGAGAGGAAGATGGAGGTGGCGGAGATGCGGATGTTGAGATGGATGAGTGGTGTGACAAAGGACAGGATAAGGAATGACTACATCAGAGGGACAATCAAGGTGAGACTGATCGTTAAGAAGGTACAAGAAAGCAGGCTGAGGTGGTTCGGTCATGTAGAGAGAAGGAGTGAGGAGTATGTTGGTAAACGAGTGGAGCATATGGAGGTGGAGGGAAGGAGGAAAAGAGGCAGGCCCAAACTCAGATGGAGGGATAAGGTGGCATAGGATCTTAGGGAAAAAGGATGGAGTCAGGAAGATGCCCTGGACCAGAGAATCTGGAAGAAGAAGATTAAAGATGGGAACACCGACCCCGTTTAACATGGGATAAGGCATAGCAAAAGAAGAAGCAGTGCCTCCACCTCTGTAATTTGGCTGTCAGTTCTGTAGAGGTGATATCTCCTAATTTTGGGGCTGTCCGATGGCCTCAGATGTGTCTCACTTATCAAAACAACATCTGGCTGAAGTCTCTCAGTGAACTCTTGGAGTTCCATCTTGTGTTTGAGGCCATTGGCATTCCACATCACAATCTGTAAAGAGTCTGGAGTTAGTCTATTCTTGTTCATCAATAAGTGCTGAGATGATTGATTGAGTTTCATATAGAAATCTTTTTTTTGGTGCTGGTGAAGGATTGGACCTGCTGAAATCCTGTAGCATATTTGCTGGTGAGGCAGTAATGACAGTTGTCAGGTTGACCGCACTGCTGACAGATTCTGTTCCTTCATTGTCATTTTGGAGCAGGCCACATCCGCATAGGTTCTTGCCTGCCATTGGTAGTTTGTTCTCTTAAGAGCCTTAAACAGCGGCGGTGGGGCTTCTGTCACATATTGTTAAACACTGCGAGATTGTGGTGCCAGAGGTGTAGGTGTTCGTGAGCAGATACAGGCAGGTGATTGTCTGTTTGTTTCGGACAGTCTGTTGTTCGGGTGTTGTACACATCCTTTATAGTTAGTTGGGTGAGGGCCACCACAATTTGCACAACTAGCCAGGGTGGTTTTTGGCTTTGTGCAGGTGTTAGTGGGGTGGCTCTTGGCACATTTCAGGCATTTATATTCTGCCTTGCAGAGTTTCTGAGCATGGCCAAATCTTTGACACCTGTGACACTGTCCAGTTGAAGCTTTCTTCCTTAGGGACTCTGGGGTGATCCAGTCTACAGACTGACCTTAGGTCATAAATATTTTTATAAGCTTTATGGATCTCAACTAAAACTAGAGGCATAGGGGTTTTGTCCGCTCTAGTCATCCTACTGACCTTAATAGTTGGCAGGTCCTGGTGGCGGAGGCTGGCCTCTATTTCATCTGTAGTTGTATCCTCTGTAACACCTCGGAGGACCACCTTCAGATTCCTCTCTGAGCCGAGAGAGAAAGTGTGATATTGAGTATTACTTGAATCTAACTTTTTGGTCAGCTTTCTATAGTTCCATTATGGTAGCAGGCTGGATTTTGATGCCATCATCCATGTTCTTAGCTGAGCTATATTGTATTTGTAAGTTTGTCATGGTGGACCTTAAGTGTGTCCATTTTTTCTTTTCCTGGAGGACGATCGTTAGCACCCTCTCTTTGGGGGAGTCCTAAGGATCAGAACTGGGAGTGTTATCTTCCATACCGGAATCCATGGGAGGTTCTGTGTCGGCGGTTTTGCACTTCTTGTGTGCACGGACCTCTTCAAAGTCTGGGGGAGTGGAAATCACCAAATCCAGCTTCTCCTCCATCTGGGCAGTGTCTTCGCCCTCCTCAACTTCTCCTAGCAAGGAGTAGAAATTATGGATTCGTTCAATTATGGAATTATGGAATTGCATTCAACTTTTCTTACAATCTTTTTCAGAATACTGAGCACCTGCCCTTTGTTGAGCGATTCAATATAAGCGTCATCTTCCTATTCACACATGGTGATGAATGCACTACAAGTTAACAATGGCGATTCTAACGACAGTGTGCAACGTAAGCAGAATTAGGCTTAGCAATTGCAATCGTTGCAATTAGTTTTCTGGAGTAAAGTACTTATCTAGAGTAACCAGAACTGCACATCAGATAACACTACCTCGATCGTTCTATGCACCACACAAACTCGAAAAGAAAAACTGAAATAGACGAATACTGATCAAATTCACTCACAATTCATAATCATCATAATACAATTCACCACTCAAATCCGCAATCTTTCCTCAATTCAGAGATGATACCATTTCCATTAACGTTACTGACAGGATGGGTGAAGCACTAGTGCTTTTCATATTCCCCTGTAATGAGATTTGTTTGCGAATGGGAGATTTGTGAGCAATTAAGCTCTCCCTCTGGGGACAGTTGTGTTAGCTATGATCAGTTGAGAGAAGAATAGCCTTCGGTCTTTTGTGTTTGTAGTAATCAGTTTCATTGTAATTGACAGCTTGTACGATCAGTGGGTTTGAATGTGCACTTAACTTCACGAAGAATTTTTCTGCAAGATCACGAAGAAGGGAGGAGATGTATGGAGTGCCGGTTTCTCGGTGAATCTGTGAATTTCTGATGAACCACGGTGGATCCAGGATCATCCTAAGGCATTTATTTTGGATTTTCTGCAATTTTGAAATGTTTGATCTTGAAGTGTGACTCCGTGCTGGTGAGGCATAGGTAATGACTGGATGTATTACCATCCGGTAAAGTAGCAATTTATTATGTAAGTTCAATTTGCTCTTGCGGTTGATCAATGGGTAGAGCTGTGCTATTGCTTTGGAAGATTTGGAGCCAATGAGATTGATGTGCTTGTTAAAAAGGAGTTTCTTATCCATTAATATCCCAAGATATTTGGTCTCTGATTGCCATGGGATCTTATGACCAGAGAGCAGGATGTCTTCTTTATTGCAGACTTTTCTCCCAGAAAACAGCATGGCTGAGCTTTTGAGGGGGTTCACTCGAATCCTCCAGTTAGTGAACCAGTTTGCTAGCTTATTGATACTTCCTTGGAGTCTGGTGATTGCTGGGGGAGGCTGAGCGATCTTGCTGGAATAGCGGTGTCGTCAGCATAAAGGGCTGTAGTGGTTGTTCTTGAATTGAGAGGAATATCTGTATGTAAGTTGTGAAAAGTATTGGGGGCCAGAAGAGAACCCTGATGTACTCCTGCCAGAATTTTGCACCTTGATGACACAATTCCGTTGAGTTTTACTTGCATGTATCTTTCACTAATATATGAGTATATGAGTTTCACTAGTTTAATTGGGATATTGTTTTCAATTAGTTTGAAGATAAGGCCTTGATGCCAAACCTTATCAAAGGCCTTGGCAACATCTAAAAATACAGCAGCAGTGTGAAGATGCCAGTTAAAACCATGGGTGATATGCTCTGTTAGTCGGTGAATTTGTTGTACTGTGTTGTGAGCTTTGCAAAACCCAAATTGCTCATTTGGGATTATTTTCTGTTTGTCCACTGCTGATTGTTGTCTTGATAGGATGACCTTTTCTGTTACTTTGCCAAGACAGGAAAGAAGACTGATGGGCTTGTAGCTTTGGGGAAGTTGTGGGTTATTACCAGGTTTTTTCAGAGGTATAATGTCAGCGATTTTCCAATCTGTGGGAAAGTACTGGAATCTTAAAATGGAATTGGTAATATTAACTAGATGAATTATGGCTTTCCGTGGAGTAGCTTTATTATTCTATTGGTAATGCCATCGGGGCCGGGAGCTTTATTGTTCTTCAGATGGGAAATATTTATTATTTGTGTTGGAGATGTGGGGATGATGGTTTCTGAATCATCCTTAGGCCGTCTTAATGCTTTTCTAACTTTACGATGAACTTTGTAAATGAGATTGATAATTAAGTTTACATAAGATGGGCTGCATTGATTTTCCAGATTGTCAATTAGGGCTGCAATTCCAAGATTGGTCTTCAAAGGGGGAAGGGGTTGTCTTTTGGTAAGAAGAGATTTTACAAATTTCCACATGGAGTTATCTTCTGGGTTGATTTTCATGAGTTTGGATTCCCATTTGGAATTCCTGTATATCTGAAGGGCTTCTCAAACCTGTCTGTTCAGGTTGTTTAAGGCTGTTTTGTCCTGCGGGGCTCTAGTGTGATATCACTTTCTGGCCCTAATCAGGTCCATTATCTCTTCTGGGATCCATTTGGAAGTATGGAAAGCAGTGTTTTGAGTGACTGATGCTGTTTCTGTGTTGATTTGCCTAGTTAAATTGCTTACAGCTTGGTCTATGTCTTCATTTTTTACAAATGACAGGGGGTGGACCGATGTGGACTGGGAGAACCTTAGAGAGCTTGTCCCATGATAAGAAAGAATGATGGGGAGAGAGCTGATCTTGAAGCCCTAGCCTGAGCAGGATGGGATTATGATCTGAGTTAAGCTCTTCTAATGTCTCCAGCTGGTATTGATATTTGATGTTTCTGAGGATAACTGTCTAATACATCCCAACTTCCTGATGGGCTGTAGTGGGTGGGCTCAGTGGGTCCAGCTACTATTGATGAGTTGAGTGACGTGTAATTGAATAAAGTATAGCCTTTGGAGTTGATTGACGAACTGAACCAAGCTGTATGTTTGGAGTTTAGGTCTCCTGCTATAATTATGGAATCCGTGGAGCCGAGGATGGAGTCTAAGTCTGCTGTCAATAGTGGAATGCTGGGAGGATTGTACGCTGCGTAGATTTCGAGTTTGCCTGCGTTATTAGTGTGCACCTCTACACCTGTCACTTCAAGGTTTAGAGTTTGGGGGCTGGTCAACGAGTTGTGGCTCTAATTTTTAATAAAAATAGCTGTGCTGCCTCCACTAGAGTTAAGTCTCTCTGTCCTATATAAAATATAACCTCTTAGTCTTGGGTTGTTTGATGGTCTGAGGTGGGATTCACTGATCAAGATTATGTCTGGATTGTATCTCTTTGCAAATTCTTGCAGCTCGAGAATTTTATTTGTTAAGCCATTGGCATTCCATGCTGTTATCATTAGGGAATTCGGTTTAAATTTTTTAGACATTATAGAGAGCTGTTAATATGGATTGGGTTTCTAGATAAAATCTGTTTCTGGAAGATGGTGAGGTGCTTGCTTTGCTGAATTTGTGCAGCATTGTTGCAAGTGAAGAGGTTAAAGCTGATGTGAGTTTGGGGCTTGTTTGCTCTTGCGATGAAGGAATCTGAGTTCTTACCGCTTCTGCATATGATTTGGACATGGATGAAAGTCGAGTGCTTTCCTGTGCTTCTGAATGTGAGGTATTATGATCTGGAGGGCGACCTGCTTGGTTGTTTGTGTCATTGCTTGGAGGAGCGTGGTTCGTTCTTGTTGATCCATGGCTTTTTGGATGGAAAAGGCATCCCTTGTAATTAGCGGGATGTGGTCCTCTACAGTTGGCACAGCAGGCAGGTGTGGATCTGGGCTTGGTGCACGAGTTGGTTTGGTGACCCTCACTGCATTTTAGGCATCTGTAGGCAGCTCTGCACAGTTTTTGGGTGTGCCCAGACCTCTGGCATCTGCGGCACTGCCATGCCGATGCCTTCTTCCTTAGAGGTTCAGTTGTAATTTTAAGCTTACAAATGTCAGTAACTTCATAGATTCTTTTTTGTGTATTGGAGATTTCGACCAACACAGTAGCATTGGTCTTTTATCTGACCTCAGCATCCTTAGTGTTTACTGACTTTGATTGGGGGTCAATCCTTGATTGATGAGGTCAGCTGTGATCTCATCAGTTGTGATGTCCTCAGCCACCCCTCTTAGAACCACTTTTAGGTTCTTCTTCTCGCTTGCTAGTGCAAAGGTGTGAAAGGGCAATTTAGAGTTGTCCAGCATTTTCGTCATCATGCGATAATCTGTGACAGTGGTAGGATGAATCTTTACACCCTCATCAGTATTTCTTGCCCAGAAGAAATTGATATTTTGTTCCCCTAGGGATCTTGAGACTGAGGTCCATTTATCTTTATCTCAAAGGATAACTAGAGGGACCGTTTCTTTTCTATCTTGGGTGACCTGATTTTCGTGAGTTGTTACATTCTCTTCCATTCCATCTTCCGATGTTCTGCGTCTTTTATTAGATTGTTCCTCCTGTGAACAATCGAACTGTCAGAGAGTCTTTGTATGTGGAACAGGTGTAAAGTCCCTTTCGGTGTCATTTACTTGAGTGAAGAGATTCAAGCAACCAGGATATTCTGTTTCAAATTTCTTTAGAATGAATTTGAGAATGTCAAGTGATATATCTTTGTTTAAATGTTGAATGGCATCCTTTTACATATCTTTTACATTCTCCATCCTTGTGTACAATGAAGGAATATTCCGATGTCTTATTCCTGATGTCCTAGGAGGGTCTATTGACAAATCCCTTACTCATGCAAGAGTCTACCAGCTAAGCAATGTGTAATCACAAAAATAGTCAAAACGAAGAAAGTTTACCTCTAAATATTTCATTCGGAAGTGCCAACAATATCACACTAATCAAAAACGCGAGACTAATACTAAATACACGTAAACACTAACTAACGCCATCTTGTCTACCTTCTCAAAGGTGATACTCTTTCTTATAAGGACTGGCTTAAAGGGGGGAAGCAAAAATGCTTTTCATCTTCCCTGTTATCTGTAAAGGACAGTGTAGGGATAAGGTGTTATCCAGCTATTAAAGCTCTGATCATGGCAAGTGGGTAACAGCAATAACCGAGCCTCAGTTAGAACTTCATTGGCTACAGCATTGCCATCCATTGCTCTCCAAGGGTATTAATCACCACATCTCACGGTCGATCCTTGACCTCCTCCCAGAAGTGATACTATGGATGAAGTGCAGAAGTCATAATTTTATATATGAGTAGCCAAAAGGTGTCACACCTTATTATTAAAACACTCTGGATTAGAGAAAGTTGTTGGAAGTGTTTCTGCTTGGTTATACTATAAATTAAAGATACCAAGAAATCATATACTTAGTTTAATCCTTTATCTAAGTGTAAGCAAACAAGTATATAAATTCTTGGTATCTTTAATTTATAGTATAACCAAGTGGGAAAACTTCCAATAACTTTCTCTAATCCAGAGTGTTTTAATTATAAGGTGTGACACCTTTTGGCAACTCGTATATGAAAATATTACTTTTGCATTACTTCAACCTTAGCATCATCTCTGGGTCTGGCTCCCACTGATGAGACCTCAAAGGTCAAAACTAGTCTGGGTGGTGACCCTTCCCATAATGCATAGCATTATACATGTCCACAAGGAGATGTGCTTTGCATTATGGGATACTAAGGCAAGTGATGTGAAGTCATTAGTTTCTTTAAATGAGTTGCCCCAGTCCTGAAAATAGTTCAGGTGCAAACTTGTTTGCTTACACTTGGATAAAGGATTAAACCAAGTATATAATTTCTTGGTATCTTGAATTTATGTTTTCAATGTTTCTGCCTATTTTCATTGTCTTTTTATTGCTAATTTTTGTACCAAATTTATTACATTAGTTATTCAATTTAGTCAGGGAATCTTGAAGACTTGTACTAGATTTATTCAGAAATACTGCATAAAGTGAAAAGCAAAGATTAACATAACCAGTTTTGATATCAGATTTAATACCGCTTTCCTTGATAATGTGATTCATATAGATAATGAATAAGAGTGGAGATAATGTGCACCCTTGTGGCACACCAGATTTTACATCTGGTGTGCCACAAGGGAGCGTACAAATCTTACCAGGAACACTCAGTAGGGAAATACCTATGTAATTCTCACATTCAATTTTATTTCACTTTTTTATAGATGGATAGTATGAGAGCTGTTCTTCAGTCAGCTGGAATTTGACTCTCTGAACAGGTCTTCTGAATTATGTAATGCAGCCAATAGAAAAGTTTTATACCTCCATATTTGAGTATTTCTGGCTAATGTCATCTACTCTAGCTACCTTTCCACATTTCAGGTTTTTGATGACTTGACTACTTCAATTATGGATATGCATTCTTGTTGGGAGTTTTATATGTCACATTTATCATCTCTGATTCCTTTTACAGTATTTTTTCCTCCACTTCTAAGGTTTTTGGTTTTTGAATTGTCTCCAGAATATTTTTGTTACCTTCCTGATATTTACTTTCTGTGTTATTGCCAGTCTTCCCATGACTTTTTTTAGTTAGTTTTGCACAGTGCTTCACTTTCTTACATTTTTCTGTGTATTCTCTAAGAGCACATGCTGACTTACTTGTCACGATATGTTTTGTTCTTTTCCTTGATTTCCTCTAATTTCATGAATCCATCATGGTGTTCTCATTTTTCTATCCTTACAGACAACCTCACCACATGCTTCTCTTTCTGAATCAATCAATGTTTTCTTCAAAGTTGGGTTCTCTTGTTTTCAAATTTGTTCATTTTTTATTGAATGATGTTTCTGTGCTTGAGTCTACAGTTCACCTCTGAAAGCTGCTCAGCTTTGATTCATTTTAAAACTTTCTTATGCACTTTTCTTTTCTATATGAAATTCAATTTTATCCTACTCAAAACTAAATATTGATCACTTCCTATTTCAAATCTTCTGTATATTCTTGTATCCTGAACACAGAAACATATCAACTATAACATAGTGAATGAGACCTCTTATTTCTTGCATTTTCTCTGTTTGAATTTGTGCACATTTTTATGTTGGAACAGAGTGTTATTAATAACTAATCCATGTTCTGAACAGAAATCCAGGAGGCATTTACCATTATTATTAGCTTTGCACTTTTCTTCAAATTTTCCCAAAACATTTCTATATATCTGGTGATCATTTCCTACTCTGCTGTTTAAATCTCCAAAAGGACCAACTTTTCCTTTTCATTGCATCAGATGCCTTTTCTAATGCCTCATTATGCAAGCACAACCTGAACCAACATATAGCATCTTTAATGATGAATCATTCTACACCCTCTACCAAGCAGATGGATGGTTGTGGCAGATGCCTGATAAATCTCTTACCAGATTGCGTAACCCCATCTATGAAATTTGAAGGTGGCAGTGTTGATGGTGTGGTCCAGATTTTTTCGGTTAGGCCTTGTATCTCTTTTGTGGCACCATGAACATTGAACTCTGAGAGGTATCATTCTGGACAATGCAATGCTTCCTACTTTGTGGCATTTCTACAGAACTGACCATTGTCTCTTTCAGCAAGACAATGCACCATGTCATAAGGTTGCTGCTATAACTGCATGGTTTGTGAACATGAACGTCACCACACTTGACTGACTGGCCTCTATGAGTCCTAATCTCAACCCTATTAAATATCTGTGGGATGAGCTGGAGTGTCGTATGAGATCCAGGGAAGACATATGCTCCACAACAGTCCAAGACCTCATTACATTCTTACAGGGAGAATATTCCAAGATTCCATTGATTGCTATCATATGCTTGTGGAAAGCATGCCCGTAGGATTGCTGCAGTCATCGCAGCAAAAGGAAGTCTTACATCTTATTAAGGGGTAAGCCTTGGCTGTTTATTCTCATTCTAGAGTGTCTGTTAACTTCTTTCTAAGCAGTTTGTGTGTGTGTCTATGTTAATAAAAAAAAAAAAAAAAAAAGATCTCTTATTAGCTTTTGAAGTTATTTTTTTTTTAAGTTGCCATTATCTGATCATTTTTGGTTTTTGTTGTTTTGGAGATCAGTATCACATGTAGTGAGATTCTCTAGGCAATCTGAGGATGTGCATTGTTGTCAGTGTTGTATATATTTTGTCCAAAACTTGGAGATTTTTAGCCCACCATTTTTGTTTAAATTTGGTTGATTTATGAATGTTTCACATGCATTTTAAATTTTCTTTCATATCAGGTTTTTGTGTGGTGTAAAAGTTTCATTCATCTAATGAATGAATACAGAAACATAAAGTATGGAAGCAAAGTGCAAGAACCAAATTTATAAGAAAATTCTGATTGGCTGATGTAATTAATTATTAACTTAACAGGATTTTTTTTTGTTTAAAAAAAAAAAATTGTTAGCTGTTTTCTTTTTAAGTTAATTTAATTTTATTTTTTTTACCACAAGAGGTCAGGCAAGGTGAGTTGAGTAGTATTTAGATGTGATGTAGCTTACTATGGTATGTTAAAAGTTACTGTAATGTAGCAGTGTGTGTGTGTTGGAGATGTAGATATTCCTGAAGATGACTTTAATGTAAAGGTAACATTATTGAACTTTATATCTCAAACAGTAGTTACTCCATAAATTAAATATGAGTGCTGCTCACTATTCAATGTAGCCAAATGACAGTATTTTCTGCCTGTTTTGAGAAAAGTGTCAAATGTGTTACACTGCTAAACAACTGTTTAGCAGTGTAACCATTTTAGCAGTTTGGCCGGCAAAGGTTGGTCAATTGGTAGAGCCTCTGCTACTAATGGCTCAGTTAAGTAAGTTTGAGCACGGTTAGTAGTTGGAAAGGGTCCAATCATTCGATGCTGTTGGCACACTCTCCCTCGATGAGTCTTTGGACTCCCTGGAGGTGTCAAATAATAATAATAAACTGTTCTGTCCACATTTACACCATAAAACTAATAAATTTAGTTTAATCCTTTATCCAAGTGTGGGCAAACAAAGTTTGCGCCTGAAAGTATTGGATAAAGAATTAAACTAAATTTATTATATTCTAACCAAGTGAAAACTATACTTTCAACACCACAAAACTGTCTACCTTTGCATGCTAACATGCCACCTATTGATTTTTCTATGTGTAGCTTAGGGAAATGCCTTATTATTAGCATCTGATCTCCATGGAGTCAGAGGCTGATCATGGGAGGTACACACTATGACACACAAAGCTCATCCAACCATGCCTTAAATTGATTCAGTGTATCTACATTCATAATGCACTCAGGCAATGCAGTCCACTCACCAACCACTCTCCATGTAAAGAACCTGCTCCTCCAACCCTCAAAACTGACTGCCAATCTTTTCAAAACATGTAATAACACTGATTTTTCTACCAGTCTAAACAGTTAGTTCAAAATCAGTTAAGGGGGATTGGCTACTATCTTCAAACAGCATTGATATCTAATCAGGTTTGATTGACATATAGCAAATACATTATTGATTTACATGCTCTAGAGTTTGCATTGAACTTTATGGAGTTGAAATGCAGCCACAGATGTATCATTTATACATACTCTGGTTTATCTTCTATATCTGTTTCTCTAGAGTATAAGATGTGATGCATTAAACAAGTAGACAAAACTTGGATATTTGACTTTTGAATCCCAGGCCACATTGGGATTAAGAGAAATGATGCTGTGGATTTGCAGCAGTCTTTATCAAATTGTCTGCTTGTCCTCTATACCAAATACAAGCAGATGAGATATCCTGGTGTCATTCATCATGGAATGGAGGAACTATCAATAAACTATTAAATTATGTCTGAAATTGAACTGTGGCAGTCAAGTTTATGCAGGACTACAGAGAAGTTGTTCTTGCTTGGCTTTCTAAGTTCTCTCTCTTTATTTTTTTTACATGCCCCTTCCTATTGTAAAAATAACCATGTTTTTAAAATTTTAGAATTCTTGTGATCAGTTATTCATTAGTTGCATGCATCAGCACCTGTCCTGTGAATAACAATTTCACTGCTTTTTTAGTTCACAGAATTTGTGAATATTGCAGTAATTCCAATTTGTTTGTTGTAAAAGACATTCTTGTTTTCCACTAATAGTGCACCAGTCATGCACATACATGGTGAACAGATCCACAGGAGTTTCTCAGCTGGATTTGGAGCTCACCAGTATCTAAGTAACACACAGAGAACAAGAATGAAAACCACAGGATTTGTTTTAGAAAGTTAATATAAGACTCCAAATGGATTATGTAACTAGTTGTATCTGACAATCAAGTTTTAAACAATGAATCCTATAGATAATGGATTAAATTGACAGCATCAAGAATGAGATACTTGATAAGTGTTCTATTCCAGTGTTCGAATAAATGCTGAAAGTCCCCCTACCCCTAGTATAAAGAATATAAGCAATTATGATAAAATTATAATTCAATAAAAAGTGAAGGAGATAACTAAACTGAACAGTAAAATAAAGCTGTTAAATCCTCCACTTTTCTGTATACCAACTTTTTGTGTTAAGTCGGTCATGGAGAGTAAGTTATCTTTTGCAAAGGCTTTTTGATATAGGTATTATTTCTGGGAAAATTCCCATGTTACTCCTCTAAAATAAACTATTATTTTTTGATAGATTACTACATGATAAGTAGATAGTTAAAGAGCATATGAGGTTGGATATTAGATTAGTGCATTGGATAGGAGATTGGGTATCTAATAGGTATAAACAAGTTGTGTATAGGGGAGCAATATCCCAGAAGAGGAAAGTCACTAGTGGTATGCCTCGGGGGTCTGTTTTAGGGCCCATTGCTGTTTAACCTGTATGTTAATGTCATTCGGGAAGATTTGGATGGGGATATTCAGTTGTTTGCAGATAATGCAAAGTTGGGATGAACTATGAGGAGTAGAGCAGATGTTGTAGCCTTACAAGAAGACTTGAATAGCTTGAGTTGATGGACACAGGAGGGGAGATGCCAGTTCAATGTTGCAAAATGTAAAGTTTTAAAATTTGGAAACAAAGATGGAATGTAGAATTTATGCTTGGTGGGGATATATTGTTGGATGTGGATGAAATAAGAGATCTTGAGGTGATAGCAGATAAGGATCTAAAATTTAGAGGGCACATTGCCAAAATTGTGAGGACAACACAACGAATTCTGGGAAGGATGCAGAGGACACTAACTTGTAGAAGTAAGGAGATACTTGTTCCATTGTATAAGGCCTTGATTAGACCACATATGGACTACTTGTGCACAGATTTGGTCTTATATTCTGCAAAAGGATGAAGAGATGTTGGAAAGGATCCAGACGTGATTCACTAAGGTAGTTTCTGATCTCTAGAATGTTGAATATGAGGAAAAGTTAAGAAGATGCAATTTACAGAGTCTAGTGGATAAGAGGAAGAAGGGTGATTTGATAGACATACAGTTTGGTAAGGGGTTGTTATAGGATCAATGTTGAAGAGGTTTTTCATAAAATGGTGGGAGATCGGGGGGGAACGAGGTCATCCTTGGAGGCTGTATAAGGAGGGTGTAAACAAGGGAGAAGCAGGTTTTTTGCATGCAGAGTTGTGAATGATTGGTATGCACTGCTTGAGAGTGTGGTGTCTACAGAGTATTTTAATGTTTAAGGCACAGTATGATGAGCTGTGTTATAATAATAAAGGACCTCTTAGATGAGTCTTGGGAATCTTAGAATAATAACAATAAATATTCATATATAATTTATTTTGCTTATTGGTTGGTTGGTTAGACTACTTCAGATTCATATCAGAGATGATGCATTGACTTCAAAGATCAACATGTGAATTCTAAAGGATGAAGCTGAAGTATAAAATAATTAAAATGTTTAATATAAATATATACAATTTGGTGTATTAAGCCATTCTCTTTCAAGAAATCTGGCAAAATCATATTCTCTAGATATTTACAATTAGTAAATAATTTATATTTTATATACATGAATTCTTATTACATACACAAAAGATAATTATATGGCCTTTCTAAGAATTACACAATATAAACTCAAAGAAAAATCGCTCACTCTCTGACTCTCACAATTAAATCATTTCTGAGGGATGACAACAAATACAACACAAAATAAACTAAACATAACAGTCAGAACTTCTGTAGCTTCACTACATGGGAATTTTCTTTGGAGCATTTGTTTCATCACAATGCTCTTTATCTTCTTTTATTTTGTTTTGATTTATTATTTTTTATTCATTCATTCAATGTTTGTCTTAGCTCTCAAATTGCTTAGAATACAATAAAAGCTGGATCTCATTTGATTATTTTTGCATCTGTCTTCTTATATTAGGTAAGTTTCATGTAAAATACTTTCCTTCATTTACTGAAGTAAACATAAATAATTGTTCTGACAATAGGAGTACATTTAACTGAGCAGTTCCAAAAGCACTTTCAAGAAAAATAACTTCACTGCAGCTTACATTTCGTTTCATGAAACATATGCCACTTGCTTCCAAAATGAGTGCATAACATCCTTACTGATATATGAAGGTTTGATATTGTACTTTCCTTCAATGTTAACTTCACATTTCCTCCTTGGAGAGTAGATAAAGATCCATGTAAAACTTTTCCAAGATCACGGAATTTTACTGGGCAGTTTTTTTTTTTTTTTTTTTTTTTTCCTCATTTCCAGCTCTTCTTCCTTTCCTCTTATTTACTGGTTAGCATTCCCATTTCTTGGAGACAGCTATTTGAAAAACAGACAACTGTTTTTCAAAACACAAAACACATGCCCGTTACTGGTACTCAATAAACAAGGAACCATATGCAAGAGATAGCTTGAATTTGAATGAGGAAGGACATAGGCAAGAATGCTTTTCTCTCCAGTAATGAGTGTGTCGATGCAGGGAACTGGAAGGGCGATATATCATTAGGGCTGGTAACTTGTGAAGGAATGTTTATTAGCAGCAATAGCAAGCTGTATACTGCAAGTGAAGAAGACAACACAATTTGGTGTAAAGTAAGTGATAAACAATATCAAATAGGAACTGCAGATAAAATAAAAAAAAGAGGTTAGAGATATAAGGAAAGGCATGGAGAGAAGATGCATGAAGAATATAAGACTGAAGCCATGAGAATGACTAGTATGGTAAGGAAGGCAAAACTGGAATAAGAGAAGAGATTGGCCCTCAGATCCAAAGAAAATTCTAAGGAATTTTTTTGCTATGTGGCCAGTAGGAGAAAAAATGATTGTGGAAGAATGAGATTGTTGGATAAAAATAAGAATAGAATGACTGATGCAAAGGACATAGTGGAGTTGTTCAATGAACACTTTATTGGAGTATTTCATCCTGGAGAAGTAGGTTAATACTAGAAGGATATGGCAGGTTCAAGGTTTAGAAGTGCAAGAGGAGAGTGTTTCAAATGCCTAGTACTTTGGATGTCAATAAAGCAGTGGGACTGGATGGAATTTCACATGGGCATTGAGTGAATGTGCTAAATAACTGACAGCTTCCTTGACTTGGCTTTTCAATGAAAATCTGTCCATGGGAAAGGTACCCAAGGAGTGGAAGAGGGTAGGATAGTGCTTGTATAAGGGTGGTAGCAGACTGGAAGTGTCAAACTATAGACAAGTTTTATTTCGTCAGTAGTTAAGATCTTGGAGAAATTAGTGCGGGATCATTTACAGCACTGGGCAGAGTCAACATGGATTTGTTTTAGTTAATGATTACCTTTTATAATAAAGTGACAAGAGTGGTTGATGAGTGATTTGATAATGACATTGCCAATGAATTTCAGGGGAACATTCAGTTGTTTACAGATGATGTGAAACTGGGAAGGGTTATTAGTAATAATGTAGATATGGTGACACTGCAAGAGGATTTGAATAAACTGGATGTATGGGAAAATGAATGGGGGTTTCAGTTTAATGCAGCTAAATGTAAAGTCCGGAAGTTTATAGTATTTATATAGAAGTGTATATCAGGTCACTGGAATTTGAAAGGGTTAAAGAAACCTTAGTGAGTACAAGGTGGGTAGCAAAATTATTAAATGGCATGTAATATGCAGAATTTGGTGGGTACAAGATGGAGTAATATGACTGGGACATCTAAGATGTTGAGAAGTATTCATTAGATGGATGGCAAAGATTTTTTCATTATGGTAAAACAAGTGGAAGTTGCTGCACAAAGGAATGGTAAGAAATGGACTACATTGCCTGAGAGGGTGGTGAGTGCAGATGGTAAATAAGTCAAAGGAATGGTATGGTAGATCTTTCTATCTGTCACTTCTGTCAATGCAATCTATCTGTCACTTTGTTGAGGTCTTTCGACTTCAACAAAAGTCGAAACCGGTCTAGGTAGTGATCCCTTCCCATAATGCATAGCATCATACATCTCCACAAGGAGATGTGCTTTGCATTATGGAGAATACTAAGGAAAGTGATCAGAACTTACTCCACCTTTACCACGAGTTGTCCCTGTCCTGAAAGGCTGCTTACGCTTGGATCTGCCGAAATTTTTATAGTTTCTATATTCAGCTTTGAAATAATGTTGGATTCAATATCCACTTAATTTGTATAATTTTGCATCACCGAAGTGAAGCCTTTTGGCTCTTTATTTCATGTGATAATATAATTTCTTATATAGCCTTTAGCAGTTTGGTTCAGTAGATGGCTAGATTGTAACTTCTTGGAAACCATTACATAAGTTGAAGTAAGGAGTCTAGTATGTTCTATGGTTATGGTTTTATTTAGTCCTATGTACTAGCCTTCTGAAGTTCCTTCTTAATGAACTAATTTGCCAATGCATTCCATCTTCATTTGCATCTCAAAGTTATCAACTATGTGTGTGTGTGTGTGTGTGTGTGTGTGTGTGTGTGTGTGAAAGATACCAAGAAATTTTATACTTGGTTTTAATCCTTTTCCCAAGTAGGCAAAACAAAGTTTTGCGAGTGAAAATATATTCACGTCTGAGCTACTTGTATATAGAGGCTGATATATAAAGGCTTTTATATCAGCCTATATATATATATATATATATATATATATATATATATATATATATATATATAGGCTGATATATAGGCTGATATATATATATATATCAAAGATATATATATATACCATATATATATATATCTGATATATATAGCTGATATATATATATACCATATATATATATGGTGTATATATATATACACCATATATATATATATGGTGTATATATATATATATATATATATATATATATATATCCTTTTTATCCTGTTGTCTTTTGTGTTGCACTAGTCTCAAATGATGCACTGTTTCCATAACCTTGCTCGGACCTATCTATACTTTTACTCCTGTCAGTTACAATTCTTCTACTGTTACCAGCAATACTCTTCTTCATGTCCTTTTCTATCTTCTCAAAAAATACATCTGTACATCCTGTTTAACATCCTCCTCAGTCAACCAAAGCTCGTTAACGCTATATTTTTTGCTAAGTTGAACTAAACAATGACATGTCAAATTCCTACTGTATCTGGCATATATATGTACTGCAATATCCTTTTGGACCTATATGGACCTATTCATCTTTTAATAGCTCTCTCCTTCTCTATGTTCACTGGGCATCTACAGATGCCGTATGGTCACTCCGATGCTCAGTGATGTGCCACACCAGACCTCACCATGTAGTCCTGTTTGCTTTTCTGGCGGCCTCACCTCTCTGAAGATCAGTCACTCCACACACACCATCCATCCATCTCACTGATGGTCTGCCCCTGCCTCTTTTTCCAGGAACTATACCTTCTATTACTGTTCTGAGAAGTCCCCCTTCCATCCTTTCTATGTATCCAAAATATTTTATTTAATAGCTCTCCCATTCAGAATTGAAACCTGAATGGGAAATTACATTTCAGCATTCTTTGGACATTCCCATTCCTACTTGTCTCAATTGTGCATATATTTTAGATGAGAGATGAATTTCATTGTCTGATATGAGACCACCACCCCACCCCACTTATTGGAAGCCTGAATTAGTTTGAAAGGTTTGGTCACTACAGCAGGGTTTCCTAGCTATTTGAAAATAAATAAAAGCACAAAATATGTATGGTGGAAATAAGAGATCTTGGGGTGACAGTGGATAAGGATCTGAAATTTGGGGAACTCATTGCCAAAACTGTGAGGACAACACAAAATGAGGGGTTAGCTGGAAAAGAGATCAATGCAGCTTGGGGAATATTCAAAAACTATCTAGTAGAAGCAATGTCTAAAAGTATTCCAAATGTCAGAAGGTTAAATAAGATAGATGAGAAATGGATGAATGAAGAAATTAAGCATGCTATTACAGAGAAAGGTATTATGGAGGCAGCATAAGTGAAGTGGTAATAACCAATTCCAAGAGGATTACAAAGACTAGGCAAGGAGGATGACTTGGTTGGTAAGGGTAGCAAAAGTGAAGTATGAGCAGCAGTTAGCTAATAAAGCCAAAAAGAATCCTAGTGAGTTCTTTTGATATATAGCCAGCAAAAAAAAAAAAAAAAAAAAAAGATTATGGAAGGATGACATTGGTTGTAGAAAATGGTAGGACAACTGCTGCAGAAGATATAGTGGAGATAATTAATAAGCAGTTCATAAAGGTCTTTCATTCTTATGAATGTGACATAATGGAGAGATTAAGAGCAGTTGATGATGGGGAGGAGAAACTGACTGCAAGTCACCAAGAGGTGTATGGAGAATTGAGCAAACCTGATGTTAATAAGCTGTGAGACTTGATAATATATGACCATGTATTCTGAAGGAATGTGTCAGCGAGTTGACATCTGTCTTGACATATTTTTTAATATGATTCTTGCACTGGATTGAGTTCCAAAGGAGTGGAAGGAGGGCAACATTGTGCTGCATCATAAGGGAGGTGATAGAACTCAAGCATCAAATTATAGGCCTATCTGTGGGGGTTAGGTGTTGTGGTTAAGTTGTTGAAGAAGCTGATGAGAACTAGGATCCAGAATTAGGTTGAGAGCAATGGTATTATCTTTGATGGACAGCATGGATTTGCTAAAGTGAGGTCATGTTTTAGTAATTTACTTATTACAATAAGGTGACGGCTTCCTTGGACAGAGGAGAGGGATACACAGTAGCACTCATAAATTTTGCAAAGGCTTTTCATAATTACCACGTGAAAAGTTCATAATCAAACCAGAGCAGATGGGGTGGATATTAGATTAGTGCATTGGATCGGAGACTGGCTATCTGATAGGTATCAGCAAATTGTGTATATAGGAGCAATATCCAGGAATAGGAAAGTAACTAGTGGTGTGCAATAGGGGTCTGTTTTAACACTTTCATTGCCAAGCTGAAAATTGGAATTTTGTGTGGTCGCCAAATTCTTTTTATTTTTTTATTTAGTTAGCGACGTCAACGCAATAACGCATGATCAGCCGTTTGGTGAGAACTTGCATCGCATGATTGGCAATGAATGTGTTAAGGGCATTGTGTTTAACTTGTATGTTAATGATATTGGCAAAGATTTGGATGGGGATGGATATTCAGTTGTTTGCAGATGATGCAAAGTTGGGACGAACTATGAAGAGTTGAGAAAATGTGGCCCTACAAGAAGACGTGAATAAATTGAGTGAATGGGCACCGTAATGGAGATGCAAGTTCAATGTTGCAAAATGTAAGGTTTTAAAATTTGGGAAACAAAGATGGGATGTTGAATTTATGCTTGGTGAGGATATATTGTTGGAGGTGGAGGAAATGAGAGATCTTGGGGTGATAGTGGATAAGGATCTGAAATTTAGGAGACATTTCCAAAATCATTCCCCAAATTCATTCCACAAAGAATGGGGAATGATGTGGAGGACACCGACTTGTAGAAGTAAGGAGATTCTTGTTCCATTATATAAGGCTTTGATTAGGCCGCACATGGACTACCATATACAGATTTGGTCACTTGGTTTTCAAAAGGACGAAGAGATGTTGGAAAGGTTAGGTTAGGTTTGGAGTAGTTTCTGACTACCCTAGCCAGAAACTACTCCAAAGGTAGTTTCTGATCTCTTTAATGTTGAATATGAGGAAGGTTGAGAAGATGCAATTTACAGAATCTAGTGGATAAAAGGAAGAGGGGTGATATGATAGTCCTAGAAGTTAGTAAGGGGGTTGTTATAGGATTGATGTTGGAGAGGTTTTACAGAAAATGGTGGGAGATCATCGGAGAACCAGAGGTCATCCCTAGAAGCTGTATAAGACAAGTGTGAGCAGGGGAGTGAGATGCAGATTTATTGCATGTAGAATTGTGAATAATTGGAATGCCTTGTCTGAGAGTGTGGTGTCTGCAGAGAATTTGAGTGTGTTTAAAGTGCAGTATGATGAGGTGTATGTGACAAAAGGACCTCCTAGATGAGTCTTTGACTCATGAGGTCTTGGGATAATAATAATAGTAATTTATGAATCAAATCAATAAATAAAAAGAGGAAAAAATATTTAGCATACCCACAGTATATGAGTTTTACAAATAAGTCTTCTGTGGATAGGGGCCTCTCCCCCCCAAAAAAAAATCCATTCAAGTGAAATTCATCAGTCATTGTCTTTTTATTCATCAAGTTCACTCAATATATCTGTAAACTTGAAGTTCCTCCTGCACCATCTACACAGCAGACTGTTTTTATTTTCATCTTACTTTTCACTTCTAGCATCTTAATTCAGTTCATCTAAATCAATATTTCAATATTATTATTAACATTGAAGGTGTGGACTCATGGGAGGTCCACACCTTCTCATGCAGAGAGAGAGATCATTGAGCCATGCCTTAATCCCATTCAGTTTCCCTACTCACCACTCTCAGGTGATGCATTCCACTCATCAATCATTCTCCATGCAAATAATCTGCTTGTCTCTCCCTTGCTCTTACACATGCTTCTTGTACAGCTTCCAGGGATAGTCTATTGTTCTATCCTCATCTGCTATACAAAAAATCTCCTCCACATTAATAAAGTAACAACTCCACATTAATATGTTAACAACCCCTCATGAGCTTATGTCTCAATCATATTCTCCTCTCCTTCTATTCATAAGGCTCTGCAACTTGCATTCCTCTAATCTCTCCTCATATCTGACATTCCACAGATCTGACGCTGAATTAATCAAATTTCTCTGGATCCTTTCCAATACATCCTCCTGAAAACAAGGTGACCAAATCAATGCACAATAGTCCATATGTGGCCTCATCAAATTCTTGTACAAGGGAACCCTTTGCTTCTGGCATGTCAATCTCATTATTGCGATAATCCATTGGATGTTCTTAGAATTTTAACAATGCAACCCTTAAACTTCAAGTATATCCACCATCACTGCTAGATCTCTTGTCTGTTCTGCTTCCTCCAATATTTTTTCATTAATTGTATATTCTGCATCTCAACCTTGCCAATCAAATTTCAAGACCTTGCACTTTACAGCATTAAACTGATAGTGCCACTCACATAGCCTATTGAGATCCTTCTGCAAGGCCACATCTGCTTTACTTCTCATGGTTCTTCCAAACTTTGCATCATTTAACAGCTGCACATCTTGAGATAAGTCAGTCTCATTGTCATTAACATACATGCTAAACCATAACTGTCTCAAAACAGAACCCTGTGGAACTTTACTGGTAACCTACCTCTATACACATCTTGAGATAAGTCAGTCTCATTGTCATTAACATACATGCTAAACCATAACTGTCTCAAAACAGAACCCTGTGGAACTTTACTGGTAACCTACCTCCATACACAAGCTGCCAATCAGCTATCTAACTCACTAGTCTGTTATCTAATCCCATCTGGTTCAATTTATCTACCAGCTTGTCATATGGCAATCTACCAAAGGCCTTTGAAAAATCATCCAAGTATACCATTGTATATGCATCTCCTTTATCCAGTGAATTTGTCACCTTGTAATGCATAACCAGATTGCTAAAACATGACATTTTTCCGCTATAAATTAAAGATACTAAGAAATTATATACTTGGTTTAATCCTTTATCCTAGTGTAAGCAAACAAAGTTTGTGTTTGAAGTATTTTCAGGACTGGGACAACTCGTATATAGAAGCTAATGACTTCACATCACTTGCCTTGGTATCCCAGAATGCAAAGCACATATCCTTGCAGACATGTATAACACTATGCATTATGGGAAGGGTCATTACTCAGATTGGTTTTGAAAAACTTCCAACTATCTCTAATCCAGAGTATTTTAATAATGTCTGACACCTTTTGGCTACTCTGGGTCTTCTGCATTACTTCAACCTTAGTATCACCTCTGGGTCTTTCTCCCACTGATGAGACCTGAAAAGCTAGTCAAGTAACCATTTGCTGTGTGTGTGTGTACTGTAAGAATGATAATTAGTGATAAGATTGATGCATTCATTTCTAATAGTAGTTTTAATTTAAGAATATAATTTATTGAAAATTTTTTTTTTTTTCAGATTCTGGTATGAGAATCCTGGAATATTCACTCCAGACCAGCTGAATGAAATTAAGCTAAGCTCGTTAGGAGGTGTAATATGTGATAATGGAGACAACATAACTGTGATAACCAAAGATGTCTTTCTAATTCCACAATTACAACATCCAAACTTTTTACAGTGTTCTAAAATTCCAAAAGTAAATCTCCATGTTTGGACAGAATGCTGCCATGGTAAGTTCAGTGATTTGGGGTTTGTATGAAATTATGTATGCCAATACATGCCCATTTCCCTGTGATGCAAGAATATTTGTGGACTGTGACAGAGGGCATATTAAGCATATTGTAAAGTAAACATTCTTATGATTATTATTATTACCACCTCCATGACCTCATGGAGTCTGACTCATCTGGGAGGTCCTTTTATCTCTCTCTCTCTCTCTCTCACAGTTCATCATACCGTGTTTTAAACATATTCAAACTCTTTGCAGACACCACATTCTCAGGCAACTCTGCAAGAAAAAAACCTGCCTCTCACTCCCCTACTCACACCCTCTTTATACAGTTTCCAGGGATGACCTCTGGTTCTCCCCTGATCACCCACTATTCTCTGTAAAACTTCTCCAGCATTGATCCTATAACAACCCCTTACCAACTTGTAGGTTTCTATCATATCTCCCCCTCTTCCTCCTGGCCACCAGACTCTGCAAATTACATCTTCTCAATCTTTCCTCATACTCGACGTTCCAGAGGTCAGAAACTACCTTAGTCAGTCTCCTTTGGACCCTTTCCAACATCTCTTCATCCTTCTGAAAACCCGGTGACCAAATCTGGGCACAATAGTCCATGTGTGGCCTAATCAAAGCCTTATACAACGGAACAAGAATCTCCCTACTTCTACATGTCAGTGTCCTCCGCATCATTCCCAGAAGCCTTTGTGTTGTCTTTACAATTTTGGCGATGTGTCCCCTAAATTTTAGATCCTTGTCCACTATCACCTCCAGATCTCTTATTTCCTCTACCTCCAACAATATATTCTCACCAAGCATAAATTCTGCATCCCATCTTTGTTTTCCAAATTTTAAAACTTACATTTTGCAACATTGAATCATATCCCCATTTCCGTGCCCAATCACTCAATCTATTCAAGTCTTCCTTTAAGGCCACAACAAATATGTATGATTATTCATACATATTTGTATAATTCCATGACCTCTGCACTAACATACACAATACTTTTTCTTTCTCATGTTAGTGATCAGCATTCATTATTGCAAAATAATAAACTACTTCTACTACTACTGTATAAAAATAATAACAGATGATCTTCATACTGTGATCATCTGGGAGTGATCTCAGTATGAAGAACACACACACAGGAGACACAATCTACATTATAACTCATTACAGTGTACTACAGCACCGCTGAGTAATGTAGTATGTTCTTGTAATCAATAATGCTGTGGAATTGTAGTTTGCCACTTTGTATATGTCTATGCACTGACAATAACCTTAATTTGAAGGTCAAAACATCAAATAATTTTTATCTTAGATATACCCCAATATGGTAGTAATCTCCATAATGATCTCCATACCGGTCAGACTCCTCTCTCAAACTTATTCACTGATGGTGAACCCACAAAACATAGAAAAAAATAGTAGTCTCATTTCTAACTAAAACTATATCTTACTTGCTAAGGATGGTTCTCTTGTTCTCTCCTTTCCTGCATTTAATGAAAATTTTCTTCTGCAGCTATCCTATAAAATTTCTTCAGTAACTTGTATGGTTCTGTTATCTCCACTTTTTTGTAATATTACCCAAATTCTTTGACCCACAAACCTTTAATATGTCATCATCTCAGTCACTTGTCCACAAATCCTCTCCACCACTTCTTCCTTACAGAAACCAGGCAATGAGATGTTGATCACATTAGTCCAACAATTGTCATATTAAAGCCTTAAGACAATACCCTCCTTATTCTCACCCTTCAGTGATCCTTGGAGTTGTGTCAATTTCTGCAGCATGCTCATAGAACTTGTTCACCATTGTGCCAGATCATTAACCTTATCAAAAAAAAAAAAGTAATTTCTTTATCCCTGTTTGTCATGTCAATGTGTTTTTCATTAATTGTCCTTTTAGTTGTGCCCACTTTTGCAGTAAACAAATACCAAACTCCCACATTATCATGCCAGCTCTTTAATCTTATTGATTTCTTCTAGTGTAACCGATTGGAGTAATATATACAGCTTATAATCTCTTCAATCCAAAATGCTGATTGGATCCGAAAACTTTGCACTTTACAATGCTGAGCTGCTGTTATCCTTTATCTATAATATCAAATTTAAATCTTCAGCCTATCAGTAGCAAACCAGATACTTCTATATATCCTCTGTATCATTAATATACAAATGAAACTGTAGAGGTTCTATCACACAGTCCTATGGAAAGCCACTAGTCACCTGCATTCTCCTTGAGTTTTTCATAAGGAGTAATTCTCATTGCTCCTTATGTTTTTCAGCCACTCTTATCCGGTCAAGCTTTATATCCACACTATTTGTCTCAAAATATCTTACAGTTTATAGTACATCTAGTTATTTCCAACTACTTTTGAAGACTATTGAGCAGCTAGTCTTCACCCTCAGCTAATTACAGAATAGCTGATCCAAGACTGTCAGTGATTTTAATTTACATCTGGGGGAGGAGAGTATGGCAACAGCTGCTGCCACCTCGTGGTTCTTAACACTGCATATGTTATTATCTGCAATAGTGGGTTCTATGATTTATTTTCTTGGGATGAAAAAAAAAAACAAGTTTCTGAGGAGGGAGGTCCAAAATGCTTATAATACATTACCCATTGTAACATTTGACCTGGCATCAATTACTTTTTTCCTCTTTAAATATCACTGCTACACACAAGGCTGCAAGGCCTACAACAAATAAATGCTTTGTGAATTTGGGGTCAATAGTATAGTAACATGTTGATATTCCTTTTGAAGGGCTGGAGGTAGTAACCTTCAGGGAATAACTTATGAAGTTATTCCAGAGAACTGAGATAGATAGAGAACTGAGTCACTAAAAAAGTCTGAGAAAGGGGTTGGAAAAATCAACTGAACTGCCCTCTTCTGAACAGTATCAAGAAATTTTAAGAGGTTTTAGGTGTAATAACACCCAAAATGTGAGAGCAGTATTCCAAGGTTGGGTGGATTTGGGATTTGTACAGAAATTGGATAGAGGAGAAAATATCTTGAACAAAAAAAGATGAAGTTTTTCTAACAGCCAAGGATGCTATGGAAATTATGTTAATTATGCCAGGAAAACTGAGTAAGTCAGTCCAAGAAGAGAAGATCTGTTATTGGCTTTTAAGTTCAGTGTTATCAAAGTTAACAGAAGAAGAGTCTAGGTCTATTTTGCAAGAAAAGAGAGAGAGAGAGAGAGAAAAAAAACATAGTAGGTAGGCATGCTAAGTTATTGCCCCACTGAAGGACAATGTGCATATCAGAGTTTAGGACACCTGCTGTAGACAATTTTAAGACATTGAGATTCTTGAGTATTATTATTATTATTATGTGACACCTCCAGGGAGTCCAAAGATTCACCGCTCAGTGTGAGATCACTTCCCTTCCAAGACTCGTCATGAGTGTGCCAATAGCATCGAACGATTGATTCCCTTCCAACTACTAACCATGCTCAAACTTGCTTAACGTTTTGCGAGCCATTAGTAGCAGAGGCTCTATCAATCTACCAACCTTTGCTGGCAGTAGAAACTTCTCATATCCATAGATACTTGTCATGAGTACAAACTCTTCATATCTTATCTGAACTTTTGCTGTCATTAGTGAAACTGTAGATCGGATTTGAGATCAGTGAAATGTATATGAGAAAGATGATGGGTGAAATAAGAGCTATGAGGAACACCTGCATTAGTCAGAGCACCCTACACCTTACAAGCAGTGAATAATCCAAGAGAAAAACTGGCAATCGAAAGAGAGAATAAACACACCATAAAAGATGGCGATTAGCTGAGAACCAAATGCCTTGATATCAAGTGCAGCTGCATCGATTTTTACCAAATCTTCTCATGGCTTGTGGTCCAGAGTTGTGTGGTTAGACAAGGAAATCTGCTATGGATCTTGATTAGCAAACTTCATATTGGTGTAACTTTTAGGTGAGAGATGAATATCACCGCTCAGTGTGAGATCACTTTCCTTCTTATTGGAGGCCTGAGGTAGCATGAAAAAAGTCCTATATTTAGTCTCCAGAAGAGGGTTTCCAGACTAGGTAAATTTTGTATTCATATTCATTTTTTATTTGATCAAGTAAAAAAAAAAAAAAAAAAAAAAAAAAAAAACCTTAGTCCACCCATGGTATGAAAGTGCTTATAGGTTTACAAATAACCTTTTGTGCATGGGGAGTCACATAAAAGCTAAGTTCTCCAGGTGTTAAAGAAGTTAACTGTTGATCTTTACTTCAGACAACACTGAGGTGAGAACCGTCTTAGAAATTGGTTACACACACACATACGCACTTCATTCCATGCTGCTAGCTGAGTAATAGTGTAGATGACAGGGAATGGTTGAGCATAGTTGGTGTGATAACATCAGCAAAGAAGGCCTTTTGTTATCTGGGTTGTTCAAGATTCTTCTGATATCTTTCTGAGAGAAGGCTATTGGAGGTATGCTGCAACTGTTCCAAGTAAATATGATTAATTGCCTTGGTCATCTAGGCAGGAAAGATTGATGCTAGGAGATCAGCTTTATCTTTGTGATGTTGCAATAGTGCCATCTGGGTGAGAGAAAGTGGGAGCACAGATGAACAGAGTACCCAACAGCTTCTGCTAGGGACAAGAAGGCTCAACTTTCATTGGCACAGGCAGGGAGTTTCTACGTTTAGCACTTTCAAAGTTAGACTTAGCCCTGTTAATAATGGTTTTGCAACCATGAACGTGCTTATGCAACAATGAGCAAGTGCTGCAGGCTACACTGTTAGGCTGTGAATGAGAGGGTTTTTATCAAGCCATTTAAAATAAACTTATTCTTGGACTGTCCTTGCATTATTTTTAGAAAACAATAGCTTGGATATTTGAACACAGTAAGGAATGAAGGCTCTCATTCCATTATGGATAATTTCTGTCGATCATAACAATTATTTGGATTGCAGAACCAAAAGAGCAGTCTGTCCATGAAAAAGAGAAGTAAGTTTTGGAGATCTTCTGATTTGATATAAATATAAAGTTGAGGCCAAAGGATACAGCATTGTGAATGGCTTGAGGGGAAAGCATTCCACCAGAGATGAAACTTAAGAGATTATGATCTGAATTACCAAGAGGACCAGTCACCTCAAGTGTACCTGGAAGGAGAACTGATTAAGAAAAGATCCACAGTATCGGTGAATGGAGAGGTTTTGCCAGGAATTCTGGTTGTGAGATTAACAATTCACTTTAGGTCAATGCTTAGAGCAAACAACTCTGCTTCTTTTCCAGCTTGGTCAGTGGAATTGGAAAAAAGAGAGCCAGTTAGAGTTGTTGGACAGTCATGAAGGAAGCTGATTTCCCTGTAGTGGTAGTTTCACTGCAGGAAATGAAACTTTCAGGATAAGAAATCAAAAAGACTGGTGATTTTCAGAATATGGAATACTGGTAAAGACAACAGATTGAATGATACATAATACAGTAAGGAAATCTTAAAGCATAGGTCAAAAGGGAATATTCAAGATAGAGATCTTATTTCAAGGAATATCATAATACACAAAAGCACAGGTCCTTGTAATGAAAGGAATCAATTTGGACAGTTAAGTGGACGTAGTTGTTGGGTCAGTAATTTGAGTTTGTCAAAAATAGGAGATGAGGTCTGGATGTCTGCAAGTGATAGTGCACATCATTTAGATTGGTATTTATGCCGTGAATATTGGTGAAGTGAATGTGGTATAAATGTTTTTGTAAAATCTGAGTTTTAAATTTTTGGAGATTTTTTGAGGAAGGTTTGTTTTTTATTTTAACTATGGTGACAACATATTTAGGTTTACTTGCTGAAGCAAAGAGAAAAAGAGCAGGGGAATGTACTTTAGGAGGAGAAACTCTTAAACACATTGCTCAAACAGCGAGCATTCATTTTCGATGCCATAATGTAGCCTCAACAGTGCTGTCATATGCTACTATACATCTTCCTTCCAGGCTTGATCTGGCAGTAAGATAATACACCAGCTGATCAGGAAGCCTTAAACACATTCCCATTGGGTTCACTGCTGTACTCTATCTGGTGGCCAGGCTGCAGAACTGTTTTACTGCTAAACCGTTAAAGATTGGAGGTGGGGGAGATATAACTCTGTATGGCATGCTTTTCATGGCTTGAAGGATATCACTCACATTATATGGTAGAGGAATGTGGTGGTGGTGGGGGGGTCTGAAACTTGCCCTGGGAACCAAACACATAGCAACTGTTACTTCAGGCCCCAAGAAATGCCTAGTTGGCATTTTTTTCCAACTAGGAAGATATCATTTTATGGTGGGAATGCTTGCTAGTATCACCAAGAACCAAGCATGGAAACAGCTGCTTCAGAACCTAATAAAGCAGGTGATGGTGTTTGTCATCTACCATCTAACAGGTCTAGTTAATATTTCTTTCAACTAGGAAGATGTCATATTCCAGTGGGAATTCTAGCTGATATTGGCAGGGCTCCTTGAGCAGAAATGAGCAAAACATCGAGAAGGTAAGGTTGTCTTGACTAGGAGGGACTGTATATTGTACAGAGACCTATGGCACATTACTGGCAACTTATATTCTATGTTGTTATATAGCCAGTAAGTGAAACTCAAGATCGAGAACTACGATCTATATGAGTTTCAATGCCGAAAAACTATCAGCGAAGGCAATTCGAAGCAAAGGTGGAGCAAGCTCCCCTCACTATTCTTGATATTCTCTCATAATGCAAAACACAGCTCCTAGGAGATGTAATACTTTCATTATATTATGAGGGGAGGTCACTACCCAGACCGGTTTCAACTTTTTTTGAGGTCTCATCAGTGAGTAAGTAGACCTGCAAGATATCAAAGCTTAGTGAAAAGAACTTGCATACCTTCACTATACGAATGCCATAAAGGTGGATCTTGCTCCACCTTTGCTTCAAATTGCCTTCGCCGATAGTTTTTCAGCATCGAAACTCATATAGATCGTAGTTCTCGATCTTGAGTTTCACTTACTGGCTATATAACAACTATATAGTTTTTAAAAAATTATTATCTTAAAGCAGCTTTTATATTTGGTGACTGTTTGTTTTTTCTACTATGAAATGGAAAAAAACTGTTTTTTTGTTATTCTGAAAAGAAAAAAAAAATCTATAGTGCCTTTGCAATTAATGCTTAAAAACACTGCTGACAAAGCTTTGTTCAAAAGGTACTAACACAGAGCAAACTGATGTGGATTATTCATGTGGTTGGCAGAGACAAAATGGTAGTGCAATACCTTAAAATTAATAAATATTTACACAACTATACACAGATCAAATGATTGGAAAAGTGTATTGGAAAACTACTACATAGAAGGAAAGCTGTTAAATTAATCTGTGTTATAGCTGGTGGCACGGTGAAGTGTGGGGTCTATGCTTGAGTGTGAGCATAAATCAGGAAGGATTGCTGGTGGCATGGATAAGGTCATTAATGGAGAGTATATATGGTTTATATGATATAGTATTATATGATTTAGCAGTGTTTAAGAGAATATGAGTTATAATTAAAATGTAATTTTTTGCTTGAGTGTGAGCATAAATCTCCTGATTTATGCTCACACTCAAGCATAGACCCCACACTTCACCGTGCCACCAGCTATAACACAGATTAATTTAACAGCTTTCCTTCTATGTAGTAGTTTTCCAATACACTTTTCCAATCATTTGATCTGTGTATAGTTGTGTAAATATTTATTAATTTTAAGGTATTGCACTACCATTTTGTCTCTGCCAACCACATGAATAATCCACATCAGTTTGCTCTGTGTTAGTACCTTTTGAACAAAGCTTTGTCAGCAGTGTTTTTAAGCATTAATTGCAAAGGCACTATAGATTTTTTTTTCTTTTCAGAATAACAAAAAAACATTTTTTTTCCATTTCATAGTAGAAAAAACAAACAGTCACCAAATATAAAAGCTGCTTTAAGATAATAATTTTTTAAAAACTTAACACTGAGTAGCATTTTGAAAGTAATGCCTCGACTGTCATAGCCCCTGCACCCAAAAGATGTTCCACAACTTCAAATCTGATCTCTCCTTGATATTTGCTGGAGTGAATGAAGTTGTAGAACATTCTCCTACAGCCTGAACTTGGCTCCACCAAACTTCTGATTATTTTCTAAATTGAGGATGCATCTTAGTAGCATTCATTTTGAAAATAATAGATCAAAACAGAGATGAGAATATAGTTCCAAAAGCAACCTGAAAACTTTTACCACAATGGCTTTGAAAAATGTGTGGTGTAGCGGAGAAAATGAAAGTGGGAGAAATTATATATAGAGAAATGGTGAATATGAAAATATAGTACACTTCAAGCTACCTTTTTATTTCACTGATATCTTTTGGATAGGGAGTTTAACAATGGAGGCATCACTTTTGGAAGATTCCTTATATGACCTTATAATTTACATAAATTTTTTGTAGTTGGCTAAGAGAACCATATGATCTTTCAAGATACAATATGAACATTGATATAAAAATAGTATTAAATTTTTGTTTCAGAGAAATGTATTAACTTTGGTCTTTTTTATGAAATTCTTTTTCTTCATAATATATGAATTCCTTTGAAATAAATGTTTTGATATCTTGTTGATATATTTACAGAATGCAGCAATTCAGGAGAATTTAACTCTGTAACCAGTCTTCACTATCGCACAAAACGTTATAGTCAGAATAACCAAACAACTGGGTATTTATTACACAATCTGCAGAGGACAGAAGCTACTAATAGTTATTCTCCTAATAGTTTGTCTTTGAATAAGAATATTGAAAGGAAAAATATATGGAGAGAAAGGGACTTTGATGTCACAGAACAAA
Source organism: Typopeltis vanoorti (assembly GCF_054136105.1). NCBI lineage: Eukaryota > Metazoa > Arthropoda > Arachnida > Uropygi > Thelyphonidae > Typopeltis > Typopeltis vanoorti. The sequence continues at coordinate 34,886,434 of NC_143568.1, forward strand.
GAATAGAGGGAATTGAAGAATTGGTTGGAAAGATGGAAAAAACAATACAAAGACTCAGTCGGAAGGTATGTTAAAAAAAAAAATGTAACTTGCATGTAAGGCATTCTTACAATATACCAATGCTTCTGAAAGTCTGGTCTGCAGCTCAGTACTGGTTCTTGGGAAATGATTACCAGTCTTCAGAAAATGCAAACATTTAATAGCAGTTGATTGTTGATAGAAAAAATCAAGCTATAATGAATAAAAAAAATTAATTAAAAAATAGAAATGTATAACTATTTATTACAGATAATAATAAATAATAATAATACATACACTTAATCTGACCACAAAAAATTATACTGAAAAAAAAAAAAGGGAGGTGGGGGAGGGGGTAACACACACACACAGAGAGAGAGAGAGAGAGAGAGAAACAGTTCTGTGCCATGTAGTTTGGGATATAATTTAACTGCAGTATAATTTTAGTGTAATTAACAAATATCTATTCTTCAGTATATTAAAGTAAATGTAACTACATATACATACATAGCTCATGGCAAAAACATGATGTTAAAAAAGAGAATCATGATGTCATTATATATTAACAGAATTGAAGAATTTAAAATATTTTAAGTTAAAACTTTGAAGGGAAACACAGATCTAATCCAAGAAGTTGGAAAATTAAAATAAGAGTTAAAAGTCTTAATATGTTATAATAAGGAAAAGAAACATATATATCATTATAAATTCAGATCTAAGTTCGTAATCCAGGTCACATCTTCAGGAGCAGCTTGTAAAAAGTCATTCTGATAAGCACGGAAGGTGCATTCTGTTGCAGTCTGTCGTGGAGCACCACAGTCACATTCTGGAGATGTTTGTCTGTTCCATTTATAGAGAGTATCTCCACATAGGCCATGATTTGTCCGAATTCTATTTAGTACTGTCCATGTTTTGCGAGGTAGATCTGATCCTGTGATGATTCGATCACCTTTAAAGATGTTATGCAAATGTTCTTTCGTATTTTCCTTCCATGTTTCTTCCCACTTTGATAAAGGATTAAAATTATTTAGCACTAGTTCTTCTGCTACTCGTAGTAATGGATGGCGAGATTTCAATCTATTGACGTTAAGAGTTGGGAGATCCTGATGAATAGGTAGGTTCGGATTACCAGCAATTTTTTGGAATTCACGGACTAAAGAATTCAATCTATGTAGTTTTGTAGGAATAATGCCTGCTAAAAGAGGTAACCAATATGTTGGGGTCGATCTAATAGAGCCTGTAATAATTAATCTTAAAGTATTGTTCAATTGAGAATTGATAATCCTTGTGTGAGGGCTATTTAGCCACACAGGAGCACAATATTCAGCACTTGAGAATATCAAAGCAAGGGCTGTTGTCCGAAGAGTAGAGGCTCTAGAACCCCAGGTAGTGCCACAGAGTCTCTGTAGGATATTATTACGTGTCCTTAGTTTATATGCCAAGTTTTAAAGATGTTGCCTGAAAGTGAGAGAACAGTCAAGTGTGACTCCCAAGTACTTAGGAAATGTATTATATGGAAGTATAGTGTTGTTCAATTCAATTTTTAGTTTCTCGTTTGCCAAGTTATTATTTAGACAAAAACAAGATATTACTGTTTTGCTCCTATTTAAACAGTCTCCATCTTTTAAAATATCAATCCAGAATAGTTAAGTCAGCTTTTAGAATTTCTTCTGTACGATTTATGCTGTGTAGTTATTGCTATATCGTCAGCATAACAAAATTTCCTTGATGTAGTGATGGGAAGATCAGATATATACAGATTGAATAATAACGGAGATAAAACAGATCCCTGTGGCAGTCCATTATTTAACTTCTTTTCGCTAGTTTTGCTAGTTTTATTACCTATAGTCACTATAAATCTTCTATCTCTTAGCATATTGTTAATAATATGGACTATTGTTTTACATGGGATAATTTTATATAATTTATATAGAAGGCCTTGTCTCCAAATGGTGTCAAAGGCTGTTGACAAATCAAATGCTGCTGATGTTTTTAAACCTTTTTGAAAACCAGCTTCTATGTGAGTTACCAAAGAGAGAACCTGGTCACAACACCCACGATTTGGTCTAAAGCCAGCTTGTTCTATTGGGACATTTTTAAAAATTATGGAGCTTATTCATATTATAAATAATTCAAAGAGTTTATAACAACAACTGAGGAGAGTGATAGGTCAGTAACTTTCCGGTTTATGATTAGGCTTACCAGGCTTTAAAATTGAAAGTACTTTTGCTCTTTTAAAAATAGTGGGAAGTTTACCAGTTGTAAGAATGTCAGTATAGAACTTTGTTAACCATAATCTTGCATTTCTTCCCAGATTAATCAAAAATTCTGGATGAATGTTATCAAAACCAGGAGCCTTACTAGGCTTTAATTCCTTTAAGGCTGCTTCAACTTCTTTCTGCGTAAAAAGGTGTGCAAAATTTGAAGTTATAGGTGAAGACTTGCTAAATTCTTTTAATTTTCTCTTTATATATCTTGTATGCTTTTGATTGGGATATGTGATATATTAACAATATGTATAGCTAGTTGATCTGGGGTGATTTTTGGTTGTTCTTTAATCAAAGGAGCACTACCACCTAGTTTCCTAAGAAGGCTCCAAGCTTTATGGCTGGAATGAGTAAAGTCTATACCTTCAACTGTATTTACCCATTTTTTCCTTTGGGATATATCCAAGTTTTCTAGGAGTTCATCTGCTGTTTTGGGGTCATTGTTTATCTGATATTCATTATAGTAAATGTAACTAATTGCAGTCTACTGTTGTTTGTTTAACTTGGTTGATGAGCATACATTTTTTAAATTATTTTGAATTAAAAATCCAGAAGTTGTTTTCATTAGTTTGAAAACATTTGATCTTATTTTTGTGAATGTATTAAGATCAGTTGCCTATAACTCAGCGCTCAGCTTTTTTATAATCCTAATTTTTGCTACAAGGTAGTCCAATCTTATCTACATAGCCCTAATCTATATGATACTGGCTAATTTGCTTTCTGTTGAAAAGTCCTTTATAAATTTTAGAGGAATATTGAAAGAATAAAAAAAAAGTTCAGTAGCAAAATGAAAAACAAAGCATGGAATCAGGTAAGTTAGTGCATAATAACAAAAATCTGATAAGTAAGTTGATCATAAAAAGAAGGATGTTATTTAGAGTTGAGACCTATGAGTTTGAGGGTGACTATCATAAAACATGCCATTGATGAGCAAGTTATAACATTTAGATTTCCTGAAGCAAAAAATAAAAATATAATGCAAGAAATTGACAAACAGAAAACCAAAGCAAAAGAGGTCAAAATTCTGGCAAGTACCAATGATTTAACTAGCAGTTAATTCAGTGTGAGAGAGGACATGAAAAGGTTGCTGGAAGAAGCAAGAGTCAAGAGTGGGAAAGTAAAAATCATTACTATATTACCTAGATATGATGGAAATGAATTACGAAGCAGGGTTATGATGGCAAACGATTTAATGCATAGGCTATGTAGTCGGGGTGCAAGTTTTTGGATGTGTGGGAGTTTGAGGGAAAATTGGATTTGTGTAATAGGGATGGCCTACACTGGAATGTGAAGGCCATTTAAGACCTAACACAGAGTAAGGGAAACTGAATTCTGATGGGAGGAATCATGAGAATCTGTGTGTAAAAGCGGCACTGTTAGATAACTGATAATTGGAATGGTTATTATTATTATGGAAATAATAATGAAGAGAGAACGATTCTGTGTTCCTCCAATTCGAACTTAACAAGCATATATATATATATAATGATATCTGCAAGTTGTTGAACTGTGTCATGCAGACCACAGACAAATGTATACAAAAAAGCATCCATGTAATTTATTATGTCTGTACTCAAATGCTAGGAGTATCAGAAACAAAAAAGTAGTTTTTTGTCTTGATTAATATATTAGGACCTCATATTGTAGGCATTAGTGAGACCTGGCTATCAGAAGTAGACATACTAACTGGTATCATGAGCAAAGGATATGATACAGTATTTTTAGGAAGGATAGACAGGAGAGGAGGGACATTCTGCTAATGATATCAGATGACTTGAATCCAATTAGAGTTGAGACCTATGACTGCAGTACTAGTATGAGTTTGAAGCCATCTGGTGCGAGGTGGAGTCTAAGAGGAATAAATGCATAGTGAGGTGTTGTTACAGACCCTGTGGATCGGTTGCTGTTGACAAAGAAATGCATCACTAAATAAATACAGTGGGTGTGAAAAGAGTAATGGAGGACTTTAATTATCCGAAAATTGATTGGCAGCCATGAAATTGCATGAGAAGATTGAAACTGAATTTATTGAGCAATTGCGAGGCAAACTTCCTCAAGCAGCATATGACCGAAAAAACTCGTGATCAAAGAGTCTTAGATCTGATTATGGTGTCAGAGGAGGTTTCAGACAGGGACAGGGATCATGCAGTACTCACTTGGAAGTGGCTAGGTTTACAAATGTATTCAGAAAAGGTTACATACTCAACTACAAAGCAGGAAATGACTGCATGAGGGGGATGCTAGGTACTGTAACATGATATCAGTTACTGGATGGAAAGGCTGTCAACCATGTGTCAGAAGTGTTTAAAAAATACTTAAATGATGCGATATCAGAATATGTCCCTAGAGTTCAAAGAATAAATAGGATAGGAGTGAAATGGATGTTTAATCTAATTAAGCAAGAGATTCGTAAGGAAAAGATGATGTGGAAGGAATATCGTGTGCATAAACATGATGCCATTATGATAATTATAAGCTGAAGGCTAGAAGAGTTACAAATGTTGTATGGAAAGCTAAGTCTGAGTATGAAAAGAAATTGGCTCTGAAAATTAAAGACAACCCAAAAAAATTCTATCATTATGCTGCAAGTAAAAGAAAGAATGAATTTGAAAGAATAAATCTACTGAATGCAAATGGTATGCATTCAGTGTCGAATGCATTCAGTATGCATTCGATGTCGCTAGGTGTCGCACGGATTAGATCGTCGGCTTGTCGAGAGCTCCTGAAAAGATCAGTATTATTTTGTGTTAACATTAGATATTTTACCAGAATTTTAAGTAGTATTGTTTGCTTTTTGTTTCTTGGTGTGTCTGTGCAATTTTTGCGTGTTTTCTGTTATTTTAACTATTATTTTTAAGAAAAGATAGCGTACACATGGCACCGATAAAGAAAAAAATGGCGGCCAGGTCGCCATGCTTGCTTAAGAGTTTTGATGTAAAAGAATTTATGCAATGTGCTGTCTGTGAGATGTATGCCTTGCGAAGAGCGGTAGGAGTCTGGTTAGAAAGTGATAGTGGAGTTAATATGTGTAGAAAGTGTAAAGAGAATGAGGACTTCAAGCGTGTTTCGTGTATCGAGACTGATATCGTTAACGGTAGTCAGAATGCAGAAAATGGCGGTGTACTAGAGAATTGCGTGGTAGTGCCAGATATGTGTGAGAGCGTCGCTGAAAGTGTAAATGAAGGTAGAAACACCGAAGGAATGAATGATTTGATCGATAATGAAAATGGTGAGATAAATGCGAGTAGCGAAATTGCCCGTTTAAATGGCGCGATACACAGAGCCAAACGACAACTGGAGCGTATGCAAAAATGTGTGTTGAATGTACCGACAAATAACCGGCGGAAGTCTGTGACGGCAAATAATAGAATGTACGTAAACATCAATAAAATGAAGGAGCGAGTGCTGTATGGGGATTCGCTATTAAGAGGCGTAATAATTGAGAGTTTAACGAAGTCGTACCAGCCGGGTGCGAACATAAAGGACGTCAGCGAATCTATTCGACTGCAAAAACAGAGGGTGAAAGAGATGATAATAGTGGCAGGAACGAATGATTTGAAAGAGGACAAAATGGAAATGATAGAGGATGTGAGGGAGTTGTTTGAGGTAGCAAAAGAGAAGAGTGAGAGAGTTAGGATGGTGAGTATCTTACCGCGGTATGACAGCGAAGTGTTTAGAAGGAGGGCCATAATTGCCAATGACTTTATGCGTGGGTTATGCATGGAGAGTGGTGTGGAATTTGTGGATGTGTGGAATGAGTTCGATGGGCGAAAGGACTTATATAAGATGGATGGGTTACATTTGAATGGAGTTGGTGTACGGAGACTTGAAAGAGTGTTGATGAATGATGTGGAAGTGGATGTACAGACTCAGGGAAACTAGATTTATTAAGAGGGGGGGGGGAGTAGATATGCAGACTTTAGGGGGGGCAGTTAAGTGTATGAATGAGTATATTATGCCCGGGCGAGTACGACGGACAACAAATCAGAATGGGATAATTAGTATAAGGAATCAAAGTAGGGATGGGACAAATGGGCTTCTGCGATTCATGTACACTAATGCCAGGAGTATTAGGAACAAGAAGGAAGAGTTTTTGGCCATGGTTGGCACTTCCAGGCCACAGGTTGTCGGTATTAGTGAAACATGGCTGACAGAAGATGATAAAGCTAGTGGGATTGAATGCGATGGGTATAGCGTGTTCAGGAGTGACAGGGTGAATAAAAAGTGGGGAGGAGTGTTATTGATGATAGCTGATGAGCTTCAGCCAAGGAGTATAGAAGTTGAACTGCAGGATGGGGAAAAAAGCACATTTGAGGCTGTTTGGTGTGAGATACAATCTAGCAGAACAAAATATACAATTGGGTGCTGCTATAGACCGGGTGATGGAGTGGATGGTGGGAATAGTATGCATAAGCAAATAGAAGAAATGAATGGAAGGAGGGTAATTATTATGGGTGATTTCAATTATGGTAATATTGACTGGAAAGAGGAGAGGGCACATGGGAGGAAGGAATTGGATTTTATGCAGTTATTAAGGGACAACTATCTACGGCAACATGTATTGGAAAATACCAGGGGGCAGAGAGTGCTGGACCTAGTAATTGCAACTGAGAATGTGGCTGTAACGAACATGACCTTGTTGCCACCAATTGGTGAGAGTGACCATAAGGTCATGACTTGGGAGGTGGCTAAAGGAGTCGAATTTACAATTAAGACAGGGTATATGTGGAATTACCGGGCTGGTAAGTATGACAAGCTTAGGTGTGTGCTTGGCTCAATGCCATGGCATGTAAAACTGCAAGGGCTGGATGTTGATGGTGCATGGGAGGTGGTCAAGAACTGTTTGCAGGAGGCAATGGTTGACTGTATACCAAGAGTCCGAATAATAAATCAGGTAGGGGTTAAATGGATGAATAACACTATTAAGCTTGAGCTGCAAAAAAAGAAACAATTGTGGAGGGAATTTAAGGAGAAGAGTGACCATCAGGTGCATGAACAGTATAAAGCTCAGGCCAGGATGGTAACAAGGGTGGTAAGAAAAGCAAAAGCAGATTACGAAAGGAAATTGGCCATGCAGGCTAAAGAGAATCCCAAACAGTTTTTTCAATATGTTGCAAGTAAAAGGAAAAATGCTCATGGTAGAATGATCTTAAAAAATGCTGAGGGTAGGGAGGTAACTGAATCAGTCGATGTTGTGGAAGTACTGAGCGAGCACTTTGCAAGAGTATATCATCCAGGTGGTGGCTTTGCGGAAATGGAGGAACCAACAGCTTATACTGGAATTGTGATGAATGAGGTAGAGGTAACTAGTCTATTACAGAACCTCAATGTCAATACATCTGTGGGATTGGATGGTATACCAGCTCGTGTCGTACGTGAAGCGGCCAAAGAATTGTCAGTGCCCTTGACCATTATGTTTAATTTGAGCCTCAGGACTGGGTCAGTCCCAAGGGGGTGGAAAGAGGGGAAAATAGTTCCACTGCACAAAGGTGGTTCCAAGGCTGCTGTTGAAAATTACCGGCCAATCAGCATAACAGGAATCATTATCAAGGTCTTAGAGAAAATAGTCAAGAGGAAAATACAAGATTGGATAGAAGAAAATGGGATACTGTATCGGGGACAGCATGGTTTTGTGAAGGGTAGGTCATGCCTCAGTAACTTGCTCACGTATTATAACACAGTGACGGCTGAACTGGATAAGGGTAATGGGTTTACAGTGATTCTGCTGGACCTTGCTAAGGCCTTTGACAGGATACCACATGGAATTCTAATCAGTAAATTGCAGCATATGGGAATGGACATAGGGTTGGTGAGATGGATAGGAGGGTGGTTGACGGAGAGATATCAGAGAGTGGTTTACTCAGGAGTAGAGTCCACAAGACGGCCTGTGACTAGTGGTGTACCACAAGGATCTGTTCTTGGACCACTGCTGTTTAATTTGTTCATAAATGATATAGGAAATGATCTGAGAGGAACAGTTCATTTGTTTGCGGATGATGCAAAGTTGGGTAGGGCAATAGTGAATGCAGATGACGTCAAAATTTTGCAGGATGATTTGGATAGATTGGAGGTCTGGGCTAGGGAGAATGGATGTCAATTTAATGTGGCAAAATGTAAGGTTATGCATTTTGGGGTGAAAAGATGGGAGGCAGTTTACTGCATTGGTGGAACCGTGCTCCAGGAAATTGATGAGGCACGAGATTTAGGAGTGTTGGTGGATAAGGAATTGAAATTTAGGGGACACATTGCAAAAGTGGCCAAATCAGCTCATCAAATCACTTGGTTGCTGAAGAATACGTTGACAAGCAGGTTATTGTTCCTCTGTATCGAGCCTTGATAAGACCTCATCTCGACTACTGTGCTCAGATTTGGTCACCTAGGTTTCTTCTTGATGGGGAGGAGGTGGAGAGGATCCAGAGGCGAGTGACCAAGATGATAGCAGGTCTGTGGAATGAACCGTATGAGAACAGGTTGAGGATTTGTGGGTTGCAAAAATTGGTTGATAGGCGGAGGAGGGGAGATATGATTGAGACATTCAAATTACTGAAGGGTTTCTATAAAATTAATTCAGAAGATATTTTTGAGAACAGGGCTGGTTGTGGGAGGACTAGGGGACATCCATGGAAACTGGGCAAAAGTGTGGTTAGTAAAGGTGTTAGAGCTGGGTTCTTTACTTTTAGAGTAGTGAATGAGGTGGAATGCGCTCCCTGAGTCTGTGGTGGATGCTGTGACAGTGAATGAGTTTAAGGCGAGGTATGATAGATACTGTATGAATGTCGAATAGTTGTGATGAAAATGATTTGGGGCCTCCCTCGATGAGTCTAATGACTCCCTGGAGTTGCCCGTAATAATAATAATAATTCAGTAGATGTTATGTGCAGGTGACTGATGCAAAAGTGATTGTTCAGCTAATGAGCAGCCATTTTCAACCTGGTATATGCAACATCGAACTCACTGCTACCTCTTCACTGTATGAGGAAACCCATCCACATGAGTTTCCTCATATTAGAACTGTTGCACAAACTGAATAAGAATTCTGCAATAGGCACTGATGGGATATCAGCGAGGATGCTAAAGAAGTGTTCAGGTGAACTGGCTATTCCCTTGACTAGGCTATATAATTTGAGTCTCAGAACAGGGAAGATTACACAGGAGTGGAGAGAATGTATGGTAATCCCATTCCACAAAGGTGGTGCAAAGACAGATGTATCCAACTATAAACTAATCAGTATCTCAGGAGTGGTGGTGAAGATTTTGGAAAAGTTGGTTAGGGCTTGCATTCAGAAATGGGTTGACAGAGAATCTCTACTTTGCAATGACAGCATGGGTTTACTAAAGGAAGGCCATGTTTTAGCAACTTGCTTGCATTCTGTATTAATGTTACCACTCAGTTAGATGAGAGGAATGGATACATTGATACTTTTGGATTTTGCTAAGGCTTTTGACAGAATACAGCAAGAAGACTGTTTTATAAATTGGAGAGTGTGGGATTGGATTATAAACTATTAGTATGAACGAGGGGATGGCTGAGTGACAGATATAAAAATAAAGTTGTATATGGGAAAAGGAAGATGAGATGGAATGAGGTGAATCTGCAAGATTCAAGGTAACCAGTGGTGTGCCTCAAGGATCAGTCCTTGGTCCATTGTTATTCAATCTGTACATTAATGACATTGGGAAGGATTTGACATGCAACATACAGCTATTTGCTAATGATGCAAAGGTAGGTAGGGTAATCAGGAGTGCTGTTGATATGCATTACTTGCAGAATCATTTCAATAGGCTGAAATTGCGGACATTTGAAGATTGCCTTTGGATGTTGTGGGTGTGTGTGTGTGTGTGTGCAAGTAGCATGAATGAATTGAAGAGGAGGTATGATAGCTGGGACAAATAGTATGGCCTCTTTTGATGAGTTCCCAAGTCCTTGGAGGTGTCTCTTAATAGATGTTCCTAGTATCTTTGATGGGATAAACTGAAGTCTTTCCACCTAATGAGTGTCTCCATAGTGTAGTAGTAACAATGTCACACACACACACACAGAACAAGGACAGCAACTTATTACTTTATGAACCAATCTTGTTGGGGAGAGGTGGGGGAAGGGGATATACAAAATTATCTGCAGAATGAAGAAAACCAAGCATTTGGGAGTTGAATAATAGGAACTTAAAAAAACTTCAGTGACAATATAAGAGACAGGCGACAAGGAAAACAAATCAGAAAAACAGAATGAAAAGGATGCCACAAAAGTCTTATGATATGAATCCCAGATACTTATGTTTTTGTTTTATTTCCAAACAACTCACGAAATTAAATCCCCTCCTCCACACCAAAAAAAAAGTGACTAATTATGAAGAGAGAACGATTCTGTGTTCATCCAATTTGGACTTATCAAGCATATATAATATCTGCAAGTTGTTGAACTGTGTCATGCAGACCACATACAAGTGTATACAAAAGAGCATCCAGGTAATTTATTATGTCTGTACAAAAATGCTAGGAGTATCAGAAACAGAGAAGTAGTTTTTTTTGCCTTGGCCATTTGTCACCATTGCTTGCAGATGGACATTAGTCAGCACATGTGCATGAACATTTAAGTAGCATCTTCATTTTCTTTAATTTTTATGCTATCTTACATGAGAGGCTAAATGTTACTCAGTTCATTCATGACTGAAAATGTTGATATCACAATATTAATGTTTGAGGGAAGAGATTAGTGATCAAGACAGAGAGAAATGTGAATTGCAATATGCTTTTTTACTGTTGATCAGTCATTTTACCACTGTTTTAATGCTGGTGCTACTGCTGCTCTGATTATAAAATTAAATAACATGCATCACTTCTCAATGAGAAAGGCATTTACAGCAGTTAAAACCCAAAGCTAGATAAAATGAATCTTAATGTAATCTGAAATATATTATGGTCTTTTATAAACAGCATAAACCCAAGAAAGGCTTGTCAATGGAATATTCAAATCCCAGTTACCTACCATTAAAATCAATAAAATTTAACTAAAAATAATAAGAGTGGAAAGCTTAAGTTAACAAGAGATTTACTGCTAGGAAAAAAAAAAAAAATACAAAACATAAATTTAAGTAATCAATATTAAAATGAAGGCCATACTATATCCTAGTCATAATTTAAAAATCTGATTTGTACCAAGAGTTTCTATCATAAAGCCAGATGAAGTATTGTATTAATATAGGAGACTCATGTTAATTTGATACATTTTACTATACATTTTAATATAAAAATCTGATATTCATATTAATTTGATAATAAGTACATATTGTTAAAAATGCAATGGCATTTTTTTTTTAACATCCATTTGAGCTGTAATGGCAAATCAGACATTCTTTAATTTACAGATTCTATTCCACTTTGTTCCTTTTAGCTTATGTAGCCTGGCATAGAAGATGGCCTCAATACCAAACTGAAAATTCTGCTTTAAATATGTTATTCTTACTTGTTTACTTGTTATGCCATTGCTAAATTATCACCAAAAATGTAACCACTGGCACCACTAGTGTACGTAAGTTTATGCACTACTAGCTAATATCCACTAGAAAATATCACCAGAAACTAATAAGAAGGAGCTAATAGTATTAGATATTAAACAAGAATAATCTTGTTCAATGGCAGGTAGCATTAAGTAGTGATATGGGCAAATATCAGAATGTGAAATTGGACACTGACTTATTTATGCCTATAGTAAGAAGGTTTGAGTCATTAAAGATGACAGCTGACACAAAAAAGTGGTTTTTGTAGGGATCTAAATAGCAGAGTAGGAAATGATTACTAGATATACAAAAAAATTAAAGAATAGAGCTAAACTAATAAGTACCTTGTTGAGAGGCTTATACGCTGGTTAGACATGATAACTAATATTTAAGGAATTGACAGCGTATACTGGAAATATAGATTAAATAAACTTTAATATACACTTTCCGATATTTCGGCGAACGTCACGTTGCCATCTTCTTGGGAACTTACTAAAAAGACACGTGCACACAAGTACTAATAACAGCAAATGAGACTGAAGCTAGGAAGCTAGCGTTTTCCTAAAGTCCTGATGGTGCCCCCTGGCGGGCTATATTGGTAGTTCTTGGCCTTTGGGCTGAAGTTCTTCTGATAAAAGTTTCCCAAATTTGGGGCAGTTTCATGCATCCAAATTTGTTGAGGTTTGGCATGTTCCTAAGGGCCGAGGCTGATTCCATGAATAGTCTTTCATACTTGAACTTGCTGCGGTATATTACTGTGGCTTTCTTCCATCTTATTCTGTGGCGAGTATCCAGAGCGTGGTCTGCAAGCCCAGAGTGGCTGTACTGGTGAAATCGGATGTAATCCTTGTGTTCTGAGATTCTGATATTTGCTGTCCTGCCTGTTTGGCCAAAGTAGGACAGTTTACAGCTGCAAGGGACCTGGTATACACCAGGTAGGTCTAGGGGAAGTGGTTGGTCTTTGGTGGAGCGGATAAGGGATGCCAGTTTTCTGTGTGGTTTGTAAGAAGTGGTCAAGTCATGTTTTTTTTAAGATTTTATTGATTTTTTCCGAGGTGCCTCTGATGTAGGGAATAGTGATGGATTTAGAGTAATCTTTTTTGTGAAGGGGAGGGGGTGGTGGGTTGTGGATAACTGGGTTAAGTATTTTTTGGATTTTTTGGAGGGGGTAGCCGTTGGCTGAGAAAGTGTCACGGATGTGATTTAGTTCAGTGGTTAGGGCTTGATCGTTAGAACAGATTATTTTTGCCCTGTTGAATAATGTTTTAATAACTCCAGGTTGGCGGGTGACTAGTGTGTCTAGGAAGGGGAGGTTATTGTTTTCCTCTTTTTCCAGGGTGAATTTGATTCTAGGGTGTTGGTTGTTCAAGTGTGTTAGGAAGGAGAGGAGTGAATCCGGGCCATGTGGCCAAATAGCGAAAACATCATCGATGTAGCGCAGCCATATGGTAGGTTTTTGTGGGACTGAGTTTAAGGCTTTCTCTTCAAACATCTCCATGAAGAAGTTGGCCAGGAGTGGGGAAAGTGGTGAACCCATGGCTGTCCCCTCTATCTGTTTGTAGAATTTTTCCTGCCAAACGAAATAGCCTGAGTTCATTGTAAACTGAAATAGGGCTGAGATATCGGGAGGAAATTTAGCTTGGATTAGCTCTAAGGTTTCTTTGAGGGGAACATTCGTGAATAGGGAGGAGACATCAAAACTGACCATTATGTCATTATGTTGGAGTGTAAGGTTTTCTATACTGGCTTTGAAGTGGTCTGAGTTTTTTATGTGTGATGGTGTATTGCCAGTATAGTGTGATAGCGCTTTGGCTAAATGCTTGGCTAGTTTGTAAGTGGGGGAATCAATGCCATCCACTATGGGACGTAATGGCACATTTTCTTTGTGTATTTTTGGGAGCCCATATATGCGGGGGGGTCTAGAGTTATAGGGTTTTAGTCTGTTGGTAATCTCCACAGGCCAAGAAGTGACCTTCTTAAGGAGCCTATGGAGTTTTCTAATTTGTAAGTTGGTGGGATTGTAATCAATGGGGAGGTAAGTGGAACGATCTAATAATAAAGCCTTGAGCTTACCTGTGTGGTCTTTAAGATTGAGTACCACAGTGGCCTTTTGCTATTTGGCCACATGGCCCGGATTCACTCCTCTCCTTCCTAACACACTTGAACAACCAACACCCTAGAATCAAATTCACCCTGGAAAAAGAGGAAAACAATAACCTCCCCTTCCTAGACACACTAGTCACCCGCCAACCTGATGGAACCTTGGTTTTCTCAGTTTATAGAAAACCCACCCATACAGGCAGATACATTCACCAACAATCCCACCCCCCCTCACAACAATATGGAGTTATTAAAACATTATTCAACAGGGCAAAAATAATCTGTTCTAATGATCTAGCCCTAACCACTGAACTAAATCACATCCGTGACACTTTCTCAGCCAACGGCTACCCCCTCCAAAAAATCCGAAAAATACTTAACCCAGTTATCCACAACCCACCACCCCCTCCCCTTCACAAAAAAGATTACTCTAAATCCATCACTATTCCCTATATCAGAGGCACCTCGGAAAAAATCAATAAAATCTTAAAAAAACATGACTTGACCACTTCTTACAAACCACACAGAAAACTGGCATCCCTTATCCGCTCCACCAAAGACCAACCACTTCCCCTAGACCTACCTGGTGTATACCAGGTCCCTTGCAGCTGTAAACTGTCCTACTTTGGCCAAACAGGCAGGACAGCAAATATCAGAATCTCAGAACACAAGGATTACATCCGATTTCACCAGTACAGCCACTCTGGGCTTGCAGACCACGCTCTGGATACTCGCCACAGAATAAGATGGAAGAAAGCCACAGTAATATACCGCAGCAAGTTCAAGTATGAAAGACTATTCATGGAATCAGCCTCGGCCCTTAGGAACATGCCAAACCTCAACAAATTTGGATGCATGAAACTGCCCCAAATTTGGGAAACTTTTATCAGAAGAACTTCAGTCCAAAGGCCAAGAACTACCAATATAGCCCGCCAGGGGGCACCATCAGGACTTTAGGAAAACGCTAGCTTCCTAGCTTCAGTCTCATTTGCTGTTATTAGTACTTGTGTGCACGTGTCTTTTTAATAAGTTCCCAAGAAGATGGCAACATGACGTTCGCCGAAATATCGGAAAGTGTATATTAAAGTTTATTTAATCTATATTTCCAGTATACGCTGTCAATTCCTTAAATATTAGTTATAATAAGTACCTGCTGGATTTCTGGTCAGGTACTTATTATGGACAAGTCATTATTAACACCATGTTCCAACATAAAGATGTGCACAAATTCACATGGAGAAAAGATGTAACCAAAGTTTCATTGACTATGTTATTGTTAATAGCAATATCTCCATACCAGCTCAGTACGTGAGTATAGAGGAGAATTCAAATAGAAAGTGATCACCATTTTGTTTTGAGCAGGATAAAATTGAATATCATATTGAAAAGAAAAGTGTATAAGAAAGTTTCAAAGAATCAAACTTGAGTAGCTTTCAGAGTTGAATTGTGACTTAAACAGACAATGACTATTAAAGAAAAAAAAAACAAAGTTTGAAAACAAGAACAAAACTAGAGATTTAGAGCAGACCCTAAAGAAACCATTGACCGAATCAGCCAGACAGTATGTAGTGCAGTTGTCTGCAAGAATAGAAAAATCAGAACTCCAAGGTGGACTCAGAAAGATAGAGACAGTGAAGGAAAAGAAAAACAAGAAAGTGCATCAAATTCCAACAAGTGAATCAGCATATGCTCTGAGATAATACAAGAATGTAAGAAAGCAAAGCAATGTGTAACAGTAGCTAAACAAGTCATGGAAAGAATTTGGTAAAAATTATTATTTATACAGGTACTTCATGGAGTGAAGAGGATAATTATATAACTATATATTTTTTTCTGATATATAATTATATCAGAAAGGTGAAGTGAAAGTAAATAGTTACAGGGAAGAAGACACTGAAACTGTGAGTAAAACGATGCAAATGTACTCCATGATGATGTCAACTTAAATTTGAAAGGAAGGTCAGCATCTGATATTCCTCGTTTTGAAAACAAGAAACAGAGTCTTGAAAATTGGAACTTGGAATGTGATAACATTATATAAACTAGAGAATTTTGACAACCTTATACAGGAAATGAAAAGACAAAGTTGATGTGATGGGAATTAGTGAAACAAGATGGCCTAACACAGGAAAACTAGAAAAAGATGGCTTTACATTTGTATATTTTGGTGGAGAGAAGCATGAATATGGAGTGGGTTTCATGATTAAGAAAGACATCTTTAAATGTGTAATGGAGCTATGGCCCATAAATAAAATAATAATACTTATTAAATTAGCCACAAAGCCTTTTAACATCATAATTATGCAGGTTTATGACCCTATGATGACTCACAATGATGAAGAAATAGAAGATTTTTATAACAACTTACAAAAATCTATAGAATATGTAAAATCAAATGAGATACTCATAGTGATGGGTGACTTGAATGCAAAGGTTGGAGAAGGGGAAGAAAATCCAGTTATTGGGACAACTTGATTTAGGCGAAAGAAATGAAAGAGGTGAGAGATTGATACAATTCTTCATTCAAAACAACTTATGCATAATTGAATACTTTCTTTCAACATCCAAAGCACAGACTATATACTTGGACAAACCCAGATAACTCTATAAGAAACCAAATAGATTTCATAATCATAAATAATAGATACAAAAATAATATAACCAACATACCCAGATGCTGATATAGGTTCAGACCATAACCCTGTTGTGTCTACTTTAAAAATTAAACTTAAAAAAAAAAAAAAAATCACACTGAAAGACTTGACAACTGTGAATATACCTAACAACATAATGGTGTTTAACTCAGAAATGAGGAAAAATTTAGATCATGTAGGATAAAACAAAGACAATATACTTTGTAACACAGAGGAAATTGAAAACAGGTGGTCAAATTTTAGAAGTGCAATATAATGAGGTTATTCCAAAAATTAAATACAATAAGAAAAAACGTTGGATGACTGAATCAATACTAAAACTTATGAATGAAAGATGAAAAAAGAAAAGTACACAACAGTATAGAATAATCAGTAAAATTATAAAAAATGAAGGCAGGAAGGCTAAAGACAAGTGGCTAAATGAAAAATATGAAGAAATAGAGGAATTTGACAAGAAACATAATAGTAAAGAAATGCATAAGTCAATCCAAGCTCTGACAAAAAGAAAAATTTCAACCATAATTCTTGTATAAAAGATCAAAATGGGAAAAATGCTACTAGAGACACAAGATATCATAAAAAGATGGAAAGAATATGGAAAAGAACTGTTTGACTCTGGTCGCACAGACGCATTAGATATACAAAATATACATGGGGAACCAATTACATATGAAGAAATAGAATATGCTCTAAGTCAAATGAAAACATGCAAAACACCTGATCAGATCTCTATTGAATTGTTAAAGAAGTAAATGAAAACACACTTAATTACCTAAAAGTTATTTTTAATAACATCTATGATGCAGGACACATCCCTAATGATCTAAGGAAATCCATCTTTGTCAATATTCCCAAAATTCCAAGAACTTTTAAATGTTTAGAATATAGACTAATAAGTTTAACAAGCCATGCTACAAAATTACTGCTGAGAATAATTCTAGAAAGAATAAAAGGCTCTTTGTCAGTAGAAAGAAAAGACACTCAATCAGGTTTTCAAAAATACAAGAGAAGGAATTTTCAATTTGAAAACATTATGTGAAAGAAGCCTTGATAACTAGAAAAGCATGAACATGGAATGCATTGCCTGATAGAGTGGTGAGAGCAAGAATGATCAATGCGTTTAAGGAGTGGTATGATAGACTTTGTGCTTCCTAGGAGGGACCTCCCTCGATGAGTCTTGATAGACTTGTGTTTTTTAGGAAGGACCTCCCACGACGAGTCTTTTCACTCTATGGAGGCCTAAATAATAATAATAATAATAATAATATATCTTCATTTTATTGATTGCACCAAAGCATTTGATTCAATAGATCACAAGAAATTAATGCATATCATACAGAATAATAGGTTAAAAGGAAAAGATCTACGTATAATTACAAATATATACTGGAATCAAATGGCCTTGATAAGATATAAAAATGCATATTCTGACAACTTTGAAATCAAAAAGGAGTAAGACAAGGGTGTGTCTTATCACCCTTACTGTACAATATATATAGTGAGCAAGTTTTTAAAAATATTTTGGAACTGAAGGGTGTAAAAATCGGAGTTAGGAACTTCAACAACTTCAGGTATGCAGGTGACACAGTCCTTATAGCTGAATCTGAAGATGACCTTCAAAACTTAGTCACAGAAATTTGCACCAGAAGCTTAGACATGGGATTAATTATTAACCTAAAGAAAACAAAGTGCATGATTATATCAAAAGAACCAATAAATAAGAAACTAAACATAACTGTTAACAAAAAGAAAATTGAACAGGTTCAGTTTTTTATATATATTTGGAATAAATGTTTACAGACAGAGGAAATTCCCTTAAAGAAATAAAAAGAATAGAGATAGCAAGAAAAGCCTTTATTGACAGTGAAACTTGGACTCTAAATAAAGAAGCAGAGAAAAAATTAGTAGCTTTCGAAATGTGGACCATCAGAAGAATGTTGAAAATACCATGGACAGAAAAAATGAAAACCAAAGATGTTTTAAAGAAAGCAAAAATGAAAATAATTAAAGAATGAAAACTTAAATATTTTGGACATCTCACTAGACAAGAAAGCATTCAGAAATTAATATTAGAAGGGAAACTGGATGGGAAAAGAGGGAGAGGTAGACCCAGGAGAATGTGGTTTGAAGACATTAAGGCCTGGACTGGCTTGAATTACCATAAATGTTCTAGAGTAGCAAAAGAAAGAAAAAAGGTTCTGTGACATGGTTGTCAACCGCCTTCTAGGGGATGACACTTGAAGAAGTGAAAGTGGCAAAATGTTCTGAGGCTATTGAAAAAACTTAGAGATATTTTTCAAATCTTCCATATGTGGAGAGTAACTAAAACAGGATGTGTGACCTAGTGAACAATCCCCAAAGTGAAAGGAAGACACTCCCAACACTGGTTATTCTTGCTCCTAAGAAAAATCCCAAAAGGCATTGTGATGTTTGTCCAAACATTTCGTTTGAAATGGGGAGAGAGAGAAAGAGAGATGTCATAAATGTTGATGAATGAGGAAGTGAATGGTATGAGTATAGAAAATGAGAGAATGGGTGTGCAAGAGAAGCAGGGAAACGGGGAGGCTCAGGGTGGACGGGTACACAGCATGAGAAAGGTGGATGCTCCAAGAGGAGGTGAGAGCATGTGTAGAGAGGAAAGGAATGGGATGACCTGGGATCAAGAGGAAACAGTTGGAATTGAAAAGGGTTTTAAAATGAATAAGCAGAAAGAGAAATGGCCCCAGTCGAGCATGGAGAGATTACATCAAGTGGGTGATATCAGTGGAACTAGCTGTAGATCCACTGATGTTGTGTTTGTAAACAAATGCTAGAAGTATAAGAAACAAGGCAGATGAAATGGTTGCATTAATTGCGTCTGTTCACCCAAAGATTGTTGGAATAAATGAGACATGGTTGGAAGAGAACGACAACCTGACAGGAATAGAGATGGAAGGGTTATGATGTGTTTCGTGAGGATAGAAGGGGTAAAAAGGAGGGGGGAGAGTGCTATTGATGATAGAGAAAGAGTTATGTCCATACAAAGTAGAGATGCAAGAGGGAAAAAGTGCCAGTGGTTTTGAGGCAGTATGTGAGATAGAGGTCAATGGAATCAAATACTTGGTTGGATGTTGTTATAGACCAGGTAATGTGGATGGTGGTGATAATGAAATGTATAATCAAATTAGCCAAGCAAATAAGAAAAAGTGATCATTATGAGCGACTTTAATTATGGCAATATAGACTGGAATGATGAGATAGCAACTGGAAGTAAAGAAAATAAGTTTCTTGAGTTTTTGAAGGATAACTACCTCAGACAGTATGTAACAGAGGGCATGTGAGGATTGAGGGTCTTGGATTCGGTCATCTCATCAGAAGATGTAATTATAAATGAGGTGTCAAATCATCCACCAATTGGTGAGAGTGACCATGAGGTGATTACCAGGGTGGTTGCCAGCAGTGTGAGGAACTCTGTGAGAAAAGGGTATGTGTGGAACTACAAGGGGGTGATTATGAAGAGCTCAGGAGACAGCTTGCAGGTGTAACATGGAATGAGGAGTTAGCTGGAAAAGAGATCAATGCAGCTTGGGGGATTTTCAAAAACAATCTAGTAGATGCAATGTCTAAACGTATTCCAAGGGTGAGAAGGTTAAATAAAGTAGGTGTGAGATGGATGAATAAAGAGATTAAGCATGCGATACAGAGAAAGAGGGCATTATGGAGGCAGCATAAGAGAAGGGGAAATAACCAATTCCATGAGGACTACAAAGACCAGGCAAGACAGATGACTTGGTTGGTGAGGATAGCTAAAGAGAGGTATGAAACAGCAGTTAGCTAATGAAGCCAAAAAGAATCCTAAGGAGTTCTTTTGATATGTAGCCAGCAAAAGAAAGAATGATTATGGAAGGATGACATTGGTAGGAGAAAATGATATAAAGACAACTGTTGCAGAATGTGTGGTGGAGATACTTAATGAGCAGTTCATAAAGGTCTTTCAATCTTGTGAATGTGACTACATGGAGAGATTGAAAGCAGTAGATGATGGGGAGGAGAGACTGACTGTAAGTGAGCAAGAGGTGTATGGGGAGTTGAGTAAACTAGATGTTAATAAGGCTGTGAGACTTGATAATATATCACCACGTATTCTGAAGGAATGTGCCAGGGAGTTGACCTGGCTTGACATATTTTTTTAATACAAGTCTTGCACTCAATCGAGTTCCTAAGGAGTGGATGGAGGGAAAGATTGTGCCACTTCATAAAGGAGGTGATCAAACTCAAGCATCAAATTATAGGCCTATCTGTGTGTCAGGTGTTGTGGTTAAGTTGTTGAAGTTTGTGATAACTAGGATCCAGAGTTGGGTTGACAACAATGGTATTATCTTTGATGGAGAGCATGGATTTGCTAAAGGGAGGTCATGTTTTAGTAATCTACTTGCTTATTACAATAAAGTGACTGCTTCCTTGGACAGAGGAGAGGGATACACAGTGATATACTTAGATTTCGCAAAGGCTTTTGATAGAGTACTTCATGATAAATTGATAGTCAAACTAGAGCAGATGGGGGTTGAATATTAGATTAGTGCATTGGATTGGAGACTGGCTATCTGATAGGTATCAACAAGTTGTGTATGGGGGAGCTATATCCAGGAAAAGGAAAGTCACTAGTGGAGTGTCTCAGGGGTCTGTTTTAGGGCCATTACTGTTTAACTTGTATATTAATGATATAGGTGAAGATTTGGATGGAGATATTCAGTTCAGTTGTTTGCAGATGATGCGAAGTTGGGACGAACCATGCAGAGTAGTTGAAGATGTTGTGGCCTTGCAAGAAGACTTGAATGAATTGAGTGATTGGGCACAGAAATGGGGATGTGAGTTCAATGTTGCAAAATGTAAGGTTTTAAAATTTGGAAAACAAAGATGGGATGCAGAATTTATGCTTGGTGAGGATATATTGTTGGAGGCAGAAGAAATAAGAGATCTGGGGGTTGATAGTGGATAAGGATCTGAAATTTAGGGGACACACATACGAGACCCTTCGACACTTCTGCGCATGTCAAAAGAATGAGAATCCATTCCGATAATAGGGTAATCAATCCATATTGTGGAATGAGTGTTTATTATTATGCATCTGAAAATTAACTTCTCTTTTATGATCATTGTAGTTTTAAAGTGGTAACTATTTTGTTTGTATAACAGTTGGAAAATTTTACATATAAAGCATGTTATTTCGCTTGTTGGTGACCAATTCGTACATCGCCTTATCTGTCTTCCCTTCAACAAGAATTCACTCTTCTTGGTAGTCTGCCAACGACAGCTCTCGCTTATGTGGTCGGACTATATCAGGAGGAAATTTTGACTTGATGTCTATCAGTGGTACAAATCAAGGGTGTCTATCAGTGGTACATTGGTAAATAAAGAGGTGACATCAAAACTAACCATTATGTCTGAATTTTTAAGGATGTGATTTTCAACTATTGTTTTGAAATGGACTGAATTTTTTACACAAGTAGAGGAATTGCCTGTAAAAGGGGGGGGACAAGCGACTTGGCTAACTGTTGGACTAGTTTTTATGTGACACTATCTATGCCACTGACTATGAGGTGTAAGGGGATATTAGGTTTGTGACTTTGATAATCCATACATGTGGGGTGGTTTAACATGGATGCATTTGTCACCTACCTAAACAGCCAACACCCCAAAATCCAATTAACAGTAGAAAAAGAATCAAATAACTGATTCTTTTTCTACTTTTTACCATTTCTTGACACATCAGATGGATCACTATATAAAAAGCCAAAACACAGAACCTACATAAACAATCACATCATAATCCAGTCCAACAACAATATAACATTTTAAAAACCCTTACACCAGAGCCAGAGCAATTTGTTCTAACAATACAGCTCTGTCCACAGAACTCAAATATCTGTGCCATACATTCTTAGCCAATGGCTACAATCCCTACAAAAATAGATAAAATACTCCATATTCCTGTTACCCTTCCCTCCCCTAATACACAAGAACACAACATTACCATTTCTATTCCCTATGCCAGAGGTACATCAGGAAAGATAGCCAAAGTACTGATGAAACATAGCCTTTGCACCAAATTCAAACCTCATGTTAAACTAGCAACTCTGATCTGCTCACCTAAGGATAAAATTCACCCTCTAGCACACCCTGGAGTGTATGAAGTTCCCTCGACTACTATGGGCAAATAGGAAGATCAGTTAATATCTGCCTGGAATAACATGAAAAATATACTCGCTACTATTACTATGGCAGTAAGGGGTATCCAACATGTCAGGACTAGCAGACGTGTTGGATACCCCTTCACCAGGATTAGATAGAAGAAAACGAATGTGCTATTTAAAAACTGTTATATATCTGAAAAATTATTTTTTAAGTCATCCATGACTTTGAAGAATTCTTCTAACTTAAACAAATATGGTTGCATTAATTTGCCAAAAATTTGGGAGACTATTATCATAAGAGCAACTCCCACATAGCTGTAATGTTTTGTTGTTGTTTTTTTACAACCAAAAATAAGGTTTTACATATCTTGTCCATTACAATTGTATTGTTTCACTTACTCACTGTCGCATATACTAGCTGTGTTGTGCTCTGATGATGCTGATTTGAAATTCAGTGAAATATATGCAATTAATAAAACATCTTTTGATAAAATTGTTTGGTGTTATTAATTCCATTAAAAATAGGTCATAAATACCTAAAACAGATCAATACCTAAGCTTATCTGTTATATTCTGAGAGATAAATATCTTAAGCAGCATGGGATTGAAGCAACTAGAGGCTTTAATGTTTTAGATTTGATAATAACTTCACAAAATGTAGTTAATGAAGTGTTGATACTGCTGGTTGGTGAGAGTGATCATTAGGCACTTGTTTGGGAAGTGATGAAACAAGAAAAGGTCATACCAAAAATGGATACATGCAGAAGTATAAAGCAGGTGATTATAGGAAGCTCTGTATTCAGTTAGCATCAGTATGTTGGGTAGATGAGCTGAGTAGAAAAGATGACAATGTATGGAAACTCACAAGGCAGTATCTAACAAAAGCAATGTATGACTGCATACCAAGGGCTAAGCAAGTAAATAGAGTAGGAGTGAACAGTGAAATTAAGCAAGCTGTGCTGGAAAAGAAAATGTTACGGAGGAGTTACAAGGTAGTGATCAAACCCATGAAGAGTATAAAATGCAGCTAGAAAGGTGAGCATGGTAAAGAAAGAAAAGGTGCAGTATGAGAGGAGATTGGCTGGTCAGACCAAGGGTAACCCAAATGGCTTTTTCTGCTAGATGGCAAGCAAGAGGCAGAAAATAATTGAGATTAACATCAGACTAACAGCTGTAAAGGATATAGTGAAGTTTTTGAATGAGCACTTTATCAGTGTACGAGGGTGGTTGGAAAAGGTTCTCGGCCTCGACCATGGATGGCAACACTATCGGCATAATTTTTTTGTTTCTTAGTTGCTGCATCTGTCATAAGCATCCATATGAAATTGCAAGTCATTCTATCAAGTAGTTTGTTTTATATAGCACTCTGAAGCAAAAGTGTTGTCTGTATCCCTTGAAATGGATAAAATTGAGTATTGTACATTATAAAATTCTTATAAAAGAAGGTTTAACACCAAAAGAAATTCATTCGAATTTCATAAAAGTTTATGGGCACTCTTCTCCTTCATTTTCGACCATTAAGAAATGGGCTGCTGAGTTTAAACATGACCATACCAGCCTTGAAGATGATCCAGCAATGTTTCCAAAAAGTTACAATCTTTGCTTTAGTCATATATCCACTTCTTCCTGCTTGTTTCTGAAGTGTGGAGGACAGTAACGTTCACTTACTGAGACCGCGGATGCCACCATTGACCAAAAATTGGTTCTTCCACTGCCATCTTTTAGATCCTATTCTGATACCATATAGCTACTAAGGTCCTCTACCATCATAGTGCTAGAATACTAACCTTATCCTAACCCTTCAGTACTAGTCTGCTCACCGACCTGACTTCCTGCTGGAATTTGATTGACCCAACCTTGCTTAGGTTACTTGGCTTAACAGGGTTCGCATCTTGTTGCTGAGTATGGAGTTGGGGATGGAGAAGCTAAGAGGTTCTGCTTGTAAGAACCTTATGTTATGCTTCTACATTCCCATTTGGACCAATAAATTTTTTTAATGTTTTAAATATTTGTTTTACCTAAATAAGAAATGATTAGCTTCTCAGAAGTTACTGTCTAATTTTGCAATCAAGTTGTACATGCTTCCCTTCTGTGTTAAACTTATAATTTAATTTATAAACTGAGAAAATTAATTTTATTAGTTAATTTAAGTAGGTATTGATAGAATAAACCAGACAATGAAAGTAAATGAATTTTGTCTCTCTCCCACTTTCCTCTGTTTCAGATAAGAAAACTAGAAGAAAAATGTGAAGTAAAAAGAGAAAGCCACTGCACTGATTCCAATGGGAACATACATAGTTCTGGCGAGAACTGGAAAGAAGATAACTGCACTACTTGTAACTGCAGTGTAAGCAATTAAATTTTTGTTTTTTTATTGCATCTCTTATATAGCCTTTGTATAAGATCATTTATTTCATTTTTATTTTTTCCATCTTTAAATGTTATATAACTAGGTGGCATATGATCTAAAGTCAACACAAAGATGAGCCTCTTTTGCTTATGAGTCAGTATTTTTTTATGTGTAAAAATGTGAAATTTTGTATAATACAGAAGTGGGTTGTAGTTTTAATACCATCTTTGCTTCATATCTGTGCTTTGTATCTCTACACTATCATGTCTTTAGTCATATCTCTGTGCTTTGGAGTGAAGAGAGGCAGTGCACTCTTAGTTGAACTTTGCTTTGCAAAGTGGCTGGGATTCAAGACTAGGGTAATGGCTGGCATGGACTGAAATTTTAAGGGCACAATGCAAGTATCGCATCGACTACACGTTGCATTGCTAGCTACTATAATAAGGAGCATACTGCTGAGTAGAAATAAGGAGGTAATTGTCCCTCTACAACACTCTATTCAGACTACATGTGGACTGTTGTACTCAAATTTGGTCATGTAG
The DNA here is from genome assembly GCF_054136105.1 of Typopeltis vanoorti. Classification (NCBI taxonomy): domain Eukaryota; kingdom Metazoa; phylum Arthropoda; class Arachnida; order Uropygi; family Thelyphonidae; genus Typopeltis; species Typopeltis vanoorti. Next base: position 34,912,035 of record NC_143568.1, read on the forward strand.
TTTTAACTGTGCTGTGTGAAACACTAGAGAGGGTCTGGAATGTTGGTTATGGGGAGAGGTTTAAGGGAATGTAACTTGCAGAGTTTGACTAAACAGAAATGAGATGATATGATAAAAAAACATTTATTATTATTATTAAAATTTAACCTCCACAGAGTCAGAGACTCATCATGGAGGCACACACTATTGCACACAATGCTCATCCAACTGTGATTTAAACTGATTCAATGTGTATACATTCACAATCAATTCAGGCAATGCATTCCACTCACCAACCATACTCCATACAACCAAACCTGGCAACGAAATCTGTCCACAATAATCTATATGAGGCCTTATACAATCGCATCATAACCTCTATTTCTGCATATGAGGCTCCTCTGCATTAGTGCCATTATCCGATGTGACATCTTCACAACTTGTGCAAAGAACCTTCTCCTCACTCCTCTGCTCATACCCTCCTTATACAGTTTTCACCAATGGCATCTTGTTCTATATCCCCCCCCCCTCCCATTCTGTGAAAAATCTCTTCAATGTCAACCTGATAACAACACCTGATAGCTTATGTATCTCAATCACATCCCCCTCCCTCTCTTCCTCTTATTCACAAGAATTCGCAACTTACATTCTCTTGATTCTCTCATGCTACACATGCCAAAGACTACTGACCACCTTTGTGAATCTCCTCTGGACCTTTTTCAACATATCCTCATCAATAATGAAAACCCAGCAACCAAATCTGTACACAATAATCCATATGAGGCATTATCCAATGTGACGTCTTCACAACTTGTGCAGTGTGGCACTTGAATTTCAGGTTCTTGTCCACTACCACTCCTAGATCTCTCCTCCTCTACTTCCTTTAAAGTTTTTCCACCAAGTATATACTTTGCATCTTATTGTTGCTTATCAAATCTCAAAACCTTATTCTTTGCAACATTGTACTGATAGTTCCACTTACCTATCCATACATGCAATTTATTCAAGTCCTCCTATAAGGCTATAATATCTGCTTGACTCTGCATTGCTCTCCCCAATTTTGCATCATCTGCAAACAGCTGCATATCACTAATTAAACCCATCCCAATATCATTAACATACAAATTGAACAACAATGGTCCCAAAACTGACCCCTGCAGTAAACCACTAGTGACATTCTTCTTTCGAGATATTGCACCCCCACCTTTCTGATACCTATTCGACAGCCAGTCCCTGATCAACTCAGAAGTCTGTTATCCAATCCCATCTGTTTCAATTTATTTACCAGCTTGTTGTGTGCCAGGCTATCAAAAGCTTTTGCAAAATCCAAGTACACCACTGTATATACATCTCCCCTGTCCAAGGTATTTGTCACCTTGTTATAGTACATAAGTTAGTGAAATACGATCTCCCTTTAACAAACCCATGCTGATAACCACAGAGAATACTGCTGTTATCAACCCATTTCTGTATCCTACTTCTCACCAATCTCTCCAGTACCTAACACCACAACTCCAGATACACAGATTGGCCTATAATTTGAAACTATAGCCTTATCACCATCTTTATGCAGTGGAACAATTTTACCCTTGGAAGTGAGGGGAAATATAAAGAGTGGAAGGTGCAAAGGGAAGAATGAGATACCATCCTTAGCAGTTGGGTGAAGGTGTAGTGAAGAGGAAAATGAATGCATTGTCAGAAAGTATACTGGATGACAGGAACTTAAATAAGTTTGATTCAGTATATGTTGCTAGTTAAAACCTCCCATTATAAGTCTGCTGATTCAATTGAACTGCTTGATTGATTCCATGACTACCACAAAGCTAATTGTGTTAAATTCATTGTGTTTCTACACTCACTATGTGCTTTCTATCTTTGATCGTGCAACATAATAGATTACTCTGCATAGATCTGGTCAGCTGGTTTTTAAGGGAATGAGAACATATTGGAAAGGATCCAGAGAGAAGTGACTCTGGTACCTCTCCTCATCCTATTCATGGGGCTCCAAAAATGGCATTAACTCAACCCATCTTCATAATCATAAATAGGATGAGGAGAGGTACTACAGTTGAGACATAAGTTGGTAAGTAGTTGTTACCAGTTAAATGTGGAAAAGATTTTAATAGAATGGAGGAAGGGAGAAAGAGATTGAAGATGCTGTTTTGAAAGCTGTATTTGGGGGGGTGGGGGGGATTTAGTTTCTGCTCTGCTGTATAGGTCTCCAACCAAAACTGGCTTTTCTTTCTGACTGGCTTTGCATTTTCATTATCCAGTTCTTCATTTTGAAATTTATGCAGATCACTGAACTTTTTTGTGTGTTCAAGATGTTTATCATGTCCATGTGAAATACTATAGATACTTTCTGTGATCATTGTTGCCTGACTAACATCTTATAACTGTTTAAACATATCTTCATTGTTTTAACCTTGCCTTCATCTTGGTAACAATAATAATGTTGATAATATTTCTTAATTTCACTAGCTTTGACCTCTTTGCGTTGATATGTCTGTAGATGTGCCTATCTTCATTTCTGATGCATTTCCTTATACCACATAAGAAAATGTATGTGAATTGAAATATTTTATCATCTTTCAACCCATTCAATTTCTGGTACTGCAAAGGCTGGCTTACTGCAATAAAATGGAATTTATAGCATTAAATAAAGCAGTCTAATTTACAGAGATTTAGTATTTCATCAGTCATGTTAATAACTAAAGTAAAGGACTTTTTCCAGGCTCAATGTGCACTGCTCTTTTAATGCTTTCTATTGCAATTAAAGTAAATAATGCAGTTCATCTGTACACCTAGTATAATTTTTAAACTAATAAATTTCTTAATTTATAAACTCTTATAAACTTGGCATGTCCATGACAATGAGAGGTCTCATTGTCACATCTTATACATTCACCATTGCTGTACTCATCACATTCATAATCACCTACCAAAAAATATACTCGCATAGCTTCCAGGTATGACCTCTTATTCCCCCCTGTCTCCCACATTAATCCGGTAATTACCCCTTATCAACTTTTGTTTCAATCATATTCTTTTTTCTCCTCCTCATTCTATCCACTAGACTTTGTAAATTGCATTTCTTTAATCTTTCTTCATACTTTCTTCATTCCAGAACCCAGAAACTACCTTAGTCAACTGCCTTTTGGACTTTTTCCAATATCTCTTCAACCTCAAAAACCTAGTGACCAAATCTGTGCTTGGGCCTCGACATCTTATACAATGGAACCATATTGTCCTTACTTCTCCAACTAAGTGTCCTCTATCACTGGCATAATCCATTATGCTGTTCTCAAAGTTTGTCCCTAAAATTTAGTTCATTATCCACAATCATCTCTCGGATCCTGTATCTCCTTCACCTCCTCTGAGATGTTCTTACCAACTGTACTCTGACACCTATCTTTGCTTTCCAATTAAAATCTTACACTTTGCAACACTGCTGTATTGCCTCACTCACTTGCCCATTCACATAGTCCATCAGTGTGAGCCAGACTTAAGAAGGTAGCAGGGTTAAAATCAATGCAGGAGTCATTTTCTATATATAACTAGTATATCACCATTTCATTAAATACTCTAGATCAGCGAGCTGTAGAATTACAACTATCTCTGGTCCAAGTTGCAGTCAGTTGGTGGATTGAGTAGTGGAGATAGAGCTGTAGAGCAGGTGCCCTCCCTCGATTAGTCCTTGGACTCCCTGGAAGTGTCAAATAATAATAAGAAGAAGAAGAATTAATAAGAACATCTGGCTCCTGCGGATGAGATCTTAGTAAAGATCAAATCCAATCTGGGTAATGGCCCTTTCCATAATGCAAAAACATTATCCTATTACAAGGGTTGTTTGAAAAGTTTGGTAAAAAAAAATAAGTTAAACACATTTTTTGGGAAAAAAATCACCTTTGTTTCTCAACATGGTCTCCATCGAGGTCTACACATTTGGTCAAGTGAGTTTCCAATTTTTTTTTCTCCCATCTAAAAAAGTAGGATTTGTCAAATTGTGCAAAATAGTCATTGACAGCTTTGATGACATCCTCGTTCGAAGAAATTTTTTTTCCACCAAGCCAAATTTTTAAGTTTGGGAACAAGACGTCACACGAGGCCAAGTTCGGAGAATACAATGGATGTGGAACCATTTCAAACCTCAATTCGTGCAGTTTTGCCATTGCGACGATCGATATGTGGGACGGTTCATTGTCTTGATGAAGGAGCACTTTTTTCTGCACCAATCTTGGCCATTTTATCTTCAATTCTTCTTTTAAATGGTCCAACAATGATGCATAATAGACTCCTGTTATTGTCTTACCCTTTTCCAAATAGTCTATCATGATAATTCCTTGAGAATCCCAAAAAACAGTGGTCATCACCATCCCAGCTGACAAAACGGTCTTTGCTTTTTTCGGTGCTCTTTCACTGGGCATTGTCCAATGTTTTGACTGCTGCTTGGACTCAGGTGTGTAGTGGTGGTGGATCCCAGTTTTGTCTACAGTCATGAATCGTCACAAAAAAATCCGATGAATTGAAATTAAACATTGCCAGACACTGCATTGAAATGTCTTTTTGCATGCATTTTTGATTGACAGTCAACGATCACGGCACCCATCATGCACACAGCTTTTTCATGTGCAATTTTCTGTGCAGAATATTATGCACCCATTCAATTAAGATTCCTACAATCTCAGCAATCTCATGCACTTTCACTCAGCAGTCTTCCATAACGATACCAAGAATTTTGTCAATCATTTCCTTTGTAGTGACCACAATCAAGCGCACTTCATTTTTGATGGACTTACAACCACATTTAAACTCATTTATCCAAAAATAAATAGTCCTTAATGCTGGTGCAGAGTCCCCATGAACTGCATCTAACTCGGCTTTGATCTGCATGGCCGTCCACTTCTTCAAATAAAAATGTTTTATCATTGTACAAAACTTGTTTTTCTCCATTTTTATGAAAAATGTGAACACGGTCTGCCTTAAGATTTGAGTAAAGAGCCAATGACCTTGTAAAAAAAAAAAAAGGACACTCCTTTTTTTATTTTTAGTAATAAAATAATAGTTTATTTTAGAGAAGTGAAATGCAAACACGGTCATTTTAAATGTTTGCCAAATGAGAACTACGTGTTGCATGTGGCTAAAATTTTGCCAGGGGTCATGAAAAAGATGATACATGCCAACACTGGTATGAATGAATGAATTGTGTCGCAGTTTATTGGAAATTTACCAAACGTTTCAAACAACCTTCGTACATTATGGAATACTAAGGCACTAGATGCAACATAGACAAAGATCAAAAGATTGGAATATATTCAGGCAGAAATTAGACATGAAATCTTAAGATGCCTATGAGAAAGTGATTGTTTAAAAAAATAAATAAAATAAAAATATGGGAGTCATTAAATTGCTCATCCTTTTCTGAATTATTTAGATTTAGAGAGGATTTTGGACACTACTTCTCATGTGTTGTACACATGAGAAGTAGTGTCTTGAACAAAAGGATTCCATGTTTTTTGGATGCTGAAGAAGCTACGAATATGTTGTATTTTGCTAGAAAAGGGTGTGTCAGTGAAGAGAAATATCATCTTGCTTAGAGATCTGAGTATTATCAAAGTGATGAAGTGAAATTAACTTTCTTTTGAAAAATAGGTTCACTAGATTACCTTTGCCAAAGGACAATAGCTTGAAGATCATGAAGCTGGGAACATTTAAGCATTACCAGATTTGTCAAATAAAGAATGGATTGTGCTGTCATCAATGGAACTATGCATAAGATTTAAGATTAGTTAGAAAAGGTTTATGTATAGAAAGAGAACACAGGTTCATAACTGGATGGAAAATCTGTAGAGTAAACTGATGACAGTTACAGAGGGTGGAAGGCAGATCATAAGATGAGAGGTTGGTAAGTAGGTCTCCATACCAGAATAAATCAAATACCCTGGGAAATGTCAAGAGTAACCATAAGTTTCTCCAGATCTTCAATGGCTTGCGTCCAAAGGTGGGTGATATTGTATCTGCAGGATCTGCTATGGAGTGAAGGTAGCAGAATCCTTACTGGTAATTAATCAATGGGCTTTCCAGGTAATGAAGTTGGCTGTAATATTGTTTTCAATAGGATTGAAGTAAAGGCACTGGGAGGACATTTTGATGGTTTGCATTTATCTTCCTCTCTGAGGTTGAAGTGAATGTGGAGATATTTCTTGCATATATTGTTGGTGTTAATTTACTTTATTTATTTATTTATAGGAGATATGTTCTAATCTCCATTCTTATTGTGTTTATTCAGTCTTTTATGGCTGGCTATGGAAAAAGAATAAAGTAGGGTCATGCAATGTGGAAATGACTCACAAACTTGTCTTTTGACAGTGACTCCCTCATACTGTTAACCCTTTGAGCAGCAAAACAGTATACAAGGTGGTTCAAGATTCCATCTACAAACTTTGAGGGAAGGTAGAGAACATCAAACTCAACCCTATTCACATAGGCAAGCATGACCTGAAACGCCACCCAGAAGTGATAGGTGGCACTGTTTGCCAGCGCTTCAGGTGAGCAATTGGAGCTTCCTCATTCAAGCTTTCAACATTGTACAAAGAACGTGCGTTGTTTTACGAACGCTGAGATGGCAGACATGCACCTCGTTTATGGGTTAGCTGACGGTAATGTACGAGCAGTTGTACGAATGTATCGCGAAAGGTACCCAAACAGACGTGTTTGGGTACCTTTACCAAATGTCTATGCATTTGCATCAGAATTTGTGTGACTATGGATCATTCAGGGATTGCAGGCATGATAGTGGGTGGCCATGATTGATGCAAAATCCCACCATGGAAGAGTTGTTGCATACGATGGACAATAATCCAGAGACAAGCACGCATGCCATTGCCTCTGCTATAGGAGTATCACGATCGAGTGTATTGCGAGTTTGCACTCTGAGTCCTTACATCTGCAATGGGTCCAGTTACTGATGGCTGAAGATTATCCTCGACGTGTGGAATTCATGCAGTGGTTTCTGCAGAAAAGTGCCACCATAATCCCGGATTTTCCAACTTGTGTTTTGTTCATGGATGAAGCTTCATTTACCCATGAAGGGGATCTTCAATCACCACAATGCTCATGTGTGGGCCCATGAAAACCTACAAGCTGTGTGATCACATGCTGCATAACAGCACTTCGCCATTAACGTATGGGCAGGTATTGTCACTGACTGTTTAGTCGGCCCATACCTGTTACCACCCCGACTGGATTCCCAGAAGTATCGGACCTTTCTGGAAGAGGTTCTGCCTGATTTACTGAACAATGTTCCAATGACTGTGCATTGGCAGATGTGGTTCCAACACGACAGGGCTCCAGCCTGTTTTGACATTTCTGTGTGTCACTATTTGGACAGGTCCTTTGGAGCTCGATGGATTGGGTGTGGTGGATCCGTCACATGGACCCAAGCTCACCTGATTTATCGAGCATCGATTTCTTTCTGTAGGGGGACCCTTAAAGCCATGGTGTACGAAACACCTGTTGCCTCTGACATGGACCTCGTGGCAAGAATTGCCATCGCCACTGCTAATGTCCTGGAAACTCCAGGTGTTTTCGAAAATGTATAGCAATCGATGCATCGTCAGTGTCAGGCATGCATCACTGCTAATGGTCATAACTTTGAGCACCTGATGTGAAACCACATTATGTATCCAACTACTGTTGAACTGTTCAGTTAAAAAAAAAAAAAAAATCAGCGAACGCCTTTTTATTCCCGTATATACGGGAGTAGGCTAGGCCATTTAGCCCTATCTAACTTTTGGAGACTGAGTGGGCAGTTCAATCTCCACTGGTACCCAATCAGAGACAGATGGCCCAAGGCTATCACTAATTAAGCGGTACGCAGTGAAGAGAGACGGCTCAAATGTGCCGCCATCTCGCGGTCCCTAACCCTAACACAATATATTTAATGTCTGAAATAATGTGGGTTCTACGGTCGATTTTCTTGAGTTTACAGGACGAAAAACCCGAGTTTCCAGGAGGAAAAACCTGCTTGCCCGTGCCAGAGATCGACTAATTCGGGAACCGGTCGAAAAAAGGCTTAGAAAAATTTCCTCTAGTCGCCGACTAGACTCGAAACCAAGACTTCCTTCGTGCGGCCAAGCGCGGTGGTGTGCAAACGCCACATCCACTGAGCTACACAGGCTGAACTGTTCAGTTATGCCTAATAAAGTTTTTTTATACTACTTACTGCCTTGTGTTATTTCTGTATCTTTGTGTCCCTGTTAGTACCTTCCGGTGGTGTTTCCGGTCATGCTTTCCTATGTGAACATGGTTGATTTTGACGTTCTCTACCTCCCCCCTCAAAGTTTGTACATGGAATTTTGAACTACCCTGTATATACATCACCATGTTGCAAAAACACTATCAATGTATATATGTGTATATATGCACATCGCATCTTAAAGTAAAACCATAAGTTTACATCCGCTTTTGAGTTTTTGCAGGGAAGACTGCAATCTCTTAGCAACCTTCCCAATCTTTTTTCATGTATTCATACCATAGAAGGTGAGATAGGTATTTTTAATTCACTTCTCAAAGTGTTAATATACTCAAATTCTCTCCATGCTGAATTTGCAAAGTAAATCATAACAGGATTATTTGGGACCTAAAGCAGTTGTGTAGATAGTCTGTGAAACTACTTTACTGCTGTACCCTCATTCAAGAGAAAGATTCTGGGCCTACTATTCAGCATGCCCTTGAAGTAGTTTTAACTGATATAAACTGCATTTCAAGCCTCTAGTAATGAAGGTAGTAGTTTATTTCACTAGGTAATGTCATCCAGTACTGTGAGGAATCTGGGTGGCATTTCCACCAGCTATATGAAAGGTGCCTTTATGGCAGTAATACTTAGATTTACCAGAGCTCCATTTACAGAGACAGGCTATATACAGTGGAAAGTTTAAGTTAATTCGGCTGAGCGAGAGACTATATATTGTACTCATTAGTGATCCAAATTACTCTGACAAATTTGGTATGAAAATCAGCTTTTAAAAAAAAATGAAATGAAAATAGAGAGAAAAGCAGATAACATCAGTAATGAGCCTGTGGAAAAGGCTACATATTTTAACTATTTAGAAACAATTGTTTCTAAATAGTTAAAATAAAATAAACTATACGAGCTTTAAGTAAAGCTCGTATAGTGAGAGGTCAATTCAAATAATTTTTTAAGGAAAAGGGAGTAATTAACTAAAACAATATCTTACAGTACAAGAGTTCAAATGATTTTAACTTGAGGATCAGAGGGCTGAATTAGAAATAGAACAGTTAAGATATTAAACCACAGATGTGAAAGTCCTGAGGAACATTAGGAGATGGACAAATGGATTGCAATGGTAGAAGAAAAAGAGCTTGATATTGTTAATATTCAACAAAAACTTTTTCTTTACTTTTAAGCAGCTGGCTGTAATAAATAAAATTCTGTTCAAAATTACATTTTTTTTTTCACAGTATGTGATGTAAGAATCCATGTATAGCATTTCAGTGCAGATATGAAGACAATAAGTCAGCTTTTTTTTTCTTTGCATTTTTTAAATTGCAATCCCATGCACACAAAGTTAGGAGAGATGATAAGAGAGAGAGAATTTTTCGTGAACTTCATTTTTCTTTATTTCTACCAAGTTTCTCTTTTAATGAACATTGCATCCATCATATGTAAAGATTAAAAATAGTCTCCATGATAAGCTGATACTTTAGTGCAGCACATGGGTTTAGATGTTGGGTTAGTCAATTGGATTCAGAATTGGCTGTCTGATAGTATCAGAGTTTTGTATGGTGGTGCAATATCAAGGAGGCAGAAAGTTACAAGTGGGGTTCCACAGGGGGTTCAGTACTGGGACCTGTATTGTTATTAACACAATACAGGTCATTTATATCAATGACATTATCAATGGATTACAAGGGGATATTCAGTTGTTTGCAGATGATGTGAAGCTGGGCAGGGTTATTAATAATAGTGCAAATGTAGCAGCCCTTCAAGAGGATTTAAATAAAGTGGACAGATGGGCAAATGAATGGATGTATCAGTTTAATGCAGCAAAATGTAAAGTTTGGGATACATCAATGGGAGGCTGCATACTCGATTGGAGGAGCTGTACTGGAGGAAGTAGGGGGGGGGGGGGAGACGAGAGATCTGGAGATGATGATTGATAGAAACCTGAAATTCAGGGAACATATTGCAAAGGTGATGAAGGTAACCAGAGGATTGTTGCAAGACTGAGAAGGGCCTGCAGAGATAAAATAATTATCATTCCATTGTATAAGACACTGATCAGACCACACTTAGAACAATAGTCTCAAATTTGGTCCCCATGATTTGATGGGAATAAATTAACTGTGGAATGGGTACAGAGGCGGATAACAAAGATGGTTTCAGGACTGTATAATGTTAATTATGAGGATCAGCTGAGGGAATGTGGACTGCAGAGTTTGGTGGATAGAAGGAGAGGTGATATGATCGAGACTTTTCAACTATTGAGAGGCAGTTGCAGGGTTGACACTGGGGAGTTCTTTCACTTGGTGGAACAGCGGTAAGGAGCAATGACAAGGGGGCCATCCCTGGAAGTTACGAAAGGAAGCTGTGAGGAGTGGTTTCTTTGCATAGAGGGTGGTTGAACCATGGAATCCATTGCCTGATAGTGGTGAGAGCAAGAACGGTCAATGAGTTCAAAGAGTGGTATGATAGACTTCATGCTTCCTAGGAAGGTCCTCCTACGATGAGTCTCTTGACTCCATAGAGGCCTGAATAATAATGATTCTCCAGTTGTTGCTTAGTAAACAACAGCATTTATTTGATATCATATACCTGTGAAAATTTCTGACATTTTTTTTAATAGATTATGATTTCAGAGACAGCACTGCTATAATAAAAAATAACATTTCAATTAATTATTAATTCTTTGAATGAAGCAACTATTGACTTACTGCTCACAACCAAAAACACCTTGTTTTTAAATTTTCACATTTTATATTTATTGCCTTGTTTTTTCAAGAGCTCCAAGATTATATTTTGGAATCATGTTCCCTCTTTCCATCAATAATTTAAACAATCCAATAGGATTTCATTTCTGAAAATAAATTGGACATTTCTTGAAGGAATAGTTTGTTTCTATAATTCTTTTTTTTTTCCTTTTCAGGCTGGTGCAACTGTATGTAGAGTGTCAGTGTGTCCACCTGTTAATTGTCACAATTCTGTAATTCCTGATGGAGAATGTTGTCCACTATGTTGAAAGTATCACACATTGGCTGTTTAGTCAATTATAGGAATCAAATAGACTGGAAAGTCTCCTAGGAAGAAGAGTATACACACATGTGTATGTGTTCAAGGAGGTAGAGCAGCTAGCATATTGAGATACTTCAATTGGCAAGTTATTGTATAAATATCATACTTTACACTGTTGCAGATGTATATGTGGGTATAATATTTTCTTTTGAGTACTGCGGCTACAGAAGTGAATATTAATATGGCTGTTTGTCTTCCTCCTAGGATAACTAAATCAAATTCTGAATAATGTTCGTATGTGCCATAATTATACCTGACCACTGCCATTATTGTGGATAACTTTGAAAATATATAGTTTAACAAATACTATTCTTTGAAGTACTATAAAATGTGGGATCAAGTAACTGTTGTGTAAATTCATTTGACAAATTCTGCAATCAAAAAGATCATTGGTTGATTTTATTAGGTTCTACAGCTTTAAGTGATTAAGTAAATTTTAGTGTACTGTGAAGAGAAATGAATACAAAATTGATTTATGCATAATCCTAGATGCACAAAGCACGCATACTTCAATGTTATTTTTGCTGAATGTGTACTACTGCTGTAATAACTGCATTATTTCCACATCTTTAAATCTGCACAGCTGTTGTAAATCTACAAATACAGACTGTAATAACTACTTCTGTGAATACTCTAAGATGCAACTGGAATCTGCAATTTCAGACAGTATTGGCATCAGTAGAATGATTGAATTAGTTTTATATAAACTAGTGAATTTATGTATAAACTAGTTGTAAAATATTTGTACATAAATTGCTTAATTTACACCCAAAAAAAAAAGCTAAAATAAGATTTCTTTAATTGATTTTGGTATAAAAATACACTCAATAAAATGTCAGTTTTATAGTAAGTGGTGTCAATTTTCTCAAAACATACCTAGCACACATTTTGAACTTAACTGAAGATTATAGCATATGCCATTCATTTATAACTGTTTTCTTTAAAGAAAAGCGAATCTCATTAATTATATGAAGAGCCACAGGTTTCAATTCGGCAACATATAAACTTATTTAAGTTAAGGGATATTACATCCCATATTGTTTCATAGCCAAATAAGAAACTCAAAGAGTTTCATGCCAAATATAGTAAATATATAAAGTTCAGCGAGTCCAAGTAAGCAAATACCTGGATAGTGTTACAACTGACCCTTTAGGGAGTGCAACATTGAGGTAACTCATGGTAAGGGTGGAGCAAGCTCTGATCACTATTCTTGATATTTCCCCATAATGTGAAACCTAGCTCCTAGGAGCTGTATTACTGTTCTACATTATGAGTGAGAGAAGGTCACTACCCAGACCGGTTTCAACCTTTATTGAGGTCTCATCAGTGAGTAGGTAGACCTAGAAATACCAAGTTTGTAGCAAACAGAACTTACATATACCCTACTATGAGAATTGCCAAGAAGGTGTCCTAAATATTAATTATATGAAGAGCCAAAGGCTTCAATTCGGCAACATATAAACTTATTTAAGTTAAGGGATATTACATCCCATATTGTTTCATAGCCGAATAAGAAACTCAGAGTTTCATGCTGAATATAGTAAATATATAAAGTTCGGCTAGTCCAAGCATAAGCAAATATACCTCAATAAAGGTTGAAACCGGTCTGGGTAGTGACCTTCTCTCACTCATAATGTAGAACAGTAATACAGCTCCTAGGAGTTGGGTTTCACATTATGGGGAAATATCAAGAATAGTGAACCTTATTTTTAATTACATGATGTAGCTATGCTCAGATGTATGGTTTTTTTAGTTTTACTGCATATGTGTTCAATGTAGTGAAAATGGTGGGACTGTGGTTAGTGTAGTGCAGAGTAGTCATTGCTGCAATAAGTCCTCTGACTATTCATGAACGTATCACATAACAATATTTTACCACATTGGTGGTAAAACTATCAAGATACAAATGCAGTCTACATTAGTAGTTTGTGCTTTAAGGGTTAGGGGGGGGGGGATATAATGCCAATCCATTATAATTCAATACTGAATTATAATGTAATGTATAAAATATAAAACAGTATTGAATTATAATATTAGATGGCCCAAATAAGAACATCCACCATTCATATCCATTATTAAATAAAATGGCTACCAAAAAAATTAGATATTTTGAAGTGAGAAAAGGTAAGCATGTGGAACTTTGCTGAAACAGCAATGCTTGTTTCACATTCAAGTTGTTTGTTTCACTGGATTTAGCATTCAAAACTTATTACATAATAATGAAAGTTGATGTTTCACTGCTGAAAATCCCAGCATCTTCTTCTTCTACGCGTTATTCCCGCTTCCTATGCAGGGTCTGCGTGTTACTTAGATGCGACTTCTTGTTAGTACTACTCCCAACCGACCCGTCGCCTGGTCTGCCGCTTTGGGGGGGGGGTTGACTGTAGAGGTGTATGTTCACAGGGCTGGTTTGCCTGCTTGCGGGATGAAAAACGCCAGATAAACTGGCGGAAAAAACCCTACTGACCGCGCCCAAGACTAGCTAACTTGGCTATGCCTGAGGAAGATCCTCAAATTCCTCACGTCTACAACGGGAATCAAACCTGGGACATTCCTTCCCCAGGCATATGGTTGCGAAGCGCAAAGCCACTAGGCTAACCGCGCGATCCCAGCATATGGAGAGCAAAATGGATTAGTTTAAACAAAGAACAGCAACGTGGTATTGTAAGGATGTTAATACAAAATATATGAAAAATAACATTTGAAACAAGTAATAGTAAATGGTTAAGAGTACCCTGGAGCAGCAGTTCTCCAAGTGTGTGGTCAGTAGCCCACTACATCTTAGAGTCGGAGATAGGTAACTGTGAGGAGACCCGTGTTTCTCATCCAATGTCCCATCCTGATCTTCTTGTGGTGCAACCCCATTAGGTATCTATCTGGAAAATCAATAAACAAGGATGAACTGGCAATTTGGGATTTTAGTTGAACAAATTGTATTCTTATTTGCTTAAACAAAATACAAAATGATAGTACAAAATGATAGTACAACATGACAGACAGATTCCTGCCAGCTGGGGCATCGCCCAGTTAAACCCCCCCCCCCATTGATTTCATCAATAAACCAGGGCAAACAGCAAAAAGTCAGCTACTGGAACAAATTCCAACTCAACATCAGCAGAGTACAAGATTATTATCATCAATAATAAGAAGAATGGATGAATGGAAAAGAAATGGAACTAGCAAAAGAATTGGGTAAGTATCAGTTTGGCATGATAGGTGTTACTGAAACAAATTTTCAAGAAAAATCTGAAAGAGATGATGAAAGATGAAGGCTATTTGCTAGAGCAGAGTTTTTAACGTAGATGAAACCGGACTGTTCTGGAAAAGAATGCCAGAATGAACTTGCATTCACAGAGAAGCTACGTCGGCACCTGGTTTTAATTCATTTAAAGACAGGATTATGCTTCTTCTTGGAGGAAATGCTGCTGGTTTTAAATTAAAACCATTTCTTGTTTACTGTTCACAAAACCCCAGAGCTTTGAAAAACATTGACAAGAATAAACTGCCGGCTTACTACAGGAGTAATCCTAAGGCTTGGATGACAATTGTTTTATTCGAAGACTGATTCTTAAATTGTTTTATTCCAGAAGTACGTGCCTACTGTCTTAAAAAAAAAACATTCCTTTTAAAATTCTATTGCCGCTTGACAGTGCTACAGGACATCCTCTTCACATCGACAATTTGAATGAAAATATAAATATGATGTATCTACCACCCAATACAACAGCTGTGATTCACCCTATGGACCAAGATTCAATTGCTAAATTCAAGACATATTACCTGAAAACTACATTTTCTAAAGCAATAACAGGAATGGACAACGATGCTATAACATTACGTGATTTTTGGAAAAATTACGATATTAACCCATGTATCCAGACCATTGGAACTTCATTGAAGGAAGTAACGGAACAATGTATGCGAGGAATTTGGAAGAAATTACTACCGCAGGAGACACTCGAAGAGCACAATAAGCATAGTATGTTGAACAAATTGGTGAATAAATCGTTGAAATTGCAAGAAAACTGGATTTAGAAATCAATATTACCGATATAGAAGAATTAGTAGATCACAAAGAAGGTGAACTGACTGATCAAAACTTGATTTTCCAAAACGAAAGAGTTGTAGAAGAAAGGAATAATGAGGAAGATGAAGAGAAATCGTTAAAAAAATTTACTGTGAAAGGATTAGCTGAAGTATTTTCTAAACTAAATCAAGGACTTCAGCTACTCGAAAATATGGATCAAGACACTGATCACTTTGCCAAAGTCGAAAAGCAAATTCGAGAAGCAGTCAGATGTTATCACGAAATATATGAAGAAAAAAGGAAAAAACCCAACAGACAACATTATCTGATTAAAAAAGCTACTTCCGATGGCGAGAAATAAGCATATCGTCCAAATAAGTGACAGTTACTCACCTGTTTAATTAATAAATTGGTTACTAATTAGGGAAAAAAGAATTTTTTTTATTTTATTTTGAATAAGCAACATCCCCATAACATTTCACCGGCTGCCACTGCATTTGACAGTCAAGCATTTCGGAAGCCATACCTGTGACCAAGCAGCCCTTTTTAAGTTGCATGCTTGCTCACCTTAGATAGGAAAAGTACTCATAAACAGACTGTCTATGTTTAAGATATCTTAAACATAGACAGTCTGTTTATGATATTATTATTAATACAGGCAACTCCAAGTTGTCCTTAGCCTCATCGAGGTAGGCCCTAAACATGTCAAGAACTATTCAGCATTTGTGCAGCATCTATCATCTTTTGTTTTGAACTCATTCACAGTCATGGCACCCACAACAGATTCTGGCAACCTATTCAACTCATTCACTACTCTTCAAGCAAAAAACCTAGTTTTAACATCCTTGCTAACTACACTCTTACTCAGTTTCCATAGGTAGCCCTGGTTTTCCCACCAACACACCTATTCTGAAAAATTTCCTCTGAGTTAATCTTGTAAAAGCCCCTCAGTAATTTGTATGTCTTAATCATATCACCCCTTTTCCGCCTATCAACCAGTTTCTGTAATCCACAAATCTTCAACCTGTTCTCGTAAGTTCATTCCATAGACCTGCTACAATCTTGGTCACTCACCTCTGTATCCTCTCTACCTCTGCCCCATCAACAAGAAATCCTGGTTCCCAGATCTGCACACATTAATCAAGATGGGGTCTTATCAAGGCTTGATAAAGAGGAACAATAACTTGCTTCTCTCTGCTCGTCAAAGTATTCTTCAGTAACCAAGTAATCTGATGAGCTGCTTTAGTCACTTTTGCTATGTGCCTCTTAAACTTTAACTCTCTCTATCCACTCACACTCCCAAGTCTCTGGCTTCATCAATTTCCTAGAGTGTGGTTCCACCAATGTGGCATCCAGACATTAACTCCTCTTTGGATAACTGCTTTAAATGGTATTGCTATTCAGTAGTCAAAAGCACAATGTATTTACTCTGCAACCTCAATCATACTGCACCAAAATAAAATCCCCCCCCCCACCCCCCCCCCCCCCCACCCCCCCCCCCCCCCACCCCCCCCCCCCCCCACCCCCCCCCCCCCCCACCCCCCCCCCCCCCCACCCCCCCCCCCCCCCACCCCCCCCCCCCCCCACCCCCCCCCCCCCCCACCCCCCCCCCCCCCCACCCCCCCCCCCCCCCACCCCCCCCCCCCCCCACCCCCCCCCCCCCCCACCCCCCCCCCCCCCCACCCCCCCCCCCCCCCACCCCCCCCCCCCCCCACCCCCCCCCCCCCCCACCCCCCCCCCCCCCCACCCCCCCCCCCCCCCACCCCCCCCCCCCCCCACCCCCCCCCCCCCCCACCCCCCCCCCCCCCCACCCCCCCCCCCCCCCACCCCCCCCCCCCCCCACCCCCCCCCCCCCCCACCCCCCCCCCCCCCCACCCCCCCCCCCCCCCACCCCCCCCCCCCCCCACCCCCCCCCCCCCCCACCCCCCCCCCCCCCCACCCCCCCCCCCCCCCACCCCCCCCCCATGCAGCACATTGCTTTAGATGTCATGTTAGCCAACTGGATTCAGGATTGGCTGCCTGATATGTATCAGAGAGTTGCATATGGTGGGGCAATATAAAGGAGGCAGAAGGTTAAAAATGGGGTTCACTTTTAACCTTCAGTGCTCTGACCTATATTGTTTAACCTTTATATTAATGACATTGTCAATAGATTAAAGGGGATATTCAGTTGTTTGCAGATGATGTGAAGCTGGGCAGAGTTATTAGTAATAGTGCAAATGTGGCAGAACTGCAAGAGACTTTGAATGAACTGGACAGAA